>NC_136412.1:234649254-235309254 GCF_051521515.1 Lactuca serriola
TTGTCATTTTATTGTTTTCAAATTTATGAAACATCTCAAGGTCTAATTTTTCATTTTGGGGTATGAAATCCGATTTATTATTAGCATTTTCTTCATTTCCATTTTGAAATACTATAGAAAATAAAATAATAAAAGAAAATAGTATTTTTTTTTTCCGGTTGTGGATATCAAATATCCGAAAGGAGAAAGAAGTAAGGCAAATCGCATAACCAATGTTTTAAAAACCGGCTTGAACCGGCCGGTCGAACTGGTTGGACCGGGAATCGAAGAAGGGAGCGGTTCAACTATCACCGGTTTTATGTCTATTTCTGAACTTGATCAAACCGGCCGATTTTTACAAAAATCTGGTTGAACCGGTTCAATTAAACCGGTTGAACCGGTTAAATTGAATAAAAACACATGAAATCGAAACCTTTTGCATAATAAACTTTGGTAGTTTTTTCACATTTATTAAATTTTATCTTAATAAAAGCACATGATAAATGTTATAAAGTTTTTTGATGCATTTATATTCATCTACGACTTTATTTTCTTTTTCGTGCACGTGGATTGATGTAAAACTTATGGTTATGAGTTATTTTAATTTATTTAGAATGATCTACAACTTGTTTTCATGTGTATTTTAATATTTGAATTTGTGGACAATATATTCTTGATTTGTGTATGTAGGTATGTGTAGAAAAATACGAAAAAATATGAAAACTATAGAAACCGGTTTACTTAGCGGTTAAACCGATTGAACCGAAAACCGATCATCATACCGGTTCAATTAAAAAACCGGTTTTTAAAACTTTGCGCATAACTCATAAGTCTACAAATGACGTGGAAGAAGATAAATGGAAAGAAGATTTTTTTATTTTTTTTTATTTTTAAATAATAAAAATGTGGATTATCCAAGTTGCAAGGTAAACGTGATATTAATTAACGGCCCTACAACATTCAATATCTATGGCCACGCAAGCGTAGGTCTACATCACCTCTCTCAAAATATCTATCATCCCAAAACCGATATGCCTTGCTTTTGTGCTTATAAATAGTGATTCCATGTTGCACAATTTCATCCATACTCAAAGCTAAAGTACTCATTTGCATACTAATTAAACAACTTCGAATCACGTTTACTTGAAAGACAGACTTAGGGCGAAGATGGCGACTTTGGAAGAAGGAGCGTTGATTAGCTGTCACTCCGTCGAGTTATGGCAACAACTCTATGAAAAGCACAAACAAATTAAAAAATTGGTAACTCTAATCTCTTTGTCATATGCTTGTTTATCGAAAGTTGTTATCGTTTTCACATACACTTAACATTTGGATGGACTTGTTGACAGTTGGTTGTGGATTTCACAGCCTCATGGTGTGGTCCATGCCGTATGATGGCACCGATCTTTGCCGAATTAGCTAAAAAGTTTCCCGATGTTATCTTCGTTAAGATCGATGTGGATGAACTAAAAGTAAGATTACTTGTATCTTCTTGACTTCTTCATAGTTAGATTATTGCAGGGTGTTATTATTTTCAACACTTAGAAATAACAAGTTGGTATTATAACAAACAGAGCATTGCTGAGGATTTCTCAGTGGAGGCAATGCCAACATTCATGTTTCTTAGAGATGGAGAAGTAGTGGACAGGATTGTGGGTGCTTCCAAAGATGAACTCCCCAAGAAAATCGAGACTCTTAGGGGACCAGCTGCATAAGCGTAGCACAAATACATATTAATGACTTATTTGTCTCTAAAGTGTCATTCTAAGCATGTTTATGACTTATTTCTATGATGTGAAGAAGACCAGTAAATATTAGAAGATATGTGTTATATGTACAATATTTTGTTTCAACTGCCATAAGTTATATCTTGTGGAAAAGAACATTAAATAATTGGTAATTGTAGTTTAAGGAGGGTTGGTTATCGTGTTTTGCTACGAATATGATTTAGAAATAATATTTGTAACGTAGATGTGAGATAAGTTAATAATGGAAATTATTATTATATCTTATCGTACATATAAAAATGTTATATATGAGACTTTTGGGTCAACCGAAATTGTATCTTATATCTTAGAAATAGTTTTCTTAAAAATAAAGATGTAAAAAATATGAAGAAGACAAGAAGTAATACAAAAAATAATTTTTAAAAGAAAAACCTAGTTCTAAAGACCATAAAAAAAATTAGACACAAATAGTTGACGAGAAATAACTAATAATGGTGGGATAAGTTCTTTATATATATACTAGGAAACTTATTTGGCCCGGGATCACGGCCCTAAAGAATTGATAAGTAAACTAAATTTAAGTGGTTTTTAGAAAAACTCAATTTATAATGATCTGATTGAATTTTTTTTGTTATGGCTTACCATGAAATTCCTTACATCCATGAAGAAAAGAACATCATTTTTCTAGCAGTATCTTAATTAATTTCCACAGTAATAGATGAAGGAAAATCCCAAGCACGTCATGAAGGGTCATTATGGTCAACTTCTTGCATGATCTCATAATCCTACTTTTAATGATGAGCTTTGGTGTAATTCCTATGACTGACTTGGTTCTTCTATTAAAGATATGTAATTTCATATAGAGCACAATTTGACACACTTCCTCACAACCGACTTCCCTTCAATATGATATGGTACCTACAATGTAGCCATGTCATATAATAACGAATTAATACTAAATATAGTTTGTATTAGCAAGTGGTTTTTAATATTTACCAAATAAACACATGGATTCATAATAATTTGAACTTTCATGAAAGTGTTTGCTACGCCAAAACAGACAAACTGAAAGCAAAAAAAATAAACAAACCAATCGAAGGGAAGTCGGTTGTGAGTGGAAACAACAATGTGTTTTTTCTGTTTTAATCTCTTTAGTGTCGTCTTCCATCAAACGATCAAATGAATTTTGGGGTAGAACATCAAAATGATGAAAATGTCTTCCCATTGACTGCAGAAAACAATCAATCTGTTTAAATGCATGTCATTAGATTCTTTGTGTGTCTCTTTGTGGTAGCGTAAAATGTCTTCCATCATTGCATCTTCAAATAACAACCACAACTTACTCGGACTATTTGGACATGTAAAAACTAAAAGTGAAGCAAAAAGCCTTCTCAACTCATATGGCATATGAAGCTCTTTCAAATAAAAAAACTCATATGGCATATGAAAAGTAGAAGCTTTTTGCATACATACGAGTAGCATCGTCAAATAAATAACCACGTAACAAAGCAGATTCTCTAAAGGTAGCAACTGTTACCCCGTTAATCATTTTTAAACCAACAAACAATTTAGGACAACAAACTCTAGACAAAAGAATTCTAAGATGATACCTTTCGCCTTCAGTTGGATAGGCAATCACAAAACAACCAATTGAGTCGCCTATTTTCCGAGGTGACCACATCTTTTTATCCCCCTTCCAAACAAAATGATCAGGAAACTGATTGTATGTGAGCTTAAGATGCTTTGCTAAAACTCCTGTATCATTTTTAACAAAAAATTAAGTCAACATAGTTTTTATTTGACCAAAGTTACTCAGAATATTAACCAAATTTGATTTACGTTTGAATGTCAAAGGCTGATAGTTTTCTAAATGCAATGACAAATGAATAACAGTTGGTTTCCGTGACGCCCCAATTCCTGAGTATCCATTTGTGGTTATTATTTCTCATGATTTCAAGGTCTACTCGACGAGTTAGTTGCCTGACTCGCCGAGTAGCAGCGGGTTGGTCCATGTGTTTAAGTGACCTACTCGCTGAGTCCAAGAAGGGACTCGACGAGTAGGAGCTGGTGGATGAAACCCTAATTCCGGGGTTTTACACCCCATTTAAAGGTCCTTAACTTTCCTTCCCAGGCTCCCTTGTCACCTTCATGTCCAGAGAAACCCTAATAGCCAGCTAGTCTCTATTCTTGAGTGTGTGAGACTAAAAGAGAGCGTATTGGAGCATTTCTTGAAGAGTTGAGAGCTTGGGACAAGAAAGAGCTTGTAGATCTAGCCTTTCAAGTATTGTGGCAGCAAGATTAAGGTATAAAGCTACCACCTTTACTTTTCATTGCTTAGATCTCCCCTTTGTGGAAGAAAATGGTCATTTCTAGGGCAAGATAGAGTCATTTTCGGGTTTGAGCTTGTCACAAGGGAAAAGTTTTAGATCTTGACTCCCCTAGGCTTTGTGGACAAAAAGCCTCAAGCTTTATGAAGCTTTGACCCTCCTTCATGTCCAAAACCTTCTCCTAATGCTAGTTATGAGTGTTTTAGTTCCATAGAGCCTTGCATGCACGTAAAGTTAGCAAATTTATGTGATAACAACACCCTAGGAGCCTAGATCTATAGTTTGGAGCCTTGGTTTCACGAAGAAGCTTCTGTATGATGAAGGACTGAAGGGACTCGACGAGTTCGATGAAGATTGTCGTGGACTAGGCGAGTCAAATGAGTGACTTGACGAGTCGGCTAGGGTTTTCCCAACCTTTGGACATGTATGAACTAGTCAAATGAGTGACTCGACGCATCGGCCAATGAGTTTACGACCGCAAACCTTTGGAACTCGACGAGTCACTCTAGTGACTCGGCGAGTTAGCGAGTTATGCAAGGAACTCGACGAGTAGTTAAGGGTACTCGATGAGTTGAGGTCAACATGGACTGTTGACCTTGACCGTTGACTTTGAATTTGACCAAGGGTTGACCGATTTACTTTTGAGGATAATTGGTAAGCGGGTATTTATGAACTGGATCATTGATGGTTATAGGTGATGGAGTTTGGGGTAGTGTTTCGGGAGCGTGATTTCATGGTTCAGTCTGACATTGCAAGGTGAGTTATCCTCACTATATCAATAGGGTCTAAAGTACCAAGGCCGACCCTTTATCAGATTTGTATCTGGATATTTGCTTGATATGTTTATTGATCTGCTAGATCTACATCCTGGTAGATAGGATGGTATTATATTAGTGGCCTGGTTTAGGTTGGTATCCTGGTATATAGGATGATGTTATGTTAGTGACCGGTTAGGTCGGTATCCTCATTATAGGATGGTTGTTGTGTTAGTAATTTGTTAGGTCGATATGATTATCTATTATATACATGTCAACGTATGATATTTATGTGCACATGATTATTTGATTAGTATGGGGGGTGGGTTGAGGCGGGTCCTGCTTCATGCTGTAGGCTAACATACCCAGGGCGGACAGGATAGACTGTAGGCCCAGGAGGGTATATAGTCAGGCCGAAGGCCTAAAGAACGGTCCAAATAGACTGAAGGCCCCGAGAAGGCAGTCCAGACGTGCCGAGGCTCGGAGAGTGGGCCAGATAGATTGAAGGCTCAGTGCGGGCGGACCAGTCACACTGTAGACTCGTGATGCATGGCTGTTTTGTTACTTATATGTTTATATGATATGGTTATCTGTCTGGCGTTGGTATTTTGGGGGTAACTCACTAAGATTTCGGGCTTACAGTTTCAGTTTATTGTTTCAGGTTCAGCGGATGGCCGCGGGAAGGCGAAGACGTGACTGTACACTTCCTCGATTGACGATTATGATTTCTGGGAACTCTGATGTTTAAACTATTTTGAAAACAAATTGTAATAATTTAATGGTTTTAAACGATTTAAAAAGTTTTAAAGTGGCGCGAATTTTATGGATGTTACAGTTTCATTTCACCCAAAGGGAATTTTAAAATTCTCCATGCACCTTCTGGAGGAGAAACCCATTGACCTGATTGATACTCGTCAATCTCATTTATAAGGATAGAGTTTGTAATTTGAGAAAGATTAAAGCTTATCTTGGCATAACCTTCATAAATACACTTTTATATATATATATATATATATATATATATATATATATATATATATATATATATATATATACACTTCACATCCTATATTGATGAACAAATTTCTATATTAATGTGACAGTTAAATTTACAAAGCAAATAGACATTATATCGAATTACCCATTTATTATTAAGAATATCACCTTTGAGTTTCACTTTAGACCCATCGTTACGTCTACGATATATAGGATATGCATCGTCTGTCTGAATAGTCTGAGATGAAAAGTCTTTTGGGTAAGGATTTTTACAAGAACCCTTCTTTTTCCATACATACATTAAAAAATTTAAAGAGCCATATGGACCATGAATCATATGTTGCACAACCATCCTAAACAAATGAGGATTTTCACTTTGTGACGGTATTTTTGCATAAACAATTTTGTCAAAGTCTTCAGGTGTATGTATTTTACAATTAGTTTCTAAGATAAGAAAAAATGTGCATGTGGAAGTCCTCTTTTATGGAATTCTATAACGTTAGTGCAAGCACCAATTTCTCCGCAAATGTTATTCTTGAAAAGTTCATGTTTAAGTTGTTCTACTTTAGCATGAAAACTCTAACAGTCAAATTAGCTCTATTCTGGCCTTCTTCATATGGTTTAAGGTTTTGTTTTATTTCATGCCAATTAGGATTGCGCATCATAGTTAAAAAATAATATTAGGCTTACCGAACTTTTGTACCAAGGCCATCACATCTACATATTTTTTTGTTATGTTTCTACAGCCACAAATAAAATTCAAAGGTAATACTATTTGTCTACCAATAGCAAAACCCTCTGTTTCCCCTTTTGCCATTGCATCCACAACTCTTTGCAAGAATTCTTGTCTTATTTCTTCTTGTTGTGTTCTAAAAAAAATCTAGTCTTTATGTTTATAATTTAACGTAGTTGGCAACTATATACTGCTGTAGTACTCTACCGAAACAAAGTAAAAAAGGTTTGACATTATGCCTTATCTGAAGCTTATAAGCGTAATACTCTCTAACAAATAGAACCTTGGGGTAATCTGCGTTTCTTCCAAACACTGTATAAAAAGAGAAAAGAAGTAAAGCACAATACAATGCCCAAAAAATATAAGAATAAAAAAAGTAAGTATGTTATCGGTTTCTTCCATCTTTAATAAGTCATCCGCACGCGCTACACTACAGGAGCAATAAGTTTTTCTGCAGCTAAACGCAAACCTTGCTTTCTAACTTGGGTGAATTTAATTTTTTCTAAAATACCTTGATACCAACCTAGTTCTTTTTAAGGAAGCAGTAAAGGGCACTACAGACGATCATAACAACCATAATAATACTTTATATTTCTAGAATCAGCTTCATGGGTTGTGTAACTCAGATATCTCTTGGACCACACTCCCCATTATCTTCACCGTCCACCAAAATTGCAGCAACATGTGATACATCGGGTTTATTATAGACTCCTTGGTCTTGAACAGCAACAGTTTTAAGAATAATCTCATAAGTATCTAAGTCTCCAATATTCTTCAAACTGTGGAAAAAATAAGTGTATGGATTATGTTGAAGATATTTTATACACTTCTCAGCCAGAGTTTCACATATCAGTGGACAAACTTTGGATCTCATATTCAGTATCATGAAAATATAGCTGCAGATTTTTATGCCGGTCATTCTCAGAGCATAAACCATTTATAAAATGATACATCTGACCTTGAACTCTAAAAGTATAAATCCTGCTTTCTTTCTGATTGAAATTAGGATTAGATGTAACACCTAAGGACATAAAAGCGAAATGGTTATTATATTTTCTAATATATGTTTTAAAAACCTTTGCTTCATGACATTCTGAAGTTAGAAGTCTAATCATGACTGTTGGAAGATGATACTATACAAGACAAAACTACCATCTAAATAGCAAAAACATGATGTTTCTGAATAGAACTTTAAAGCACAACAATGATGACAGTCAGGAACGTAAGGTAAGATATCAGCAGCAACAGGAATGAACTTTAATAGAGCTCTACCTGTTGCATGACCAACAATATTAGGCTTATTTTTACGATTTTATTGCTTTGAAATAGATTTCCATATGTAATCTTTCTTCTGTTCAAGTATTTGTAGTTTCCATCTTAAAATACCACGTTTCCAATATGATTTCCTATCCTCAAAATCCAAAGAAGGCTGAATATCCTTCATGATAGATTTATCAACCTTTTGCAATGACGAATAACTGATGAATATAGATGTGCAATAAGAAGCTAAACAAACATCATAACTGTAACCAATAATAACATATTTGAAGGCGTTTCAGATGAAAAGAAGGCAACACCCGATCATAAGATAAGCCTGAAGACGATAGTCTATAAGAAAAAAAGGAGAAAACTTTAAGGAAAACATAAGCAACATAACAAATATTTCTAACCTAAAAAATAACATAACTCATTAGAATAAGATATATGCATAGAATTTTAGCAAATCTGATACCATTGTTTGTGAAAATAATACAGAAACCCATTTCAAATTAGGGTAATAGCAACATGGTGAACAATTGGAGAAAGAAAATATAAATAATAATTTAAATGGCACGGAAATAGAATTGCCTCTCATACCTTCGGTCCCCTTAATCAGCATGCGTCAAATCCTACTGCACAACTAATTTGAACCCTTATAAACCCTCAGAATAAGTACGCAAATCCAAGAAGAATATCAAAGCAACGAAGTGAATAGAATCCCAACTCTTGAAATGTGAAAAGTAGAAAAACAACAACAACAAATAAATAAATATCCGAAAAATGAATACCAATTGATTTAATTGGGCAAAGATAAAACGCTGACCTTAATTGGACCGTACCCTAGACAACATACAACACCAACATGTAGCATTTGAGAACTATAGGCGGTGTAAGCTCAAAACTCCAAAATTACCTGCGGGGGAAGAAAATTGTTTTGGGATATGCACCAGGTAAACGGTAATAAACCCAAAATTTTATTTGTTAAGGATAAAAACAAATGTAAGGGTGATAAACAAAATAAATTGGTCAAAACAAAACTGAAAACAAAAGGACCACAAAAAGGAGGTATCAATTGGACCAAAAATTGGAAAAGTCCAACGACATCTCTCACCTTACAACCTAAGCCTACCAGTTATATTGCTATAAAATAAAGTATACAGACATATATGTTAAAATTTGCTGCCATAGTTTTCTTTATTGGAGGAAGTAAGCAGCTCGATGACGTGCACCAAAGTACTAATCTTGAATATATATATATATATATATATATATATATATATATATATATATTTATATATATATAGTAAACATTTTTCTTTTCACCACATTCATTTGAAACTCCTATGAGACATTTTTACTCAAACCATATTCATTTGAAACCTCCTATTTGAATGAGTACCACTCAAAAGTTTCTTAATAATGATTAACCATTCAAAGATTTTATAACTTATATAATATGTTTAATAAGCAATTAATGGATAGTCTACTATAAATGGCCAATCTCTTTGAGTAGACATACAAATACCAATCACATACAAAATTCACAAAGAAAATAAATTTAAAGGTTTTATATTGGTTGGAGGGCTTTGGACCATTTTTTGAGCCATGTTATTATGTTAAAGTTTTTAATTTGTAAGTTCATTATATACTAATTCTTTATTTTATTTTTTTGGTTTATGTATTCTTTTAAGACAATCATTATATGTTGTGGCTGAACATTTAATGTAAATTATATTAGATTCATGTTATCGATCATATGTTATGGAATGTGATATATATTGTGTATATGTTTGTATGCTTGTGTTGCTTCAAATCAATAAGTAATTAAAAATCATGAATATGTCGTATTATCCATGTAAGTCTCTTTTAAAATGCAAATTGTATATCTTATCACTTTCTATTTAATATGTGTTTAAAATTTTAAGTATAATAATAAGTGTTTTTTTTTTTTTTTTAAAGTTTTCTTTCACTTATTATGTAACACCCATAAAAATCATACAAGATTTAAACTTTTAAAAACATTTCAAAACCATTAATCATTACAAAACTTGTTTTCAAAATAGTTCTATATCAGAGTGTCCCATAAACAAAGTCATAAAATGTGAGGAGCTGTGCGATCACGTCTTTGCCTTCCTGCGATCATCTGAGGTACCTGAAACCAAAACTAAAACTGTAAGCTCGAAGCTTAGTGAGTTCCCCCAAAATACCAAATCCATAAAGATATATTCATATCATATAACATATAAGCAACCAGCATGCATAATGAGCCTTTAGCCTGACTGGACCTCCTCGAAGGCCTTCAGCCTATCTGGACCGCTCTCTGAGCCTTCGGCACGTTTGGACCGCCTCGTAGGGCCTACAGCCTATCCGGACCGCTTGCTGGACCTTTGGCCTAACTGAACCCCTTTGCATGACCTTCAGTTTATCCGGACCGCCCTGGGTATGTTGGCCTTCAGCACAAAGCAGGATCGCCTCAACCCAAACCCCAATCAACAAACATGTGCACATACATATCATACACTAAAATATATAACAGTCAACCGATCTAACAGATCACTAATCATAGCAACATCCTATTACCAAGATACAGATCTAACCGGTCACTAACATAGCATCATCCTATATACCACGATACTGAACTAACCAGGTCACTAGCATATCACCATCCTAACTAGCATGATGTAAATAAATGAGCATATCATCCAATAAACCCGGATACAAATCCGATAAGGGCTAATATTGGTGCCTTAGACCCAGTTGATGTAGTGGGGAGAACTCACATCTCAACTGTTGAATCAAAATGATAACTCAAACTCTCGAACCACGACCACGAACTCCACCACCTATATTTACCATAAGACCATTTCTATAAATTTCCAATTTACCAAAATACCCCTGAAGTCAACTAGTCCACCCTTGGTCAAAGTCCAAGTCAATGGTCAAGGTCAACAGTCCATGTTGACCTGACTCGTCGAGTGTAGTTCACTGACTCGTCGAGTCCTTCCAGAACTCGAGAAGTCGTGAAATCGCTAGTTGACTCGTTGAGTTTCCCTACAACTCGCCGAGTTCATGCATGCCCGAATGTCGGGAAAACCCTAGCTGACTCGCTAAGTCGTCCTACCGACTCATTGAGTCCATGCAGAATCCTTGCACATCAATCTTCATCGGACTCGCCGAGTTGGCCATGCAACCCATCGAGTCCCTTCAGTGCTTTCTTTGTAACAACGAAAATTTTCAAACAAAATTTTCATTTTTAAAATGCATAAAATATTCATATAATTTATTTCACAAAATCACAAGTGTCTCAAGTCAACATAATTCCACAAGAAAAGTCAAATCCCAGAATCCTCAACATAATCTCGAACAGGTGTGTACAATCACGTCGGTGCCTTCCTACGATCCTCGGAGGTACATGAAACACATATCACAGAACACGGTAAGCATAAAGCTTAGTGAGTTCCCCAAAATACCACGCACATAATTAGCCATTCTAGGCTATAGCTCTGTAAGACCTACCGGTCAATCTGTATAAGTGGGATCCTCTAATCCCACAGCTCGTTGGACCCTCCGGTCCGGTCTAAGTGAGAACCCTCTGGTCTCACTGCTCGTTGGACCCTCCGTTCTGGTCTAAGTAAGGACCCTCCAGTCTCATAGTTCGTTCGACCATCCGCTCCGGTCTAAGTATTTCATAACATAACATACATTACATATCACACATAATACATATCTCAAGCAAGAACATAAGACCCTTTGGTCACACATAATTACCACTCTAGGTAAGGTATAGTGAGAAGACTCGCCTCGTAAGCTAGCAAGTGAAAATCTCGTACTCGGAACTCTCGAACTCTAACCATCAGTCTAGTCTCTGCCTAACACATATAATAATTATCCCTAATTAATAATGGCCCTCAAGAAGCTAGGCTAACCCTTCTACAAACTCACAGAAGGGTAAAAGACCATTCTACCCCTCCATAGGCTTAATAGTTCACAATTTGACCAAACCCTAAAAGTCAACAAAATTCAATGGCCAGGGAGTACGCTGCACATACTCGATCTCTAAGTTGAGCGTACTCGGCTGTCATGCAGGCATCGGGGATGCACGACCACTACGCCGTGCGTACAGGATTTACGCCCGCGTACTCTCCAGTTTGCTCTTTCTCACTGATTTGGTCTTACACAGTTAAGACATTGACTCATCTCATAGATCCAGACTCTCTAATAGCTCCTAACCCATAAAGTCAGTGACTTTAAGCCTTTGCATGGCTAAAAAGGTCACAAACCCTCAAAATATACACTCTTTTGCCTCAAGGAGCTCATAACTCATGCATGGAGTGATTCCAACGACCAAGATTGGATTTTGTTCACATTACACCACTCGTAAGCTCAAAAGGGGTTGGTCCTAGTCTCTGGAGTTCAAGATCTCATCAAGCCTCCACCTTTTTGGGACAAAACCCTAAAATACTCCATTAATATACTCATAACAAAAGAGAGGTAAAGTTTGAAGCTTTATACCTCAATAAGAAGCTCCCAACTCAGATATGCTCGGATCTAGATGTTGGAATAGTGTCTAAGGCTGCAACTATATTAGGCAAGTATTTGACCCGATTGTGCATGGTCCTTTTGGGTTGCCTTCACCATAGCAACTTGATAGGATGATTTATTATGAGAGAATAAATATTATTAATATATTATGAGAATAATATAAGGAATAATAATATTGTTATTTGATTAATATAAGTCATAGATTAATTAGTATTAATTTGGTGACTTAAAGAGATTAATTAAATAAGAGGGTATAAACTGTCAATTGTTTGATAGTTACACTTTAGACTGTAAATCCTCCATGGATAGAGGATGGACGAATTCTAGGGCTTGGGATAGCCTCAAATTCGTCCAAGGCTTATCTTTGGTAAGGATTTGGATTGCTTTGGGTAAGGATTATCCAACTAGGGTTTAAGGGTGAAACCCTAGGAGTCTACAAGTATAAATAGACCCTTAGGGCATGTGAAATCTGCATCTCTTCAAATGAAAAGAACCCCTGGCCGATTTCTTCCCAACCTCTCTCTCAAATCATCCTCTTTGGTAGTTGGTGTTTGTAAGCCATTAGAGGAGTGACAATTGTGACTCTAGAGCTCCAAGACAACAAGATCAAACAAGAGATTCAAAGGTAAACTTCTAGATCTGATTTTGTATTGTTCTTATACCTAATTAGTCATTAGAAGTCTTGGATTGAAAGCATGTTTAATTAGAAAACCTAGATCCAAGCATTAGGGTTTTTCATGCCACATAGGAAAGTTCTTATGGCTAAAACCCATCACTAGAAGCTTGGAATCCAACTCCTTCTTCTTCAAGGCTTCCTCTTCTCTTCAAGAACACATAAGAACTCTCAAAGGCTCATAAACACACACACAAGCTCTAAAACGAGGGTTAGGGCACACTTACGGTTTGTTGTCTGAGAATGATGGCCATAAATGAGGCCATTATATCCTTTAAATAGGAGAATCACCCTAGATTAGGGTTTTCATTCTGGGCCTAGTACGCCCAACGTACAAGGTGGTCTCCGCGTCACTTGCACACTGATGAGTACGCTAAGCATACACCTCAGGTACGCCCTACGTACTCGTTTTCACCCTTTTTATAATAAGGGCCAAAATAGAGAATAGCTCAAAAGATCAAGGTTCACAAGGTATACCTGGACTTGGGATGTTACAATTCTCCTCCGCTAGAATCAGACTTCTCCCTCAAAGTCATGCTCCGGAAATAACTCTGGATGTTGCTCTGCATCTCCGACTCCGACTCGCAAGTCAACTCGGACCCCTTCCGATGCTGCTACTGGACCTGAACCAGGGTCACTTCCTTATTCCTCAGAACCTTCACATTCCGGCCCAAAATTGCAATCAGTATTTTAATATAATTCAAGCTCGCATCCACCTAAATGTCCTCTAATGGCACCACTGACGTCTCGTCGGCTACACACTTCCTCAACTGGGACACGTGGAAGGTGTTTTGAATTTGACTCAACTCTGCAGGTAACTCCAGTCGGTAGACTATTCTGCCTACCCTGTAAGTCACTCTAAAAGGACCGATATATCGGGGCCCCAGCTTGCCCCGCTTCCTGAATCGGATCACCCTTTTCCAAGGGGATACCTAAAGGAGGACAAAATATCCAACCTGGAATTTTAGCTTGGTTCGTCGCCTGTCCGCATAACTTTTCTGGCGGCTCTAGGTCGTCAACAATCTCTGTCTCACCTGCTGAATCTGCTCAGTCGTCTTTAGTACTATCTCAGTGCCACCCATCACTCTCTGCCCCACCTCCCCCCCCCCTCAATAAATAGGAGTCTGACACCTCCTCCCATATAAAAGCTCAAAAGGGTGCATGCCAATACTCGAATGGTGGATGTTGTTGTAGGAAAACTCAGTCAGGGGTAAGTATGTGTCCCAACTTCCTCTGAAGTCCATGACACAAGCACGCAACATGTCCCCGAGGGTCTGAATCGTCCGCTCGCTCTGCTCGTCCGTCTGCGGGTGGTATGCAGTACTAAAATGCAGGCGCGTGCCCAACTCCTCGTGAAACTTCTTCCAGAATCTGGAAGTGAAACGCACGTATCGATCTGACACAACAAGATTGACACCCCATGCCGAGATACCACCTCTCTCACATAGATCTCGACCAATTTCTCTGCAGAAGAGCTCTCACTAATAGCAAGAAAGTGAGCACTCTTCGTCGAACGGTCCACTATTACCCATATTGCGTCAACTCCACGCGCAGTCCTCGGTAGCTTGGTGATGAAGTCCATAGAGATCTGTTCCCACTTCCACTGGGGAATCTCCAGTGGCTATAATGGACCATGTGGGTGCTGGTGCTCTGCCTTGATCCGGCGGCAGGTCAAGTACCTCTCAACTACCCAAGAAACTTCCCTTTTCATACAGGGCCACCAATAATATCTCTTAAGATCCAAATACATCTTTGTGGCCCCGGGATGGATCGAGAATCTCTATCTATGCACCTCCTCCAACAGTATACGTCGAGCTCCTCCTGTGTAGGGCACCCAAATTCGCCCTCAGAAAGTCATAAGCCCTCGACTATCCGTCACAAACTCGGACACCTGCCCAACCACCCGCTCCCTCTTGCGGTTCTCTGGTCTCACAGCCTCCACCTAGGCCTCCCGAATGGTATCTAAGACTGGATTCATCTTTGTGATCCTCATACACATCTCGAATCAGAGGATGCTCTGCTCTATGGCTCAGGGCGTCAGCTACCACATTAGCTTTGCCCGGATGCTACAAGATCTAGCAGTCATAATCTTTCACCACATCCAACCAACTCCTCTGTCTCATATTTAAGTTGGGCTGATCCATGAGATACTTCAGACTCTTATGGTCCGTGTATATGGTACACCGGACTCCGTACAAATAGTGGCGCCAGATCTTGCGAGTGAACACCACCGCCCCCAGCTCTAGATCGTGGGTGATATGTCTCGTCTCACGAGGCTTCAACTACCTCGAGGTGTAAGATATCATGTTCCCTCTCTGCATTAGCACCACACCCAACCCGGATATAGATGCATCACAGTAAACTACAAAGTCCTCCATTCTCTCAGGAAGAGCTAACACCAGGGCTTTGCACAACCTCTGGCGAAGAGTCTCAAATGAGGTCTGCTGCTCGGGACCCCAAGAAAAAGTGACACCCTTCCGGGTCAATCTGGTGAGGGGAACGACAATATTGGAGAAATGTTTGATAAATCTTCGGTAATAGCCGACCAATCCCAGAAAATTCCTGAACTCGGATGGGGATCTCGGCACCTCCCATCGCATGACTGCCTTAATCTTGGCCGGGTTGAACAATATCCCATTCTGAATAACGAGATGCCCTAGAAACTGGACCTCTCGTAACTAGAAATCACACTTGGAGAATTTAGAATAAAGCCTCTCCGATCTCAATACTCCAAGAATCTCTCAAATGCTCCTCATGCTGCTCTCTGGATCTCGAATACACCAAAATATCATCAATGAACACGATCACCGATCTATCTAGCATAGGCTTGCACACCCGATTCATGAGATCCAAGGAACGCCGCCGGTGCGTTGGTGAGCCAAAAAGGCATCACCATGAACTCGTAATGCCAATAACGATTCCTAAAGCCCGTCTTTTGAATATCCTCTTCACAGACTCTCATATGATGATATCCAGACCTCAAATCGATCTTGGAGAACTAAGACACGCCCTACAACTGATCGAACAGATCGTCGATCCTCAGAAGTGGATAACGGTTCTTGATCGTCAACTTGTTCAACTCCCGGTAATCAATGCACATCCGGTGTGAACCATACTTTTTCTTGACAAAAAGGATCGGTGCTCCCCACATTGAGCTACTCGGTCGGATAAAGCCCTTCCCCAACAGCTCCTGGAGCTGTGAGGATAACTCCTGCATCTCCGGCGGCGCAAGGCGATAAGATGCCTTGGCGATAAGTGCCGCCCCCGGAACAGATCACCATCCTAACTAGCATGATGTAACCGGTCACTAACATAGCATCATCCTATATACCACGATACTGAACTAACCAGGTCACTAGCATATCACCATCCTAACTAGCATGATGTAAATAAATGAGCATATCATCCAATAAACCCGGATACAAATCCGATAAGGGCTAATATTGGTGCCTTAGACCCAGTTGATGTAGTGGGGAGAACTCACATCTCAACTGTTGAATCAAAATGATAACTCAAACTCTCGAACCACGACCACGAACTCCACCACCTATATTTACCATAAGACCATTTCTATAAATTTCCAATTTACCAAAATACCCCTGAAGTCAACTAGTCCACCCTTGGTCAAAGTCCAAGTCAATGGTCAAGGTCAACAGTCCATGTTGACCTGACTCGTCGAGTGTAGTTCACTGACTCGTCGAGTCCTTCCAGAACTCGAGAAGTCGTGAAATCGCTAGTTGACTCGTTGAGTTTCCCTACAACTCGCCGAGTTCATGCATGCCCGAATGTCGGGAAAACCCTAGCTGACTCGCTAAGTCGTCCTACCGACTCATTGAGTCCATGCAGAATCCTTGCACATCAATCTTCATCGGACTCGCCGAGTTGGCCATGCAACCCATCGAGTCCCTTCAGTGCTTTCTTTGTAACAACGAAAATTTTCAAACAAAATTTTCATTTTTAAAATGCATAAAATATTCATATAATTTATTTCACAAAATCACAAGTGTCTCAAGTCAACATAATTCCACAAGAAAAGTCAAATCCCAGAATCCTCAACATAATCTCGAACAGGTGTGTACAATCACGTCGGTGCCTTCCTACGATCCTCGGAGGTACATGAAACACATATCACAGAACACGGTAAGCATAAAGCTTAGTGAGTTCCCCAAAATACCACGCACATAATTAGCCATTCTAGGCTATAGCTCTGTAAGACCTACCGGTCAATCTGTATAAGTGGGATCCTCTAATCCCACAGCTCGTTGGACCCTCCGGTCCGGTCTAAGTGAGAACCCTCTGGTCTCACTGCTCGTTGGACCCTCCGTTCTGGTCTAAGTAAGGACCCTCCAGTCTCATAGTTCGTTCGACCCTCCGCTCCGGTCTAAGTATTTCATAACATAACATACATTACATATCACACATAATACATATCTCAAGCAAGAACATAAGACCCTTTGGTCACACATAATTACCACTCTAGGTAAGGTATAGTGAGAAGACTCGCCTCGTAAGCTAGCAAGTGAAAATCTCGTACTCGGAACTCTCGAACTCTAACCATCAGTCTAGTCTCTGCCTAACACATATAATAATTATCCCTAATTAATAATGGCCCTCAAGAAGCTAGGCTAACCCTTCTACAAACTCACAGAAGGGTAAAAGACCATTCTACCCCTCCATAGGCTTAATAGTTCACAATTTGACCAAACCCTAAAAGTCAACAAAATTCAATGGCCAGGGAGTACGCTGCACATACTCGATCTCTAAGTTGAGCGTACTCGGCTGTCATGCAGGCATCGGGGATGCACGACCACTACGCCGTGCGTACAGGATTTACGCCCGCGTACTCTCCAGTTTGCTCTTTCTCACTGATTTGGTCTTACACAGTTAAGACATTGACTCATCTCATAGATCCAGACTCTCTAATAGCTCCTAACCCATAAAGTCAGTGACTTTAAGCCTTTGCATGGCTAAAAAGGTCACAAACCCTCAAAATATACACTCTTTTGCCTCAAGGAGCTCATAACTCATGCATGGAGTGATTCCAACGACCAAGATTGGATTTTGTTCACATTACACCACTCGTAAGCTCAAAAGGGGTTGGTCCTAGTCTCTGGAGTTCAAGATCTCATCAAGCCTCCACCTTTTTGGGACAAAACCCTAAAATACTCCATTAATATACTCATAACAAAAGAGAGGTAAAGTTTGAAGCTTTATACCTCAATAAGAAGCTCCCAACTCAGATATGCTCGGATCTAGATGTTGGAATAGTGTCTAAGGCTGCAACTATATTAGGCAAGTATTTGACCCGATTGTGCATGGTCCTTTTGGGTTGCCTTCACCATAGCAACTTGATAGGATGATTTATTATGAGAGAATAAATATTATTAATATATTATGAGAATAATATAAGGAATAATAATATTGTTATTTGATTAATATAAGTCATAGATTAATTAGTATTAATTTGGTGACTTAAAGAGATTAATTAAATAAGAGGGTATAAACTGTCAATTGTTTGATAGTTACACTTTAGACTGTAAATCCTCCATGGATAGAGGATGGACGAATTCTAGGGCTTGGGATAGCCTCAAATTCGTCCAAGGCTTATCTTTGGTAAGGATTTGGATTGCTTTGGGTAAGGATTATCCAACTAGGGTTTAAGGGTGAAACCCTAGGAGTCTACAAGTATAAATAGACCCTTAGGGCATGTGAAATCTGCATCTCTTCAAATGAAAAGAACCCCTGGCCGATTTCTTCCCAACCTCTCTCTCAAATCATCCTCTTTGGTAGTTGGTGTTTGTAAGCCATTAGAGGAGTGACAATTGTGACTCTAGAGCTCCAAGACAACAAGATCAAACAAGAGATTCAAAGGTAAACTTCTAGATCTGATTTTGTATTGTTCTTATACCTAATTAGTCATTAGAAGTCTTGGATTGAAAGCATGTTTAATTAGAAAACCTAGATCCAAGCATTAGGGTTTTTCATGCCACATAGGAAAGTTCTTATGGCTAAAACCCATCACTAGAAGCTTGGAATCCAACTCCTTCTTCTTCAAGGCTTCCTCTTCTCTTCAAGAACACATAAGAACTCTCAAAGGCTCATAAACACACACACAAGCTCTAAAACGAGGGTTAGGGCACACTTACGGTTTGTTGTCTGAGAATGATGGCCATAAATGAGGCCATTATATCCTTTAAATAGGAGAATCACCCTAGATTAGGGTTTTCATTCTGGGCCTAGTACGCCCAACGTACAAGGTGGTCTCCGCGTCACTTGCACACTGATGAGTACGCTAAGCATACACCTCAGGTACGCCCTACGTACTCGTTTTCACCCTTTTTATAATAAGGGCCAAAATAGAGAATAGCTCAAAAGATCAAGGTTCACAAGGTATACCTGGACTTGGGATGTTACAATTCTCCTCCGCTAGAATCAGACTTCTCCCTCAAAGTCATGCTCCGGAAATAACTCTGGATGTTGCTCTGCATCTCCGACTCCGACTCGCAAGTCAACTCGGACCCCTTCCGATGCTGCTACTGGACCTGAACCAGGGTCACTTCCTTATTCCTCAGAACCTTCACATTCCGGCCCAAAATTGCAATCAGTATTTTAATATAATTCAAGCTCGCATCCACCTAAATGTCCTCTAATGGCACCACTGACGTCTCGTCGGCTACACACTTCCTCAACTGGGACACGTGGAAGGTGTTTTGAATTTGACTCAACTCTGCAGGTAACTCCAGTCGGTAGACTATTCTGCCTACCCTGTAAGTCACTCTAAAAGGACCGATATATCGGGGCCCCAGCTTGCCCCGCTTCCTGAATCGGATCACCCTTTTCCAAGGGGATACCTAAAGGAGGACAAAATATCCAACCTGGAATTTTAGCTTGGTTCGTCGCCTGTCCGCATAACTTTTCTGGCGGCTCTAGGTCGTCAACAATCTCTGTCTCACCTGCTGAATCTGCTCAGTCGTCTTTAGTACTATCTCAGTGCCACCCATCACTCTCTGCCCCACCTCCCCCCCCCCCCCCTCAATAAATAGGAGTCTGACACCTCCTCCCATATAAAAGCTCAAAAGGGTGCATGCCAATACTCGAATGGTGGATGTTGTTGTAGGAAAACTCAGTCAGGGGTAAGTATGTGTCCCAACTTCCTCTGAAGTCCATGACACAAGCACGCAACATGTCCCCGAGGGTCTGAATCGTCCGCTCGCTCTGCTCGTCCGTCTGCGGGTGGTATGCAGTACTAAAATGCAGGCGCGTGCCCAACTCCTCGTGAAACTTCTTCCAGAATCTGGAAGTGAAACGCACGTATCGATCTGACACAACAAGATTGACACCCCATGCCGAGATACCACCTCTCTCACATAGATCTCGACCAATTTCTCTGCAGAAGAGCTCTCACTAATAGCAAGAAAGTGAGCACTCTTCGTCGAACGGTCCACTATTACCCATATTGCGTCAACTCCACGCGCAGTCCTCGGTAGCTTGGTGATGAAGTCCATAGAGATCTGTTCCCACTTCCACTGGGGAATCTCCAGTGGCTATAATGGACCATGTGGGTGCTGGTGCTCTGCCTTGATCCGGCGGCAGGTCAAGTACCTCTCAACTACCCAAGAAACTTCCCTTTTCATACAGGGCCACCAATAATATCTCTTAAGATCCAAATACATCTTTGTGGCCCCGGGATGGATCGAGAATCTCTATCTATGCACCTCCTCCAACAGTATACGTCGAGCTCCTCCTGTGTAGGGCACCCAAATTCGCCCTCAGAAAGTCATAAGCCCTCGACTATCCGTCACAAACTCGGACACCTGCCCAACCACCCGCTCCCTCTTGCGGTTCTCTGGTCTCACAGCCTCCACCTAGGCCTCCCGAATGGTATCTAAGACTGGATTCATCTTTGTGATCCTCATACACATCTCGAATCAGAGGATGCTCTGCTCTATGGCTCAGGGCGTCAGCTACCACATTAGCTTTGCCCGGATGCTACAAGATCTAGCAGTCATAATCTTTCACCACATCCAACCAACTCCTCTGTCTCATATTTAAGTTGGGCTGATCCATGAGATACTTCAGACTCTTATGGTCCGTGTATATGGTACACCGGACTCCGTACAAATAGTGGCGCCAGATCTTGCGAGTGAACACCACCGCCCCCAGCTCTAGATCGTGGGTGATATATCTCGTCTCACGAGGCTTCAACTACCTCGAGGTGTAAGATATCATGTTCCCTCTCTGCATTAGCACCACACCCAACCCGGATATAGATGCATCACAGTAAACTACAAAGTCCTCCATTCTCTCAGGAAGAGCTAACACCAGGGCTTTGCACAACCTCTGGCGAAGAGTCTCAAATGAGGTCTGCTGCTCGGGACCCCAAGAAAAAGTGACACCCTTCCGGGTCAATCTGGTGAGGGGAACGACAATATTGGAGAAATGTTTGATAAATCTTCGGTAATAGCCGACCAATCCCAGAAAATTCCTGAACTCGGATGGGGATCTCGGCACCTCCCATCGCATGACTGCCTTAATCTTGGCCGGGTTGAACAATATCCCATTCTGAATAACGAGATGCCCTAGAAACTGGACCTCTCGTAACTAGAAATCACACTTGGAGAATTTAGAATAAAGCCTCTCCGATCTCAATACTCCAAGAATCTCTCAAATGCTCCTCATGCTGCTCTCTGGATCTCGAATACACCAAAATATCATCAATGAACACGATCACCGATCTATCTAGCATAGGCTTGCACACCCGATTCATGAGATCCAAGGAACGCCGCCGGTGCGTTGGTGAGCCAAAAAGGCATCACCATGAACTCGTAATGCCAATAACGATTCCTAAAGCCCGTCTTTTGAATATCCTCTTCACAGACTCTCATATGATGATATCCAGACCTCAAATCGATCTTGGAGAACTAAGACACGCCCTACAACTGATCGAACAGATCGTCGATCCTCAGAAGTGGATAACGGTTCTTGATCGTCAACTTGTTCAACTCCCGGTAATCAATGCACATCCGGTGTGAACCATACTTTTTCTTGACAAAAAGGATCGGTGCTCCCCACATTGAGCTACTCGGTCGGATAAAGCCCTTCCCCAACAGCTCCTGGAGCTGTGAGGATAACTCCTGCATCTCCGGCGGCGCAAGGCGATAAGATGCCTTGGCGATAAGTGCCGCCCCTGGAACCAAATCAATCCGGAACTCCACCTGCCTCTCGGGAGGCACACCCGGTAACTCCTCGGGAAAAACATTCGGGAACTCACTCACTATCGGGACCTCTGTGATAGAACTTGGTCTCTCAGTAGCAATTCGTGTATCCAAAACATATGCTACAAAACCCTTGCAACCCTGCTGTTGACTCTGTCTGGGTCTGGCAGTTGAGCAGAATGCTAACTCGGATCAAGTACCCTCGCCATACACTGTAAGCACTCCCGCACTAGGGTCTCGTATGTGTTGGATTAGTGTCTAAGTCCATAACTATTTTGGTATGTACTTGACTCGATTATGAGTATGGTCCTTTTGGGTTGCCTTCACCATAACAATATATAGTATGAATTAAGGAAAGAAAGGTTTAATTATGATTTATTAATATATTATAAGAATAATATATTAAAGGAGAAATCATAATGTTTAATTAATATTAGTCAAGAATTAATTAAGAATTAATTTTGTGGCTAAAAGAGATTAATTAAACTTAAGGGACTTATTGTGTAATTATAAGATAATTACATAGATGGGCTTATGGACTCCATAGAAGGTGGAGTGGACGAATTATATGGGGGAAACCCATTAGAAGTCGTCCAAGGCTTCTAAAGAAGGAGTCCATGGGCTGCTTAGGGCTTAAGCAGTCAAATTAGGGTTTCCTTGTTAGATAACCCTAATTGCCTAAGTATATAAGGAGCCCTTAGGCACCAAAAACGTGGCTAACACTTGGATTAGGGTTTCCAGCCATTTTTGGTGCCTCCCCTCTCTTCACTTCTTCATCTTGTTGCTTAGTGGTGTTTGTAACTCCGTTAGAGGTGCAACACTTGAGGCACTAAGCTTTCTGAAGCTAAGGATTGATTGTTATTGCTATATAACAATCAAAGGTTAGATCTAAACCCTATTTTATGTTAATATGATTAATTGTATGCTAGATCTAGGGTTTATAGCTTTGGATATTCAATTGCAGGTTCATTAGACAAACTAGATCCAAAAGTTATTAGGGTTTGCATGTACACCATAGGATTGATGTATTGCTCGATACCCATCAGTGGTATCGAAGCCTAGGCTGTTTGTTTGATGTATTTGATGCTATAATGGAATATTCTTGTTTAAAATCGAAAATTAGGGTTTCTGGGGGTTGGACTCGCCGAGTCCATGGCTGAACTCGCCGAGTCAATGGTGAACTCGACGAGTCAGCTGGTCAGAAAGAGGTAATTTCGGGATTTTGTGCATCTTTGGCTGTGGGATAGTTACAAAAACGTTTTTTATTGATAAAAATCAGATTTTTATGATATTGGGTGATTATCCTTACCAAAATAAAAGATATCTTCATATTAATTGAATAATTACTTCCTTATATGATTAAATTTAATTATTTGAATTATTTGGTGAATTATCTTGCAAGAAATTGGACTAGGTCAAAATTAGATAACCACCAATTAGTTGTTAATTGCCTTATTTGAATTTTGATCTAGAATGTTCTTGATAAAGTTTTAAAAAGTTTCAAATTACTCCCTTTAGGTTTTATAGTTTAAATTTGAACTTAAAAGTTTTGTTTTTGAAATTTAAATTAGTTAAACCCTAATGTTTTGAAAAGTTTCAAAACTTAACCTCAGGTTTTGGATTTTAAAATTAATTAAAAGTCTTAATTTGAAATTTTAAATTCTAAAACCCTAGTAGTTTGAAAAGTTCAAATCACACCCTTATGGTTTTATTAATTAAATAAAGTGTATAATTAAAAGAGATTTAATAAACCCATAAAGTTTTGGTTTACATTTAATTAAATTAAAAGTATAATTTACTAAGTTAAACCACCTAGTATTTAAGTGTAAAATACACCCTATACTATATATAACATTAAAAGTCTAATATTATATATATGTATGAGTAAACAGTCAGTCTTACCGTTAGTAGGCCTCATTCACGAAGCTGGTCTATAAGGGGTGTTTAAGGAAATTGCCTATAAAATGGCGATTTAATGGGTATCCACTCTTACCCACCGCACTCTTGACTAGTGGAGGGTCGTTAGCCAAACGAGTAATATAGGATAGAAACCTTCCATTATAAGTATAATGAAGTACAAAGTAACTAAATGCTTTTACAAATTCCCAAATCATAGTTACTTTAGGCAAAATGTGAAATTGTATGCTAATCCATGGAATTACACTTCGTACCCTTGTCAAACGTTAGTGGAGCGTGTATGGTTAACCGACACACTAATTTGGGGATGACATTGGTAGCGAAGGGTGACTCGATGTTTGTCCTAGATCAATGGAGCGTGTGTGGCTAACTAGAACATTGATTAGGTGATAGTAGCATTGAGTGCACCACATATATTCGTATGGTTATTCACACCTTATTTGTGATCCTCGGCATCCTAGTCACAAATAGAAGGGCATAATCGAGATTTAAACATGCCATTGAAAAGGTCAATGAATCTCAAAAGATCTAGGAGTTTCAATTCATTTAAAACTTAAACTTTCTTTTCGTTTTCATGGTGGAAATTAGTAAATCGTCATTTACCTTACTTCAAATATTCTGCAACTAGATTACGATGTCCTTCTTCTAGGTTGTAGAGTATTGTGCTGGATCCTAGCCTTAATAATTCATTTGGGTGTTTTATTAAGGACTCAATCAACTTAACTTGAATTTTCTCCCGTTTTGTAGATGTCAAACAACTATGGTTTTCCTAAATCCCTTGGACAAAGTTTTCCAAACAAACATGATATTCCATGATATGATCGAGGAACAAGAAGTCATGCTTCACTTCCTCCACCTCCTCCAATTGTTCTCCCTAACCCACAAGTTCGAAGGCTTGAAAAGTTCAAGCTCACTCAAGCCTTATTGGCATTTAAGCATGAAGATGGAAAGTCTGTGTGTGCACACGTCTTAGAGATGAAGTCACACATTGACAGGTTGGGTATGTTGGGTGTTGTCATCCCCAAGGAGTTGGCTGTTGACTGGGTTTTTTAGCAACTTCCTAAATCATATAGTGAGTTCGTTAGAGAGTACTATATGATGGATCACGACGTGACCCTCATTGATCTCACCTATACGCTTATAGCTGCTGAATCAACAATGATTTGGCATGCTAGTCAAGCAAATTTGTCTGGTGAATCAAACTCCCAAACTTCAATGGACATTGAAAATGATGACATTGGAGATCCATAAAAGGTAAACTCTGATATATTTCCTTGTGTCATTCCAAAAGAGTCAATTTGCTTTTATTGCCAAGAAAAGGGGCATTGGATACGAAGCTGCCCCATTTACCTGAGAAATCTAAGAGATGGGAGAGTCAAGACGTATCGCTCTACTTCAGATAAAATCCATTATCTAACTCTTTTAAGTTCCTATTCTAAATTCTTAATACATGATGTGATAAGATTACATTTTTATGTTTTGTAGGATCGAAGAAAAGAGAGGAAGCGTAAGGGAATAAGTGAGATGAATCTAATCGTGAAGAAATGAATTTCGATCACATTGCTTGAAGATTAGATTCTTGAGCTACTACTTGGAGTTAGAATAGATTGCTAAGAAATATGTAATAAAATAGTTTTTCAATTGAATTGCATTGTAAGGACAATTTTTTTCCGCAATAAAATGAATTTTGATTTTATTTTATTTATTTATCCTTGCAATGGCGTGTGTGAAAATTGATGTTTCAAAGTTTCTATTATTAGCAATAATGGATTTGATTCTTAATTATGTTAATTGTGGAGATGTCAAGAATTTACCAAATATGGAGAGTTTCTCATCGCCCAAGTTTCGATTGGACAAAAACTTGGAATCATACAACTTGGTTGCGTGATGAATGAAAACTTTCATATTTGGAAATTAGACTAATTCTTTGACAAAGTGTCAAGTGAAGGACTAGGAGATCGAGTACACTAGGTTGTGCGTTGATCAAGTCCACCACAAAGAGAAATAAAATATTCGTCATGATTTACTACAACTTTAGTAAATATGAATATGCTTATAAGATTAAGTGTAATTCTGAGTTGATTGAAAAATGTTTCAATGAATAGCAGAACGAATAAGAAGAATCAAGAAGGCAGAAAGATAAAAGTTTCTCTATTCTAAGAAGAAGGGAGAGTACCTTTTATTGTGTTTTATGATAAGTCTTAATGATTAAGAACCATATCTCAATTGGTCCTCTAAGTGAGTCTTAGTGCATTTGTATGTCTAAGAAGAGGAATCGAGAATTGTGGAAATGGTTAAATCAAGAAGTCAATCATACTTCATTCCAATATCGAGTCTTAGAGTCATACTCCAAGATTGTGAATTGAGTGACAAGTCTTAAGTAGGTTTATAACATGCATCAAATGTGGAATTTTGAAAAGTTTTCTTATTCTTGCACAATTGAAATTGGTAAGTTGTGATGTCTTGGATAAGACAAAGACCAACTAGGACCAATTATGTGAAGTGTTTTTTCTTGATAAGAACTACACTAACTCTTGAATACTTGTTTTGTCTAGAAAAGTTTTCTGACAAGAGAATCATATATGTCAAGAGGTTAGTGGGAGTTTTAATGATCTTGAAAAAGTTTCTAGAACAAATCAAGAATAAACCTTATCGATCATCACTAGCACACGACTTGAGGTTTACAACCTATCGTGTTGACATTATTTTGTTTCTGTACCATTCCAATTGAGTTAATTATGCATGTGAGTTCTATGAGTTCTCATTTGAATGCATAAAGACAAAGTACCTTGATCGATGGAGAGTACATTGATATGTAAGGATAAGTAGCTAAACTATGTGGGCACTCGTGTTGCCATATGGCAAGAAATCAAGATTAAAAAAAAGTTCGGTCCATATGAGTTTGGATTTGTCGCAAACTTTGTTTTTGGCAAATTCACATGGATAGGAGCACATACACTTTAAAATCTAAGTGTCATGAGGTTTCCCTCCTTCATGAAAATGATTGTGAGGAAATTCTTTCACTAAGAGAGATTTTAAGAAGATAGCAATTGTGAAAATTGTATTCCCAAATTCGATTATGGTTACTGCATCCCTTTCCATAGTTCGAGTTGTGAGATTTGGCAATTAGTCTAACATTTGGGACTTAGTAACATAAGTTCTGAATTTGTCTAGACACACATGTGAGCTTTCTAAGGCAAATGTGTATAAGTTTAAGAAGCTTAGATAAAGGCTTATCGAAGCATCTGGTATTAGAAATATGAACTTCAGAAATTCAATAGGTATTGTTTTCTAGAAGTTCAGCTGTTTTCTGAATACATGTCAAAGGTAGTGGGAGCATAAGTGTTATGCTTATATGATAATAATCATCATGATAGTGAGAGATAAGTGTTATGCTTGTATGATTATTATGGCAAGTATTGAAAGTTAGCAATATTAATTATAGAAAACAAAGATTCAAAGTCGCAAGGGTTGAAAAGTTATTTTGTTATAATTAAGGGAAAGAATATTATACTTTGTTTCAAAATATAAAGTTTAGATTGAGAAATTTTAATATTTTTTAGTCAAAGGATAAATAGTGTGCTCTTAAATTTCGATTATGATTACGACATCCCTCTTCATAGTTCGAATTGTGAGAACATGACACATAAAATATTATGACAAAAGATTGATAAAGTATCATATCTTTATGTAAGACATTATGCATCGTGTCCCATACGCTTCGGGTATAGGATCGATTGCAAATGCTATAATATTTGACCATTCTAAAATTTTCCAAATGTCTAGCGTATTGAGAAGGAAAAATGACTAGAATCGGTTTTGACTAAATTAATTAAACAACTATCAAAGGACGATCCAAAGATCGTTGAGGATTCACTACTAGAAAACAACCTTTTACGAAGCTCATTGCGCGTCGTAAAGGGCTCAGACGACGCGCAAATGTGCGTCAAGGAAGGCCCTGTCATAAAGAGGGACGACGCACTTTTGTTTCCCCCGTTATCTTCTCAAGGCGCGTTTCCTTAAAATTATAAAGTGACACCTATAGAAGATGCACGTTTAAGATAAAGCGCCCTTCGTGTTTTTAATTTTTTTTTTCTTGAGACACTAATTTAAGGGCATGCAAAAATGCGTGTCCACTATCCTTCAAATTTTGGAAGTCTGACATTATTTTTAAGGACGCCCAAAAATGCATAACGTGAATCAGCGAATGTCATTGTTTGCCCGTCATTAAAGGCTATTTTTCTTGTAGTGATTGGTCGCGTGTGAGTAGTTGAAAGTATGGTATTGGATGGACCATATCGACATTATTATGAATAGATAAGATTCTATTAAGAATGAGTTGTCATATGGCAAAGATGGAAATGTTTCCATATTGGGAGTTGGATGTTGAGAGTCTATTTCTAGATTAGAAAATTTTATGCAAGAAGGATGTTCAAAGGAATGTACTTTAAATGTGAGACTTCACGTCTATGGAATTTTCTTGTAACAATTTCCGATAGAGTACTTTGTAATTTCATTGGCCAAGTCTTGGTGACTTTTGTGCTATGACTTTGCGAAAGGATCGTAGCATAAAATTTTAGAATCTAGCATATTCTAGTAGTGGCAAGAACCTTGTGTTCTAACACTAATGATAAGGATTGGGAATTATGAAATGAGCATCATTGGAAAAGGTTTTCAATTGATATATTTCACAAATTAAGGACCATAGGAAACATAGTGTGCATGCTTTGTGCATGGGACAGCTATTGTTGTGTTTCAGTTTGCATGTTTTGACTTCCAGAATAACTGGGTTATTTGAACCTCCACAGTCAGTCATATGTTGGAAGTAAGTATGAAGGAAGACTGTCATGAAGAGTCTATAGATTGTCTGAAGAGTTTAGACATAGCACAAGTTTGCTGTAGGGTTCATGAGTGCTTTGATAAGATTAGAGTATTGGATTAAACCCACGCTCACTTGGATCACTTCATGGATTTATCATGGGTGATTAGTGAGATGATAATATTGTATATTCTTGAAATTGATACGTGTGAGTTGTTATTTGTTGGACGGTTGCACATTGATAATAAGTAAACGCACCAGTAACTTGGTGTTATAAAACTTATTGTTGTGTGTGATTCGATCAATGAGTGCAAGCAAGCATATGAGTCAAAGTTTATCCATTCCTTTTACCCAAAGTGGGATAAAAGCGATATCTATGGGCCCCTCGATGATTTAGTGATGACACCTAAGCGCTTGGCCAAGCCGGGACTAAGTTGATGTGTTCAATTATAGTCTATTGTTAGTCGTCGTAAGTCGGAAGTCGGGAAACAGTATAGAGAGAATGATTGAAATTCATGTCTTATGTATATATGATATCTTGAGAATGAAGGAATATATGATCCCTTATCTAAAGGACACGCGTATCTGATAAGATCAGAGTTGACAGCGGCTTTTGAAAGCTACGATTGCTGATCAGGTTCTGAAGTCATACGGAAAATAGTTATTAGACTTATCCAAGTGGGAGATTGTTGGATTAGTGTCTAAGTCCATAACTATTTTGGTATGTACTTGACCCGATTATGAGCATGGTCCTTTTGGGTTGCCTTCACCATAGCAATATATAGGATGAATTAAGGAGAGAAAGGTTTAACTATGATTTATTAATATATTATAAGAATAATATATTAAAGGAGAAATCATAATGTTTAATTAATATTAGTCAAGAATTAATTCATATTTAATGTTGTGGCTAAAAGAGATTAATTAAACATAAGGGACTTATTGTGTAATTATAAGATAATTACTAGATGGGCTTATGGACTCCATAGAAGGCGGAGTGGACGAATTCTATGGGGGAAACCCATTAGAAGTCGTCCAAGGCTTCTAAAGAAGGAGTCCATGGGCTGCTTAGGGCTTAAGCAGTCAAATTAGGGTTTCCTTGTTAGATAACCCTAATTGCCTAAGTATATAAGGAGCCCTTAGGCACCAAAAACGTGGCTAACACTTGGATTAGGGTTTCCAACCGTTTTTGGCGCCTCCCCTCTCTTCTCTTCTTCATCTTGTTGCTTAGTGGTGTTTATGACTCCATTAGAGGTGCAACACTTGAGGCAGTAAGCCTTTTAAAGATAAGGATTGATTGTTTTTGCTATATAACAATCAAAGGTCAGATCTAAACCCTATTTTATGTTAATATGATTAATTGTATGCTAGATCTAGGGTTTATAGCTTTGGATATTCAATTGCTTGTTCATTAGAAAAACTAGATCCAAAAGCTATTAGGGTTTGCATGTACACCATATGATTGATGTATTACTCGAAACCCATCAGTATGGTCACCAACTGACGCTCGTAGTCGATCACAGCTCCAAATCGACTCAACCAGTCCATGCCCACAATGACATAGACATCACCCATCGTGATCGGGACCAAATCTATCAGGAACTCAACACCAAAAATCTCGAGCACACATCCCCGAATCACGTCAGTCGCAAACACCGCATGCTCATCGGCTATGGAAACTCTCAGAGATCGACTCAACGCCTCTCGTCGAATACTGATGTGACGGCTAAAAGATAATGATATGAAGGACCGACTCACACCTGAGTCAAATAACACCAAAGCAGGTACAGAACTCGCAAGAAAAGTACCGACCACAACATCTGGTGCTGTGCGGACCTCCTCTGTTGTCAGCTGAAAGGCTCTCCGATGAAACCTCGGTACCTCGGTCTTCATTGGCCGGCTCTCTGTAGCTCGTGCAACAGCAGGGGAAGATCCCTGTGTTGATCTTTGTAACAGCTGTGGACACTCGACCTTCTGATGACCGGTCTGGTTGCAGTAAAAACAGACTGCTAACCCCTTGGGGAAATCCCTCGCAATATGCCCCTCTTTGTCACATTTTTAGCAAATGCCTGCTCGACATACTCCCTCATGAATGTTGTTGTACTTCCTATAAGTGCGGCCCTTCTGGCCTCCAGATCTCGAATCAGCGGGCTTAGCCCGCTTGGCTGCCAACTGAGACTGTGCCAGTCGTCGAACCCTCTCTTGAGACTCCGCCTCCTCCTTGGCCTGAGTCTCCAGCTCAATCTCCCTCTTTCAGGCATTTTCCTGAAGCTCAGAAAATGAACGATACGTTGTGTTCACCATGAAATCTTGAATATCCATCCTCAAAATGCTAAAATACCAGCTCATACGTGCCTGCTCAGTAGACACGTGCTCAGGGAAAAACATCGCCCTCTCATGGAACATCCTCGTAATCAATGTCACTGACTCTATCCTTTGCTTAAGGGACATAAACTCCTGGGCCAACCACTACCTCTCTATCGGGGGAACACACTCATCTCGAAACATCATAGTAAACCTCTCCCATGTCACAGTAGTGAGCTCTACAGACGCGAAGCTGGCTGTCACAAACTTCCACCAGTCCTTCGCCCCCAAGCGAAACTGGTTCAACGCGAATCGTACCCTCAAATGATTCGGACATGAGCAAGTGTAAAAGCACCTATCGATATCAAAGATCCATCTCATCACGGCAATAGGATCCTGAGTCCCATCAAACTCTGGTGGCTTTGTGTTCTGAACTCCCAGTACAGCAACGAGTCACCCCCCTGTGGCCTGGTAGCAGCGACAGCTGCGGAGGCTGCAACAGCAGCCGCCTCGGTAATAGCAACGTATCTTTCTTCAAACGTCTCAATCAATGTGGTCTTAATAGACCCAAATATCTCCGGGATGGCCTCTCGGATAGCTGCAGCCACCTCGTCGTGAATCATCCAGCGAATCTCATCATCGCTAACTCCACTGGTCTCTGGGGTGTGGCGCGTACCCATCATGATGTCTATGAAACATAATGCAAAATAATCAGAGACTCAATCGAGAATACTCACACTCGATCACTCGCTCCTACTTGTTCCCTAGCACCCTAAGGATTCTTACTTAGACTGCGCACCGATCCAGTGTTTCTAGTAGTACGAGCCTAATACTACCTTCTTCACTGCATCTGTGTTCATTCCAAGTCTTCCTCCTAGAATCCTAGTTCCCAAGTACTCTATATCTCTCCAAACACAGACTACTCTCTTAGTAGACCTCTCATATGCTGCTCTCTGCTGCCTACTCGTACTCGAAGCAAAACACTGGTAGCAGTAACCCCTAGGCTAAGGCATCACACATCAGGCCACTCTAGTACTAAATTATGAAATACCTGGCCTACTCTCTAGCATGCATAATATATCTCATAATATCTCATAAATATCTCATAACACATAAAGTGAGGGTATTTTGGGAAATCACCGTTCGGGCTCTGGCTGATTGTACACACTGCTCCTTCTCGTTTTTCTATTAGAAACTCTTAATCGTTTTATAAAAATCGTTTCTTTTGAATTTTTTTTTCTCAAATCCTCAGTTTGAGTCCGGACATGCCTGAAGGTGCATCTGAATCACTCAAACCAAGGCTTTGATACCAACTTGTAACAACGAAAATTTTCAAACAAAAATTTCATTTTTAAAACTTATAAAATATTCATATAATTTATTTCACAAAATCACAAGTGTATCAAGTCAACATAATTCCACAAGAAAAGTCAAATCTCAGAATCCTCAACATAATCTCGAAAAGGTGTGTATAATCACGCCGGTGCCTTCCCGTGATCCTTGGAGGTAACTGAAACACATATCACATAACACGGTAAGCATAAAGCTTAGTGAGTTCCCCAAAATACCACGCACATAATTAGCCACTCGAGGCTATAGCTCTGTAAGACCTTTCGGTCAATGTGTCTCAGTGGGACTCTGTAACAGCCCGGAAATTCAGGTATCTTTATTGTTTAATTATTTTTGCGTTTTGAGAGGGGACTCGGCGAGTTGGAGCTCAGACTCGCCGAGTAGGGTCGCGATTCTGGACGCGGGATTCGTCTGGACTCGGCGAGTCCGGAATATGGACTCGGCGAGTCTGCGCTGTTTAATGAAACTCTAATTTCCCGGTCCTAAGCCCTATTTAGAGGACCTTATGGCCCTCATTTGCGGCCACCTTGAACCCTAAGAGCCCCCATACGACTGTGAGCCCTTGTGAGTGTATTTGGAGGCCATTTGTTCACCATTTCGTGTGATATTGCAAGAAAGGAGGGAGAGGATCAAGCTTAAGGAGTTGGGGAGCTTGGATCTGTTGCTAATTCATCAGGGGAGTCTTCTTGAGGTAACTTTCAGAGCCAAACTTCGTGTTTTGTGTTGATGTGTCAAATCTAGGGTTCTTCTTGCATTTATTGGCTTAAATTGGAAGTATGAAGGGTTCCATAGAGATATGGAGCCTAGATCTGGGCCTTAGCAGGTCCAGGAGACCCCATATGACTAGCTTTATGTCCATCCTTTTTAGTTAGAAGCTATGGTGGTCATATTAGAGGTTGTTTCCCCAAAATAAGCCTTGTACGCTTTGCATGGCAACCAAGACTGAGACTTTACGTGACAAATAAGCTTGGGAAGGCCAGATCTATGAATGGTTGGAACAGATCTGACCGCAAAAGCCAGTTTTAGCTGGTGCATGGCATGGACTCGCCGAGTCTGATGAACAGGCTCGACGAGTCGCTTGAAGATTGTCCTTGAGGACACCCAGTGCGTAGTATTGACCGAGTTATGGTTGACTCAGTGAGTCAGGACGAGTTAGAGAGGGTCGACAGGTGGACTGAGTCGAGCTGGGACTCGCCGAGTTGTTCTTGAGACTCGGCGAGTTGAGTCGGGGTGGCCCCACGAATCCCCCAGGTGGAACTCGTCGAGTCAAGGGAAGTACTCGACGAGTAAGAAGGGAATCCTAGGGAGTTGGTGAATACGTCTAGACTCGCCGAGTTGCCTTGTGCACTCGCCGAGTCCGGTCAAGTTGACCGTTGACCGTTGACCAGAGTTGACCTATGTTTGACTTCTTAGGGATAGTCAAACTTAGAAGATAAAAGTGTTAATAAGAGATGTATGATGTTATAGGGAGATTGCAGCTCGGCGGATCGAGCACGAGTGACTTCGGGATTTGCTAGCTTTCGATATCCACGAGGTGAGTCTTCTCACTATACTGTACCCGGAAGGGTTTGACCGTGGGACCGGAAGGTCGGATATGATATGAGATATATGGGCTATATGTGATAAGTTAATTGTTATATGTGATAAGTTAATTGTTATACGTGCTATGTATGTTATGTGGGCCGGAAGGCATTATGTTATGGGCCGGAAGGCGTTGTGTTGTGGACCGTAAGGTTGGCGTGGGTAGGACCGGAAGGTTTACCCAGCAGGGACGGGAGTCCCCTGGGACACATGGACCGGAAGGTCAGGGCCTGGAAAGGCGTATGTGCGTAAGTTGTATTTTGGGGAACTCACTAAGCATTTATGCTTACAGTTGTTGTGTATGTGTTTCAGGTACTAGCGAGGACCGTGGGAAGGCGCCGATGTGATCTGTACACACTGATAGACGTTTTGTGATCTTGGGATTCATATGATTTGTATTCTGACATGACACTTGGAATGTTTATGCCTTGTTTTAAATAAAAATACTTTATTTTGAAATGAAAAATTTGTTTGAAAAATTACGTTGTTACAAATTGGTATCAGAGCCTTGGTTTGAGGGATTCGGGTGCACCTTCGGGCGTAACTGAACTCAAACCGAGGATTTGAGGAAAACTTTTTAAATAAAGGCATAAACTTTTATAATAATGTTGTGGTAAACAAGAAAGAAGCAGTGTGTACGATCAGTCAGCGCCCGAACGGTAAAGATCCCCAAAATATCTTACAATGTTATGTTAACAGATGTGATATGATATGAATTGTTATGCATGCTAGAAGACTAGGTATTCATGATAGGACTAGAGTGGCCTGATTTGTGATGCCTTAGTCTAGGAAAGTTTGCCGATATGAGATGCTTTGATAGCGTGCGGGTAGATAGTGCATAACAAAAGTAGAGTACTCACTATCCGGGGTTTGGGGAGGAAGACTTGGGATGAATGCTGATGCGGTGTGGTCGGTAGTATTGGGCCCGTACTACCGAAGACACCGGGTCAGGGGGAAACCCAAGTAAGAATCCCTAGATATCGGAGACTGAGTAGGGTTGCGTTATCGAGTGCGATTATACTCGATGGAGTCTCTGATAGTTTTATGTTGTATTTCAGAGACATCATGGTTGGACCACGCCACAGACCGAGTACGAGCGGTGTGAGTGACGAGGAGATTCGTCAGATGATTCATGAGGAGGTGGTTGCAGCGATCCGGGATGAGATTCCGGAGATGTTCGGGTCTATTAAGACCACCTTGATGGAGACTTTTGATGAGCGGTATGCCGCATTGACTGAGGCTGCAACCGCTGCAGCTACCGCAGCTGTGGCCGCTGCCAGGCCACAGGGGGGTGACTCGTTGCTGTTTCGGGAGTTCAGCAACACGAAGCCACCTGAGTTCGATGGGACGCAGGATTCGATTGCTGCGATGAGGTGGATCGCTGATATTGAGGGGTGCTTCTACACTTGTTCATGTCCGGAGCATCTGAGGGTACGGTTCGCTTTGAACCAGCTCCGTCTGGAGCGAAGGATTGGTGGAAGTTCGTGACGACGAACTTCACTTTGGCAGAGATTTCAGCAGTGACATGGGAGAGGTTTACCTCTATGTTTAGAGATGAGTACGTTCCCCCGGTGGAGAGGGAATGATTGGTTCAGGAGTTCTTGACCCTCAAGCAGGGTACTGATTCGGTTGCGGTGATCACGCGAAAGTTTCATGAGAGGGCGATGTTCTGCCCTGAGCTGGTGTCCACAGAGCAGGCTCGGATGAGCCGGTACTTGGGTGTTTTGAGGAGGGATATCCAGGAGTTTGTGTCAAACTCCACCTATCATACCTTTGCTGAGCTTCAGGCGAATGCCAGGAAGCGCGAGATCGAGTTGGAGACTCAGGCCAGGGAGGAGGCCGAGTCTCAGCGGGTGGACCGGCGGCCGGCTCAGTCTCAGCCGGCAGCCAAGCGGACTAAGTCCGCCGATTTGAGGACGGGAGGTCCGAAGGGCCGCACTTGCGGAAAGTGCGGCAAGGGTCATGAGGGGACATGTCGATCTGGTGCTTGCTACAAGTGTGGCAAGGAGGGACACATCGCCAGGGATTGCCCCAAGGGGTTTATGGTTTGCTTTCATTGCAACCAGACAGGCCATCGGAAGGCCGAGTGCCCTCAGCTTCTTCAGGGATCTGCACCTGCTGCCAGGACTACCGAGACTCGACCGGTGAAGGTCGAGGCCCCGAGGGCTCGTGGGAGAGCCTTTCAGCTGACTGCGGAGGAGGTCCGCGCTGCGCCCGATGTTGTGGCAGGTATGCTTTATTTCATGTATTTATTCTGATGTTGAGATGTTATGCTTATGTTATGTTATGCGTAGGTACTTTCCTTGTGAACTCTGTGCCTGCTTTAGTGCTATTTGACTCGGGTTCGAGTCGGTCTTTTGTATCTTTGGCCTTTAGTCAGCATATCAGCGTTAGTCGTAAGCCGTTGAGTCGGCCTCTGAGAGTTTCTATAGCTGACGAGAGGGTGATTTGTGCCACGGAGGTTCTCCGGGGATGCGTGTTAGAGATTTTCGGGGTCGAGTTTCCGATTGATCTGATTCCTATTGCGATGGGTGATGTCTGTGTCATTGTGGGCATGGACTGGTTGAGCCGTTTCGGCGCCGTCATCGACTGTGAGCGTCAGCTGGTGACTATACGAGACCCTAGTGAGGGAGTTCTTTCGGTGTACGGCGAGGGTACCCGTTCAGGATCAGCTTTTTGTTCGGCCGCTAGGGCGAGGCAGTGTTTACAGTAGGGCTGTAAGGGTTTTGTGGCGTATGTGATGGATACGCGGGAGGCTTCCGAGAGACCGAGATCAGTTGAGGAGGTTCCAGTGGTGCGTGAGTTTCCAAATGTTTTTCCCGAGGAGCTGCCGGGAGTACCTCCTGTGAGGCAAGTGGAGTTTAGTATTGATCTGGTTCTGGGGGCCGCGCCTATCGCTAAGGTGCCTTATTGTCTTGCACCTCCTGAGATGCAAGAGTTGTCCTCGCAGCTTCAGGAGTTGCTGGGGAAGGGATTCATTCGGCCGAGCAGCTCGCCGTGGGGAGCACCTATTCTGTTCGTCAAAAAGAAGGATGGTTCACACCGGATGTGCATTGATTACCGGGAGTTGAACAAGTTGACGGTCAAGAACCGTTACCCGTTACCGAGGATCGACGATTTATTCGATCAGTTGCAGGGAGCATCTTGGTTTTCCAAGATCGATCTGAGGTCGGGGTACCATCAGGTGAGAGTGCGGGATGAGGACGTCCAGAAGACAGCGTTTAGGACGCGATATGGGCATTACGAGTTTGTGGTGATGCCTTTCGGGCTCACCAATGCCCCGGCTGTGTTCATGGATCTCATGAATAGGGTATGCAGGCCGATGTTGGACCGGTCAGTGATTGTATTTATCGATGATATTCTGGTGTATTCGAGATCTAGAGAGCAGCATGAGGAGCATTTGAAGGAGGTCCTTGAGGTATTGAGATCGGAGAAGCTTTATGCGAAGTTCTCCAAATGTGATTTCTGGTTGAGGGAGGTCCAGTTCCTAGGACATCTCGTTAACCAGGAAGGGATTCTGGTCGATCCGGCCAAAGTCGAGGCGGTGATGAGATGGGAGGTGCCGAAGTCACCATCGGAGATCAGGAGCTTCCTTGGGTTGGCAGGGTATTATCGGAGATTTATTAAGGATTTCTCCAAGATCGCAGTGCCGCTCACCAGATTGACCCGGAAGGGTGTTGCATTCTCATGGGGTCCCGAGCAGCAGACCTCCTTTGAGACACTTCGCCAAAGGTTGTGCGAAGCCCCGGTGTTAGCTCTCCCGGAAGGGATGGATGATTTTGTAGTATATTGTGATGCATCGATTTTGGGGCTGGGTGCAGTGTTGATGCAGAGGGGTCATGTGATAGCTTATGCGTCGAGGCAGCTGAAGCCTCATGAGATGAGGTATCCCACGCATGATTTAGAGTTGGGGGCAGTAGTGTTCGCTCTCAAGATTTGGCGTCACTACTTGTATGGGGTTCGATGTACGATATACACGGACCATAAGAGCTTGAAGTATTTGATGGATCAGCCCAACCTAAATATGCGTCAGAGGAGGTGGTTGGATGTGGTCAAGGATTATGATTGTGAAATCCTGTACCACCCAGGCAAGGCTAATGTGGTAGCCGATGCGTTGAGCCGCAGGGCGGAGAGCACTCCACTGCGAGAAGTATGTTTGAGATTGACCGTGATAGCTCCAGTATTGGATGCTATTCGTGGGGCGCAGGCCGAGGCTGTGCGACCGGAGATGCAGAAGAGAGAGCGGGTCGTTGGTTTGGTTTCAGGGTTCGTTACGGATGGTCGAGGGCTTATGACGTTTCAGGGTCGGATTTGGGTACCGTTCGTGGGTGGTACGCGTATTACTTTGATGGAAGAGGCTCATCAGTCGAAGTTTTCGATTCATCCGGGGGCTACGAAGATGTATTTGGATTTGAGGAAAGAGCATTGGTGGCCCTGTATGAAGAGGGACGTCGCATGGTTCGTTGAGAGGTGCTTGACCTGCCGCAGGGTTAAGGCCGAGCACCAGAGACCGCATGGCAAGTTGCAGCCATTGGAGGTTCCCGAATGGAAGTGGGAACAGATCACTATGGATTTCATCACCAAATTGCCGAGGACTGCCAGAGGAGTTGATGCAATTTGGGTGATTGTGGATAGGTTGACGAAGAGCGCTCACTTCCTTGCCATCAGCGAGATCTCTTCAGCGGAGAAGTTGGCAGAGATATATGTGAGAGAAGTGGTATCTTGGCATGGGGTGCTGATCTCGATTGTTTCAGACCGTGATGTGCGCTTCACTTCCAGATTCTGGAAGAAATTCCATGAGGAGCTGGGTACTAAATTGCATTTTAGTACCGCATATCATCCCCAGACAGACGGCCAGAGCGAGCGGACGATTCAGACACTGGAGGACATGCTTCGAGCATGTGTGTTAGATTTCGGGGGTAGCTGGGATGCGTATTTACCCTTGGCAGAGTTTTCCTACAACAACAGCCATCATTCGAGCATTGGTATGCCGCCCTTTGAGCTGTTGTATGGTAGGAGGTGTCGGACCCCCATTTGCTGGGGAGAGGTTGGGCAGAGAGTGATGGGCAGTACAGAGATCGTGCTTCAGACGACATAGCAGATTCAGCAGGTCAGACAGAGGTTATTGACCGCCCAGAGCCGACAAAAGAGTTATGCAGACAGACGCCGGTCCGAGCTTGAGTTTCAGGTCGGTGACTTTGTTCTCCTGAAAGTTTCTCCTTGGAAAGGAGTGATTCGATTCAGGAAGAGGGGCAAGTTGGGGCCCCGGTATATTGGTCCATTTCGTGTGATTGCGAGGGTAGGCCGGGTAGCCTATCGTTTGGAGATGCCAGCAGAGTTGGGGCAGATCCACGACACTTTTCATGTGTCGCAATTGAGGAAGTGTATAGCCGATGAGTCGGCAGTGGTTCCATTAGAGGATATTCAGGTGGATGCGAGCCTGAATTATGCCGAGAGACCAGTGGCCATCAGAGATCAGAAGATCAAGGTTCTGAGGAACAAGGAGGTACCTCTGGTGTTGGTTCAGTGGCAACACCGGAAGGGATCGGAGATGACCTGGGAGCCGGAGCGCGAGATGCGGGAGCATCATCCGGAGCTATTTTCAGAGCGAGACTTCGAGGGCGAAGTCTAGTTCTAGTGGGGGAGAATTGTAACAGCCCGGAAATTCAGGTATCTTTATTGTTTAATTATTTTTGCGTTTTGAGAGGGGACTCGGCGAGTTGGATCTCAGACTCGCCGAGTAGGGTCGCGATTCTGGACGCGGGATTCGTCTGGACTCGGCGAGTCCGGAATATGGACTCGGCGAGTCTGCGCTGTTTAATGAAACCCTAATTTCCCGGTCCTAAGCCCTATTTAGAGGACCTTATGGCCCTCATTTGCGGCCACCTTGAACCCTAAGAGCCCCCATACGACTGTGAGCCCTTGTGAGTGTATTTGGAGGCCATTTGTTCACCATTTCGTGTGATATTGCAAGAAAGGAGGGAGAGGATCAAGCTTGAGGAGTTGGGGAGCTTGGATCTGTTGCTAATTCATCAGGGGGGTCTTCTTGAGGTAACTTTCAGAGCCAAACTTCGTGTTGTGTTGATGTGTTAAATCTAGGGTTCTTCTTGCATTTATTGGCTTAAATTGGAAGTATGAAGGGTTCCATAGAGATATGGAGCCTAGATCTGGGCCTTAGCAGGTCCAGGAGACCCCATATGACTAGCTTTATGTCCATCCTTTTTAGTTAGAAGCTATGGTGGTCATATTAGAGGTTGTTTCCCCAAAATAAGCCTTGTACGCTTTGCATGGCAACCAAGACTGAGACTTTACGTGACAAATAAGCTTGGGAAGGCCAGATCTATGAATGGTTGGAATAGATCTGACCGCAAAAGCCAGTTTTAGCTGGTGCATGGCATGGACTCGCCGAGTCTGATGAACAGGCTCGACGAGTCGCTTGAAGATTGTCCTTGAGGACACCCAGTGCGTAGTCTTGACCGAGTTATGGTTGACTCAGTGAGTCAGGACGAGTTAGAGAGGGTCGACAGGTGGACTGAGTCGAGCTGGGACTCGCCGAGTTGTTCTTGAGACTCGGCGAGTTGAGTCGGGGTGGCCCCACGACTCCCCCAGGTGGAACTCGTCGAGTCAAGGGAAGTACTCGACGAGTAAGAAGGGAATCCTAGGGATTTGGCGAATACGTCTAGACTCGCCGAGTTGCCTTGTGCACTCGCCGAGTCCGGTCAAGTTGACCGTTGACCGTTGACCAGAGTTGACCTATGTTTGACTTCTTAGGGATAGTCAAACTTAGAAGATAAAAGTGTTAATAAGAGATGTATGATGTTATAGGGAGATTGCAGCTCGGCGGATCGAGCACGAGTGACTTCGGGATTTGCTAGCTTTCGATATCCACGAGGTGAGTCTTCTCACTATACTGTACCCGGAAGGGTTTGACCGTGGGACCGGAAGGTCGGATATGATATGAGATATATGGGCTATATGTGATAAGTTAATTGTTATATGTGATAAGTTAATTGTTATACGTGCTATGTATGTTATGTGGGCCGGAAGGCATTATGTTATGGGCCGGAAGGCGTTGTGTTGTGGACCGTAAGGTTGGCGTGGGTAGGACCGAAAGGTTTACCCAGCAGGGACGGGAGTCCCCTGGGACACATGGACCGGAAGGTCAGGGCCTGGAAAGGCGTATGTGCGTAAGTTGTATTTTGGGGAACTCACTAAGCATTTATGCTTACAGTTGTTGTGTATGTGTTTCAGGTACTAGCGAGGACCGTGGGAAGGCGCCGGCGTGATCTGTACACACTGATAGACGTTTTGTGATCTTGGGATTCATATGATTTGTATTCTGACATGACACTTGGAATGTTTATGCCTTGTTTTAAATAAAAATACTTTATTTTGAAATGAAAAATTTGTTTGAAAAATTACGTTGTTACAGACTCTCCAGTCCCATAGCTTGTTGGACCCTCTAGTCCGGTCTAATTGAGAACCCTCCATTCTCACTGCTCGTTGACCCTCCGGTCTGGTCTAAGTGAGGACCCTCCGGTCTCATAGTTCGTTGGACCCTCTGGTTCGGTCTAAGTATCTCACAACATAACATACAATACATATTACACATAATACGTATCTCAAACAAGCACATAAGACCCTTTGGTCACACATAATTACCACTCTAGGTAAGGTTTAGTGAGAAGACTCACCTCGTAAGCTAGCAATTGAAAATCTCGTACTCGGAACTCTCGAACTCTAACCACCGGTCTAGCCTCCGCCTAGCACGTATAATAATTATCCATAATTAATAATGGCCCTCAAGAAGCTAGGCTAACCGTTCTACAAGCTCACAGAAGGGTAAAAGACCATTCTACCCCTCCATAGGCTTAATAGCCAACAATTTGACCAAATCCTAAAAGTCAACAAAAGTCAACGGCTTGGAGTACGCTGCGCATACTCAGCTTTCATGCAGGCATCGGGGATGCGCGACCCCTACACCGTGCATACTGGATTTACGCCTAGCGTACTATCCAGTTTCCTCTTTCTCACTCATTTGGTCTTAAACAATTAAGACCTTGGCTCATCTCATAGATCCAGACTCTCTTATAGCTCCTAACCCATAAAGTCAGTGACTTTAAGCCTTTCCATGGCTGAAAAGGTCACCAACCCTCAAAATATACACTCTTTTGCCTCAAGGAGCTCATAACTCATGCATGGAGTGATTCCAACGACCAAGATTGGATTTTTATGACATTACACCACTCATAAGCTCAAAAGAGGTTGGTCCTAGTCTCTGGAGTTCAAGATCTCATCAAGTCTCCACCCTTTTGGGACAAAACCCTAAAATACTCCATTAAGATACTCATAACAAATGAGAGGTAAAGTTTGAAGCTTTATACCTCAATAAGAAGCTCCCAACTCATATATGCTCGGATCTAGAAGCTTGGAATCCAACTTCTTCTTATTTGAGGCTTCCTCTTCATTTCAAGAACACATAAGAACTCTCAAAGGCTCATAAACACACACACACACACAGGCTCTAAAACGAGGGTTATGGCACACTTAGGGTTTGTTGTCTGAGAATGATGGCCAAAAATGAGGCCATCATATCCTTTAAATAGGGGACTCACCCTAGATTAGGGTTTTCATTCTGGGCCTAGTGCGCCCAACATACTAGGTAGTCTCTACGTCATTTTCATGATGACGAGTACGCTAAGTGTACACCTTAGGTATGCCCCACGTACTCGTTTTTCACCCTTTTTATAATAAGGGCCAAAATAGATAATAGCTCAAAAGATCAAGGTTCACAAGGTATACCTAGACTTGGGATGTTACATTCTCCATCCATATGATTTTTAAGCCACTTTAGAGCTCCATAATGTAGATCCAAGCTTCTAAGGCATACTTCTTACGTAATGTTGCAAAATTTATGTACATGCAAGGTGATAATGGCCCAAATCAAGCTAAGGAAAGTACTCCTGAATGCCAGCCTCTGACTCCCATGTCTACTCAGACCCTCTTCGGTGCTCTCACTGTACCTTTACCAAATGTATCTTGTTGTTCCACAGAACCTTCACCTTCCTCTCCAGAATGGCCACGGGCCTCTCCACGTAATTCAGGCACTCATCAATCTGAATGTCATCCAATGATACTACTGCCTGCTCATCCAGAATGCATTTTTGCAATTGCGAAACGTGAAAAGTGTTGTGGATCTGACTGAGCTCCTCAGGAAGATCTAGTCTATATGCCACCTTACCAACCCTCGCAATGACCCTGAATGGCCCGATGTATTGGGGACCCAATTTCCTCCTCTTCCTAAACCGGATCACACCCTTCCAGGGTGAGACCTTCAGGAGTACCATGTCACCGACCTGAAACTCCAATTCAAATCGGCGGCTGTTGGTGTAACTCTTCTGCCGACTCTGAGTGGTCTGCAGTTGCTGTCTAATCTGCTGAATCATTTTGGTAGTCTGCAAGACTACCTCGGTTCGACCCATTACCCTGTGACCCACCTCTCCCCAACAGACTGGGGTGCGACATCTCCGTCGTACAACAACTCATAAGGTGGAGCACCAATGCTGGAGTGAAAGCTGTTGTTATAGGAGAACTCTGCAAGGGGTAGGTAGGAGTCCCAACTCCCACCGAAGTCGATGATGCAAGCCCTCAACATGTCCTCGAGGGTCTGTATAGTCCACTCACTCTGACCGTATGTCTGCGGATGATAGGTTGTACTGAAGTGTAGTCGTGTACCCAGTTCCTTGTGGAACTTCTGCCAAAATCGGGAGGTAAACCGAACATCACAGTCTGAGACGATAGAGATCGAAACCCCATGACGAGTGACAATCTCGCGTATATACAAGCCGTACTACTAGAAAACAGACCTTTAATGACGCACTTCTTACGACACGCACTAATTAATGATAAGCAAAAGGGCGTGCCCTAAAAATAATGTCAGATATTTAGAAATTTGAAGAATTTAAGACGCGCATTTTTATGTGCCCTAAAATTAGTGTCTCACAAAAAAAACACGGAGGGCGCTTATATTAAAGGCGTGTCGTCTAGAAATGTCGCTTTATATTTTTACAAATGTGCTCTTGAGCAACTAGCAGTGGGAAAATAGAAATCAAATAAATTAGAAAACCCGCATTCCTTCCTGGTTTCCCCTCTTTCGCTCTGGGTGTGTTCTTTGACCACAAAAATATTCTCTGGTCATCCTCCGCCTCCCTACATCGAGTGTTGCTTGCTTCTTCCCTTGCACTCCGACCGCCGCCACCGATTCTTCCCCGTTCGTTGACATCGATCAAGGCTCACTTACTTCTACCCACTGGAACCGTAATATCTCCCACTCGATGTTGAAATTGTCAGAAAAAGCACTAATTCCGTATTATAGTCTCAAGTCTCAATATTAGGAATGTAAATCCTTATTCTCGTTTGTTTATGATTCCCCGTGTTTTTTATTTTTTGATTCTCAAGTCTCAAGTCTCAAGTCTCAATATTATACTCTTAAGTCTCACTTACTTCGTTTCTCGAAAAAGGGGAATCAGAATGACGAAGGTAGTGGGAGTTTTGGTCCGGTGGTCATGGTTCATCTGTCGAGCAACGAAGTTGGGAACGCAAGCAGACATGGTGGTTCGATGATGGCAATCAATCGAGAAAGGGGAAGCACCTCTGGTGGCTCGATGATGGCGATCAATCGAGAAGGGATAAGCAGCGGTGCTTCTCGTCGCAGTTAGGGGGCCGCTCCAGCGGTCTCCTTGGCTGTTCATCCTTTTCGCCAAGAGATTACACGTAGGGAGGGGACTCAACTAGTCCAATGGAGCAGGGCAAGTAGCGACTGGTAGATCGGGACGATCGATCTATTCATGAGGAAGAAGAGGTAATTATCGGTTCCCAGTGAGCCTTCCTTGGCTTCTTAGACTCTGTCATCAGTAGAAATCGGGGTAGATTAACCAACGTGAAGTGTTTATTGATCCAGAGAAGATCATGATTAGTTGATAACTATTGGTATTGTTTATATTCTATAATATGATAATATCTATCAGTATCTATCTCTGCTACCGAATCACATGAGCTTAATACCTAAAATGTAGCCAAGAATTAGTTATTTATCTCTGACATATGTTGTTATAACTTACAGGCTTCAACTAGGTGCAGTTCTGCAAATCTACTTGGATACTTTTTCAAAAACAGTAAATTGTATCTAGTGGATGAAGCTCCAAATATGATATCCACCTTGATAATTTTACTAAGTGACACAGATCTGCCACTGTATCGGTAATGTTTCATTTATCTTACTGTTTATTACCATTTTTTTATATAAAACTTCATCATTTATATCATATATAATACATAACAGGCTGCCTGGGAAGCAATTTGTAGAGTTGTTGGTTCAGTCCCGAAAGAAGTTCTCCCATCATATATAAAATTAGTTCGTGATGCTGTATCCACATCTAGAGAGAAGGAATGTAGAAAGAAGAAGGTTAAATATATATTCACTGTATATTCAATAATAATTATTTTCCTGATTTTTCTTTGTAAATTAACTTAACACAAATAAATATTTGTTGATGGACATATAGGGTGGAACAATTGTTATACCTGGGTTACGTCTCCCAAAGGCTCTTCAACCATTGCTTCCCATATACCTTCAAGGCCTAATAAGCGGGTCTGCAGAATTGAGAGAACAGGCTGCTCAAGGTCTTGGAGAATTAATTGAAGTAACAAGTGAAAAAGCACTCAAGGAGTTTGTTATCCCTATTATAGGGTAACTATCATTCCTAGGACTTTATTAGTCTCTTATTTAATTCTATTTTTCTTTTTTAGTTTTTTGTTTTGCTTGACTTGTGTTATCTATTTTATGATGATTCTAGGCCTCTGATCCGAATTATAGGCGATCGATTCCCATGGCAAGTGAAAAGTGCTATTTTGTCAACTTTGACCATCATAATAGCAAAAGGTGGGATGGCTCTTAAACCTTTTCTCCCTCAGCTACAAACCACCTTTGTCAAATTCCTGCAGGACAACACAAGGTAAGATTTCCTTTTCTACTACCATCTTTTGTTTATTTGTATTCCTTTTTACATGAGGGAATTCTCGTCAAATTACATGACTGTTCGCTCAAGTGCTGCTCTCGCACTTGGTAAGCTTAGTGCACAAAGCACAAGAGTTGATCCCCTAGTTAGGGATCTTCTATCCAACAAACAAGCATCAGAAGGTGGGGTCCACGAGGCAATACTGGTCGCCCTAAAAGGCGTTGTCAAGCATGCTGGAAAGAGTGTTAGTGGTCCTGTTAAGACTCGTGTTTTCGATCTCTTATAGGAGTTGATATACAACGATGATGACCAAATACGAAGCTCTTCAGCAAGAATTCTAGGCATCATATCAGAGGTGAGGTTCATGTCACGTTTTTTTTTAAAAAAAAACTTCCTACAGTTGATAATATTTATTATCCGCTAACTTTTATTCAATTAATTACACTATTTGGAAGACGATCAAATTTCTGAATTACTAGACGAACTCCCAGAAAATGCTTCATCACCTACCTGGACTACTAGGCATGGGACACTTCTTACAATCTCATCAATGCTAAGACACATTCCTACTATAATATTAGCATCTCCATCATTCACAGTAGTTACAGACTGCCCCAAAAATATCTTGATCGATGAAAAGGTTTGGTCAACTTTCAGTCAATTTAGTGAAACATTAAAAAAACTCCCTGATAAATTTTTGATATAATTTAGAAAGCAAATTAAAACAGAGCTTTGAGAATTTAATATATGACAACGTCCAATACTAAAATGTAGCCATGAATTAGTTATTCATCCTTTATTGAGATTATATATATATATATATATATATATATATATATATATATATACACACACACACACACACACACACACACACACATATATATATATATATATATATATATATATATATATATAAATATAAAAAATGTTTTTATCCATTTGATTTTCTCACATGTTTAATTAATTATACATGTAAAACTTAGAGAGATGAAACCAGGAACCTTATCACATGAACTAAAAGAAGCTTTAGGCATGCCAGAAGGTGCTCCTCCTCCACAACTTATTAACATACAGGTAAATAAATTATAAATAAACCTCTTTTTCCTTTTGTCTTTTTACTATTATTATTATTATTTTTTGATGAATCATTTAATTTTTAATATGCAGAGATATAGCCCTCCACCTTCTTATCCACATTTAAAAATTCCTGGTTTGAATGCTCCTATTCCACCTGGAGCCAGCTTTCGTTATCATCCTGGAGGCTGGGGTAAGCGACCTGTCTGAATCAACACCCATGGATTATGTTTTCCATAAACCCCTTTATTTGGATAATGGATGTTAATCTTTTGTAAAATATCTTATTTGAATTTCATTTGATTGTCTGTCAGTTTTTTTGTATCTAGTTTTTTATGTGATTTATCAAGTATCAAGGGAAATATTCTTATTTTAGTAGTTCTTTATTCCCCGTGTCTCACATATTCCTTTTTTCAGCTGAAAATGCAGACAAATGGTTGGAGAAACCGGATCATCCCAAAGTGGAAACTTCACCATTTTCAACTATTTAGATGGGGGTTCAGGAACATTAGCATGAATAGTAAAAGAAAGTGTGAAGCTTTACACATACAACATCAGAACACTTCATGTTGAAGTTGCTAGAAACAAAGAAATCGAAGCATCACTTGTGGTTTAATTCAGATTCTGGGACAAAAAGAGTCCTAGGGGTATTTTTGGAATATTTAGTTTTTCTAACTTTTATGATTTATTTTAGGAGTCTAAACTTTTAGTATATTTTGGAATGTTTTTGTATCAAGGAAGTGGCTAGGGAGTAGGAAGATACGATGTAATTGAGCTACAAAAGGTGCTGGTGTTAGTGATGAAAGACAAGGTTCAGATTCAAAAAGTGTTGTAGAGGTAACAAATGGATCTTCAGGTATGCAATACTCTAGGCATAATTATAATATAAAACTATAAAAAATTTCATTTTTTGATATATATTTTTTGTTTTGTTTTGCAGAGGATACTAAAGAGCAAATCTTTCGGAGGATATTTTTTGTTTTGTTTTGCAGAGGATATCCCTCACATTTTCCCAAATTACCCCTTCCTCTACAATGTTTTTTTTGTTTCTGTGTATTTTGTGCTTCAGGTAAAGTTGATCGAAGAAAGGAAATGAAGCCACTTGATTCAAACGTTACAGCATTATCAACAAGATGCAGTAAAGACTTGGAGTTGAATTTAGCTAAGTCATTATTGAGTGAGATGAGCCAATGTACAACTGCTTATCCATATAATCAGCTGCTTGGAGCATTAGTCTTAAAGAATTATGAAAGGCAAGATGCAACTTTACTTAGTTGGAATTTGATGTACAGAGTAGATTAGATGCAAATTTAGATATTGTAAGAAATATAATTGTATGACATTAAATTTTATGCAATGGATTGTATTTTTTGTATATGATATTTTATTTCTATTATGAGACATTAAATGAAAATTTAATTTAAAAATTAATAAATATATAAATATATTTTCTTTAAACATTTAAATTTACGATACGCAAAAATGTGTGTCATCTTCATTTATGACATGACCTTTCTTGATAGGGGTTTTAATGATACACATTGTGTGTCATAAATGCGCGTCGTCTCTCGTTATGACAGGGCCTTCCTTGACGCCCATTTGCGCGTCGTCTGAGCGTTTTACGACACACATTACGCGTCGTAAAAGGCTGTTTTTCTAGTAGTGCCGGCCAGCTTTTCGGGCGATGAACTCTCCCGAATGGGCAAGAAATGAGCACTCTTGGTTAATTGATCCACGATGACCCACATAGCTATTGGATTAGCGTCGAAGCCCATAACTATAATTGGTATGTACTTGACTCGATTTGGCATGGTCCATTTGGGTTGCACTTCACCGGAACAATTTATATGGATAGTCTTTTGAGAATAGTATGGTTATGATTTATATTAATGTATTATAAGTTCCAATATATTAATATGGAATCATATTATTTAATTAGTATTTATCAAGAATTAATTTAGTGATCAAAAGGAACTAATTAAATATGGACTCTTATATATAGTATGGACCAAGTTCATTTAGGTTGGGCTAAGCTTGCATGGATAGTCCATAGAGTTTTTAACCCATGGATCCTATGGAAATGAAAGGTCATGGGTATTAGGGTTTACATGGATGAAACCCTAATCCTCCATACTATATAAAGAGGTATTTGGCACATGAAATGGCACTAGTGTGTGAGTAAACAAGAGCGGGTCAATTTCTAGTGTGCTTACTATTCTATCAAGTTTTCCAAGGTGTTTTTTGGTGATTTGTGATTCCACTTGAGGCTTCCACACTATTGGGGATAAGCTCTTAAAGGTCAAGACTTCAAGCCACATCAAAAGGTATGCTATCTAATTAGTTTCTTGTAGTATAATTGCTTCATATTATGCTAGTTAGGATGAAACCTTGGAATATTGAATATTTGCATGTATAATAGAGAAAACATAGATCCAAGGTTTATAGGGTTGCATGCACACCATAGGAGTGTTAGAATGCTCAAAACCCATCAGTGGTATCAGAGCCTAGGCTTGTTATCATTTATACTTGATGCAAATTGCTGAAAATGCTGAAAAAAATGATTTTCTGTTGTTCTAGATAGTGGACTCGCGGAGTCCACTGATGGACTCGCGGAGTCCACTGATGGACTCGCCGAATCCATGTATAAATTCATCCAACTTGTCGAGTTGTTTCATGCACTCAACGAGTTGGACCTCCAAACAACATATCTTCGAGTTTTAAGTTTGGAATTGGTCTAGAATCATTACCTTAAACTGTTTTGGACTTATAAAACCTCTTTTTGATGTGGTAAAGATTATGGTAAACCAATTTCAAGGTTATTATCAAAATTTCATGTTTTATATGTGTTTATGTAATTCTTGAAATTGTTGATATGATTGTTCATACACTTATGAGTTTTGGTAGATCATATGAATTATTTGCAAAATTGTTAGTTAATTCTTGATCTAAATGTATTTTAATGGAGTCCATAATTTGTCCTCAAGTTATGGATTACCAAAAGTCATTTCTTTTAAAGATCCATTAAAATTCATAGGTTTCATAATTGAAGAGTCTTTTTCTCATAAATAGTTTTATGGACTCCATAACTTGTCCTCAATTTATGGATGTTCAAGAGTCTCCTCATTAAATTTGTTAAAACCTTAATTAAACTCATAAGTTATGAAAATCCAAAAGTTTTTGAATAGTTCAAAACTTTCCCTCAAGTTTTGGAATTTGAAAAGTCTCACACACACTTTAATTCCAAACCCTAGAGTTTTAAAAGTTGAAATTCAACCCTTATACTTTATAGTATTATAACTTAATATATATATATATATATATATATATATATATATATATATATATATATATGTAAGATCAGGTCAGTATTACCGTTAATAGGCCTCATTCACGAAGCCGGTCTATAAGGAGGGGGGGTATAAGGTTGTTGCCTATAAAATTACAGCTTAATGGGTGTCCACTCTCACTCACCGCTTCCTTGACTGGTGGAGGGTCGTTAGCCGAATGGGTAGGACAAGGACTATAATTCTCATTATAAGTATAATGATAAATATAAAGTAACTAAACCTTTTATAAATTCCCAATCTTAGTTACTTTAGTAAATTGTGAATTTGGTGCTAACCCATGAAATTACACTTTGCACTTTGCTTAAGTCGTTAGTGGAGACTGTGTGGTTAACCGGCACACTAACCTGGATTTAACAAGGTAGGCAAAGGGTAACTTAATGTTTATCATACTATCGATGGAGCGCGTGTGGTTAACCGACACATCGATTAAGTGATAAATTTCAAGGGTACCAAGTATATTTGCATGGTTATCCACACCTTGTTTTGTGATCCTCGACATCCCAGTCACAAAACTTGAGAGGGCACAATTGAGATTGAAACATGCCACTGAAAATCTCAATGAATCTCAAAAGATGTAGGAGTTTCAAATCCAATTAAAACATAATAAATTATTTCGTTTTTCATGGTGGAAATTGGTGAATCGTCATTCACCTACCTTCAAATATTCTATAGCTTGGATTACGACATCCCTCTTCCAAGTTATAAAATATTGTGTTGGGTCCTAGCCTTAATATTTCATATTGGGTGTTATATTATGGAGTTTAAATCAACTAACTTGAATTTCTCCTAGTGTAGATATTTGGTTCAGGCAACTATGATCTTCCTAAATCTCATGGAAATCATACTTCATACTCCTCCACCTCCTCTAATTATTCTCCTTAACCCACAAGTTCATGGTCACTCAAGCCCTACTGCAAGCAAGGTCTATGTGTGCTCACATCTTGGAGATGAAGTCACATATTGACAAGCTGGGAGAGTCGGGTGTCAAAGTCTTGAGGAAGTTGGATATTGACTAATCACTTCCTAAGTCACATAGTGAGTTATTTATGGACTACTATGTAACAGAATATAACATGAGCCTTAATGATCTTATCTATTTGCTTGGTGCTGCTGAATCAAGAATGATTTAGAGCACTGGTAAAGCAAATTTGATTAGAAGATCAACTTCCCAAACTACCATGGACATTGTCAATGATAACATTAGATATCCAGAAAAGCTTTCTCTTCCCAATGGAAAGGGATTGGCCATAGTCAATTTGGTTGACCAAATGGTAAATAGAAAGGCAAGTTTGACATAGTCCAGTGTACCATTCCCAAAGGGTCCATATGTTTATATTGCCAAAGGAAGGGGCATTGGTTGCAAAGCTGTCCTAACTACCTGAAACATCTGAGAGAAGGTCAAGTCAAAAAGTTTGACTCTGCTTCAGGTTAGTCCATTATCTAACTCTCTTAAGTTCCTATTTGAAGATTCTTAATACATTTTTATGTATGGCAGGATCAAGCAAAGGGAAGGAAGCTTAAAAGGAGAGTATGTTGAATCTGATCACGAAGATGGATTTCAATCACATGGTTCGAAGATCGGAGTCTTGAGCTACTACTTAGGAGTTATGATAGATTGCTAGGAAATATGTAATAACATAGTTTTCATTTAAAGTTGCATTGTAGGGAAAAAGTTTTTTCCGCATTTGATAGATAAATAAAATTTTTGTTTTATTTTATTGTATCTCCTTGCAATGACATTTATATGTTTTTATGTTTCTAGCAATAATGGAAATGTGAATTTGATTCTTTCATTTGTGGTAGTGTCTAAATTTACCAAATAAGGAAAGATTCTCATCATCCAAGTTTCAATTGGATCGAAAATTGGAATCATGCAAGTTGTATAGTATGATGAATGAGAATTTTCATCTTTGGAAATTAAGACTAATTCCTTGATCACATGTATATGTGAGTCAAGTGAAGGACAAGGGGATTGAGTACATATTCTTGTGCATTGGTCAAGTCCACCACAAAAGACCGATAAGACTATTCGTCATGATTTACTAAAGTTTAGTAAATATGGTTATACTTAACAATTTAAGTATAATTCTTAAACATTGGAAAAGTTTCGATGTATGGCAGAGCGAATGAGAAGAATCAAATTTGACAGAAAGATAAAATTTTCTCAAATCTGAAAAGATGGGAGAGTACTTTAGTATCATGTTTTATGATCATCTTAATGATTATGAGACCATATCACAATTCATCCTCTAAGGACATCTTAGTGCATTCTTATGGCTAAGAAGAGGAGTCATGAATTGTTGAAATGGTTAAATCAAGAAGATGAGTCATACTTCATTCCAAAAAAATTCTTAGAGTCATACTCCAAGATTGTAACTTGAGTGACATATCTTAAAGAAACGTTTATAACACTTGTCAAATGTAACAGTAAAATGTGTCCTACTCTTGTACATTTGAAATTGGTAAGTTGTGATGTTTTGGATAAAAGAAAGACCAACTAAGGCCAATTGTGTGAAGTGTTTGTCTTGATAAAGAATCCGCACTATCTCTTGAATATTTGGCAAGAGAGTCTTATATGTCAAGAGGATAGTGGGAGTCTTAAAGATCTTGAAAAAACATCAAGATCTGTTCAAGAATAAAAACCTATAGTTTATCACTAGCACACGACGTGAGGTTTATAACCTATCGTGTTGACATATTCATGTGCCCATTCCAGTTAAAGTTGGCTTTGCATATGAGTTCTGATAGTTCTCAATTGGTTGCATAACAACTTGGAAGCAATGGAAGGCCCTTTTGCTGCCAAGTGGCAAGAAGTTAAGACTGCACAAGCTCAATCCATATGAGTTTGGATTTGTCACTAGCCTTGTCTTGTGATGATGGTTTTCAAAAATTCACATGGATAGGAACACATACGCCATAAAATCTAAGTGTCATAAGGTTTCTCTCCGATTCATGAAAATGATGATGAGGAAACGCTTTCACTAAGTAATTTTAAGTAGATAGCAATTGTGATATTTGCATTCTCAAAGTCATTAGTGGAGCGTGTGTGGTTAACCAACACACTAACATGGACTTGTGAGGAATGACAAAGGTCTAAACAATTGAGACTATGATTACGACATCCCTTTTCATAGTTCTAAAACTGTTTAGACATACATGTGTGCTATCTACGGAAAGGTGTATGATTTTGATAAGGTTTTATCAAAGCATTTCGTATCAGAAATCTGAACTTTGGTAAGAAAGTCAATAAGGTATTGATTTCTAGAAGTCCAGCTGATTTCTGAGTACATGTCAAAGCTAGTGGGAGCATAAGTGTTATGCTGATAATTCTCATGTTAGTGGGAGCATGATAATTATGATAAGTGTTGCAAGCTAGAAATGTTAATTATAGAAAACAAAAGTTTCAATTGGGAAAAAGTTGTTTTGCTAAACTTAAGGGAGATAAAATTATACTTCATTTCAATTATAAAAGCTTAGATTGAGATTTTAATCATCTTTATATATATATATATATATATATATATATATATATATATATATATATATATATATATATATATATATGAATTTTATGTTGGAATGGCTCAACTTACGGAAATTCTATATATATTGCGTTCTCAAAATTTGATTATGATTACGGCATCCCTCTTCATAGTCGAATTATGAAAACATGGCAAATAAAAATATTGTAGAAAAAGATTGGTCTAGTATCATGTCTTTATGTGAGACATCATGAATCGTGTCCCATATGCTTCAGATATAGGATCGATTTCATGTGCTGTAATATTCATTCTTTCTAAAATTTTCCAAATGCCTGGGGCATTAAGAAGGGAAAAGGTCTAGAATTGGATATGACTAAAATAATTAAGTAATTGTCGAGGACAATCTAAGTTTTACCAAAGATTGGTTGCTCAGGGATAGTTGGAAGTATAATGTTAATTTTGGAAGGACCATATTGACATATTCTGAAAAGAGGCAACTCCTGTTCAGGAGTGATAGTCAAAATGGGAATATGGAGTTGTTCCCATAGGTGGAAGTTATTCATTAAATCTGTGTAAGATTAGGAAACTTAATGCAAGAAGAATGTTCAAAGGCAATGAATTTTGAATATGAGACTTCGGTTCCATGGAGCTGGTCTCCATTGGAATACTCTGTAATGTCTATTGACAAGTCTTCGTGACTTTGTGCATAGTCATTATGAGAGGATCAGTTCATATAAGTTTAAAATCTAACAAATTTCGGTAAATGGTAGGAATTTGGAATTCTTACATTTGCGATAAAGATTTGGGATTGTGAAATGAGAATCATTGAAATTATGTTCAATCGATCTATTCCACAAAGTAAAAATCATAGACAAACATAGTGTGCATACTTGGTGTATGGAATAACTAATGTTTAGACAAACATAGTGTGCATGCTTGGTGTATGGCATGGCTATTGTTTGGATAAACATAGTATGCATGCTTAGAGCATGGCATGACTAGTGTTTTGATTCAAGTATAAAGTTGATTAGTTGAAACATTATACAATGAATAATTTGTAATCAATATGGTGATAAATAAAAGGTGTTCTATTTATATTCATAAGTTCTGAAACCATATTGGATTCGATTATTCTTGTGTTTCACTTTACATGTTTTGACTTTCAGAACAACTAGGTCATTCTTCCCGAATGACTAAATTATTAAAACCATCCACAGTCAGTCATATGTTGGAAGTAGATATGAATTAAGACTGTCATGAAGTTGGCTTGTAGATGTCTAAGATGTTGGACATAGCAAGAGTTGCTACAACACTCATGAGTGCTCAAAAGTTCTGAGTATTAGATTAAACCCACACTCATTTGACTCATTTCATGGATTTTATCACGAGAGATCATGAGACGATAATATCTTACATTCTTCAAACCTAGAGATATGCGTTGTTGCCTATGAGTTGGTTATACATTGATTGTACGAAAACACATTGGTAACTCGATGTTATAAAATGTGCCTTTGTGTATGATTCAACAAGTAGTAGAACAAGCATATGAGTCGAAGTGTATCCATTCCTTTTACCCTTGAAGGGATAAAATCGATATCTGTGGACCCCTCGATGATTTAGTGATGACACCCGAAGTGCTTGGCCAAGCCTGGATTGATTTGATTTGTTCAATTAGTTGGTCGTCATAAATCGGAAATTGGAAAAAAACGGACAAAGAGAATGATTATAATCCATGTCTCAGTCCATATGATATCTAGAATGGAGGAATATATGATTCCTTATCTAATGGACAAGTCATTGACTAAAGTCAGAGTTCGATAGCGGCTTTAAGAGCTACGATTGCTAGTAGGGTTCTGGAGTCATACACAATAGTAGTTTTAGACTTATACAAATGGGAGACTGTTGGATTAGTGTCTAAGCCCATAACTATAATTTGTATGTACTTGACTCGATTTGGCATGGTCCATTTGGGTTGCACTTCACCGGAACAATTTATATGGATAGTCTTTTGAGAATAGTATGGTTATGATTTATATTAATATATTATAAGTTCCAATATATTAATATGGAATCATATTATTTAATTAGTATTTATCAAGAATTAATTTAGTGATCAAAAGGAACTAATTAAATATGGACTCTTATATATAGTATGGGCCAAGTTCATTTAGGTTGGGCTAAGCTTGCATGGATAGTCCATGGAGTTTTAACCCATGGATCCTATGGAAATGAAAGGTCATGGGTATTAGGGTTTACATGGATGAAACCCTAATCCTCCATACTATATAAAGAGGTCTTTGGCACATGAAATGGCACTAGTGTGTGAGTAAACAAGAGCGGGTCCATTTCTAGTGTGCTTACCATTCTCTCAAGTTTTCCAAGGTGTATTTTGGTGATTTGTGATTCCACTTGAGGCTTCCACACTATTAGGGCTAAGCTCTTAAAGTTCAAGACTTCAAGCCACATCAAAAGGTATGTTATCTAACTAGTTTTTTGTAGTACAGTTGCTTCATATTATGCTAGTTAGGATGAAACCTTGAAATATTGAATATTTGCATGTATAATAGAGAAAACATAGATCCAAGGTTTATAGGGTTGCATGTACACCATAGGAGTGTTAGAATGCTCAAAACCCATCAATAGCGTCGAACCCCTTCGCCGTTCTCGGCAGCTTGGTGATGAAGTCCATTGTGATCTGATCCCATTTCCATATGGGAACCTCCAGAGGCTGCAACTTTTCGTGCGGCCTCTGGTGCTCGGCCTTGACCACCCTGTAGGTCAAACACCTCTCGACATACCAAGCGATTTCTCGCTTCATGTACGACCACCAGTAACTCAATCGTATGTCCCGATACATCTTGGTGGCCCCCGGGTGAATAGAGAAGCGAGACTTATGAGCCTCCTCCAGTATAGTCAGTCTGACCCCACCAGACATCGGTACCCAGAACCGACCGCAAGGGGTCAATAATCCCCAGCTATCCTGCACAAACCGGGTGTTCTCACCTCTAATCATCTTCAGCTTCCAATTCTCCTAACACATGCCCTTTGAATGGGCTTCCCTGATCATGTCCACAAGTGGAGAATCCACTGATATCCTCATACATATTGTCGGAGTGGAAGACCCGACTGACTTGCGGCTCAGAGTGTCCGTAACCACTTTTGCTTTTCCTGGTTGGTAAAGGATCTCACAGTCATAGTCCTTGACTACATCAAGCCACCTGTGCTGTCTCATGTATAGGTTCGGCTGATCCATGATGTGTCTCAGCCACTTTTGGTCCGTGTAGATGGTACAACGGACCCCATAGAGATAATGCCTCCAAATCTTGAGGGTGAACACCACCGCCCCAACTCCAGATCATGAGTAGGGTATCTCGTCTCATGCGGCTTTAACTGCCGCGATGCATAGACTATCACTCGTCCTCTCTGCATGAGGACCGCTCCTAGTCCCGTGATGGATGCATCATAGAACACTACAAAATCCTCGACTCCCTCCGGAAGAGTCAACACTGGAGCCTTGTATAAACGCTGTCGGAGGGTCTCAAACGCCCTCTGCTGCTCAGGGCCCAGCCATAAATCCACCCCCTTTCTTGTCAGACGAGTGAGGGGTAATGCAATCTTGGAGAAATCCTGTATGAATCTCCGGTAGTACCCTGCCAGTACCAAAAAGCTCCTGATGTCTGAGGAGGATTTCAGAACCTCCCACTGCATAACTGCCTTGATTTTGGCCGGATTGACCAAAATCTCCTCCTGGTTAACGAGATGTCCTAGGAACTGAACCTCTCGTAACCAAAACTCACACTTCGAGAATTTGGCATATAGCCATTCTCGCCTCAAGACTCCCAATAACTCCCGTATATGCTCCTCATGCTGCTCTCGGGTCATGGAATATACCAAGATATCGTCTATGAATACGATGACCGAATGGTCGAGCATCGGTCTGCAGACCCGATTCATCAGGTCCATAAATACTGCAGGCGGGTTGGTGAGCCTAAGCGACATCACCACGAACTCATAATGTCCATAACGAGTCCGAAACGCGGTCTTCTCCACGTCCTCCTCCCTAACCCTGACCTGATGGTATCCGGACCTCAGGTCTATCTTGGAGAACCAAGATGCTCCCTACAACTGATTAAAGAGATCATCTATCCTCAGGAGTGGATAACAGTTCTTCATCGTCAGCTTGTTTAACTCCCGGTAATCAATGCACATCTGTTGCGAACCATCCTTCTTCCTGACGAAGAGTATCGACGCTCCCCACGGGGAACTGCTCGGATGAATGAACTGCTTGCCCAACAGTTCCTGCAGCTGTGATGACAGCTCTTGTATCTCTGGTGGTGCTAATCGATACGGAGCCTTGGCGATAGGGGCCACATCTAGCACTAGGTCGATCCTAAACTCGACCTACCTCTCCGGAGGCACTTCGGGTAACTCCTTCGGGAGCACGTCCGCAAACTCCCTGACCACTGGGACCTCTGAAACCGAAATCTGATCCATGACTCGCGTATCCACCACATATGCTAGGTAACCCGCACACCCGTGCTGAATGTACTGCCGAGACCTGGCAGCTGAACGAAACCCTGATCCCAGTCTAGTACCCTCGCCATAGACAATCAGTTCTCCCCCAAATGGACCATGCTTATTTCGGGTCAAGTACATACCAATCATAGTTATGGGCTTAGACACCTAATCCAACAAAACATTCCTCGGGCACCGCCCGACATTAGACCGTAATCCGGAAAACACATAAACCTACATCGAGCACCGCCCGACATCGGACCTTAGTACGGAATAAATATAGCCATAAATACCTGCGAACATTGGTGCCTTCGACCCATTCAAGAAGGAGGAAAACTCCCCTCCAATGTCAGATGATAGCTGAAACGTCTCTACCCCGGAATCAACCCTTCTCACTCCTTGAACCAACAACCCCTACGATACCATTTCATACTCATAACACTTTACGGGTCAACTATGGTCAAAGTCAAAGTCAAGGTCAAAGTCAAAGTCAACGCTCTGAGTTAACTCAACTCGTCGAGTTATCCTATAACTCGTCGAGTTCCCATAAATCTCATAATCGTGTCTTTTCGAATCAACTTGTCGAATACTCCCTCAACTCGTCGATTTCTTCCTTTTAACAGAATCGGCACACTTCAGCCCAACTCATCGAGTTCCTCTATGAAATCGTCGGGTTCTTCAATCGGTTAACCCTTCTTAATGCATTAAGCCCTTATTCTTCAAATACATGTCCCATATTTAAGATCTAGTCCGAAAATACATCTAGGAGGGTAAAGTTTCCAACTTTACCCATTAAAACCCACTCTAGAAGAAATAAGCTCTAACCCTAACCCAAAAGGCTAAAGTGTTGATCCAAAAACAACCAAAACTACAAGATAGACCATGAGGTCATAGATCTAGACTCTAGGGACTAAATGATCACATAAAGTTCCAGCTTTCTCTACATGCATGGCCATTAGAAGATCCAAAAGGCCCAAATGATGGTCGAAACGTTGCATGGGACTTTCATGGCCATAAAGTTGGCACCTTTATGCCATGAAAACCCATCAAGACCTTAGATATGAAGTGTTAGCCCATTTGGGACGTCCAACTCCCAAGGAACCTGATATTGAACATAAACCAAGGAAAATAACCCTAAAAGAAGATCTAAACAACTAAAAGGCAAGGCTCAAGCTTTGTACCAACAAAATGTCATGGATGAGGCAAGGATACTGGATCTATAAGTTCCTTCTTGTGTCCTCAAGCTTTTCCTTCTTACAATGGCTTCAAGTACACACTAAAAACACTTAGAATGGCTCACAATAGCTTTAGGGTTTGGGACTTGGAGGCTAGAAATGAGGCCAACATGAAATGTTTAAGGTGTTTAAATAAGGTGCAAACCCCATCAATTAGGGTTTCATGTCTGTCAGCCTACTCGTCGAGTTGGTGCCTCCCAACTCGTTGAGTAGGTCACTAAAATACACGCCCTTATAATCTATACTCGACGAGTTTGGGGCTCCCAACTCGTCGAATTGCTCTATAAAATGGAATAATTATAAGTCAAATACATACCAGGAACCAGGCGTTACAGTCCCCCTCTTTAGTATGCTGAACCCTCACTATAAAAGAGAATGAGTGATCTCATCACATGGGAGCATTCTCTGGACCCTTCTCTCTAAACACTCATTCACTCATCCTCCACCGTCTGACTTGACTGTCGGAGCACCCTCCCGGGACCTCCTCCCAGGAAGCGACTGATATATTGTTGATTGTGACTACAGGTTCCTCCCGGAGAGCTGCCAGAGCATTCCAGTCCTGCTAGCAGAACGACGTCACAACACTACTGATGCCTACGACTAAGAACGATCAAATAGTTCCTAGAAACCCTAAGAAGATCATAACTCGACTAGAGATCAAGCATTGAAGAGATCTAGAGGAGAAAACATCATTATTCATTTGCAAGGTTTTAAAATGGCTCGACGGTCGACTAGCGATAATCGATTAATCAGACTCGGCGGGGATTAATCAACGATTAGTCGGAGACTCTAAATCATTAATAAAATTATTAAAAAAATTAATATTTCCTAAAAAAATTAAGTATTTGGAAATTTTAAATTTTAAAATTTTAAAAATTTTAGTATAATATTTTAAAATTTGAAAGCTTAAAAATTTAAAATTTAAAATTTTAGTGTAATATTTGAAAATTATTTTTTAAATTTTTTTTAAATATTTCCCGCCTATAACCGCCGAGGACCGCCAAGGCCACCAAGCCCGAGATGACCAATTTCCGCCAAACACCTAATCGTAATCGGTTCGAGGCCGTTAAACGATGGCGGCCGATTTCTGCAACATTGTTTATTTGGTTTTCTAGTTTACATTATATGTCTAATGTAGTTAACTTCATGTTTATGTACTTTCCTGCTATGATTATTGGCTAATACCTTAACTTTTGTTTAATGTAGATGAACCATAATACAATGTGTCGATTTTGCTATTTATGGATTTAATTAAGTTGGGTTAACTTGTGTTTGATAAATCTGATACCTAACATGTTAAAGTTCTAATATTTATTGTTTTTCTTGCAAGTTTTGTATAGTTAGATGATAACTCTTATTACATAAACTTGATATCTAATTGTTTATGACCGTTGAATTGTTTGATCTAGTTATTAAATAAATCCTAAGACGAAAAGTGAAAACTGAAACGTAGAAACTCTACTTTTGTAAAACTGCTTTACAAAAATAAATATTATGAAATGACATAAAATATAAAATCTAAAACTACTAAAAGCAAGAAGTATTATTGGTTAACATACCGGAAAACACCAACCCCATGTCAAATCCTTAGGTGATCATATGAATTTAACACATTTTTATGGTGCTAATTCGGGTCTTTTTTGGACTTCTCAAAGAAAGTTGACAACCAAACAAGCATCCAACTTGGTCACCTAGTCTCCATGATAGCAATGGATGTGGAACCTAATAGTTTTTTCATGAAAAATGATTTCAGCAAATGTAGGCAAGGTCATAGCCTCCACCATCGTCAAACCCCAATACTCGTATACAACTATACATAATGCATGAATAAAATCCCTGGCCCCAGGTGTCGGCAACCACACCAGCCCTAGTAGTCTACTAATGCATTATGCATGGTGCCCTTGAAGTTTATGGGAGCAAAGAGTATGAATACGAAAATGGGGAATTTAGTAGGATATATATATATATATATATATATATATATATATATATATATATATATATATATATATATATAAACACAATTGGTTTCGTATAACTTTTTCTATGTAAATTTTATCGTACAATGATAAAAAAAAATAATAACATAAACCGGGTTGAATCAATTTGGGAAAAAAATTATTTGATAAAATACAAAAGCATGTTGAAATTTTTCCAAAAATGAAATAAATAGGACAAAGTTATACACGAATCGGGCTAAATGTTAATCCTAAGTGAATTGGGTTTCAGTTGTTAATTTTTTCATTAAAATACGTGATGGTATTTTAGTGACGAAAAGAATCTTTCGCTCATTATTTTCTAGTAGTGACCCAAAAGAGAATATTGTAAAAAATATGCAATTCCAAAAATTTGATTCAAAACCCAAAATTATATGAAAATCCAGGCACCAGTAAATTTGAACGTCCAAATTTAGCGATTATAAAAAATTATGAGAAATTAAATATATTCTTCATTTTTGTTTCAATTTTTTTTTTACGATATTTAAGATGATATTTAAGATGTGACAAGTATATAAATTTAATATCTCAATCAAATTTAATTATATTTGTCACCTAAAAAAGATAGATGAATATTAAAAACAAAAAATAAAAGAATATTTAATTTCTCAAAAATTATGTATTTAGTCTGTATGAAATTCCAAAACTTTAATTCTTTATTTTAAATTTTTTATAGGGACTTTTTCACCACACCAATTATTTAAACACCGGATTGAGATTTATCAATTGAAACTATATACAAATTTTTATGCATGAGGTGCAATTAACCATAACGGATTATGTAACCCTCGTTCAACACATTTGGCAGTAGCAGTACCACCACGTATAATGCGGAAACATTTCACCGCCGGTAACAACGGTACCAACCTTAAATCTCCAAGAAAAATCTACAAATATGTCCACCTAAAAGTCACGTTGATCATGCTGACATTTTTTATAATGTATTTGGAATCGCCGTTGTATAAATCATGGCCAACAATATATACTTATGGCATTGTAGCAAAGCTTTCTATATCTGAAAGATGAGAGGTGAGGTAGTTAGTTTTGCAAAAGACGTGCCAGGTTATCGAGGGTAGTTTAAGATGGTCTCCAAGTTATTTAATAAACCTTTGTAGATGTTGGAGTGATAATATTTTTAGCATTTTGCCATGTAGGATTTTTTTAAGGTCAAACATGATTTTTTTGTGCCATGTAGGATGAAGAGAATGGTTGTAAAAAGGGAGAGAGTGATAGTATCTAATCTTATATTATTTTTATTTTCAAAAAAAAAAAAGAAATAATCAATAAGAAGCCTTCATCTCCCAACCACTTTCTCTTTCCTTTCGTTAGGAGGTTAACGATCTTATTTATTTTGGGGAGAAGTTTAACACAATTATAGGGAGTGGACTTAGTGCCCTTAGCGAGCTGGAGGCGAGCATGGCTAGCTAGCCACTTCCTCCGGCCTAAGAGCTAAGATGTAAAAAAAATCAATACACTAAATAGCTTTTATATATATATATATAAATGTCAATATATTTGAGAAATTTGAATTTATAAGAAAATAAGAAAAATAATAAATTATTATAATAGAAAGTTTTTTATCTTTTAAATTTAAATGAATAATCTCTGAATGTTTTTTTTTTTTTTTTTTTTTTTTTTTTTTTTTTTTTTTTTTTTTTTTTTTGCCATTTGTCACTCTTTTATTCAAATTGCCAAATTTAATTTTATGGTTATTTTGAATTAATTTATTTCATATGTCATTTTATGAATTTTTTTATTTTATTAAATTCCACATAATATTTTAATATAATAATTACAATAAATGTAGTAATAAATGAATATCAATTTTATTACTTAACTTACATTTTAATTTTAAAATTCTCAAAATTAAAGCTTATTAGTTTCTTTTATTTATTTAAATTTAAAAGATAAAAAACATTTCTATTATAATAATTCATTATTTCCTTATTTTCTTATAAATTCAATATTCTTGAATATTTTGATCTTTATATTTAACCTTTTTTTCATTAACCTATGTAATACATGAGTTTTACAACTAGTATTCTCTAATAAATGAAAGTTTTTTTTGCCACTTGTCACACTCTCATTTAATTTGTCAAATGTCATTTTGTGATTATTTTGAATTAATTTTTTTTTCTACATGTCATTTTATAAGTTTTTCTATTTTATTAAATTACAAATAATATTTTAAAAGGTAAGATTATTAATAAAATTGATATCCATTTATTACTATATTTATTGCATTTAATTCAAAATAGCCATAAAATGACATATTTATTGCACTTAATTCAAAATAGCCATAAAATGACATTTATCAAATTGAATAAGAATGTGACAACTGGCAAAAAAAACCATTCATTTATATATATATATATATATATATATATATATATATATATATATATATATATATATATATATATATATATATATATATATATATATATATATATATATATATAATGGTTGATTAACCTATTTAATTATATATATAAATAAGATATTTATTATATTATAGAGCTAATAACTTAAAAAACATTAAATCTTATCGGTTTTTTCATTTTAATCAAGTAATCTTAATTTGTATTAAAACACACTCATATTTTTAAGCAAGTTCATTGGGGCTGTTATGAGCTTCAAATGTCGGTTTTACCGCCAATGCACTCTTTTATTGTATGAAAACCATATGAATTCAAAAAACAAATTTCATCTTGATTGCTATCCGTAATTTTAAAATAAATTGTTCTTTATTTTTATAGAAAAAAACTAATATATACAAACTTATGGCATTTTGTCTTCTATAAACAAATATTTATATCGATATATATCACTGCCAAACTGCCAAGTGTTATTTATTTATTTATTTTGTCAAAATGTCTTTCTATTCCAATTTCTATGATTTAGTTTCGGTTTGGATTGAAAATTAGATTTTGGTTTCTATAATTTAGATTCATATTATTAGCCTATTAGGATGAAAAACCTTTTGATTTCAATTCATTTATGTTGAGAAACCAAATCGCAAAATTTGATTCTAAATTTAGTGTAGGAAAATAACTTTCATACAAACACAGACAATTTCTATAATATAGTCTGGAGTAAAACTTTCACTCAATTTCGTTTCTTTTTTCGGTGTTGAAAAAATATTAGATTTCAATTTGTTTTTTCAATACAAAATAAGCAAAATCTAATTATTTTTCAACCAAAAAAATCTATCATACAAACAGAAACCAAATGGTTTTTCGACAAAAAAAACTGAATTTACGGTTTGGCATCAACATTTATCGATATATTTGGTTATAGAGAACAAAAATGATAAATTTTAATATGTTAATTTTTTCCTATACAAATAAGCCCTACAATTATTTCAAAAAATAAATAAATAAATAAATAAATATAATAATAATAATAATAATAATAATAATAATAATAATAATAGTGGGAATGTGATATTTTGAAATGTGAATGTTTTTTGTGGAAAAAAGGGGCATTACCAGCAAAATCGAGATTTGTAGCTAATAATGGTGACAAGAAGATTTTTTGGAAACATATTTAGTCTTTTTAATACAAATTAAAAAATTAGATTGGTTATATCTAAAAAAACTTATAAAATATACTATTTTTTGTTATTATCCTTTAATTTTATAGATATTTGTACATAAAAAAGTGATAGTCAAATGATACAAATATCAATATTAAAAATATTATCATAACCCGGTTCAACAAAATATCATCACTATTTTATCATTTTTTAATTATAAAAAAACTAAAATCAATTATTTCTAAAAATATGAATAGACGTAAATTTAAAAATCATATGAAATCCTCTCTAATAAATGAAGGTTTTTTTGCCACTTGTCAAATTCTCAAGAGTTTTGCCACATGTAATTTTGTGATCATTTTAGAATTATTATTTTCCACTTGTCATTTTTTAGAATTTTTATTTTTTAAAATAAAATTTCATATAAGTAAAGAAAATTATTCTATTAATTTGATAATAAAGTCTCAAAAATGCTTTAAAGAAGATTTGATTTACTTTTATAAATGTTTTAAAAGATTACATTATCATATGTAAAATTATTATTTTATAAAATATTTAATATTTAAATATTGATATTACATTTTTATTTTTAATAAACCCATGTAATACACGGGTCTCACAACTAGTCTTCCTTAATAAATGAAGGTTTTTTGCCACTTGTTATTCTCTCATGAGATTTGACACGTGTCATTTTATGGTAATTTTGAAATAAATATTATCCACTTGTCAATTTTTGGTTTGTTTTCATTTTTAGTTAAAGTTATATAGTTATATATGTAAAGTATTAAATATCATATATATGATATTAAATTATAATAAATACGTTTTTTTTTTTTTTATTTTAAAGTTGTATATTAAAAAATATTTCATTTTTATACTTTAAGTTTAATTATTTTTTAAATCAACCCGTATAATATACGGGTCTCACACCTAGTGTGTATATAACATATAAAAAATAAAAACAAATTATTTAATTTTAATAAAACATTTAAAATAATTAACTATTGAAGAAATTTACATCAATTTTTTAATAAATAAAAGTAATGAAAACTTAATTGACAAAAATAATAATGTTTTTGAGAACCAAAGATGTCCTAACAGTAATATTAGTAATACTGATGCCAAACAGTTTACACTTCTATTTAATAAATGTTTGGATAATGCAGAAAGTGACAAAAGGCTTACAAGTTATGGCAGTATAGTAGTATCTTCAATAATTCAAAACAAACGGATGGCTTTTCCTATTTTTGTTATGGGCCACAATTTGGTATCCAAATATTCGTAGAAACCATTTCTTGACGAACATTTTCAAATTTCATATTTGTATTTGTAGAAATCATTTCTTGATTCTATTCTACCTCATAATTCGATGGCTAAAAGAATTGAGCAGGTGGATTTGACTAGTTTAATATATATATATATATATATATATATATATATATATATATATATATATATATATATATATATATATATATATATATATATATATATATATATATATATATATATATATATATATATATTAGTTTATAACCCGTGGAAACCACGGTTACAAAATTAATTAAATATTCATAGTAAAAAATTTAAAATTATTAATCAATTATTTTATATAAAATTTTAAATACATTATTAATTAAGATATTTTTTTATTAGTTATGTAAAATTATAATTATTGATTCAAATAAATATGTGGAATTAATTTATCATATATATATATATATATATATATATATATATATATATATATATATATATATATATATATATATATATATTAGACTCTTTTTATTTGTGAACTAATAAAAACAATAATATAAAATTTAAAATTTAAAATTTAAAATAAAGAATAAATAGATTGACAAATAATATCACATTAATTAGGAGGTTTAATGAATTTAAAATGGAGAATTAATAGAATGACAAATGACATCATATTTATTCTATCAAATCATTTCCGTAGAAAATGTATTATATTAAAAAATATGAAAAATATGAAAAATAATTTATCAAATCATTTCCGTAGAAAATGTATTATATTAAAAACTTTGGGACATCATTGTTAATACATATCAAAAGCATAAACATAAACAACATAGCCATTATAATATCTATTTATTCTAGTAGCCTATAATCCATTGATCTCTCATCAGATCATCACTCATGTGCTCTCTTTCCACTACCTGTATATGAGAAAACTGAGTGGGTCAGGCTTGGGAGCCTGGTGAGCACATAGGGTTTTCAACCCGCAATAAATAAGTTTATTAATTTCATCAACCAACAATAACCCGATTATCCATTCCCGTTATCTTCACTTTATGTCCCTAAAACACCTATCGTAAGGGATCTAGCCTAAGGATTATCATCGGGATGGACACTATTGCTAAGGGGTTTCCTCATCAATAAATGTTCGTAAGGCAACCATGAAGGGGATAGAGTACACCAGTGAACACATCGTTTACAAACACCTACAGGTTGCGGGCCTGCTAGCGTTCCACTTGACTGTCTAGAATAGTCCGTGGTTGTCATCTATACTCTGCTAGATGACTGGTACAACAACATCGAGGCCTCTCATCATTTTATTTCATCACACACCAACTATTTCATCTACCCATGTTTTACCCCCAACATATTTGTAGATATAAAATACATATACAGTTTAGATCATTTAAAACATGTATAATAGTGTTTGTCTAACATAGATAACAAGTATACAAACAATATGCATACATAGCATGTAATTTATATAAAATACTTCATATATATGCGTAAGATGAAAATAAATATGCACTCACTTTAGTAGTGGGCGTAGATAGAATCTAAAAACGGTCAACGGCTCGTGATCGTCGGGCTCGGGACGCGAAATGGCTTCAGAAAACGAGAGAGAGAAGGAAGATTTGGTGTAAGAAGTGAATGAGGTCGAACTTGCTATTTATAGGCTGATTTCGGCCCATTCATGTCGTGAGAAGTCATTTCTCACGTTGCGAGCCATGGATAAATCACATCGTAGCTTCGACATCTACGTTCTAGGCTTGAATAGTGTCTGTTTGACTCCTCACGTCGTAAGAATTCATTACTCACGTCGTGAGCTTTTGAGTTATCGTTCCCGTAGACTTCTTGCTTCGAAATGTGACTTTTTGACTCCTCACGTCGTGAGAAAAGAGGCTCACGTCGTGAGTCCAGTCATTTTAGGGTTTCTGACACGTGTCATGCTCTTAGACAACTGTATCTTCGGAAAGTCATAACTTTTGCATACGAACTCCGTTTTTGACGTTGTTTATATCTGCGCGTAGGTGGAGACGTACTCTACAACTTTCATTTAGACTCCTAAGGATAAAAAGTAGTTTATCATAAACTAACTTTTTACGTTTTCCAGTGTCGTGCCGGTTTTGACGCGAAACTTCGACAGGTCATATCTTCTTCGTTATAACTCGGATTTCGGCGTTCTTTATATCTTTGGAATCCTTGTCCCGACCACTACAACTTTCTTCATAGATATTGGACCTATCTATTATTTTATTTTTAACGCTTATTTTTATTCTTAACTTATTATATCTTATAATTAAATATAAGGCACATAAAATCACATAATATTCAAATAATTCCTATTTATTATTTCAAAGTAGGTTATAAGTGTTGACCCTAACTATTACACCATTAAATTAATGATTAGCCTAGAAATACGGGTGTTACAATTCTCTCCTCCTTAGGATGATTCCGTCTCGGAATCATGCATTAGCAAATAGATGTGGGTAGCGACTCATCATGTCACTCTCTGTTTCCTAGGTGAAGTTTGGCCCATTCGTATGTTTCCAGCGCACAAGCATTAAGTCAACCATCTTGTGGCGCAACTTCTTAGTCTTACGGTCAACAATCGCCTCAGGCTCTTCAATTATCCTCTTATTTTCATCCATCCTTAACTCTGAAATTTGAATTATATTGGGAATTTCTCCCATAAAATTCCTCAAGTAACACACATGGAAAGTGTTATGAATACCATCTAGTTCTTCCGGCAACTCTAGCTTGTAAGCTTGGTTCCCAATCCTCTGAAGAATTTTGAATGGTCCTATAAACCTTGTACTCAACTTTCCTCTCTTTCCAAATTGTATAAGTCCCTTCCATGGTGTGACTTTGAGCAAAACTGAATCTCCAACTTCAAATGTCAGCGGTCGTCTTTTCTTGTCAGCATAACTCTTTTGACGATCCTGAGCTGCTAACATCCTTTCCTTGATCAGTTTCAACTTTTCAGCAGTCTGTTGGACTATCTCAGGGCCCATAAACTGCTTTTCTCCAGCTTCAAGCCAACAAGATGGCGTACGACACTTCTGTCCATACAACGCATCATAAGGTGCCATCTTAATGCTCGAATGATAACTGTTGTTGTAGGAAAACTCTACCAGAGGTAAGTGCTCATCCCAGTTACCTTGGAATTCTAGGGTACATGCTCTCAGCATATCTTCCAGTGTTGTTCTTTCACTCTGACCATCAGTCTGTGGATGGTAAGCTGTACTTAAACACAACTTCGTACCCATTTCTTCCTGTAGACTTTTCCAAAACCTTGACGTGAAACGACTGTCACGATCTGATACAATCGTTAATGATACACCGTGAAGTCTTACCACTTCCTTCACGTAAGCATTTGCATGCTTATCCATAGACCATTTCTCATTGGCTGCTGTGAAGCGTGCACTCTTTGTGAAACGATCCACGACTACCGAAATCATGTTGTGGCCGCTCTTCGTTTTGGGCAGTTTAGTCACAAAATCCATGGTGATATCTTCCCATTTACCCATGGGTATAGGTAAAGGTTCTAAATTCCCATACGGTTTCTGATGTTGTGCCTTAACCCTTGCACATGTTACACATTCAGCCACATACTTTGCAATATCGAGCTTCATCGTCGGCCACCAGTAGTAGGGTTTCAAATCCCTATACATTTTAGTGCTACCTGGATGAATCGAGTATATGGTTTTGTGAGCTTCTTCCATCAGAAGATCCCTTATTCCTCCCATCGTAGGTACCCAAATTCTATCTTGGAATACCTTCAATCCTTGTTTATTTGTACCGAATACCAACGTTTTGCCTAAACATTCTTCCTTTCGGTCATTTTTCTCCAAAGATTCTTCCTGAGTTTTCTTGATACTTTCCACAATCGTTGAGACAACTTCAATTCGTAATGATCTTGGCCTTTTTCTTTCAAAGTTTACTTTTCGACTTAGAGCATCTACTACAACATTTGCTTTACCAGGGTGGTAAAGTATCTCACAGTCGAAATCTTTGAGTAACTCTAGCCAACGTTGTTGTCTCATGTTCAATTCCTTCTGATTAAAGAGATACTGGAGACTCTTATGATCAGTGAAAAGTTTGCACTTCGTGCCATAGAGGTAATGCCTCCATATCTTTAAGGCAAAAACTGCCGTTGCCAACTACAGATCATGAGTGGGGTAGTTCTTTTCATGCTCCTTTAATTTTCGAGATGCATATGCTATCACCTTTTCTCTTTGATGTAGAACACATCCTAACCCGCCTCCCAACGCATCGCTATACACTGCGAAATCTTTAACTCCATCAGGTAGAGAAAGAATTGGTGCTTCACACAATTTCTTCTTTAGCTTCTCAAATGCCTCATCGTGTTTCTCACTCCATGCATATGTGGCTCCTTTATGGGTCAAAGCTGTCAATGAAGCAGCTATCGAAGAAAAGCCTTGGATAAATCTTCGGTAATATCCAGCTAATCCCAGAAAGCTTCGAATCTCTATGGGACTTTTTGGTCGTTACCACTTCATTATAGCTTTTATCTTTGCTGGTTCAACCATTATTCCCTCTTGGTTAACCACGTGACCCAAAAATTGGACTTCTCGAATCCAGAAATCACATTTGGAGAACTTAGCATACAACTTCTCCTTCTTCAAAAGTTCTAATACTTCTCTCAGGTGCTTACCATGTTCCTGCTGACTCTTTGAGTATATTAGAATGTCATCTATGAACACTATTATAAATTTATCGATGAATGGTTTACAAACCCTATTCATCAAATCCATAAATACTGTTGGAGCATTGGTCTGTCCAAATGACATAACTAAGAACTCGTAGTGTCCATATGTTGTTCTGAATGCAGTCTTCTTAATATCCGACTCTCTCACCTTCAGCTGATGATATCCTGACCTAAGATCGATCTTTGAGAAATAGTTCAAACCTTGCAACTGATCGAATAGGTCATCAATCCTTGGCAATGGATACTTGTTCTTCACTGTATCCTTGTTCAGCTCTTGGTAGTCTATACACATCCTCATGCTTCCGTCCTTCTTCTTTACAAATAGCACCAGAGCTCCCCAGGGTGATGAACTAGGTCTAATAAAACCTTTGTTCAATAACTCCTAAAGTTGCATCATAAGCTCCTTCATCTCCGTCGGTGCTAGTCGGTATGGTGCTTTCGCTATTGGTGTTGATCCTCGTGACAAGTCTATTCGAAACTCCACTTGTCTATCAGGGGGCAATCCAGGAAGATCTTCGGGAAAGACTTTTGGATAGTCACACACCACGGGTATACTTTGTATCTCTTTCTTCTCCTTCTTAGTATCAATCACAAATGCCAAGTATGATGTGCATCCTTTGGAAAAACATTTTCTGGCTTTCATCAAGGAAATGATTCCAGAATTTACTCTGTGTTTGTCCCCGTACACCATAAATGACTCTTTTCCAGATGGGCTTACTCTTACCATCTTCTTCTTGCATAGTATCTCAGCATCGTACGAACTAAGCCAATCCATTCCTAGCACGATGTCGAAACCATTCAACTCAATGGGTAGTAATTCCTCGTGGAATTTGTTCCCGTTCAAGTCGATGATGATATTTTTAATGCAATTACTAATAGGTATGAACTTGCCACTGGCAACTTCTACAACTATAGTATTATTAAGTTTATCTATAGGCAATGCTAGTCTTCTACCAAAATTATGTGATATAAATGAGTAGTTTTCTCCTTAATCAAATAATATATTGGCAGGCAATCCATTTACGAGAAAGGTACCTGAAGCGACATCTGCTTCATCTCTTGCTGCTTCCAGTGTCATCTGGAAAGCTTTGGCTTTCGGTTTCGGTGGGACATTGGGCCTTGCTGCCTCCTTCTTCTTCGGACAGTCTTTCAAGATGTGCCCTTCTTCATTACACCCATAACAAACTTTCTTGTTGAGGGTGAATTCATTGGCATAGTGCCCAGGATTTCCACACTTAAAACAAGTGACTCCTCCGTCACATTTCCCTAAGTGCTTCTTCTTGCACTTCTCACACCATTTTGCTTCACCTCCTCTTCCTCCAAACTTCTTCGAATCAGACTTCGAAAATTTGCTTTTCTTGTTGGACCCTAAAGATCCATCCAACTTCCTTTTATCACCAACTTCAACCTTGCTGGCGGCTCTTCCTTTGATCATCTCCTCAACAGACTTAGCAGCCCAGAAAGCTGCCTCCAGAGTAGGTGCCTGACGTACTGGCACAGCGTACTCCCATGGAAGTCCCTTAGCGTACTTGTCGACTTTTGTCAATTCATCTGGGACGATGAGCAAAGCAAACTCCATTTTGTATGTGAAGGAATTGGTGTATTCATCAATGGACATGTTGTCCTTCTTTAACGTCAGGAATTGGTTTTCCAGCTCAAGCAGATTTTGGGCCGAGCAGCACTTGCGTTTGAAGTATACTAAGAACTCTGCCCATGTCAGTTGTAGTGGCTCGTTGGTGTGACAACCCGAAATTTCCAATTGTTTCGTCTCCGAATTTAAGCAATCCAAAAATTTACCACATTTATTTCAAAATATTTTGGCCGGATTTAAGCCCATTGGAATATTTTGAATAATATTCGTCAAGCGAACCAAAAACAAGGAGGTATAATTTAAAATTTTCCGTGTTTAATGGAAGTCGTGAAAAACCACGTATGCGGTTGGTATTGGGTGGACCCCCACCCAGGCTATAAACTCAACCCTATATAAGGGTTGAGTGGGTTTCATTCCAACCTTTTCACACCTTAGGAGCCTCCTCTCTCTACTTTCTCTCTCTACAAATCGGGTTTTTGTCAAAAATCGCCCCTTCGAGCTTCAAAACAGTAAGTTAACCTTCCTAGCTTGTTGTTTAGCTTATCGCACTTGCAAATTCATGGCTTAATCATCCAAAAACCCCAAGAACAAGAGTTTACGGTTTGGGAACATCCCAAAACCGTAAACACCTTGAAAGAGGGTTTTGGTGCCCAAAAACCCTCCCAAAACCTTTCCAATGCTTAGCTAATGGTCTAGAGACTTGAATGAATGATCTAAGAACCCCAAAACATGAATTTAAGAGGGTAAACATGAGTTTACGGTTTGGGGATCTTCCAAAACCGTAAACACCTCCAAAGGGGTATTTAAGTGCCTTTAACACCTTGTATGGCTTGTATTTGGGTCTAGAACTTTGCATGCTTAACCTACAACCACCAAAACACAAAAAGAATGGACTAACATGAGTTTACGACCGTAAACTCATGTTTTTAAGGCCGTAAACTCCCAAGGGAGTGGTCCAAGGACCGTAAACTCCAAAAAGTGTCCATTTTGAGCCCTAATCACTTCCATAGCCCTTGAATCAACCCTAGAACCTTTCCTTGTGAAGCATGAAGCCTTAAAGCACACAAATACACCCCACCCATGAGTTTACGGCCGTAAACTCATGGGGGATATGGTTCGAAAACAGTAAACACCCCTAGGTATTACCATTTGAGGAGTAAACTCCAAAGTGGGACTATACTCTCCTTAGATGCAACCCTTAACACTCCTAGCACTTGAAACAAGGTGTTTCCATGCATGAGAGGGTCTTTACTTGCTTAATTAGTTATTAATGACTAATTGGATACTTAAATGTATCATTACATTCTAAATAGGATCCAAGTGTGTGTTCAAGACCTCAATTGACACATAGCATCCTATATCATCCGACCATCCGAGTCACCCACGTCAGGTGAGTTCATACCCCTGAATTAACCTTTTAAATGTTTTTAAATGCTTTTATGGGGGGATACAAGTTGAAACATGCTAGTTATCATATCAATCATATGTGATTAATAACCCGCATGCAAAAGGATTTACTACACTTTCATCTGTTTTACCAAGTATATTACTTGAAATGGTTTTCCAAAACGTTGTTACTTGTTTAGATCTTTCTCAAACTATCTTTCGTGTTGTATGTTTTCCTTCAAAACCTGTTACAACAGTGTTTCAAACAAAGGTTTTCTTCTCTTAAACTGTTTTATCAAATCATTTTTCAAGCTTGTTTATGAAAGGTTTACCAAAGGTTTTCAAAGCTTGTTTTATAAACTGAAATCAAGTCATAAATTCTTATTTATAAAGTTTTTCCAAAAGTTTTACAAAGTTTCTGTTAAGCTTTTACTTTGTTAAATGCATGCCCGTATAGGTATAGTTATATATGTAATATTTAAAGGACTTAGGAAGGCTAACTCGCTTTGATTCCTTTTCCTTGTTTGGATGTGGCTTCGGGGTATCGGTTATCCGTCCGAAGGTCGTTTAAATATTAGTTATATATCATGTATACAAATATGGCCATAAAAGCTCTCTCAGCCAATTCATCGCCTTGAGTAGTACATGCATCCTTCCATTATTCATGTTTCTAGAACCCTAGTAACTATTATAGGAATAGTTAGGAGATTCTCTCTCTCTCTTTCTATCTCTCTCTCTCTCTCTATCTCTCTCTCTCTCTCTAGTACGAAGATTTACTCAGGAGTCAGTTCATTTGCGAGTCTATACTATTATTATAATACTTTAGAATGTGACACCCTATTTCCCTCTACGACACTTCATCGCACCATTTCTGTGTAACCAGAGTCTCCTAGAGGGAGAGCGAACATCATGTGTATAGATCTATACGGGACTGACACTCCCGCACCCTGACTGCTAGCTACAGTCCGCGCCGGTAAGGCCCATGGGTGACATAATGTCATTAACTCTACGCGTGACCTGGAGGGTCATTGGATACTCTATCGTCGATCAGCATGGTTACGTACGAGTTCACATTCACCCCCCTTGTTTTAGACTTTGCTAGCTGTATCGTTCATTCGATACTGTCTGGAGTCTGTATTTCCTTGTTTTAGACTTTGCTAGCTGTATCGTTCATTCGATACTGTCTGGAGTCTGTATTTCCTTGTTTTAGACTTTGCTAGCTGTATCGTTCATTCGATACTGTCTGGAGTCTGTGCTTCCTTGTATTAGACTGAGCCAGGCGTATCATCCATTCGATACTCTCCTGGAGTCTATGTTTTCATTTGCTTAGGTCAGCAGTATTACTGCTAAGGTATATGTTATTTTCCCCTAGTATTTTTACTTAGAAATTTCTCTCAATTCCTTTAAAGTCAAAACTGTATTTTGGTAATGATAGTATTTTGGGGAAATTACTCCTTAAAACATAAATCTGTCGAGCCTTGGTAGAAGACTGCTTTTATTTGAAAATATTGGATTTTCTGGAAATGATTCTAATACACCGTAGATTCTAAACTACTATCTTTCATAAAGTTATTTTTAATAGAAATGTGTATTTATATAAATGACACAAAATACTTATGAATTCACCAACATTATAAAAATGCTGATACTCGCTTTCAAAATAACTTGTATTCTCAGGTTATTGTTAGACAGGTACATCGCGGGAGATTTTGCGAAGTCAGCCTAGAACCGAGTTGCATCTATGTTATGTTCTGTATTTACTTTGATGTTACTATGAAATGTAACCTATGTAAAATTATTACTATTAATGTAATGGTTGTTGTACTTTGATTACTATACTGCATATGTTGTGATACTTGACATGACGTCCTCCACCTGAGAACGTTTCCGCCGTTCTCGGTTTTGGGGTGTGATAAATTGGTATCAGAGCATTGTTTATAGTGAGCTCAATATATCAATTCATAAAAGATATACAGCCTATAAATACATTGGGATAAAACTCTCTGACCAAGAATTATACTTTAAAATATAACCATATTTTACCAAAGTATAAGAACATCCAGAATCTAAACACCCGAACAAAGTATCACAAGAAGAACACGAATAAAAGTTTTTGGATGTTGACCATTACCGTCAAACCTGGGCAGTTATGTAATCGTAAGCTGGAATAAATGTAACCTGATCAACTACATTTATTCGAGATGCGACCAACGTGTACGTGGGAGTGATGGTGGTGTTGCAACGAATCTGAAACTTACCAAATAGGAATGCTAGAGCCAAACATAAAGTTTAAAATACTATGGGAGTATTTTGGAATACTAAAAGACTCACATTAATCCCAAAATCATATTCTGAAGTTAAGAATCAAACAAGTAATTAAAATACCATAGGGGTATTTTAGGATCCATAGATAACCTTGTGTGAAAAACTAAAAAGATCCTTATTGATATACCTATGATTACAAAGGGTATACTTCCAAGGTTATATATGATAAGGATCCCATAGACTAAGAATTTGTGGTTTCGCTCTACTTCCTTTTCCTTGTTTGGATGGGGATATACAGTAGTATCACATATTCGAAGGCCTATCGGATCTAAGCTATATATAATTTGTGTACCCTATGTAATTGTGTCAGGACTCGATGTGGATCACCCAGTGAAATGTTTTAATAATCTCTTAGGATTCTTTAGACATTTCCATTCTCGCACGAACCCTGTAGAAAACCTTATCCACTTCAGTGTGCGATGGAAGAGTTAATTCAGACCCAGAAGAAGTTCATTGAGAAGATTTCCAATTCGGAAATAAATGAACTAGGATAAGACTATCGAAACCACCAAGTACCTATACCTTTTAGGGATATCGGTGGAAATTCGCCTGAACTTCCGAGATTTCCAGTCATCCATCATGAAGCGATGACACCCAGGTTCAGGATAAGAAGTAATGCAGCGATGACACTCAGGGTCAGGATCAGAAGTAAGGCAGAGATGACACTCAGATTCAGAATCGAAAATAAGACGGAGTAGAAATTCAATATGTCTACACGAGAAGAGGACCCTAGGTAACTACCCGAAGAAAACCAATGCCGGTCCCAATCAGGGATAAGAGGTAGACAAAGGGAGCCAATACATGGAACCCGAGAAATGTCTTTTCCTCGTTATCGATGCACTAATCCAACCATAAAATAATACAATTTAGTGAGTTAGTGGTTACACTACTCACGCTATGTGTTAGGTGAATCGACTTTTCCCGTCGTAAGTAATACGATTAGATCGGATCCCAAAACCTCGATTTAGAGTGTTTAGCCATAAGTCTTCATGAGCTTTTCTTCCGTGATCTTCGTTTCGAACTGTCCTCAAATCTTTCCAAAACCGGAGAGTGAATCTCTCCAATATAAAGATAAATTAGTAGGAACGACCCCCATCTTATGGCTTTCCGATACTCTTACTCCTACCTTGATACCCGGACTACATCATAGGGATGTAGGTCGACACTCAGATAACCAATATCCGAGGCGCGGGAAAATTTATGCCTATTATAGTAAGGATAGATACGTCTAGAATTAATCATCGTCTCTCATCAGCTTGTGTTCCTTTTTCCGTGTAGGAAAACCATGCCTCCAAACAAGTGTAACCAGCCCGCTAGCAAAACACCGACTCTTCTATTCAATGAAGCTACGTTTCAAGCTGCAGTTTCAGCAGCCGTAGCAGCTGTCATGGCTCACCTGAATGCTAGCAACGCCAATGTTAGCAGGAGCCCTATCAGGATTCTTGGTCAAAGCAATGGACATCAGCAACCAACACTTACGTACCCAGCCACCCAAGAACCTTAACCAGATCCACTAAAAAGAAAGTTCAAGAGCGAAGAGGGAAGTACCTCGACTCAAGGACCTTCCAAAAGGCAACGAGCTGAGGTAGTCAATACCCTGTCAACCATTCCATCCCGATTTCAAGGAGACCATACCTAGGAAACCTTCCCCGTTGTAGAAAGTGTAGCTACCATCATCATGGTGTTTGTCGAGAATTCTTTTGCGCTAGGTGCAACAAGAAAGGGGCATACCGCTCGTACCTGTAGAATCTCAGTTTAGTTCATTACATCAACCACCAATGTGGCGACCAGTCCAGTATGCCATCTATGTGGTGAGATTGGGCACTTCAAGCGGGACTGCCCAACTGAAAGAAACGACAAAGGCGCAGGAGGAGTCTAACTCTAATACCTAGGGAGAAGCATCAAGGAAGCCGGTAGAAATTTTGGTACGTCTCTCAATCCTAGATAACTAACCGAAAACATTAAAAGGCGAATTCTAAATGTAATTACTCTCCCGTTAAGGCGAAAGTCGCAGCACTGTTGTAAAATTTAAAATTTCATCAGGAAAAGCTATAATGGCTCGATATATACGTTAAGACCATGCATAATTAAGATGGATAGACCTCGAGTGAGTGATGTTGCCTTATTTCCTATTCCTCGTTTGGTTGTGGATTTAGGGCGGAGTCACTCAGTCAACAGTCCTTTCCACCGTAATTATACATGACTAGTGTATACTAGGCGATTATAGAAAGGCCTTGTGAGAAATCCATTCATGAAAAGTACATTATTCCGAAACCTCAGGACCCCTTATAGTTCCGCGTCGATGCTATCGATCCAAGTATCCGCGACAGTGATGTCATGGACGAAACCCGAGACGCCAAGAACTTATGTGCCCGTTCAGCACATGGTCCTATCGACCTTCATTCCATATCATGTCGATGTATGTTAATTTCGACGCCTCTATCAATCATGATTCGACCCGGTGCAACCATGTGTAAATTCCTAGTGCTGTGTAAAGGGAACTTTCACCATAGCCATTGCGGCAAATAAAAGTTCTTCCGAACTTAATAATGAAACCTAATGCAATCCGTCGGTTGCTTCTTTTATCTAAAAACCTTCCGAAATATACAAGAGAAGGGATCGCGCGCCGTTACTCAATCTCTCCTCAGGCAAGATAGAACCCGAAGCGGAAGACACTGCAGGTATTCCAGAAGACGATAACCACCCGAAACCTACTCTGTAGATTCCCCAGAACGATCTTTAGCACCTCACAATCAGATTCGAGAATCAAGAAAAGAAACTCATGGGATTAACTTGCTACTACTCAGTACATGCATTAGAGTGGTATATAATTTAGATCAATACGATTTAAGGTGTGTGCTTCCTCCCTACTCCCTGTTCCTTGTTGGGTTGTGGGTCTGGGGTGGGGCCACACAACTGAACTTCCCGTCGATCTCAATTATAGATGGATTGCGTACACCAAGTATTAGCGATTAAGCCGACTATGAGCTTTACCACGAACCTTGTAATAAAATCCTTCATCCTATCCCATAGAATAGGAGTTGGAGTAAAGAGAACCACTGCGGGTTGAGCTACTAAAATGACCACAAATTCGAAATTTGTCATCATCCCGGTTAAGCCAGCCTAGTAGCTAACACCCTCAGTTAGAAAAATAACTCAAGGCGTAAGAGTCAAAATCGTGACTGCGACCATCCATTCACGTTTAATCCCACGAATTAAGCATCTCAGTAGAGATCCTGGAAACCCGGAAGCTACGATGGGTTAAAACTCTAAGAAGAGTGGATAAGGGATTAAAAGTTTCGAGTGACGAAAGCCTATACTCTCTAAATTCGATTTAGAACGAGGAACCTCAGAAACACCGGAAGAGTTGTTGCAAGGGATACACTCACTACTCAGACACTTCGTCCACCCCGTTACCGACGAGTAGTGCCTAGGACACCCCGCCTCCTCACGTGGAAGAAGTCACCGTCGCCCCGTACACGATAGACTGCGTTCTTCGAAGTGTATACTAGAATGCCAAAAACCTCAGGATAACCTCCGCAACCAAAAATACTTGAATAAAGTATAAAAGTAGGTTGCGTCAAGCCTTATAACCCAGATCCCGAAGAGATTATAGACTCGACATCAGTCTAGGTGTTAGTCGATGGGTTATACAAGAACACACGCTTTCTGCAACTGGAATGAACTGACGCCTCATAGAAATAGGGCATGTCTTAGAGATTCATAGGACTACTAGGTGTTCCAAGGATACTATCTCACACAGAAATAGTGAAAACACCTCCCGAGATAGTCCAACACTCCAGAAAATCTCTAAGGGCTAAGTTAGCCTGAATAGAGTCTGCTATTCATAAATCAGTAAGGCGAGCAAGAGCATGATTTTTCCCGTTAATAATCATATTGTGAAAGCATCAATTAGACGATGATGAGAAATTTAAGCTTTCTAAACAATCGTCTGGTAAAAACCCTATCTCACGAACCTTGAGAGTTACGTTAGAAACATCTCAAGAATCAGAAGTGCAGGTTCATTTTGCACTAAGTTGAGATAGACGCCCTGCAGAAAATAGATACCGGTAGATATCCAATTCATCCGATGATCCAGAAAACCTCTGAAAGCCAATCAGCAGGAAACACGAATCCGAGGATAACTCGAGCCTTCTAAGAACCAACCCGAAGAACTACACCCCCGGTATGAGAGAACGTTTGGAACTTCAAAATGGCGATCACGCCAGTGATGATCTCACATTAGATGTACATTATGTTATAAGTACTAAAAAGCTCTATCTTTCTGAGAGCTTAGGACCATCAGAGATTCTTTATAAGAATTGGTCCAACCCTTGTCAGACCACGACTACTTTCGGAATTCCATAAGTTTCACCCCAAATCGATCCACGTCTTAGACTTGAAAAAGTGCTTGCCCGACGTAACTCTCTAATAACACACTTGTCTTGATAGAAATCATTGGGAACCCTAACTTCGTAGAGGAACCCGTAGGAATCGCGAACCGAGCGATCAACCGAACGAAACGAAATCCGCATCCCATTAAGTGAAGGTTCGCTGAAACGCCAAGGGAAGACTGGAGCTCACTTGGGAGCGCGAGGACAAACCGAATAGGAAGTACCCTCATCTCTCTACTCGATTGTTCATGCCTACTTCCTCGCCTAAAATCTAATTTTGGGACGAAATCCCCTCTAACGGGGGGATGATGTGACAACCCGAAATTTCTAATTGTTTCGTCTCCGCATTTAAGCAATCCAAAAATTTACCAAATTTATTTCAAAATATTTTGGCTGGATTTAAGCCCATTGTAATATTTTAAATAATATTCGTCAAACGAACCAAAAATAAGGAGGTATAATTTAAAATTTGCCGTGTTTAACGGAAGTCGTGAAAAACCCCGTATGCGGTTGGTATTGGGTGGACCCCACCCAGGCTGTAAACTCAACCCTATATAAGGGTTGAGTGGGTTTCATTCCAACCTTTTCACACCTTAGGAGCCTCCTCTCTCTACTTTCTCTCTCTATAAATCGGGTTTTGGTCAAAAACCGCCCCTTCGAGCTTCAAAACGGTAAATTAACCTTCCCAGCTTGTTGTTTAGCTTATCGCACTTGCAAATTCGTGGCTCCAAGAACAAGAGTTTACGGTTTGGGAACATCCCAAAACCGTAAACACCTTGAAAGAGGGTTTTGATGCCCAAAAACACTCCCAAAACCTTTCCAATGCTTAGCTAATGGTCTAGAGACTTGAATGAATGATCTAAGAACCCCAAAAAATGAATTTAAGAGGGTAAACATGAGTTTACGGTTTGGGGATCTCCTAAAACTGTAACCACCTCCAAAGGGGTATTTAAGTGCCTTTAACACCTTGTATGGCTTGTATTTGGGTCTAGAACTTTGCATGCTTAACCTAAAACCACCAAAACACAAAAAGAATGGACTAACATGAGTTTAAGACCGTAAACTCGTGTGTTTATGGCTGTAAACTCCCAAGGGAGTGGTCCAAGGACCGTAAACTCCAAAAAGTGTCCATTTTGAGCCCCAAACACTTCCATAGCCCTTGAATCAATCCTAGAACCTTTCCTTGTGAAGCATGAAGCCTTAAAGCACACAAATACACCCCACCCATGAGTTTACGACCATAAACTCATGGGGGATATGGTTCAAAAACCGTAAACACCCCTCGGTATTACCATTTGAGGAGTAAACTCCAAAGTGGGACTATACTCTCCTTAGATGCAACCCTTAACACTCCTAGCACTTGAAACAAGGTGTTTCCATGCATGAGAGGGTCTTTACTTGCTTAATTAGTTATTAATGACTAATTAGATACTTAAATGTATCATTACTTGCTAAATAGGATCCAAGTGTGTGTTCAAGACCTCAATTGACACATAGCATCCTATATCGTCCAACCATCCGAGTCACCCACGTCAGGTGAGTTCATACCCCTGAATTAACCTTTTAAATGTTTTTAAATGCTTTTATGGGGGGGGGGAAGGGGGGAATACAAGTTGAAACATACTAGTTATCATATCAATCATATGTGATTAATAACCCGCATGCAAAAGGATTTACTACACTTTAATCTGTTTTACCAAGTATATTACTTCAAATGGTTTTCCAAAACGTTTTTACTTGTTTAGATCTTTCTCAAACTATCTTTCGTGCTGTATGTTTTCCTTCAAAACCTGTTACAACAGTGTTTCAAACAAAGGTTTTCTTTACTTAAACTGTTTTATCAAATCATTTTTCAAGCTTGTTTATGAAAGGTTTACCAAAGGTTTTCAAAGCTTGTTTTATAAACAGACATCAAGTCATAAATTCTTATTTTTAAAGTTTTTCCAAAAGTTTTACAAACTTTCTGTTAAGCTTTTACTTTGTTAAATGCATGCCCATATAGGTATAGTTATATATGTAATATTTAAAGGACTTAGGAAGGCTAACTCGCTTTGATTCCTTTTCCTTGTTTGGATGTGGCTTCGGAGTATCGGTTATCCGTCCGAAGGTCGTTTAAATATTAGTTATATATCATGTATACAAATATGGACATAAAAGCTCTCTTAGTAAATTCATCGCCTTGAGTAGTACATGCATCCTTCCATTATTCATGTTTCTAGAACCCTAGTAACTATTATAGTAAATTCATCGGCTTGCAAGTTGTGAAGTCCTTATACTTGTATCTATTCCTCTCGACTCTTTCGTCTTGGTTGTTCCTTCTAATCACTGGCGGTTCAGCTTGACTAACAGTCCTACTGTAATTCCCTTCTTCTGATTGTCCGTCATTCAGCTCAGGCTGTTCAACAGGTATCGTAGGTTCATCCTTATTCTTTTGAATTAAACGCCTTGTCTCCTCCATCTGGCGATCCAACATGATCTGGATCATAGCTTGTACCCTAGCCATCGTCATTGGCTCAGGTGCAGCTGCTACAACTGGTACTTGTTCAATCACTTGGGGTTGAGGCTGTTGATTGTCATTTACATTGGCATTTTTGACTCAACTTCGGGTTCTTGCCATGATGGTCTATACACCAAATCATACGTTCAGTGTGTAGTGACAAGAATTAAGATAGGAAAACTTTATCTACGATAGACGTATTAAATCCTCCTTATTACTCCAAAACGTTTACAAGCTAGTTCTAATATCGTAGTCAAACGTTTAGAATCCTAAACACATAAAGTTTCTAGATTCGATCGGCAACAGACCATAGATCCGAACAAATAATAGCATATAAGATATCTTTATAGTTATAGCTATAACACAAAGCATTTAGCACATAAAAGCATTTTAGGCATCTTTCCTAAAATAAACTAGTGCTTGTATCTAAAATATAGCAGGTACTCATCTCACAATCATCACTTAACATTCTAAGTTTAAGTCTAGAAATCCTACAATTTCCTAGTTCGCTTAAACTAGTGCTCTGATACCAACTGTGACATCCCCAAATTCACGGCCAGAAAAGACCGATTTGTTTATGCTTTATTTCAGAATCAGAGTATATTTTAAAAGAAATATAATGCGGAATTTGTTCCCAACAAATATAAAAAAGAATTTATCAAAGCATTTCCGTAGAACTGTATTATATTAAAAACTTTGGGATATCATTGTTAATACAGATCAAAAGCATAAACATAAACAACATAGGCATTATAATATCTATTTATTCTAGTAGCCTATAATCCATTGATCTCTCATCAGATCATCACTCCTATGCTCTCTTTCCACTACCTGTATATGAGAAAACTGAGTGGGTCAGGCTTGGGAGCCTGGTGAGCACATAGGGTTTTCAACCCGCAATAAATAACTTTATTAATTTCATCAACCAACAATAACCCGATTACCCATTCCCGTTATCCTCACTTTACGTCCCTAAAACACCTATCGTAAGGGATCTAGCCTAAGGATTATCATCGGGATGGACACTATTGCTAAGGGGTTTCCTCAACAATAAATGTTCGTAAGGCAACCATTAGGGGGATAGAGTACACCAGTGAACACATCGTTCACAAACACCTACAGGTTGCGGGCCTACTAGCGTTCCACTTGACTGTCTAGAATAGTCCGTGGTTGTCATCTATACTCTGCTAGATGACTGGTACAACAACAACATCGAGGTCTCTCATCATTTTATTTCATCACACACCAACTATTTCATCTACCCATGTTTTACCCCCAACATATTTGTAGATATAAAATACATATACAGTTTAAATCATTTAAGACATGTATAATAGTGTTCGTATAACATAGATAACAAGTATACATACAATATGCATACATAACATGTCAACGGCTTGTGATCGTCGGGCTCGAGACGCAGAACGGCTTCAGAAAACGAGAGAGAGAAGGAAGATTTGGTGTAAGAAGTGAATGAGGTCGAACTTGCTATTTATAGGCCGATTTCGGCCCATTCACGTCGTGAGAAGTCATTGCTCACGTCGCGAGCCATGGATGAATCACCTCGTAGCTTCGACATCTGCGTTCTAGGCTTGAATAGTGTCTGTTTGATTCCTCACGTCGTGAGAATTCATTACTCACGTCGTGAGCTTTTGAGTTATCGTTCCCGTTGACTTCTAGCTTCGAAATGTGACTTTTTGACTCCTCACGTCGTGAGAAAAGAGGCTCACGTCGTGAGTCCAGTCAATTTAGGGTTTCTGACACGTGTCATGCTCTTAGACACTTGTATCTTCAAAAAGCCATAACTTTTGCATACGAACTCCGTTTTTGACGTTCTTTATATCAACGCGTAGGTGGAACCCTAAACACAAGTACCTTGTCCCACAATAGCTTAGATGCAATCCTTAGGGCTTAAAACACTTATATAAAGTGTTTATTATGTCTAGGATGTCTTAGCTTTATCAATTAGTAACTTAAGACTAATTGAGTGCATATATGTGTGATTATATGTTCATTAGGATCGTAGTGTGTGTTTAAGTCCTCGCTTGACACCTAGCAATCCTATACCGTTCAGTTCATCCCAATCACCATCTACAGGTGAGTTCATACCCCATAATCAAGGTTTTAAATGATTTTAAATGCTTTAATTGGGGGGGGGGGGGGGGAATACAAGTAGAAAACAGTATGTTATTAAATCAATCTTATGTATTTTATAACTGTGTTTCCACTCAGTAGATTTTCACATATTTCAAAAGGTGTTACATGAAATGGTTTTCTATCTTAAAATACCTTGATAACAAAAGTATTAGTTTTGATATGTTTATTAAAATGACATCAAGTCATTCTTAATTATTGTTCAAAACTCCTAGATATCTTGTAAAACCATTATTTTTACCTTCTTGAACGAAACTACACTTATACGCATATGTTCTTATATATGTATTGATGTTATAGTTTCCATCCTTCGTTCAGTTTCCCACACCCTGGTGTATTGTGGGTGCATAAATCTACTTCAACAACCAATTACTTTCCAGTAAATTATCATAGGGATAATTTGAAGATATCAAACATTATTCCTATTACAAGGAATCACACAAGAGTCAGTTCATTCATGAGTCTATACCAATACCTTACATGATACATGAGTACACTTACTTAGGATTACATGATACATGAATATGTTTACATATACTTACCTGTTACATGAACACACTTACATGAATACCATACAGGAACACTGTTACTTAGGTGCATTATCCTGTATTTACTTACCTGGATACTTGTACTTAAAACTACGAGGATGATTTAGTAGTATTTACTGTGTAAATTATCTTTCCTATCCCGGTTCAATGGGATATCTCGGCGGGACTTACCTGTCACACCCCAAAACCGAGAACGGTGGAAACGTTCTGGGGCGGAGGACGTCATGTATGCATCACAACAAATGTAAAGTAGTAAACAAGCAACAACATCATCTATTGGATTAATAGTATAATTTTAGTTACAAGTGTTTTCTTTCATAGTACAAGACATGATGATAACTTATCAAAATAAAAGACGAGTCTTGACTGCTCCGTCTTCTCTAAACCTTGTATCGGCACCTGTCTATTTGTAACCTGAGAATACAAGTTATTTTGAAAGAGTAGATCAGCATTTAAGCTGGTGAGTTCATAAGTATTTAATGTCATTGCTTTGATTAGTTGATATGAAAGACTGATGAATGAATGATGAAACATTTAGCATAAGTATGAAAAACTCTAGAAAATCCCTTATTTCCTACTAGTATAAAAGCAGTCTTCTAGCAAGACTCGAATGTTTTGAAAGTAGTCTTTTACCTAGACCTGACTGTTTTGAAAGTACGCATCTCTTGAAAATGTGACGGTTTTTCCCTGTTTAACTCTTATTAGTAGTCCCTTAAGTATACCTGAAATGGTATCAACCTAAAACATCCGTAGATTGTTCATTTACCTCTGTTGCTAACAGTCGGGTTTAGGAATAGTTAGTCCCTTATGTATACCCACGATGGTATCAACCTAAAACATCCGTAGATTGTTCATTTACCTCTGTAGCTAACAGTGGTTGTCGGAATGGTTAGTCCCTCAAAGTATCATGTGGTACTAGGAGATAAAGTCCTAATCTATCTTGTCGATGATGTGATTGAATCACAAGGTAAAGATAGAAAGGCGAACGATATAACCGTATCTAGACATATAAAATGTAATAGTAATTTGCCATATAATGTCTATGTAAAAGTATTCATGTATAAGTATTCATGTAAGAGTATTCTTTCATATAACATGTAGTAGTAATTTGCCATATAATGTCTATGTAAAAGTATTCATGTATAAGTATTCATGTATAAGTATTCATGTAAGAGTATTCATTCATATAACATGTAGTCTAGACTCATGAATGAACTGACTCCGGTGTAATTTCTTGTAGTAGGGAAAATGTTTTGTTTACTCTAAACTATTCCTATAATAGTTTACTAGAATGTAATTGATGAGTGTCCAAGTAGGTTTATACACCATTGCTACCCAAGAGTATCGGAACTAAATTAACTGATGGAACATTTATGACCATATATGTATACATGATATATAACTGATATTTAAACGACCTTCGGAGGAGTACCCGATATCCCACCAGACCACATCCAAATCGAGGAAAAGGAAACAGGGTGGATAGCCTTCCTAAGTCTTTTAAACATTTCTTATATAACTATACGTATAGAGGCATGCAATTTATAATATAAAAGCATAAAGAAGTTTTGTAAAACCGTTGAAAAGTCTAATGAAGAATTTGTGACTTGATGTCAGTTTATAAAATGGTTGAAAGTATTTTGTTTGATAAGACAGTTTAAGTACACGGAAAACCACTGTTTGAAAACACCTTTATAACTGAGTTTGAAAGGAAGCTTACAGTATGTAAGACAGTTTGATAACGAGCTTTAATCATGTAAAAACGTTTAAGAAAGTCATTTGAAGTAATATGTTTAGTAAAACTGTTAAACTTGTAGTAAATCCATTTGTATACTAGTTATAAATCACATAAGATTGATTTATTAACAAGAAGTATCCCAAAATATTGATGTTTTTCGTGCCAAAATAATCGTATGTTTGTAGTATGAAAGGTGGACACATATACATACAGTATAAGCAGAGTGCTTGATTTATATATAGATAACAACACTTTTCATTTCAAAAGATATGATGTTATCGTGATACATTTTGCATACGAAAGTTTCTTTATAATAATTATAAATCACATGTGATTCCGTTGATAAAAAGTGTATAATGAAACTTTATATAACATACGATAATCATCGTGTGTTTTACTTGTATTCCCCCCCTTAAAAGCATATAAAAATATTTATAAAACATTTAAAAGTGTCGATTATAGGGGTATGAACTCACTTGATTGAAGTGGTTGATTTGAAGTAGTCGAGAGAGGAATCGAGCAGAACTTCGATAGGAAGAGTTGAAAACGCGGGAAATCTCGGGATTCTCGGGAATCTCGGGAATCTCGGGAACACAAAACCTTCCTTCGGGACTTGAAGGTGAAAACCGGGGCTTTGGGAGGGTCTCGGGGGCTTAAACGCAGAGTTTCGGCGCGAGAAAGAAGGGAACTGAGCAATGGAACTCGGAGCCCTTGAAATCTATTTATTGGGGCATTTTTGGGGTGTGCCACGTCGTGGAAAGTGATGGCCACGTCGTGGGGAATCAAACCTATCATCTTCCATTGATTGGACGCCCTCAGTCACTTGCCGGGTCGCGGCAAGCTTGTGCCACGTCGTGGGGGCCTGACAGCCTCGGATTTTGGACCCCGAACTTGTAAAATCCGTAACTTTCGCATACGAGCTCCGTTTTCGACGTTCTTTATATGCACGCGTAGCTGAAAATGTTATCTACAACTCTCGTTTAGACTTCATCGGCAAATTTTGACTTTATTTTTAATTATTTATTTTTAACGGGCCGGGACACGAAAAGTCCGTTAAAAATCCACAACTTCTTCATCCGGTGTCCGTTTTCGTCAGAATTTTCGCCGTTGCGCTACTAATGTTGAGACCTTAGATTCTCATTTAGGTTGTTTTGGTCAAAAGTATCTCGAGCTCTATTTCGAGTTTTTAGCTGTCTACTGCTATACCCGAATCTTGGAAAAATCATAACTTCCTCATACGAAGTCAGATTTGGACGTTCTTTTTATGTATGCTCACGGTTTGAGGTTATCTATAACTTTCATTTAGATACTTAAGGCTAAAAACTATTGTATTGAAACTTCGCATTTTTCGTTTATTCGGTGTTGCCGGTTTCGCCGAGAATATTCGGTTGGTCATAACTTCTTCGTTATAACTCGGATTTTAGGGTTCTTTATATGTACGAAAACCTTGATACGATTCCTACTACTTTATTTAACCCAAATAAGATTTTAGGAAAGTTATATTTTGACCTAAATTTGATTGGTTTTACATTACATTGTCTCGAAATATCGGGTTGTCACATTACCATTCCGAACCCCACTGATTAGCACCGGTGGTCGATGAATGTCTACGGATGTTTAAGGTTGTTACTTACTTAGTAGTCAGTGACGGGACTAACCATCCCTCTGTCCAACTGTTGCAACAGTGGATGAGATGTGAATCTTCGGAGGATCATTAGGTTAATGATCGATATTAGGAGATCGATGTTGGGAATAACCCTCCCTCCACCCTGATACCGCTACAGAGGATGAGGGGACACTCTTCGGATGTCCATAGGGTCTATCTTTCGCTCCGGCGATGTCGTTTTTGTCCTGGTAACCCGAGACAATAACACTTACATGATTATATTTTTCCTGTTTACCTTATTTTGTGATACTTTCACATAAAGGAGGAGTTAGACTAAGTACTCTAGTACTAGTCAATAGAAAGGAAAAGCTATCATATTACTTACAAAACATTCGGGTCTTGGTAGAAGACTACACTTCATACTTATAGAACATTCGGGTCTTGGTAGAAGACTACATAGTCATAACAAAACATTCGGGTCTTGGTATAAGACTACATATTCATAACAAAACATTCGGGTCTTGGTAGAAGACTACACTTCATACTTATAGAACATTCGGGTCTTGGTAGAAGACTACATAGTCATAACAAAACATTCGGGTCTTGGTAGAAGACTACACTTCATACTTATAGAACATTCGGGTCTTGGTAGAAGACTACATAGTCATAACAAAACATTTGGGTCTTGGTAGAAGACTACATAGTCATAACAAAACATTCGGGTCTTGGTAGAAGACTACACTTCATACTTATAGAAAATAAGGGATTTTCTAGGGTTTTTCATACTTACATCAACATTTTCATTTAAAGGTTTACATGGCCTTCATGATAGATTTTCATAAGCAAGACAATGACACTTAATTACTTATGAATTCACCAGCTTTAAAGCTGACACTCTCTTTCAGAATAACTTGTATTCTCAGGTCAACAGTAGACAGGTACGATGGCCAGGTTTTGAGAAGACGGAGCAGACAAGACTCGTCTTTTATTTTGATTGTATATTTTTGGTGTCTTACTACAATGAAAGAACACACATGTATTAAAACTCTAATTGTAATGCAATGGATGATGTTGTTGCTTGTTTATTATATTACACTGTTGTGATACTGTACATGACGTCCTCCACCCCTGAACGTTTCCGCCGTTCGTGGTTTTGGGGTGTGACAGATTGGTATCAGAGCATTGTTTATAGTGAATATAGTATATCAACCCATAAAAGATATACTAACTATAAATACATTGGGATTAAAACACTCTGTCTAAGAGTTATACTTTTAAATAATAAAATATTTAACAAAGTATGCGTGCCTGCATTTATACTAAAATCAGTGTCACAATGACAAGAACAAAAGCATTACGATTGTTGAATATCACAAGTAAGCTTGGGGATATATAGTCAGTCTTGGGAATGGCATAGCCTGATCAACTATGCTGGTCCTAGGAGTGATTAGCATATGCTCAAGAATGGTTGTGATATGGCAACAAGTCTAAAAACTTACCAACACAACCATAAAGAAATACCATAGGGGTATTTGGTCTTATTGTAATTATCTTAGTCAGTTCGTCTATTTTAGCTATATCTCATATCCTTTTTCTCGCGTAGATTAAAATGGCTGGTTTTCACCATGGTGATCCGTACTTCCCAAACCAAGGCAATGCTGGTTGGCTAGAGGCAGAACCAGAAGATGATCACCCTATCCCTTTGGATGATCACCATGCTGAGGGTTTTTCTGATAGTTCTGACTCAAAGCCTGAAGTCAACAACCTACCCCCAGCTGCTCAAAACCCAAACCTGAACCCCCGTCCCGCGTTTCAAGGACCCACACCTCTGTGGGCCACGAACTTGAATACATGGAGCCAGGAACAAGGTCAACCCATTCCCTACAATGGAGACCGAAGTTTCTACAACCTCACTGAAGGAGGTTCTGCTGATAGAGTCCTACCAATCATGGTGCGTAGGATTTCTCGGAACACGATAATGGCTCAGGCGACTATCAATCAAGTCTTGGAAGTTGACGCCAACTCTGGTGTTAACACTGTCCACATTCGCCAACTAGAGTCTGCTCATGAAAGGACTCTGGTCCGCAATGCAAATCTGCAGAGGGAACTTGCTGAAACCCGAGCTGAAGTTAGAGAACTTCAAGCTCAGCAAGCAAGGTCGGACAGGCGTATAAGGGACATAGAACGTCTACTTTCGGGATCAAGAACTCATGCTAGCAGTTCTCGTCGCCGATAGAATCTCGTCGACTCATCTTTTGGATATAACCTAGTTGTTGTAAAACTTTGGTCTAATTTCCTGTCTTTATAAGTCTTAGACATGTTAGGTCTTGATCTAGTCCTATTTCTGTCAAAAATTTCCATCTTGGTTGATGTAAGGCCTACTTCTAGTCCATTTTTCCCGAACTTGTTACATCTGTAATTCCAGTATTATTGACAGATATCTAATCATATGGAAATTATTATCCAAATACTATTATCTTCATTTAGTCATACTATTCCTTCTGTTGTTGGGCTATGGGGAGTTAGTCCATGAGACACATTCATTAATCATTTATTCTTATCCATGTCGTCATCTTTTAAGCGTATAGTTAAAGATACCGCCACGCAGAAGTACAAGACGTAACCCAAACAACGCAGCACCGATACCACCACCTCCACCACCACCTGAACCCCTTCAACCACCTAATCCTTTCGATGCCAACATGTTCCAGGCAGCCTTCACAGCAGCGGTTGCAGCTGCTGTGTCAGCAATCAATGCTCCTATCCCTAGTGGATCGGGATCAGGTGCACCTCCCTCCAACTACGGTGAAAGCCATGGACACTCTCGGGAATGCACCTACAAGGACTTCACGAACGCCAAACCCCGCAGCTTCAATGGAACTGGGGGTGTTATGGTGTTGAGACAATGGATTGAAAAGATGGAATCCGTCTTTGAAATCTGTGCTTGCCAGGAAGGCAACAAGGTCAAGTTTGCAGCTTGTACCTTCTCTGACAGAGCACTAACATGGTGGAACAACCATGTTAACTATCTGACTTTGGTGGTGGCGTATTCCATCAGCTGGGAAAAGTTAAAGGACATGCTGATGAAAGAGTACTGTCCTCGAGGCGAAGTACAAAAACTCGAGCAGGAATTCTGGGGTCTACAAATGGTTGGATCCGACATCACGACCTACACAAATAGGTTCTGTGATCTGGCAAACTTATGCCCCGACATGGTTGCTCTCCAGAGCAAAAAGATAGATAGATATATCTGGGGACTGTCGCCCCAGATCCAGTCAAGTGTGATCGCTTCCAGGCCTATTACCTTCGATAGCGCCAAGGAACTGGCACAATCTCTCATCGGTCACCGGAAAACTCAGAACCCATCAATCCCTATACCCGTACCACAAAAGTCCAACCCCGACCACAACAGGAAGGGGTGGAATAAGAGGAAAAGAGGGGCTTCGCAAGGATCCTCCAATAAACAACAACTTGTGGCGATCAATGCTGCCACAGTGACTCCCGTTGTCCCTACGAACCCCTTACCAGCAAAAACTTATGTTGGATCCCTCCCGAAGTGCAACAAATGCAACTTCCACCACCGCGGGACTTGCAGGGAGATGCAATGCACCAACTGCAACAGGAAGGGGCACACAGCCCGTTTCTGCCAGGCTCCAACAGCTCAAGCCGCCCAGGTTCCTAACGTCGGTATGGGCCAAACTTGCTACGGTTGTGGCGAAGTGGGCCACTACAAGAGGAACTGCCCTAAAGCAGGGATGGCTGGCGGAGTAGGAAGAGTTATGGCCCTAGGCCACGAGGAAGCGGTAGCTGATCCTACGATAGTTACTGGTACGTTTCTCCTCGATAACTCATATGCTTGCATACTTTTCGATAGTGGAGCCGAGAAAAGTTTTGTAAGTCACAAATTTGCACACCTACTTAAACAAAAACCTTGTGTTTTAGATAATCCATTCACAGTAGAAATGGCTAACGGGAAAACGGAGAGTACTAACTGCATATACGTAGGTTGTACCTTAACTTTAGATAGCCATACTTTCAAGATAGATCTCATGTCAGTCCCAATTAAATGTTTCGACGTTATCATCAGTATAGATTGGTTGCGTCTTCTTCGCGCCGACATCATGTGCTTTGAAAAAGAAGTTCGTCTTAACCTTCCTAACAACGAAACCTTAATTATCTACGGCGACAAACCTAGTACGAGCCTTCGCATCATTTCGTGCATTCAAGCCCAGAAGTGCTTGCGAAAGGAATATCATGCATTCCTAGCACACGTCATCGATACCAGTCAAGAACTGAAAGTGATTCAGAACATCCCAGAAGTACGCGACTTCCCCGACATATTCCCATAAGAACTTCCCGGTTTACCACCACAACGCCAAGTCGAGTTCAGAATCGACTTAGTGTCAGGGGCTACCCCCGTAGCCAAATCTCCTTATCGTTTGGCATCGGCTGAAATGCAGGAACTTTCCAGTCAACTTAACGAACTTCTCAAGAAAGGATTCATTCGACCAAGCTTCTCACCATGGGGAGCATCGGTCTTGTTCGTCAACAAAAAGGATGGATCGTTTCGCATGTGCATCGACTATATAAAACTCAACAAACTTACCATTAAAAATCGTTATCCCTTGCCCCGCATTGAAGATTTATTTGATCAACTTCAAGGAGCCAACTACTTCTCGAAGATAGATCTGCGATCCGGATATCACCAACTACGAGTGTTAGAGGAGGATGTTCCCAAGACATCCTTCCGAACTCGTTATGGGCACTACGAGTTTGTAGTGATGCTGTTCGGATTAACTAACGCGCCCGCAGTATTCATGGATCTGATGAATAGGGTGTGTCGTCCTTACTTGGATCAGTTCGTCATTGTCTTCATTGATGACATACTCATTAACTCTCGAAGTAAGGAGGAACATAGCCAACATCTCCGTAAAATATTAGAAACATTGCGATCGGAGAAGCTCTACGCGAAGTTCTCCAAGTGCGAATTTTGGATTCGGCGAGTCGAATTTTTGGGCCATGTTGTTAGCGAAGAAGGTATACACGTGGACCCTTCCAAAATTAAGGCCATCGAGAACTGGTCAGCACCAAAGACACCTACAGAAATTCGTTAATTTCTAGGTCTAGCTGGCTACTATCACAGGTTCATTCAGAACTTCTCCCGCATAGCGAAACCTCTTACAACACTTACCCAGAAGGGCGTGGCCTTTGACTGGGAAGAGAAACAAGAAAGAGCGTTCCAAACGCTCAAACGAGCCTTGTGCACCGCACCAATGCTGTCCCTCCCCGAAGGGATAGAAGAATTCGTGGTCTATTGCGACGCATCAAATCAAGGGCTCGGATGTGTTCTGATGCAGCGAGGTAAAGTCATAGCATATGCCTCGAGACAGCTGAAGACACATGAGGTTAACTACACAACCCACGATCTTGAACTAGGAGCAGTTGTGTTTGCTCTAAAGATCTGGCGACATTACCTGTACGGTACAAAAAACACGATCTTTACAGACCATAAGAGTCTGCAACACATTTTCGACCAGAAGGAGCTCAACATGAGACAACGACGGTGGGTCGAGCTACTCAGTGATTACGAGTGCGAAATTCGTTATCATCCGGGTAAAGCCAATGTAGTAGCCGACGCCCTAAGTCGGAAAGAATATTCTGGTCGTAGAGTCAAGTCTTTGACTCTAACCATCCATTCACACTTGTCCACCCAAATCAAGGAGGCTCAGCTCGACGCTTTGAAACCTGAAAACGTGGCTGGTGAATCCCTTAGAGGGATGGATAAGAACTTGGAAGTCAAGGGTGGCGGAGCCTTGTACCTCATGGATCGGATCTGGACACCGAAACACGGTGGCTTCAGACACTTGGTCATGACGGAAGCTCACAACACTCGTTATTCCGTCTACCCGGGTTCAGATAAGATGTATCTGGATCTTAAAAAGTTATACTGGTGGCCTAACATGAAAGCAGATATTGCTACCTTCGTGAGTAAATGCCTTACTTGCGCGAAGGTCAAGGTCGAATACCAGAAACCCTCCGGTCTTCTACAACAACCGGAGATACCAGAATGGAAGTGGGAGTGGATCACTATGGACTTCATAACCAAGTTTCCCAAGACGACGGGTGGACTTGATTCCATATGGGTCATCGTCGATAGACTGACCAAGTCTGCACACTTCCTACCGATCAAAGAAACAGACAAGATGGAGAAACTTACCAGAACCTACATTAGGGAGATTGTAAGTCTGCACGATGTTCTTTTATCTATCATCTCGGACCGAGATAGTAGATTCACTTCGAGGTTCTAGCAGTCATTACAAAATTCCATAGGAACTAGGCTGGACATGAGTACAGCCTACCATCCACAGACCGACGGGCAAAGTGAGAGGACTATCCAAACCTTAGAAGATATGTTGCGTGCCTGTGTGATTGACTTTGGAAAAGCTTGGGATACTCATTTACCCCTTGTTGAATTTTCCTACAACAACAGTTATCATACGAGCATAAAGGCAACTCCATTTGAGGCCCTCTATGGCCGAAAGTGCAGATCCCATCTGTGTTGGGCTGAAGTGGGTGATACCCAGTTAGCTAAGGGACAAGTTCCTGAAAGCACTCTCACGGGTCCGGAGATCATTCGGGAAACGAAAGAGAAGATCGTTCAAATTCGTGAACAACTGAAAGCCTCTAGAGACCGACTAGAAAAGCTACGCTGACCAGCGTAGGAAACCATTGGAGTTCCAGGTGGGCGACCGAGTCCTACTGAAGGTCTCACCCTGGAAGGGCTTGATACGCTTTGGTAAGCGTGGAAAGCTCAACCCAAGATACATAGGGCCTTTCGAGATTCTCGCGAGAATCGGCCCTGTAGTTTACAAACTCAATCTACCGCAAGAACTCAGTAACGTACATCCTACCTTCCACGTCTCGAACTTGAAAAAGTGTCTGTCCGACGAGACTCTTGTTATTCCACTCGACGAGATCGAGATCAACGAGAGCCTCAATTTCGTGGAGGAACCAGTAGAGATCATGGACCGAGAGGTCAAGAAAACAAAGCAGAGCCGTATCCCGATAGTGAAGGTGCGCTGGAACGCAAAGCGTGGACTGGAATTCACTTGGGAACGTGAGGATCAGATGAAACTGAAATACCCTCACCTTTTCGCTTAGTTATTTGTAACTTCTTAATTGCTTAAATTTTAATTTCGGGACGAAATTACTTCTAACGGGGGGATGATGTGACAACCCGAAATTTCCATTCTGTATAAACTATATCACTTCAATAGAAGTTATAGCAGTCACAGTTAATTTTCAGACTTTTTCGCGTAAGTTTGAGTAATTCAGGGTTTACACTTCAGGAAATATCAGGAGAATGGGTGCACTAGGGTTTTGTGCAACACTGTTATTCCAACACTCTATTATATTAGAGATCATTTCAGGAATAAAAATATTTTCTGCCAAAATATCTCAGGACTATAAATAGAATTCTGAACCAAATTCATTCATTATTCACATTTCCAACTAGAGAAAAGCCATTTTCTCTCTCACAGATCTTCGGGTTTTTTATCCCAAATCGTGAGTACCTCTTTCTAGTAGTGTTAGAAAGCTTTATATATGTTAATAACATGATTTAGAAGGCTAAGTCACTAGATTTAGGAGTTTACTTCCCAAGGTGTTCTTGGGCGGTAAACTCCCGAAACGAAGCCTAGACTGTCCCCCGTGATATACAACTTCCTTGGACTTGTATAGGAGTGTGTTAGGGACATGAAATCAAGCAAAAACCACCCAAGTTTGGGAGTTCACGGCCCAAGAGTTTCTTAGGCCATAAACTCCAAAATCATACTCAAAATGGTGCTTTCAAGGCACCTAAGGCCTTAGGCTTTTACCTAGACTTGTTCTCAATAAATCAAGGGCCTTAAACACATAAGAATCACCTTGCAAAGTGAGTTTATGGCCATAACATGGTTCATGGGCCGTAAACTCATTAAAGGGGCACCAAAGTGTGCCTAATGCCTTCATATGCTTTAGGTAAAAGTCTAGAACCTATCCTTCATATGCAAGAGACTTGAAAACAACAAAAACACCATTCCAAGGGAGTTTACGGCCGTAAACTCCAAAGGAAATGGCCTTGGGGCCGTAAACTCCTCTAGGGAGTGTTTCTAGGCCTCAAACCCTTTCAAGAATTAAACCACCAAGTTGGAATAATTCTAGGAATCATTTGGAACTTCAAAACACACAAAACACCCATGGTTGGGAGTTTACAGCCTTAAACTCAAGAGTTTACAACCGAAAACTCCATGTGTGTTAGTATATGAGGAGTAAACTCATATATGGGGTCCTTTGGAACCCTAAACACAAGTACTTTGTCCCATAATAGCTTAGATGCAATCCTTAGGGTTTAAAACACTTATATAAAGTGTTTATTATGTCTAGGATGTCTTAGATTTATCAATTAGTAACTTAAGACTAATTGAGTGCATATATGTGTGATTATATGTTCATTAGGATCGTAGTGTGTGTACAAGTCCTCGCTTGACACCTAGCAATGCTATACTGTTCAGTTCATCCCAATCACCATCTACATGTGAGTTCATACCCCATAATCAATGTTTTAAATGATTTTAAATGCTTTAATGGGGGGGGGGGGGGGAATACAAGTAGAAAACAGTATGTTATTAAATCAATCTTATGTATTTTATAACTATGTTTCCACTCAGTAGATTTTCACATATTTCAAAAGGTGTTACATGAAATGGTTTTCTATCTTAAAATACCTTGATAACAAAAGTATTAGTTTTGAGATGTTTATTAAAATGACATCAAGTCATTCTTAATTATTGTTCAAAACTCCTAGATATCTTGCAAAACCATTATTTTTACCTTCTTGAACGAAACTACACTTATACGCATATGTTCTTATATATGTATTGATGTTATAGTTTCCATCCTTCGTTCAGTTTCCCACACCCTGGTGTATTGAGGGTGCATAAATCTACTTCAACAACCAATTACTTTCCAGTAAATTATCATAGGGATAATTTGAAGATATCAAACATTATTCCTATTACAAGGAATCACACAAGAGTCAGTTCATTCATGAGTCTATACCAATACCTTACATGATACATGAGTACACTTACTTAGGATTACATGATACATGAATATGTTTACATATACTTACCTGTTACATGAACACACTTACATGAATACCATACAGGAACACTGTTACTTAGGTGCATTATCCTGTATTTACTTACCTGGATACATGAATACTAGACTCATGGTCCATAACAATTAATGAGTCCACAATACTCCATCCAAAATGTCCAGTCACGGCCCAAAATCCAGCAGCCCAATCCCTAAGGCCCAAAATGAAAACCCAACAGAGGGAGTACGTCGGGCGTACCCTCCTTGGTACGCTGGGCGTACACGCTGATTCGCAATTGGGGATTGGGGCACTGACCCGCTACACGGGGCGTACTCCTTTGTTACGCGGGGTGTAACTTCGCTGCTCATCAAGTCCCCATAACTTCTTAATGGCTTAAGCTCTTAAGCTCAAACTTCAGATCCTTAGGCCAAATATGCCTAAGATTCATAAAGTCTCAAACTTTATCACTTGGGACGTCCATAAAGCTCTTAATCCAAGGTCTTAATCCATTAAGACCTACTTATCTCACACATGGAACAACCACAACCCTTGGGACCTCATTTTTCTCACTCAAGACCTCTCCAAAGGTCTGAAAGGACAGATAATCTCGAGCAACTCAAAACATGCATCAAGATGAGGACTTTTGGGACAAGAATGATGCCAAAACTTCACAACACTTAGATCTATGCAATATAAATGTCAAGCAAGAAGCTTTATACCTCAGATAGGTTCCAAAGGATGATATCTTTCCAGATCTATAAGCTCCAGCCACTCAACTCCTTCTTTGACAACTTCTTCTTTCTTCTTCTAGCCTCCGTTTTGCCAAAACAAGATTTCCAAGGCCAAACACACCCAACAATGGAGGTGGAACGGCTATCTAGGGTTTCTGAGGTTAAGAGAGAGCTTATGGAGGCTAGGGTAAGAACCAACATGTTCCTTATATAGTGGCTGACCCTAATTTTAGGGTTTTAGGACTCTGAGAGTACGCTGGGCGTACCTCTAGTACGCTGGGTGTACTCGACCTTGCACCCGCGTCCATTTACTCACTTACGCTGGGTGTAACCCAGCCTACGCTGGGCGTACTCAGCTTGTCCCATTTTTTTTTTTCATATTTGGCCTTCTTTTTCCATTTTTCCCATAAAAGGACCAAAATACTCTTCCTCTTAAATTCACGGGGACTCATAAATAAGTACTTTTAAGAACGGGGCGTTACAATTCTCCCCCACTTAAATTAGGCTTCGCCCTCGAAGCCTGCGGCAACTCGTCTCCAGAACTTCTCCCGCAATGCACCACCTGGCATTAACCAGACCAGGTTCCTCAAGACACTACCATCGAAACCCGAAACTCACTTTCTCCTCTCTTGCGGTGTCTTGACCACCGCCTCAAGCCGGCCACCGGATTCACCCTCTGATAACGACACCTATTAGATTCTACACTGATCAACCGAGTACCACTCCATGGAACTTTTCTCGATCCTGATCATAACAATCACTTGACTCTTACGAGCTAGATATAACCCTGCACCACCGGTTTCCCGATCCGAGTCCAACTCTATCCACTCCATGCTGACAGAATGACACATTCTTCAGCCTCAGAGTAACTCCCATGAGTTCTCCTCTTGCAATCGCATGCACATGCTGAACTAGCTCTAGCACCCTCGGGTTGGGAAAACCTGTCACACTGACGACACCTCCAAACATCCCCCAGCATGAACCACCACTACATACACAATTCCTTGATCGGAATCAAACTGTGAATCCAAGACTCCATCCTTGCATCCTTTCCGAGCCTCTTGGCTCTACACCCGCAGAATTCCTTCGGCAACATCAGCAGGCATCCCATCCAGATGTGATTCCATACCACTGTCGCAATCACGCTGCTCAATAACCATAATTGGATCACTCCAATCATAACTCTGCACTGCCGCTTTCACTTCCGTGAATTTACACTCCCTCTCGGAGCTACATTCCTCTCTCTTTCCTTACCAAGGAAATCCACTTGGCCGCCTTGTCACTGCGACAAGTGCCACGGTGCTCGCCCAACGCTACACCACTCCCCTATAGCATAACCGCTATCCATGCAACACACATGCTCTGAATCTGCTCGCAAGGACTCTCGAGTCCATGCACTATCTCCACTAATCGAGATCAATACCCGGGGCCAGACCTTCTAATGCTAACACATCGCGACATACTCAATCCATTTCCTCGAACTGATCTAATGACACTTGCAGAGTCTTCAGCATGACTGGACCGCCTTACCAGGCCTTCAGCCAATCTGGACCACTCTCAAAACCTTCAGCCGATCTGGACCGCCCTCCAGGGCCTTCAGCCTGGCTGGACCGTTCTCCGAGCCTTCGGCCTGACTGGTACGCCTATCGACCTTCAGTCTACCCGGACCGCTCAACTAGCATTCATCCTTCTGATTTATCTCTCCAGGAAGCTCTCCCATGCATACTGTTCTAGCCCTCCAGGGGATCCGAACTCTATCTCCATCCTACATACTCAATCCCGGCCTAATCGCAGGCCCTCCACAATCGAATACCCTTGGTCTGTATCCCGCCCCGAATGCCTGCCATTTACTCATACCAGCCTATGCTCTTGGCTAATAGAAACACTGCTAAATCCCAAGCAGCTAAACAACCTCTCATGCTCATCGATCTTTCGGAGAATTTTCCAATTCTCCCCCACTTATAGCACTGACTATCAACCGCCGGTCGCCATCACCGACCTCCCTCAACAACCCTACACAACACAAACACTTACACGCGAACTGATTCCCACTAGTACGAGCAACCTTCACAAAATCACATATCAACACTGATCATCCCGAGCTCGAAAGAAACTCGATCTTCAGCTAACCACTCCTCAGAATGCAGATGCTACCCGACATTCAAACCAGACGCCAGATTTCCACTAATAACCCTCATGAATGATAACCAATGAAATTCCCAATACTAAACCCATAACCATACCATAACCCTCAAAGAACAATGAATACCATACCGAACCACACAACGAGACTAGCAGATAAACAATAATCCACAATAATCACAAGATAACAAGACATCAAGAAAGAAACATACCCACAGCTGCATCCAGCACTGCTCTGACCTCCTCTGCTGTAAGCTGAAAAGCACGACCCTGAGCCCTTGGGGGTCCGCTCCACCCTGACCTCCACCCGTGATCCTCAAAGTGGCCGGTGCTGGACCCTACACCGATCTCGCAGAAAGTTGTGGACAGTTGACCCTCAAGTGCCCAACCTGATGACAATGATAACAAATCCTCAAATCCCGAACCGAGGCTGACTGCCGACAATCCCTCGCATAGTGCCCCTCCTTTCCGCACTTGCGGCATGCACCACCGGACCTACAAACTCTGGTGTGACCCTTCCCATACTTCCCACAAGTGTGGCTGCTCTGATCTGCCACCCTAGAATCAACGGTCTTGAACCGTTTCGGCGCCGACTGCGACTGTACCGGAGCCTGCCTCAGCTCTCGCAACTGCAACTCAATCTCCAACTCACGCCGCCTGGCGGCCTCCTGCAACTCCAACAAGGTCTCGCACCTCTGCGTAGACACAAACTTTCTGATATCCTTCTTGAGCATACTCAGATATCAGGAAATCTGAGCTTGCTCCGAAGCGAACTCAGGGCAAAACATCACCCTCTCAGTGAACATCCTGGTGATCTCCGTCACCGACTCCGAATCCTGCTTCAGCTCAAGGAACTCCTGAGCCAATCTCTCCCTCTCAACCCACGGAACATAACGAGTGCTGAACATCTCTCTGAACTGATCCCATGAAACCGCAACCCTCTGCGCATCCGAATATGACCCCGTGGTCAATCTCCACCAATCCTTCGCCCCGAGCCTCAACAGGTTCAGAGCACACCTCACCCTCTGATCAGCAGGGCATGAACACGTGAAGAAACACCCCTCCACGTCCGACAACCATCTCATAGCAACAATCGGGTCCTGCACCCCATTTAAGGTAGGAGGCTTCGTATTATTGAAGTCCCGATACTGAAAACCTCGACCGACTCCTCCCCCTGCCGCTGCTACAGCCGCTGTAGCCGCGGCGGCAGCCGTCTCATTGAGAGCCACATAGCGCTCATCAAAATACTCAACCATGGCGGTCTTGATCGACCCAAACAGTTCCGGCAGATCGGCCCGGAACAACGCAGCAACCTCATCATGCAGGATCTCACGAATCCTAGCATCCAACTCGCCTGTGCTCATCTAACCAATAACCTCGGGCGGTACCGACCCACCCTGGCCGCCTTCTTCGGCTCCTGATCCTGACCCGGATCCGTTCCCAGCATGCCTCGTGACCACCATACTGAAAAACACCACAAAATCTCAGACACTTCCCACTATCCCGGGAACCAACTCTCAACCCAACCCTAGAGGTCATGGTTTCCCTGATACGCGTATGGGTCCTGTGCTTTTAGTAGTGCGGGCCCATACTACCTTCCACACCTACCCATATTTGTATGAAGTACTACCACAACACCCTAGTGAAAACATACATAACAAGCACTCAATCCTCACTCCTAGAGGAACAACAGAAATCTCCCACAGAGGACCCTAGGCTAGCAGGCATCATAAACCAGGCAACACTATCATGAAACCCTGAAGATCTCTAGCCTAGTACTAGCATGATGTTCTATCAAAGCTCAAAAACAAATATCATGTATGGTATTTTGGGGTTACTTACTGGCTCCGGCTGATCGTACCTCCGCGTCCTCCTTTTACTCATTTTGAAAAACATTTTAAATTCTCTTTTAAAAACTCTCCCTGATTTGAGACTGGATTCAAACGAATGTTCCTCCAATTCACTCAAACCAAGGCTCTGATACCAACTTGTAACGACCATGAAAAATTCAACCAATTTTAACTTTTCAAAAACAACCCATTTTCTTAATGTTATTACAAAAAGGTTTTCAATACAATTATTATCAGAGTCTTCCCAGAATCACATCATAAAACATAATCATGAGGAGCGGTACGATCACGCCTTTGCCTTGCCACGGTCTCCTGAAGAACCTGAAAAACATTAAACCACAAATGTAAGCCCGAAAGCTTAATGAGATACCCCCAAAATACCAACCACATATACCATACTCGCATAACATGCCATATCACATCAGAACACAGAACAACCATGCACTTCGGGTGTACTGTGTGACTGGTCCGCCGCACCAGCCAACAGTCCACCTGGTCCACCCTCCGAGTCTAGCCATATACATCGAGTCTGCAGTGTGATTGGTCCGCCCGCACCGGGACTTCAATCCACCTGGTCCACTCTCTGAGTCTACAGTATGACTGGTCCGCCCGCACCGGGCCTTCAGTCGGCTTGGTCCACTCTCCGAGCCTCGGCACGTCTGGTCCGCCCTCTTGGGGCCTACAGCCTATCGTGACCGCTCGCTGGGCCTTCGGGACAACCGGTCCACCCTGGGTATCTTGGCCTACAGCACAAAGCAGGACCCGCCTCAACCCAACCCCAGTCCAAACAACCATGTGCACATAAACATACAATCATATAACAAATCACAGTCAACAAGCCGATCTAGCAGATCACATAACATATCATCATCCTAACCAGGATACCGACCTAACCGGTCACTAGCATAGCATTATCCTACATACCAGGATACCGACCTTAACCAGGTCTCTAACATATACCATCCTAGCTACCAGGATGCAAACATGTCAAAGAAATAACATAACAACAAATACCCGGATCTCAATCCGATAAAGGGTCGGCCTTGGTGCCTTAGACCCTGTTGATATAGTTGATGGGTTTTAGCCATAAGAACTTTCCTATGTGCGCATGCAAAACCCTAATGCTTGGATCTAGGCTTTCTAATCAAACATTCTTTGAATCCAAGACTTCTAATGACTATTTAGGTGTAGTAACAATATTGAAACAGATCTAGAATCATACCTTTGAATTCCTTGTTGATCTTGTTGTCTTGGAGCTTCTAGAGTCACAATTTTCACTCCTCTAATGGCTTACAAACACCAAATAGCAAAGAGGATGATTTGGGAGAAAGGAGAGGGGAGGAAATCGGCCAGGGTTTCTATACTCTTGATGAAGTCCCGATTTCCTTATGCCATAGGGTCTATTTATACTTGTAGACTCCTTAAGGGTTATAACCTAAACCCTAATTGGATAATTTTCTCTTAAGGCTATCCAAATCCATTCCTTAGATAACTCTTGGACGATTTGAAGCAATCCTTAGCTTCTAGAATCCGTCCAATCCATATCTATATGGATTTACAGTCTAAAGTTTAACTATCAAACAATTGACAGTTTATACCCTCTTATTTAATTAATCTCTTTAAGTCATCAAATTAATTCCAATTAATTCTATGACTTATATTAATCAAATAATAATATATTATTCTTTATATTATTCTCATAATATACTAATAATATTTACTCTCTCTTAATAAATCATCCTATCAAGTTGCTATGGTGAAGGCAACCCAAAAGGACCATGCACAACCGGGTCAAATACTTGCCTAATATAGTTGCAGCCTTAGACACTATTCCAACAGTCTCCCACTTGGTTAAGTCTAGTAACTATATGCACAAGTACAATTCGGTTTGCAATCGTAGCTCTCAAAGACGCTGTCAAACTCTGATCTAATCAATCTTGTCCTTTAGATAAGGGATCGTACAGTCCTCTGTTAGATATCATGCTGACAATCCTATGAAATGATTAGTCAAGCATTTAGGTTTCTCGATCTCTGATTTATTCGACATAGAACTTAATTGAACACATCAATTCAGTTTTGAGCGGGCCCGGCACATAAGTCAAATCAAATCATCGAGCGGCCGAGATATCGCTTTTACCTTCTTAGATAAAAGTTACAGATAAACTTCGACTTATATGCATTTACTTATTCAATAATCAACTATACACAACAATGCGTTTTATAACATTGAGTTACCAATGCGTTTTCGCATTATCAATGTACAATCAATTAGCAAATAATAAACCATATATCTAGGTTTTAAGACTATATGATATTATCGTCTTGCGATAACCCTTTTATATTATATTCCATAAGGTGATTCCAGCAAGCGCGGGTTTGTTCCAATGCTCAAAACCAGTTCATAAGCACTCATGAATGTTGCAGCAACCCTTTGCTATGTCTAATACCATTTAGACAATCTACGCACCGATTCATGACAATCTTTATTCATATCTACTTCCAACATATGAACGATTGTGGACAATTTGAACAATTCGATTATTCCTAATAAACTCAATTATTCTGGAAGTCAAAACATGCAAAGTGAAACAATAGCTAAACAATTAACATAAGATAGTAACATTACTCATATATAAAACTCCTTTATTTAATCATCAAATGTTAATTACATTTATCTATTACACGTTTCTAATACTATCTAATCTATGCTAATATCATCCTTCAGCCCAATACTCCTAGCATGCTGCAGAGCTTAACCCTACTCAGTCCCTTCGTAAGCGGATCTGCTGGGTTATCTTCTGATGATATCCTCTTTACTACGAGTTGTCCTTCTTCTACACGATGTCTAATGAAGTGATATTTTATGTCGATATGTCGTGATCTACCATGATCCCTCGGTTCCTTGGTCAAGGCAACCGCTCCTTCGTTATCACAGAAAATCTCCATGGGCTTCTTTATGGCAGGTACAACTCCAAGATCACCGATGAAGTTCTTTAGCCATATTGCCTCCTTCGATGCTTCGCTCGCTGCAATGTACTCTGATTCGCACGTTGAATCAGCTACGGTTTCCTGCTTGGAACTTTTCCATGTCACTGCTCCTCCATTTAGGGTAAAGACCCAGCCGACTGCGAACGGTAGTTGTCCCTGTCGGTCTGAAAGCTGGTGTCACTATACCCTCGCACCTTCAAGTCATCACTCCCTCCAAGGACTAAGAACCATTCCTTTGTCCTCCGAATGTACTTAAGGATATTCTTCACCGCAATCCAATGGGCTTTGCCAGGGTTCCCTTGATATCTACTAACCATGCTCAAAGCGAAGGCTACATTAGGGCGAGTATAGCGTACATGATTGAGCCAACTGCGGAAGCGTATGGAACTCGGCTCATTTATGCTATCTCAGCTTCGGTACTCGGACTTTGAGTCTTACTCAACTTGGCATTACTTTGTATCGGTAATTCTCCCTTCTTCGAGTTTTCCATACTAAAATGTTTTAGTAACTTCTCCAAGTAAGTGTTCTGACTAAGTCCAATTAGTCTCTTACTTCTTTCTCTTACTATCCTTATTCCCAAAATGTAAGAAGCCTCTCCGAGGTCCTTCATAGCAAAGCACTTCCCGAGCCAAGACTTAACCTCCTGCAGAGTCGGGATGTCGTTTCCTATGAGTAATATGTCATCGACATATAAAACGAGGAAGCTTACTATACTCCCACTGGCTTTGACATATACACAAGACTCATCTTCGCTTCGTACAAATCCAAACTCTTTGACTTTCTCATCGAAGCAAAGATTCCATCTGCGAGACGCTTGCTTAAGTCCATAAATGGACTTCTCAAGTTTACACACTCTATTCGGATGCTTCGGATCCACAAACCCCTCTGGATGAGCCATGTAAACATCCTCAGCCAACTTTCCGTTAAGGAAAGCAGTCTTGACATCCATTTGCCAAATCTCATAATCATGAAATGCGGCAATCGCTAGCATCACTCTAATAGATTTTATCTTCGCAACTGGTGAGAAGGTCTCATCATAGTCAACTCCGGGAGTTTGAGTAAAGCCAATCACGCTTTATATGTGTGTATGTTTCCATCCACTTCGGTCTTCTTCTTGAAGATCCATTTGCACCCAACGGTCTTACGTCCGGGCACATAATCAACCAAATTCCAAACTTGGTTATCATACATGGATTGGATCTCGCTATCCATTGCCTCTTTCCATTTCACAGACTCCGGGCCTGCCATGGCTTCCTTATAGCTATTAGGTTCATCAAGATTTATTAGTGTACCATCACTAATATACGTGTCCCCTTCGGTAGTAATATGAAAACCATAAAACTGGGGTAGAACTCTAACTCTATCGGAACGTCTAAGAGGTAAGGATTCGTCAATCGGTTCAACCGGAGTTTCCTCCTCGGGTTGAGTGCTAGCGGTAGAGGTTCCTTCATTTATCGACTCTTGAATTTCTTTAAGCTCGATTTGCCTCCCACTGTCTCCTTGGCCTATGAGTTCTCGCTCTCAGAAAACTCCTCTCCTCGCAACAAAGACAACATTGTCCTTCGGTCTATAGAAGAGATATCCAAAAGATGTCTGCGGGTAGCCGACGAAAATACATCGCTCACTTCGAGGTTCGAGCTTGTCGTGAGTATCTCGTCTTACGAAAGCCTCGCAACCCCAAACCTTGATATGTGCCAACGAGGGAGCCTTCCATGTCCACATCTCTTGAGGTGTTTTGGCAACCTTCTTAGTAGGGACTCGGTTAAGGATATGGGCGGCAGTCTCTAAGGCATACCCCCAAAAAGAGATTGATAGTGAAGCATGACTCATCATAGAGCGAACCATATCCAATAAGGTTCGATTACGCCTTTCTGCCACACCATTCAACTGCGGTGTCCTAGGAGGCGTCAATTGCGAAACTATTCCACACTCCTTGAGATAATCGTGGAATTCAAGACTTAGGTACTCTCCTCCTCGATCGGATCGAAGCATCTTGATTTTCCAGCCCAATTGATTCTCCACTTCATTCGTGAACTCTTTGAACTTTTCAAAAGTTTTTGACTTTTGCTTGATTAAATAGATATACCCATATCTACTATAATCATCGGTAAAAGTCACGTAGAAGCGGTTCCCATCCTTCGTGTTGATCTAAATGGTCCACATACATCGGTATGTATTAGGTCCAATAGGCCCTCACCCCCTTCACACGTACTAGTGAAGGGTGATTTAGTCATCTTTCCAAGTAAACAAGACTCGCACGTGTCATCTTCCCTAAGGTCGAATGACTCCAACACTCCATCTTTTTTGAGGTTGGGCTATGCGTTTCTTGTTGACATGTCCAAGACGACAATGCCACAAGGATGCTTTATCTATACTAGTGGAAGAATCTATGTTCAAAACATCATTTCCTAAGTTATCAACAATCATAACAGTTTCATAAATTCCATTACATGGTATAGCTTCAAAGTAAAAGACACCATTTAGATAAGCCAAAATAGAACCATTCTCATTATTAAAAGAAAATCTAAAACCTTGTCTATATAAACCATGAAATGAAATGATGTTTCTAGCCATTTCTGGCGAATAGCAACAATTGTTCAAATCTAAACATAAATTATTCCTAAGCACTAAAGAATACACTCCAATCTTGGTCACAGGCGACGATCTTCTGTTCCCCATGATTAGATTGATTCTTCCTTGCTCCACATCCCTACTTCTTCTTAGTCCCTGCACATTAGAACAAATGTGGTAAGCACAACCGGTATCAAGAACCCAAGAAATAGCATGATTAGAATCGTTAGATTTAATTGTATATATACCTGCGAAAGATGGCTTGATCTTTCCTTCCTTGATGGCTTGCAGGTATTCTGGGCAGCTTCTTTTCCAATGTCCTATCTTGTGGTAGTGGTGGCACTCTGCCTCCTTCGGGTTAGGGCAGGGCTTAGCGGGATCAACTTTGGTCCCACTAGAAGAGGCACCATCTCGGGCTTTAACCTTGTGATAGTTCTTAGATGAAGCCTTCCTCTTCTTTCCCTTTCCTTGACCAATAGCCAAGACAAGAGCAGCGGGTGGATTGGGAGTTGGTGCAACATACTTGTCTTTGAAGTTGCTCTCAGCGACCCTCAAGAGACCTTGGAGTTTGCTTAGGGTGACCTCCTATTTGTTCATGTGGTAGGTCATCCTAAATTGATTGTACATCGGAGGCAAAGAGTGAAGCACCATGTCGATTGCCAAGTCTTCCCCAAAGTCAACATTTAACTTGCGAAGGCAGTCGACATACCTTTGCATCTTTTGTAGGTGCACGGTAAGAGATTCTCCATGACCCATCTTAGCGGAAATCATGTTAGTGAAAATCTCATACCGCTCTTGTCTCGCGTTTTGGTGGTATCTCTCCAATAAGTCTTGATGCATCTTGTACGGGTACATGTCCTTATAGGACTTTTGGAATTCGGAGTTCATGGTGGCTATCATGATGCAATGTACCTTCGTTGCATCTCGCTCATGAGTTTCGAAAGCGGTAATTTCAGCCGGAGTAGCAATTTCATGGTTGATTTTCTCGAGCTTCTCATCGAGGACATACTCCTTATCCTCATAGCGAGCAATGGTGCGAAAGTATCTTATCCATTCACTAAAGTTTGTTCCATCGAAGGTGACCTTTTGGCAAAGGCTCATCAACGTGAAAGAACTAGCAGCAGCGTTGTTGGCGTTCGACATCTACAAATAGAAAGGACAAAGATATATTAGAATATGAATCCCTAATTATCACCCAATAAGAAAAATTAGGGCTAGGATCCAACAACAACATTTACATATTAGAAAAGGGATGCCGTAATCTAACATGCAAATAAATTGAAGGTAAGTGAATGACGATTCACTAATTCTCCACCATAAAACCTAACTATTAGTCCTAAATGTATTGAGAATTCCTAAGATCGAATGAGATTCATTGAAACTATTCAATGGCATGTTTAAATCTCGATATGCCCCTCTAGTTTGTGACTGGGATACTGAGGATCACAAAGCGGGTGTGAATTACCATGCAAATTCACATGGTGCCTTCATTGTAACGATCACCTTTTCGATGTGCCGGTAAACCACACACGCTCCATCGAACTATGATAAACAATGAATCACCCTTTGCCACCTTTGCTTTGAACCAATTAGTGTGCCAGTAAACCACACACGCTCCACTAACTTCTTAGCAAGGGTGCAAAGTGTAATTTCATGGGATTGCATCAATTCACTTTTCCTAAAGTAACTAAGATTGGAAATTTTAAAATATGTGTAGTTACTTTGTATTTCCTATTATACTTTTAATGAGAGGATGAGGTTGCTCTATCCTACCCGTTCGGCTAACGACCCTCCACCGATCAAGCAAGCGGTGGGTGTGAGTGTACACCTATTAAGTGCCATTTTATATGCCGCAACCTTATACCCACCTTATAGATCGGCTTCATGAATGAGGCCTACTAACGGTAAGACTAGCATTTTAGTTATACATATATATATATATATATATATATATATATATATATATATATATATATATATATATATATATATATATATATATATATATATATATATATATATATATATATATATATTAATCTTGTAATATTATATTAGTATAGGGTTGTATTTTAAACCTTTTAAAATCTAGGGTTTGAAATTTAAATTGTCTAAATTAAAACTTTTAATCACAAAATATAAATTTCAAAACTTGAGGACAAGTTTTAAACATTTAAAACATGAAGGATCAAATAACAAATAATTTTAATTAACAATTAATTTCCTAATTATCTATATTTGATTTATTCAAGATTTCTTTCAAGATAAATACCAAAATAATCAAAATAATTAATTAATTAATTATCATATAAGGAAATTAAATATTTTATTAGTTGATAAATATCTTTAATTAGATCAAGATAATAGTCATATATATCAAAAAATCGGATTAGGGTTGATCTAATATGATTAAGGTAAATTTCCATAAGATAATCACGAAGAAATCCCGAATCTGGCCATTCCTGACGCCTGGACTCGCCGAGTGCACCAAGGGACTCGCCGAGTCCACTATGGAACTCGTCGAGTCCATGACTCAGAAACACAAAAAACGAATTTTTTAGTTTAGGTTCAAACAAATAAGCATCAATTTAATGAAAACCAAGCTAGGCTCTGATACCACTGATGAGTTTTAGCCATAAGAACTTTCCAATGTGCGCATGCAAAACCCTAATGCTTGGATCTAGGCTTTCTAATCAAACATGCTTTGAATCCAAGACTTCTAATGACTATCTAGGTGTAATAACAATATTGAAACAGATCTAGAATCATACATTTGAATTCCTTGTTGATCTTGTTGTCTTGGAGCTTCTAGAGTCACAATTGTCACTCCTCTAATGGCTTACAAACACCAAATAACAAAGAGGATGATTTGGGAGAGAGGAGAGGGGAGGAAATCGGCCAGGGTTTCTATACTCTTGATGAAGTCCCGATTTCCTTATGCCATAGGGTCTATTTATACTTGTAGACTCCTTAAGGGTTATAACCTAAACCCTAATTGGATAATCTTCTCTTAAGGCTATCCAAATCCATTCCTTAGATAACTCTTGGACGATTTGAAGCAATCCTTAGCTTCTAGAATCCGTCCAATCCATATCTATATGGATTTACAGTCTAAAGTTTAACTATCAAACAATTGACAGTTTATACCCTCTTATTTAATTAATCTCTTTAAGTCATCAAATTAATTCCAATTAATTCTATGACTTATATTAATCAAATAATAATATATTATTCTTTATATTATTCTCATAATATACTAATAATATTTACTCTCTCTTAATAAATCATCCTATCAAGTTGCTATGGTGAAGGCAACCCAAAAGGACCATGCACAACCGGGTCAAATACTTGCCTAATATAGTTGCAGCCTTAGACACTATTCCAACAATAGTGAGGATAACTCACCTCGCAACTGCCGAAACTCTGAACTAAAGAAGTAGATTCCCGAATCACCGCCTCACCGAAGATCCCGAACTATCCGAAGCAGCAAAACAAACATTAGACCAAGCACAATATCCTTCCAAGGGTAAATTGACCAATTTACCCCTTAACTCAATCCAGCCCAAGACTAAGGCTCACAATCAAATTATGAAAGGCCCAACACTAGATAAGCTCTCAAGCCCACTAATGGCCCAAAGACCAAAAGTCCGAAGAAAAGCCCAATATTGGCCTAATTTACTAAATTCGGCCTACCTCACTAAATGGGCCTAGACTCATGGTCCATAACAATTAATGAGTCCACAATACTCCATCCAAAAGGTCCAGTCACAGCCCAAAATCCAGCAACCCAATAACAGCCCAATCCCAAAGGCCCAAAATGAAAACCCAACAGAGGGAGTACGTCAGGCGTACCCTCCTTGGTATGCTGGGCGTACACGCTGATTCGCAATTGGGGATCAAGGCACTGACCCGCTACACGGGGCGTACTCCTTTGTTACGCGGGGTGTAACTTCGCTGCTCATCAAGTCCCCATAACTTCTTAATAGATTAAGCTCTTAAGCCCAAACTTCAGATCCTTAGGCCAAATATGCCTAAGATTCATAAAGTCTCAAACTTTATCACTTGGGACGTCCATAAAGCTCTTAATCCAAGGTCTTAATCCATTAAGACCTACTTATCTCACACATGGAACAACCACAACCCTTGGGACCTCATTTTTTCTCACTCAAGACCTCTCCAAAGGTCTGAAAGAACATATAATCTCGACCAACTCAAAACATCCATCAAGATGAGGACTTTTGGGACAAGAATGATGCCAAAACTTCACAACACTTAGCTCTATGCAATATAAATGTCAAGCAAGAAGCTTTATACCTCAGATAGGCTCCAAAGGATGATATCTTTCCAGATCTATAAGCTCCAGCCACTCAACTCCTTCTTTGACAACTTCTTCTTTCTTCTTCTAGCCTCCCTTTTGCCAAAACAAGCTTTCCAAGGCCAAACACACCCAACAACAGAGGTGGAACGGCTATCTAGGGTTTCTGAGGTTAAGAGAGAGCTTATGGAGGCTAGGGTAAGAACCAACATGTTCCTTATATAGTGGCTGACCCTAATTTTAGGGTTTTAGGACTCTGAGAGTACGTTGGGCGTACCTCTAGTACGCTGGGCGTACTCGACCTTGCACCCGTGTCCATTTACTCACTTACGCTGGGCGTACTCAGCGTGTCCTATTTTTTTTTTCATATTTGGCCTTCTTTTTCCACTTTTCCCATAAAAGGACCAAAATACTCTTCCTCTTAAATCCCCGGGACTCATAAATAAGTACTTTTAAGAACGGGGCGTTACACATAGTAGAAGCATTATGTTGGGAAGCAACCATTATACAACCATTGCAACCGCCATCACGTAGGTGAATTCTACTTCTGCAACAAGTGCAACAATAAGGAGAATATTACCAACTTTTGCATGAGCTCAACATCAGAATCAACAAACCACCAAACCATCATGGGAACATCTGCTAGTAGAGGATGAACTTGTTTGATTTTACAGAAGTTGGACATTTCAAGAGAGATTTCCCAAAGTGTAATAACAAGGAAGTAAAGCTCGGGTTAGAGCAATTGTGATTGGAGAAAGAGATGAACTCCAGGAACCACATGTGGTAACTTGTGCATTTCTCATTTACAACATATATACAACTGTACTAATGTGGATATGAGTTTTATAACCCTTAAAGTATAGACATGTGCTAAGTCCTGAACCCAGTAGACTGGAGAAAACCTGTAAAGTAGAGATAACTAATGAACCATCAGAAATCTACTTAAGAAATCTTAACAAATTATGTATTAACACATAGCGAACACATCCTTTTATTTTAATCTTATGTCTATGACTTTCGGAAGTTTCAATGTCATTATTTGATCATCTCCGTCAAACGCTAAGTTATTATGTTACAAAAAGTTATACGACCCCCCCCCCCCCCAAATAACTGATAGAGGACCTAATCACTTACAAAGAAAAATAAAGATGAAATCCTATAATCATATTTTCACAAAAGGCTCATAAGTATCTACATAAGAAGCACTATGCTTTCATGGAACATGTGATAGATAAAAGGATCAAGGAAAATTGGATTTGATGTGTATTTTTAATGCACTAGTTATTTATTTATAATTCCTAGTTTATCGCATCTAAACCACACCTTACAGGCAGTGAACCCGATCGAGTATAGTATGGTTTTGATAAGCAAGGGTGTCAAACATAAGGCGAACAGTAGTGAATTAATTTAGAATGTTTGATTATAGGTTACACAAACCACACGAAAGCAGTAAAGAATGGTTTTACGGAATTAAATCTCATAAAATCAACTAAACAATAAATCTCGATAAACTGACCGAAGACAAATCTCTTTAGGTAATTTGGTTTAGATAAATTACATCTTAAAATCATAGATAATTACACATACAGATTAATTTATTCATGTTCACTAATTTCTAAAATGATTAGGTTCATGTTTACTATTACTAATCCTTTAGCAAACAAGTCAATTTAAACAGTGGCCAATTGATTAAACTAACAAGTTTCCCAGAGTTCAGTTCGTATCATGCAAGACTTGTAATAATAATTAATCAAATTTGTTAGTTTAATTAACTCTTGTATGATTCGTCATCACACATGCTTACACAATAGCTTACTTATTTTCTAATTAACCTTAGGTTAATGTTCACTAATACTAGGCATACAATCTTGTTTTCACAAAACTATATGATTCAAGCAATTAAGAAGATGTTCATACAACGCAATAAACTTGATTATTAATAGAAAATAAATATCATTAACACATAAGGATCTTTTAACAAGCTCAACAAGATAAATTAAACACGAATAAAACAATCCAAGTAGCAATTAATCCATAAATCAAGGTTTCATCTAATCATAAACATGAAGCAAGGGTTTTAACACCCAAATCAGAAAGTAATTGCATATAGAATCATAATGGAATGCTAAATATGTTCACATTAACAAAATACATGATTACCAACATGAATCTACTCTCCAATCCTTCAGATCTTCTCTCTTTTTAGCTTAACGGCCTTCCGGCCGCCTTCTAGACCCTCAAAATGGTAGTTATGAAGTTTTCTTATCGCACAAGTCGAAGTGAAATATCATAGATAATGAAAATGGTGGAATGATATGGGCTATTTATAATATAGAATATTAGAGTTGGATTGGAATAAGGAATCTAATGGTGGCATAGGGATCAAGCAAATAAAAATAAGGTAAGTAATGCTTGGGGAATAAGTAACTTGGAGGGCATTTCCGTCTAGCTTTTGATGCTTCATCTTCAAGGCCGATTTTGGATATGATAAATGCAGAATTAGCAAAAAGGCCCTATCACATAAGTCGTAGGAAATTTCGTCTCATTTTCAGAACATTCTAAATCTCATCAATTGGACTTATGAGTCATCAGATATACCCAAAACACTGAAGAGGGGTCAATCTGCCAGCAATATCTTTTTCGCATCTTTTCAACTCCATTCTCTTCCTTTTGCATTCTAGCTCCCATTTTAACTATAAATGAATATTTCAAAGCATATTAAGTATCTTTTAGTTCTAAATAACATAAAACATAGTATAAAAGAATAAGAAAACATCATAAATATATGCATAAAATAGACGTTATCAAACTACCCCACACTAGCTTTTTGCTTGCCCTCAAGCAAAACTGATTTTATTATCTCACCTATATCGCATAGAATAATTCATTTCAAACCCAACCATTATTCAAAGACTGAAATGCATGTATTTGTGTCTATAATTTCTAAGAACTTCTCACTCCTAAATACTCACAATCTTTATGAACATTCATCCCTTAGCTTATACGACATTCATTTTTTGCAACCCTCAGAATCAATCCTCAAAAATCTTTCTTAACCTCAAGATATTTTTGGTTAAACAACCAAGCATACACAAATTCTAGAAAAATTACAAGTTTGATACCATAATGGAGCTCTTGGAATTCTTCACTTCTTTGAATATTTGATATTTGATTTCTTTGAATTCACGACCTTCTTTGATTGATTTTTGGTATCTTCAACTTTTTGGATTTATTCAGAATTTTGATCTTTGAATTTCATACTTTGACTGCTCCAAAATTCTTTCACTTTTTAGTAATTTCTCTCTCTTTTTTTACATTTATATCACTTTTTTCACTCAAATCCTACATGCTTAAGCAAGGAGCTTAACTTCAACCTTTATTGGTTAAGGTATTAGTCTAAGTGCAATGACTACATAAGCTCTCCTGGATAGATTTCAGGTTTAGGCTGCAAAACACATTATGCCATATAAACTATCAGATTACCTTTCATATCTCATGACTTTTCACTAGGAAATGGGAAGCCACAAATGCACTATAACATGTGTAGGCTCAGGTAAACATTTGGGTTCTCATCGAATCTTCCCATACAATATTAGCAAAAGTTTAAATTATCACTAGATTTTCCTAAATTAAACTATTATTCCAAGTTTATAAATTTTTAAATTTTCCTAATCTAGCAATTTTTAATTTTCCAATTTAAATTTCTTTTTCGACCCCCTACCCCACACTTATTTCATACAATGCCCTCATTGTATGCATAAAACTAATTAGACACAAAATAATAGTAAAAAAAATGAGAAAAAGGAACAGACTCCCCTAGGGTAGTAGTGGCGAGATTGAATGGGGCTACTAAAAGTTGCTCCATAAATTTGTTGGAAGACTGGAAACTAGAACTGTTGCTTTTGAATGTGCCGGAAAATAAAATCAAGAACACCGAATTCTGAAATGTGGTACAAAAGATTGCAAACTAATGCAATGTATAGTAACCATGACATGGGAAAATGTTGACCATGTCATTTCGTCAAGTGAGGAAAAATTCATATCGCGAATAATAGCATGTCCACGATGTGGTAAGTGTTGGCCACGTCGTGGTATCTAGAATGGAAGCTTCCTTCTTGCGATGAAAAACTCCCCCACGAAATAGGAAAGCGTCAACCATGTCGTGACAGCCGGGACAATAATTCGGCTTCGCGTTGAAATAAAACTACATGGCATGGGAACAGCTCATCTATGTTATAGGAATCAATGCATAGTTAGAAACACCACTCTTTAAAAATAATAATCTCTCACGAAATCAACGAGCACCCCACACTTATTGAAAGTCATGGCTCTCGATTGTCAACTTCAAACTCTCGCGTGGCTTTTTTCGCGTGACAAATTAGCATTAGACGCCAACTCTTGAAATTTCAAAAAGCATCCGAAGGGCAAAAATTCTGCAAGATCTGAAACATCAAGCGCATCAACATGGAAAACAAAATTTTAAACAAACTAAAAATAAAAATAAAAACTCAATAAAATAACTAAAAAAATAGCAAACCAAAATAACTAAAAAGGATATCACGATCACTCGTCTTCGTCGAAATCAAGCTACAATTGTTGATTAAATTCATTGCATGCAAAAAGTGGTTTGTGAAAACAAAAACTTTTGGGACCCGTCAGACTATTTCCTTTGTTTTATTTGCACCACTAACTAATAAGTAGAACAAGAGTTGACCCAACTAGTCAAGAATAGCAAGAGTTCGGTCTTTCACTTAACCACCTCGATACGCCTTGCTATACTACGCCTCATGGATTGAGTTGAAAAAATCACCAAAGTAGTAGACTAAAGAAATCAAGAATTCCCTAATCGCTTGCAATCTCGAAACCCATGCAAAAAGTCAAACGAAGGAATGTGTATGCACATAACAACAAAACCCTTCCCGACAAGTGACATGATATCAACGAAAATAAGAATAAAAATAAAATAAAACTAAAAAATTAAAACAAATAACGAATAATCAAACAAACTAAATTGATTGAAAACTGCTCCCCATAAACGGCGCCAAAAACTTGATGTGTATTTTTAATGCACTAGTTATTTATTTATAAGTCATAGTTTATCGTATCTAAACCACACCTTAGAGGCAGTGAACCCGATCGAGTATAGTATAGTTTTGATAAGCAAGGGTGTCAAACACAAGGGGAACAGTAGTGAATTAATTTAGAATGTTTGATTATAAGTTACAGAAACCACACGAAAGTAGTAAAGAATGGTTTTATGGAATTAAATCTCAAACAATCGACTAAACAATAAATCTCGATAAACTGACCGAAGACAAATCTCTTTAGGTACTTTGGTTTAAATAAATTACATCTTAAAATCATAGATAATTGCACATACAGATTAATTTATTCATGTTCACTGATTTCTAAAATGATTAGGTTCATGTTTACTATTACTAATCCTCTAGCAAAGAAGTCAATTTAAATAGTGGCCAATTGATTAAACTAAAAAGTTTCTTAGTGTTCAGTTCGTATCAAACAAGACTTGTAATAATAGTTAATCAAATTTGTTAATTTAATTAACTCTTGTATGATTGGTCATCACAAATGCTCACATATTAGCTTACTTATTTTCTAATTAACCATAGGTTCATGTTCACTAATACTAGGCATACAATCTTGTTTGCACAAAACTATATGATTCAAGCAATTAAGAAGATGTTCATACAACTCAAAAAACTTGATTATTAATAGAAAATAATTATCATTAACACATAAAGATCTTTTAACAAGCTCAACAAGATAAATTAAACACGAATAAAACAATCAAAATAGTAATTAATCCATAAATGAAGGTTTCATTTAATCATAAACACAAAGCAAAGGGTTTTAATACCCAAATCAGAAAGTAATTGCATATAGAATCATAATGGAATGCTAAACATGTTCGTGTTAACAAAATACATGATTACCAACATGAATCTGCTCTCCAATCTTTCAGATCTTTGCTTTTTTCAGCTTAGCGGTATTCTGGCCGCCTTCTAGACCCTCAAGACGGCAATTATAAAGTTTTCTTGTCGTACAAGTCGAAGTAAATATCATAGATGATGAAAATGGTGGAATGATACGGGGTATTTATAGTTGAATAGAGATGGAATTAATATGTGTAAAACCCAAAAGCAGGTATGAATTTATCCCTTGAAGTCCTTGTTATTGGCCCTTGAAGTCCTTGAATAGAGATGAAATTAATAGTTGAATAGAGATGGAATTAATATGTGTAACACTCAATGATCCGAAAGTCATGAAATCCTGTCTGCATCTTCTAATCACCTCCCTAAGCGAGATCCCAACTCCAAGAGTCCATGAAATATCACAAAAATATGAAAGTGAAATAAATATCCCGAAAAAACATGTATAATATATGAGCTTAAGCCTAAATGCAATGTCATGGGTACGAAATAAAAGTGCAAAATCGGTGTATAAAAAGCACCTAACACAAAGACATATGTGGGAAAGTCGTCGATACTTCATACAAAATATTTTTCTCGTGAAATATTTTGGAAAGGTTTGTTACGATCGGTTTTCCAAACTAATTAATGAATCCCTAAGAAAAACTATGTCTTAGAAATTTGCTAGGAAAATTATATAAAGAACCCTGTCTTTTTTAGTAATGCATTGCAGATGGGGCAATGCACAAAATAAAATTATTCCAACGTGTTGGATTACTCCCAAACCCTAAGGCAAGAAAACATCATCCAAAAGTCCATGAGCAGAAAACACCACATAAACACGAGAAGAGTTTATGCTACAAATCCACTTGTCAGTTAAAAACATACTAGTATTATAACAAAGACTTAACTTTATTAACCGATCATATTTGACTCCCCCTCTAGCAAGTCTGCAAGAATCCTTATTTTTCTATAGAAAATATTTAAAAAGAAAATCAAAAAGTCATATATTTTCTTGACTGTATTAAAATTTCCTTAAATTTGAAGTAATGTAATGTTTATTGAAAATCAATATTATTTTACTATTATAATTAAATAATCAACTTAAATTATTTTTTTATTTTCTAATATAATAGTAGTCTAATAATAAATTTAAAAATAATTATGTCATCAAAATTTCAAAAATATGAGTTTTTAGATGACATTTTTAGTGCGCAGCCGTAATGAAATACAACGTATGTTATAATGTTAAAATAAAGTAATATAAAAAAATATTTAATATGTGTACATCTTCTCTAATAAATGAAGGTTTTTTTTGCCACTTGTCACTCTTACATTAATTTGGACACATGTCATTTTTTGGTATTTTTGAATAAATTTTTTACCCATTTGTCATTTTCTCCTTTTTTATCTTTTCTTAATTAACAATCAAATTTACACACCAATTACTAATTGCCTTAATTAAAAATAGTCAATAAATTACAGTATTAGTATTTATATATTGTATTTAATATGTTTCCTTTTAAATTCAAATTTTAAATTTCAAATCTAAAATTTCAAATTTAAATAAATTTTTGTTTAAACATTTATATATATATATATATATATATATATATATATATATATATATATATATATATATATATATATATATATATATATATATTTGTTTTACCAAACCTGTATAACATACGGGTCTCACAACTAGTATCTAATATATATAGACTTAGAATATACTTTTATTTATGTAAATTGTAATTTGTTTTAAATAGTTATCTACCCTAATAAATAAAAATCATTTTGCCATATGTCCTCTCATTCAATTTGCCACATGTCATTTTGTCATAATTTAGGGATATATTTATTTTCCACTTGTCATTTATTTCATTTTCTATTTCTAATATATTATTAATTAGTTTCCATAAATTAAAACCTACCATAATGATATTAATTTCAAATTTTAAATTTTAAATTTTAATTTCAAATAAATTTACAATTTAAACCTTTGTGTTTAACATTTTGTTATAATTAACCTGTTTAGTATACGGGTCTGATAACTAAACAATAATTTTAATTAATTTATTTTTTACATGTTTTTTTTCTCATAATTTTTATTTATTTCAAATTTCAAATTTAAATAAATTTCTCATTTAATCGTTTTTATTTAACATTTTGTTTTAATCAACCCGTATAATATACGGGTTTCACCACTAGTATACTAACAAAAAACAAAAACTTAACATATAGTATATCGAAACGACAAGAATGTAAATGTATAGCAAATAAAATGGTATAATTAAGAATTTTGAAGTTCTGATCGAGGGATAACTGTAGCAATTTATGGGCTGACATGCACGTACCCACTGCTATATATATAACAACAAAGGCTTTTGTACTTCTCATGATCTCTTATTATCTGTAAAAAATATGAAATCAATGCTTATTGGATCAGCTTTAAAGTCGTCATCATCTTCTTCTTTACGACCTCCATTTTTGGCGACTGCAGTTGCTTCTTGTAAGCATTTTTCCTCCTTAAATATAACGTTTTTACATATTATGCCATCATCTCTCATTTGACATGTGCTTTATTTATACATTGCTTAATAAGTTACAAAACATAAACCAATTAAAGGGGATAAGAAATTACCAACAACTATCGTTTTTCTATATTCATGTAGGTGATCATGAAAGAGTAAAAGTTTCAAGGATTCAAGTGAGGAAAACCACATTTGGGCATTCTAATAGCATATTTGGTAGAATGAATCATCAACAAAGTCGCAAACTTAACGATCCTGAAAGTGACAACAAGTATTTTACAGAAGTTCACAGACATCAAAGACAAATAACAAAAGTTCTTGCAGTTGATGCCTCTAAAGGTTTTGTTCTTCGTCCTCAAATCGATGGCAAATCACTTGGAGCTACATTGGAAGTTATTTACAGATATTCAAAAGTTTACACACTTCAAGGAACCGTATGATTTCTTATATACTAAAGTCAACCGTGCATTTAATTAATTGTATAAAGTTTAATATACCAAATCATTATTTTAATTTTCATACAACTTACTATTTAATTTCTATAATGCATCGAAACAATTGAACTAAAAATCCATTCAATATGAACTTTGCATCCTATGGTTTGTTTTAATCATTGAAAAACAACTAAGACATTACACCTCAACCATCACTCCATTCCATTAAATCATGCATGCATTATGGATGCTTACTACTCCACGCCTCCATGCGTGACTTCTCTTCTTGTCTCAAAACAAAACAATTTAAATATTTTTTTACTAAGAAGATATTTGTGGTTAACTTTTATGAACAAGTAAAGTAGCCGCCAAAGTTTCATGCATATATTTTTCCTGTTAAAAATAGTCTTCATTTTAGTTAATAATTTATTAGATATATTTTTCTTGTTTTCTGAATTATTCAATTTATTATTAGCAGTTATGTATGGACTTTGAAATTTGAATAATGTCTTCGGCAATTATTGAGGTCTGACCGAAAACTATTATGTGAATCTCATCGTTAATTTTCCTTGATCGAATAGGTATTGTCCATCGTCTCCATTTCTTTGCTTGCCATCCAGAAGCTTTCAGATTTTACTCCATTATTTTTCGTTGGGCTTTTGCAGGTAATTGGTTTCTTCCACCATAACAGTAATTTATATGAAAAATATAAACTTAAATCCGTTTTAAACAATAAAATTATAATTCATATAACCTCGCTTCAAAAATGATACATATTCAGGCAGTCATCGGTGGCGCTTTGGCCAACTTGTATGTTGCGAGCATAAATCAGTTATCAGATGTCGACATCGACAAAATTAACAAGCCACATTTGCCCTTGGCATCAGGCGAGCTTTCCATTGAAACGGGAACCCGACTCACCTTGTTGTATGCTATTTTGGTACGATTAACATGTTTTATATGGAATACTATATTCTCTCTATAAAATAGCACTACACACAAAAGAAATGAGTCTTTGAAGAGAGACGATATATTACCTGATATGGGACATATCATGAGAAAGAGTGATGATAATCATATTGGATATATTAGCTCTAATACCATGTTAGTTAGTATAAGATATTTGGAGAAATTTTTTATTTCTCCAAAAGAACCTAGTGAAAGCGTATAATTAAAGAAATATAAGAATCCGTGTCTAGAGACTGTGACACTAACATGTACAACAAATTAAAAATTATAGTGGAGTATTAAATCTTTGGCGTTTAATTACAATGGTGCAAATTAATTTGATGCTTATTAGGGTTTTTGCCTCGGATGGAGTATCAAATCTTGGCCGTTAAAGTTAGGTCTCTTCTTATGGTATGCTATCGGAACGGCCTATTCAGTTCACGTAAGTCTTTCTTTATTAATGCATTTCAAATACAATTTTAAATAACTTTTAATGTGAAATTATATCAATTTTGGGTATATATATTCATTCTTGTAGCTACCATTACTACGATGGAAGAGGGATCCGGCACTTGCTGCAATGAGCGTTTGGTCACTGCAAGGAGCGATCATTCCTATTTTGTTCAACCTCCATGCAAAGGTTAATTGATTATTTAAAGAATTTCATATATAAATCTGGACCTATATATACATGCATATTTATTTTATTTGACAAATTAAGTCATAGATTATCAAAGAATAATCTATTTAACATGATGATCAAACGTTACAGACATTGATACATGGAAGGTCACTCTTAGTTTCTAAGCATGTTATTTTTGTATCTGGAATCATGAGCATCTATGCAGTAGTTGCCGCACTATTTAAGGTACATCGCCTTTCTTACAATAAAATATCATAGAAATAGCATGCCTTTTATGACGTTGATATTGTATTTATATATAATGTGAATTTTAGGACATCCCTGACGTTGAGGGAGATAAGATAAATGGAGTTAACTCGTTAGCATCGAAAGTCGGGACTAAACCCGTAAGCTATAAACTATATATCTATCATAAGCTTTTGCTACTTTTTCAAAAGCGCTCATCAATTGAAATGAAATAACAAGTTGAATCAATATTTTTGCAGGTATTTTGGCTATGTATAGGGCTCCTTGAGATGGCATATGGTATGGCTATATTAATCGGGTTGTTATCAACCGGTTTTTGGACTCGATTGATGATGGTAATATATTCTATTATATATATTTTTAACGAAATTATGACTAGTTTTTGGGTTAACTGGTAGAATATGTGTCCACTTTAATTAGTGATTATAATTTCCAGAGTACTTGTTAGTTGTTACCCTTTTTGTTTTGTTTATTTGGATCCAAATGTGTTGGTTAATTTTTTTACTTTTGATCACACTTTTCTAGAGAAAATATACTCAATCTTGTCATGAAGTTTCTCATGAATTATATGTTCTTATAAATATAACTGATAATTTATATTTAAATTAACCAACTTGGTCTTCACTTTTCAAAAAAATTAAAAAGTTCCATCTGTTAGGCTAAAAAGATGAAGGATACAAATGTAATTTTGTATATATTTCTTACATCTTTGGTAATATTTGATATCCCCAGAGGGGAAAAAAAAAGAACTTACACCATCTATATATTTATATATTATTCATTTAAAAAACGGAGCTGATCACAAGCCTATGAAAACCTTACATCATCTAATTGTTCTGTACAGGTGATCGGTCATAGCATTCTTGGTTTTATACTTTGGAGAGAAGCAAACTTGGTTGATCTGAAAAACAATGAGGCCATTGAATCATTCTACTTGTTTATTTGGAAGGTAATATCAGTTGTAATATCTTTGAATTCAGTTTTTATCTTTTCTTACGAAATATAATATTTAATTTAATACAAAATTTGATAAAAGTATTTAGGATTGTAATATCCACGTTGTGGCATTTACACATCACGAGAATCAATCTTTTTTGCAGTTATATGGTGTGGAGTATTTGTTGGTGCCCTTTTTAAGATTTTGAGCATGGAGAAGCCTCAAGTGATGTGTGTTTCATCATGTAATTTTAGTACTCGATCGTTTTGTCACCAATATGTCCAAAAGTCAATTATTAAATCAAATTGTATTTTTCAATTTTGAGTTATGATTTCACTAATAAATAAAAGATATTGTCTTGATTAGTATAGCTCAAATTGTATCGTATAATAAACATAATTATAGTAATTAAACATAGAATATCTAATTCTTAAACATCTATAGTCAAGTACTATTTTGATCTTGGATTGAAGAAGTATGTTTAAATTAGTCTTAAACATCTATAGTCAAGTACTATTTTGATCTTGGATTGAAGAAGTATGTTTAAATTAGGTTGGGATCAAATGTGAGTTATAAATAGACAAAATTGCAAAAATGGTACCTATAGTTAGACCTGGCAATGGGGCGGGTTTGGAGCGAATCAACCTTGATTCAAACCCTTTTAACAAATTTCAAAATCCGATCCAAACCTGCTCCGTAACCCGCAGTGTTTTGAATAATCAAACTCATACCCTTATCCACCGAATCAGCAGATATCTAAACTCACCCCGTAACCTGTAGGTTTTTTGAATAATCAAACACATTTTACTTAAATCATAAAATCACATTTATTAAATAAAACTAAGTGTTGATTTAGAAAAGACATTATGTACTCGAGGGCTTTCTGTTGGAATTAAAATCATTATTTTAGTTACTTCCGATTGGTTTTTGACCGTCGATTGCATTGACAGAGAATAGCAATTACAAACTTTCTTCCGATTGATAAATGAACTTATTGATTTATAAATGAAATGGTGATTAAATGATGAAATGTAAATGAAATGAAATCATGACTCTTGGGAGAAGACTGGAAGTCTAGAAGGTGATTTCTCGAGTCTTATGTAAAAACAATTTAGTCTTTGGCCTTTTCTCTTTGGACTTCTGATTAGAATTTAATGTAAACTTTAGGCAATATAAAATATAAATTTATATTTCTAAAATTTATATGGGGCGGGTTATAAATGGAGCGGATCGGTAATGATCAATACCCGACCCTTTTAATAAAAGGGTTAGCGGGTATGGGTCGTTAACGGGTAAACGGATCAAGAACTATGCTCCAAACCCATATAATTGTTAAGGGTTTGGATCGGATCAGGGTCAAAACCCGCTCCATTGCCAGACCTACCTATAGTATGCATTTTTTTTTGGGGTTTTAGTCCAAACCACGACTTTTTAGATCGGTGGTCCTTTTGAGGCAGTTTCGTTGTGTTTTTGGTCCCTCGGTAAACTGAAATGACTGTAATGCCCTTGGGTATTTATTTATTTATTTATTTATGTTTTTTCTATTTAACTTAAATGAAAAAGAAAATAAATAATTAAATTGGACCCACCTCTCTCTCTCTCTCTCTCCCCCTCTCTCTCTCATGTGCAAACCCACCAACGATCCAAACATCGTTCATAATCCATTTCAACATCAGATTCCAACAACTTGGATTAACCCACAAAAAAACTTAAAGTTCTTCACCTACTTTCACTATAAACACACATACACACACTGGATCGAGGAAAAGAAGACTCATTTTAGTGACTATCAAGAAGTCCCTCTCACTTCCCTCTGGTGACCCTCCTCCTTCTCCAAAATCAGCACCTTAACAGATTACTGTTTATTGTTGCTGCTATTCCCGGTTAGATTACCGTCTCCAAAATAGATTTCTCCCTTCTCTTTTCTCTCTCTCTCTCTCTCTCTCTCTCCAAATCCATTACCGTTTTTAACAGATTTTGAGGAAACAATATCCCAATCAACATAAACCTCGATTCCTAAATCAACCCACTTCCAATCCCTTTTCAATTAGATTAATAGATCCAAAACCAATTTGATTCTAACAAATGCCAGTGAGCATTACTTGTTGAGAGAACGAAAGAGAAAGTAAGAAAGATGAAAATTAAACCAGAAATAGATGCAGATGAAAATTAAACTAGAAATATATACATTTATCTGTATGTATATATGTTGAGAAATAGGTAGAAAGTAGTGAGATTGGATCAATCAGAGAAGGATAAAGATGAAGCTTAAGGTCGCCGAAGCCACAACAAACCCTAACTCCGATTAGAGCTTTGCCTCTATTGCTATGAAGATCAGATTAGGGTTACTGCTGAATCGGAGAGAATGGAGATGACGAGTCTTGTAGCTATCTCCGACTTCTGATGTTCCTCTGTAGTCATTAGCACACCTCCTTCCATATCTATAAACCGCAAACGACATTCTCTAGACATTTTCGTCTTCATATGAAATATAGATGTGTGTTTGTGCGAGAAATAGAATCTGAAAACTCCATGTGTTCATATGATTTAAAAGTGTGTATCTGTGTTCATCAGATATGATATGAATTGGGGAAGATGAAGAAGTGGGTGGGAGGTGAATTTCTTTTTCACGAGAGAGAGAGAGAGAGAGAGAGGTGGCCCCACTTTTTTAATTATTAAAATAAATAAAAAACAATTAGATTTTAAAATAATGAAAGAAAAAAGAAAAATAAATACCCCAAGGGCATTACAGTCATTTCATTTTACCGAGTGACAAAAAACGCAACGAAACTACCTCAAAAGGACCATCAATCCAAAAAAGTCATGGTTTGGACTAAAACTGTGACAACCCAAAGTTATTCCGTTACATTACCCCGTTTCCGTTGACGGAATATTCCACTGTATAAAAGTTCTGTTAATTTGAGGTCATAAAATAAATAAATGTTTTATTTATTTATATTTTATGTCGTTAACGTCATGATAAGATAAATAAAAACACGTAATATACATTTCCATTTAATTGGAAAAAGTTAGTTTTTATTATTACGACCACTAAATCGGGTGCGACCAAAAGCCCCATTTAATGGCAGTATCGGGTAAATTCCCACTGAGCTCCAACTCCAACCCATATATAAGGGGGAATGGACTTCATTCCACCCCTTTCCACCCTCTCTCTATACTCTCTCTCATAAAGCTCATTTTCGACTTAAAACCGCGAATTTCCGCCTCCAAAACGTGAGTGTCCTTACCCTAACCTATTCTAAACATCATGATTTGTGATTATAGCTCAAAATTCGACCATATAACCTGTCAAAGAGGAGTTTACGGCCTAAGAACCTCCTTAGGCCGTAAACCCCTAAAAAGAGGCCAAAATGACCCAAATTTTTCCCTAAAAGCTTGGAAACCAATTGGGGATTTAGCCTAGGAGTGTTGGAACCATAAAACAATCAATTTTGGGACTTAAAAGAGGGTTTACGGCCCAAGCACATGCTTAGGCCGTAAACAACCTCTAAACTTGTTAAATCATGTCCAAAACACTCCCAAACCATCCTTAGGCTTAAGACATAAATTAGGGACTTGCTATTTCGGGTTTGGAGCAATTAAACACTAAGAAATGAGGGGTAAAAAGGAGTTTACGGCCCAAGCACATGCCTAGGCTGTAAACACCTCCAAACCACATCAAATGGTAGTTTTAATCCCCCCAAATGGCCTTATACTTCATTATAAATTACTAGGATTGTAATAAGGGCTTAAAACTTCAATAAAATCAAGGTATAGGAGTTCACGGCCGTGAACTCCCATATGGGTGGTTCATGGGCCGTAAACTCCCATTAGGTGTCTAAATGGTGCCCTAAACTCCCCATTTGACTTGGAAAATATTGCATTGGTTTGGGTAAGCGTATCTTTGGTTTATTTCTCTGCTTATGTTTGGGTTATATCTTCAAGAAATGTTATATGCCATTTTCATGCCATGAATCATTAGTGGTTCAGTGAAGGGTTGTTTCTCTCATAGTGGGTTTGGAGTGTTCGATGTTATCTTGCTTTGTAGTCATGATCTTTTCGGGGGCATTGTGTAGAAGGTTTATGGTCAGGATTCAGCGGGTTAGTTATCCAGTATCGCCAAGATTCAGTGGTTTTAGCATTGGTGCGCAAATTGGCTTTTGGGGGTGTTTAGGGAAGTGGTATGTTGTTGAGGTTTAGGTTGGTGAAATTGTCCTTGGGACTTCAAGATTTGAGTATGACATCATTTTAAGCATCTGGGGTTATCAGTGTTGTTGGGATTCGGGAAGTGTTCAGCTGGTCTTTAGGGGTTGTGTGGTCTTTGGGATGGATAGTGATGGAACACTAGCATTGGTAAGCACCGGTTGTCAGTAGATCGATCATCGGAGGGTAAGTAGGATTGGGAATCCTTCAATTCTCATGTGTTGTGAGGACTTTGTCGAATAAAAGTGGGGGAGAACCGTTCAGGTATTCAGGACAGAAGCAAGTGTGAAACTAGGATGAGTTTTGCATCCTCATTGGTTGTCTGGATTGAGGCTTGTGTGAGTTGGGAGTTCGGGAAACTTCCCAACATTGGATTCGCGTCTTCTTGTTGTTTGATAGAAGGCTTTGGAGGACCGAAGTTGGGGTTCCAGTCATAACTCGAGTTCATCTCGGGTGTTGGGTCAAGTGCGTGCTCGACTTTGGATGTGTTCAAATTAATAGATTAGCGGTAAGGCTTTGGGCGACAGTTGTGGCAAGGTGACGATGATGTAAGACCGTAGGATGGCCCGTAGCATTCACTAGTTAGCAGTTAGAATAGACGATTTGTAAGACTATGGGGTGGCCCGTAGCAATCACTAGTAGTCAGTATGTGTGGGAAGTGTTGTAAGACTGCGGGATGGCCCGTAGCATTCACCGGTCCCTGTGCAGCGGTGAGATTGTGGCAAATCTATGATTTGTTCATAGATTTCTTCAGTTGGTTTAGGCCAAGGAGGGTTTGTTCGCAAGGCTGTGGGAGGGCCACAACATGTTTGGAATTAGGAATTGGTAGGTCACAGGAGACCGGGTATGAGATAGAGTTACAGTTGGTCATGTAGCGTTCAGTTTAGCATCGAGTTGGTGTCGTGATGGTTCGGGTAATTATTGTCAGACGAGGTTTTCTTTATGAAGTCGTTGGGGGCGACTGTGTGAGTGTCTTTTGGCTCATCAACCGGGCAGGAGTCTAGTATTCCAGATAGTTGGCAGACAAGTTGGGGCCAGGGAGGTCTTGGCTGCTATGAAAAGCAGCTAGAAGGCAGTGTGATGTTTCGAGTAGTAGTAGTGATTGGGATCCTTGTGTGTAGGGTAGCTTGTTGATCAGGAGATGCTAAGCCTCTTGCAGTGGGATTAAATAATCTCAGAGTAATTGATTTGACCTTTTTTCGCAGCTCTTGTTTGAGTCTAACCATTGCAGGGATGGATCTTCTACTCGAAGGATTATCTAAGCCATCTGTTAAGTTTGGGTGTTCAGCACCTAGTTATGGTCGGTGAATTTTTTCTGTTGGTAGCATCGAGATGATCAGGGTTGGAATTGTTATGTTTAGTCTGTTATTCGTTGAGAATTTGGCATGAAGTTGTTACAACATGCGCGATCTGTCTGTTAGTCAAACCAATGTAGATTCCAGGTTTCAGTAAGGGTAGAAGTGGTTTCCTTCAGAGGCTCAAAGTTTGTTTTTCTTCGGGATGGAAGTTTCGATTTGGGTTCGATTTTCTTGGGAAAGTCGTTTTATGCGCAGAATTTTCTGTTGCGTTCCTCAAGTTGTTAGTTTTGATACGAGTATTGGTAAGGAGCGATTTCGAGGACAAAATCTAATTTAAGTGGGGGTGAGTTATAATACTCAGTTTCGAATTTGCTTCTTTATTCGAGGTTGCGGCCCAATCTTCAGTTATTGGGAAAAGAAGAATTTGGCCATTCTCGGTTGTGGGTGTTATGGTTTAAGTGATCCAAGTGTTCGATTTTGTCTTCGAAGGTCAATGGTATAATCGTAATTTGATAATTTGGTCTTTTATGGATTTTGGGTTTTGTTTGGGAAGTTTTATGGTAAAGGTGAGTTGTTAGAAGTATAGGGCTTTGCGCTACCTTTCAGTGGATATAAAGAACATCAAAATTAGAGATATAACAAGGAAGTTATAACCATTTGAAGTTATAAGGGTTTAGGTCGAACCGGGTATGCAGGGCATACCAGATATGTGCGTAGGGTGTACATGGGAAATACGGACGCAGGAGGATTTGGGAACGTAGGGCGTTCGTATAATCAGACAGAAACCCTAATTTAGGGTCTTAGACTTTATTTAAACACCTTAACTCACCTCTAACCCTCATTTCCTTTAGCCTCCATTCTATATACCCTGAGAACGAAACCCTAGCCTCCATTTGAGTGATTCTTGAGCTTCATAATGGTTTAAGTGTGTTTTAGTTCATAAGGAGGAAGAAGGAGCTTCTTGAAGAGTCATTGCTTGGCTTGGAGCTTTTAGATCCTAGCTTCATTTAGATAGATCTAACATCTAAAGGTATAAAGTTCTCAACTTGATGCTTCTACATCATAAGATCTAAGTTAGGGATTGAGGTATGCATGTTATGGTCCTTTGAGGGCTCTTTTTGAGTTTGAGTCACTCCAAGAGCTTAGTTTTTTTAGATCTTGCCTTTTTTGAGTTGATTTTGATATAAAGTTATAGTCTGGATGCATTAAGTTCCCCCATGTTTGAGGTATTGGTCATTTTGTGAAGATTGAGTGCTGATTGGACCTTTTTAAACCATGCAAAGGCTTAAAACCTTCTACTTTTTGGGTTAAGTCACTATTTTGGGACTATTTTGGGGTTCTAGGCAATGTACTTAATGGATTAAGTCCTTAGAATGAGAATTTGGAACTTAGCCTTGTACCCCGTGCGTAGCCCCTGGGATCGCAGCACATTTTGTCTTGAGTCCCTGTCAATTTCACCAAAGAAAAACACCGTGCGTTCAGCCCCTGAACATCGTGCGTTTGTGTGATCAGTGATGTTTTTTCATTGTTGGGTTTGGACTTAAGTTTGGATGTGGGTCTTGCTGATTTGGGCCTTGTGGTGTCATTTTGGTTTTGGGCTTTGTTGCTTTGGCCCTTTTGGGCCCTGTGAGATCACCTGTTAGACTAACGGAATTTTTAGGCTTTAGGATAAGGCCCATATGGGTTGGGCCCAATTTGGAAAATTGGGCCATTAGTGGGCCTTTGTGGAACTTTTGGTTTTGGGCCTTTACGGTTTTTGGACTTGGGCCTCAGTTTTGGTTCAAGTTGGGTTAGGGGTAAATGGTCATTTTACCCCAAGTATGGATTATGGATCATAGTTTTGAACCCAATTGCTAATTAGATGTTATTTTGGTATTGATAGCCCGGAGCAATCGTCAGGGCAGCGGCTAGGCATTTCTTTCAGTGAGCTTTTGCATTCAAGGTGAGTATCCTCACTATTTTATGGGTCGAAGGGACCAATGCCGACCTATTTTGTTATGTATTGTAGGAAGACCCAGGGGTAACCCTTGGCAGTTTGTATGAAAGACCAGGGGCGGCTCCTGGAAAACTGTATGCAAGACTAGACTCTGAACTCTGGCAGTTAATTAGTTAAGTAGTGTAGATTGTATGCTAGTTGTCTTTGTGATGTTTGCATGGAATAATCAGAGGTGGTTCCTGGCACTTTTCTGTAAGACCCAAGGTTGTGGGTCCGGCCTGGAAAGGAAGACCACGAGGCAGCTCGTGGCATAATGGCAAGTCTATGGTTGGCACATAGCACTTTTATTGATTAATTGGATATGTCTGATATGTTTGGCTCATGGTTATGTATGGTATGTGGTATTTTGGGCAACTCACTAAGATTTGTTCTTATAGTTTATGCTTTATGGTTTTAGGTACTTCCAGTTCGAAAGGGAAGGGTTCGGCTTGATTCTAGCGCACACACCTATGTTTATATGTGACTTATGATTTTGGGAATTACACTAATAATTATTTTAATTTGGAATACCTTAATGTTGGATAAATGTAAATGGATGTTGACTATATATATATATATATATATATATATATATATATATATATATATATATATATATATATATATATAATGAAACTTTTACCCTCGATTTTTAGGATGTTACAGATGCATTTAGTTTATGGTTCTTTAACTCTTAAAGTTCCATGTTGCTCCCATTTAGAAAGAGATCTTTCTAAGTACTTGTCTTTGGAATGAAAATTACGGGGATGGTAGAAACTTCATTCTAAACAATAATTTAGGATAATCTACATAAATACATTTAGTAGATGCTAGAGTGGTTAAGCTTATTGTCTAACATAAGCTCTAAAAACTACTTACCTTTTAGATACGAAAAAAACATTACATCCTTATTCTAAAGAAAGTATTTAATCAACTTGTTTAATATATATTTGTTGTAGTGAGCATAATTCCAAAATCTTATAAAGTAAATAGTTCTTTTAAAATCTCAGCTCTCTAACCGACACCTAATCCCCACAAATTGACCAATTCCATCAAAAACCCAAAATACCCTCATGGTCAAACTTGGTCAAAATCAACTGGTCAAACGCACTAAGTCAACTGAGTCAACTCAGTCGAGTCAACCTAATCGAGCTAACCTAGTGTGAGTACGCGGGGCGTACTCTGGAGGTACGCATGGTGTACACAAGGCCTCGCAGCTTGACCACCACCGGTGTGGTTGACTGAGTACGCGGGGCGTACCCTCGCAAACTTCAAACTCTATTAAGTGCTTAATGGTTTAAGAACTTAAGTCCATATTCCAGATCCAAGGCTCAAATACACTCTGGAGTAATGAAGTTTCCAACTTTAGGACTTTACAAGTCTAATAAGTGCTTAACTCAAGGTTTTAATCCATTAAGACCTTCCACAAGAGCCATGGAGCAATTCTAACTAACGAGACTTCATTTTTATGGCTAAGGACTCCTCCTAGAGTCTGAAAGGACAACTCAAAATGTCTAGAACATGCCATGCTGAAGATGAGACCTTTGGGACGAAAAAGTAACACAAAACACCCATAAACAAGATCTAGTAAACTAGCCATCAAGGTATGAACTTTATACCTTGAAATGATGGAGAATGGTGTAAAACTTCCAGATCCAATGTGCTTATTCCCTCCAAGATGAGCATGGTTCCTTCCTTCATCTTCTACGCACACAAACACACACGTTAATGCTTGTCTACTCGGAGCCCCTCCGGTGCTGCCACTGCACCTTTACCAAAGGTTTTTCATTGTTGCACAAGAGCTTCATCTTTCTTTCCAAAATATCCACTGGCCTCTCAACATAGTTCATGCGCTCATTGACCTGAATGTCATCCAGGGAAACCACTGCATCCTCATCCAATACGCACTTTCGCAACTGCGAAACATTGAAAGTGATGTGAATCAGATTGAGCTTCTCAGTTAGATCAAACTTATAAGCAACCTTGATAACCCTAGAAATTACTCGAAAAGGCCCAATCTACCGGGGACCCAACTTCCCCCTCTTCCAAGGTGAGACCTTCAGTAATAGCATTCGCCGACCTTGAATTCCAACTCGGATCGACACCGGTCGACATAGCTCTTCTGCCGACTCTGAGCAGTCTGTAGCCTCTACCTGATCTGCTAAATAAGATCAATGTCTTAAGGACCACTTCATTCCTTCCCATAACCCTATGACCAACCTCGCCCCAACAAACTGGGGTACGACATCTCCGCCCACACAACAGCTCAAAAGGTGGAGCACCAATGCTGGAGTGATAACGGTTGCTATAGTAGAACTCCGCAAGAGGTAGGTAGGAATCCCAATTCACACCAAAATCATTAACACATGCCTGCAACATATCCTCGAGAGTCTATATCATCCGCTCACTCTAGCCATCGGTTTGTGGATGATATGTAGTGCTGAAATGCAGCCTCGTGCCCAGTTCCTCGTGCAACTTCTGCCAAAATCAGGAGGTGAACCGAACATCATGGTCTAAGACAATAGAGACCGAAACCCCATGATGAGCAATAATCTCACACACATACACATCGGCCAAATTTTCGGCCAAAGAACTCTCCCAGATCGCCAGAAAATGGGCACTCTTGGTCAATCGGTCCACGATGACCCATATAGCATCAAACCCTTTGCCATCTTCGACAACTTGGTGATAAAATCCTTAGAAATATGCTCCCATTTACACATGGCGACCTTTAGAGGCTGCAGCTTGCCATGTGGCCTCTGATGTTCAGACTTGACCATCCTGTAGGTCAAGCATCTCTCCACATACCAGGCTATATCCCTTTTCACACATGGCCACCAATAGCTCAAACTCAAATCCCGATACATCTTGGTGGCCTCTGGATGAAGGATCTTGCAGTCATAATCCTTGAGTATGTCCAACCACCTATACTGCCTCATCTTCAGGCTTGGCTGATCCATAATATGCCTCAAACTCTTGTGATCCGTGTAAACAATGTAGCGGACCCCATAAAGATAGTGCCTCTAAATCTTGAGGGAAAAAACCCTTGCCCCCAACTCCAAATCATGGGTGGGATATCTCTTCTTGTGCGGCTTCAACTGACAAAAAGCATAAGTAATCACCCGCCCTCTCTGCATGAGGACTGCCCCCAAACCGGTGATGGATGCATCATAGAATACCACAAAATCCTCAACTCCCTCTGTAAGGCTCAATACCGAGGCATCACATAACCTCTGACGAAGAGTCTCAAATATCGACTACTACTCAGGGTCCCATCAGAAATCCACTCCCTTCGTCGTTAGACGAGTGAGGGGTACCGCAATCTTGGAGAAATCCTAAATGAATCTCCGATAGTACCCTTCCAAAACCATGAAACTCCTAATATCTGAGTGAGATTTCGGAACCTCCCACTGCATCACAGCCTCGATCTTGGCCAGATTGACCAAAATCCCATCCTGGTTAAAGAGGTGCCCTAGGAACTAGACGTCTTGTAACTAAACTCGCACTTTGAGAATTTAGCATAAAGTTTTTCGAGCCTCAAAACCTCTAAAAGCTCTCAAAGGTGATCATCATGCTGCTCTCTGGTCTTGCAATACACCAAGATATCATCAATAAATACAATAACGGATCGATCGAGCATCGGACTGCACACCCGGTTCATCAAGTCCATGAATACAGAAGGCGCATTAGTTAGCCCAAACAGCATCACCACAAACTCGTAATGCCCATAACGAGTCTATAATGCAGTCTTCTCCATGTCCTCCTCTCTCACTTTAACCTGATGGTACCCTGACCTCGGATATATCTTGGAGAACCAAGATGCACCCTGAACCAGATCAAAGAGGTCATCAATCCGCAGAAGGGGATAACGTTTCTTCACTGTTAACTTGTTCAACTCCCAATAATCAATGCACATCCGATGCAAACCATCCTTCTTCTTGATGTAATGACCCAATTTTCAAAGTAAAAATTTCATTTTTAGAGTAGTCAAACATAATTCCATACATTAAGAAACCCAGTTATAATTATTTTCAAAACATAAGTCAAATACAACTTTTATTCCAAATATCAGAGTGTCCCATCAAACACCTGTGAGAGAGTGCACCTCGTGCCATCCCGCCTTATGAAGCATCCATAATTTTCCAACCAATTTAAACTTTTCAAAAACAATCCATGTTCCATTAGTTATTACAAAAAGGTTTCCAAATATTATATTATCAGAGTATCCCAGAAACAACATCATGAAAATGAGGAGCGGTACGATCACGCCTTTGCCTTGCCACGGTCTCCTGATGTACCTGAAACAATAACTGAAAACTGTAAGCACGAAAGCTTAGTGAGTTACCCCCAAAATACCCATACACATACAGCAATGAACAACATACTATGGGTCCAGTCAACCATCGGGTTGGAATACCCCTGGCCCTCAACCATTGGGTTGGAATTCCAATACACTACGAGTCCAATCATCCTCGGGATGGAATACTCTCGGCCCACAACCATCGGGTTGGAATGCCCACACTCCTACACATACAATAACTACTATGGGTCTAATCATCCATCAGGATGGAATACCCCAGGCCCTCAACCATCGGGTTGGAATGCCCACCTATAATGAGTCCAATCATCCTATCGGGATGGAATACTCCTGGTCCACAACCATCGATTTGGAATGCCCACCTACTATGAGTCCAATCATCATACCGGGATGGAATACACCTGGCCCAAAACCATCGGGTTGGAATGCCCACATACTAACAAACACGTGCACCTATCGGATAACCATATAACAGTCTATAGAGACAAGATACTAGGGCCCTATCATCCTCGGGATGGAATACCTTCCACTACCAATCAACCAAGTGCACATATAACAGGTAATCTCCTACCAGCATACAGACAGTCAGACCTAACTATAGGTTACTAAGCATAACCATATCCAATCTAGGAGGATACTGATCTATCATGTCACCAACATAACTATCCAAAATAAAAATCAAAGGGCCGACCTTGGTGCCTTAGACCCTTGAGTATAGTGAGGAAAACTCACCTTGCAAATGCCGAACAGAAGAGACGAGATCAAAAATCTCGATAACCGCCACGAACACCACCGCCTAAAACTTCATTGAAACCATAACCATCAGAGCCCAAATTATTAAAATACCCTTGGAAGTCAAACTAGTCAACTATTGGTCAAAGTCATAGTCCTGGTCAAAGTCAACCTTCCTGGTTGACCCTACACGCTGAGTCATTCTAGTGACTCGCCAAGTTCATGAACTCAGAACCCCACAATTTACGACTGGACTCGCCGAGTCACCCCATGACTCGTCGAGTCCTTCAATCCGAGTCCTAGCCTGTCCAACTCACTAAGTCACCACTAAACTCACTGATTTGCATCATAACCAGTTGGGTTAGGGTTTGTGACCCGACTCGTCGAGTCCAAGAACAGACTCGACGAGTCTACTTAATTCATTATTATTCAGATGATTTCAAACCATCTCACTGCTTCCAACTCATAGATCTGGACTCCTAGGGCTAGTTTCATACATAAAGTTTCCAACTTTACGTGTATGCAAGGCAATATAGGCTCAACACAAGCTAGAAAGAAGGTTCAATTCAAGAATGCTCTTATACATGGAAAAAGGTTGATGCTTTATGATTCCATGGACCAAAACCAACCTAGATCTGAAGTTGCAACCTCAGATCTAGTCCCTACACCCGAAATGGATCCCAATAAAGCTAAAAAGCCCCAAAACCTTAACCAAGAATAGATCTAAAAGGGAAAAGCTCAAGGTAACATCTTATTACCTCTGAAACATGCCCAAAATGAAGTAAAATGTGGATCTACAAGGATTCTTTGATGCTAGCCTCTTGATCTACAAGCTTCCTTCTCTATATTCCTCCTCCAAAGCCCAAATCTCTTCAACAATGGAAGCTTACACAATTTTAGGGTTTACTGACTATCAAGGGTAACAAGGAGGCTGAGGGGAGGACATAAGGTCCTTTAAATAGGGTGCAAATCGTAAGATTTACGGTTTTCTATTCCCAGCACTGACTCGTCGAGTCCAACCTCCGACTCGGAGAGTCAGGTCACGTATCACGTGCCCAACACACGTTCCGACTCAACGAGTTAAAGCTCCAACTCGTCGAGTCTACTTTTCCATTTACACTTTACACCCCTGAACTCTTGCTTCTGAACTTGGGATGTTACAATTCTCCCGCACTTAAATTAGGCTTCGTCCTCGAAGTCTACTACAACACATGGTCTCAGATAACACACCTACAATGCAGCCTCCCCTCTCTCAATCATCCCAATTCTCTGCAGGCACTACTACCGCGTCTTTTCTGCGACAACTCCTTCCTGTCCAGGATTCCTGCCTATCACACCAAACCGTCCACCGGCCGCTTCTCCTTAATACCCGCACACCTCGATCTAAGTACCACCCGATGATACTGTCACCTTCCCGACACACACATACTTTTGTGAATGGTGAGAGATGAATACTACTATAATCCACTGGGCTCTACCATATCACTAAGCTATCTTTCTCCTGTCAAAACTGACGACAACTCGGGTGACTTGCAATATTGGAAATCTCATCCAGTTCTCCTCCTGAATCCAATCCCTTTCTGTGCTGACAGGATGACGCATCTTTCTGCTTCCGAACAACTCTCATGAACAACCAGCTTAATCACAGAAACACTTATACCTGGCCGAATCAGCCTCGGGCTGGAATACCAGGTACGTGTATGACGGGTCCAATCAATCATAGAGTCCAGTCATCCTCATGATGGAATACCCTATATTGGAATACCACTACATATATAACCCATGTCTACAACCATACTTGGAATCCAAGGATCTATCCTTGCATCTCTTCCAAACTCCTCTGATTCGACACAACCGAGAATATTTCCACAATCTCAACAGACATCCAAACCGGATGTACTCTTACAAGGGACATAACTATCATAATATCAATGCCCACTGCCCCTGACTAAAATTCTTCCGATAACCTATCGACACTGTTGTCGACACTCCCGATATCCCGCACTTCATCCTGGAGGTACTCACCTCCTCCATTGCCCTAAAAGGCCTAACCAAACACCATCGAGTGTCATAGTGCCAAAACCTCACCCCACGCCATCCATTTGAGGAACATGTTGCTACCTCATAACACATATATACTCAGAATCTGATCATACAACTAACAAAGCCCATACACAGCCTTCAGCAAACTCTATTACCATGATCGATACTTGGGGCTGACCTACTAATTGCTATAGCATAGAAGCATACTTAACCACCGCATACAGATTTACCAACATAGACAGAGTCTTCAGTATGACTGGACCGCCTTACCATGCCTTCAGCCTATCTGGACCACTCTCAGAACCTTCAGCACGTCTGGACCGCCTCTCTGGGCCTTCAGCCTGTCTGGACTGTTCTCCGAGCATTCGGCCTGACTGGTACACCCCATCAGCCTTCAGTCTATCCGGACTGCTAAAAACTGTTGTGCATCACCCTGAACCATCCCTCTTGTGGATCTCTCCCATGCAGACTGTTCTCGCCCTATAGGGGTTTCGAACTCCCGATCCACTCCGTGGACTCTAACCCCAGCCTAACCCTAAGCCTCATATAAATCGTCCACCTTCTCTGAAAACCATCGTCTGTTCCCTGACCTGCATGTCTACCACACGCTCTCCATAGCCCGCACACTCGTACTAGATGCACTGCCGACCTTGGCAGCTAACATAATCCCTCAATCTATCAATCCATAAATCCTTGACTAAAAATCGAACAGAACTTGATCCTTGATTAGAATTCCCACATGTTTTCCCCAACTTCTACTATCAAGCTATCCGAACTTCCAATTCACGCAATCCACAAATCAAACAGCCACTTGGGTTGTCTCCCTTTCTGACAGCGATGCGAGACTTATCCTTTTTCAACACTGTTGTTGCTTCTACATCTCGGGACGATTCTCCCCCACTTAGCTTTGACCAAGCCTTCACAATACATGATAATTTGGAGAATTCCCGACCCTTCTCACTTTCCGTGATTGCTCCGATGACAACTAACTCTTCTACACTAATACTCCATTACTAGCCAATCCCAATTGACCACACACTCCTATGAGCCAGATGATCACTCCCTGAGTCCCAGCTGAACTACCACAGCTAAAACAACATCTGCTCTGAGCCAATAACAACTACTTCCTAACATATAGTCTGTGCTCATCCACGCTGACTAATATCCCCAAACCCTGCAACCAATTGTCCCTGAGTTGGAATACAACTTGATCCTGGGTCACGAGTTTGCTCACTTCTTCGAGCTCAAAAACCGAAAGGCACAATCCCTGCCCCTAGAAACGACAACCCAATCCATCAATTAACTCTTCCACTTCCAGCCGCCATAACCCTAGCTGAACATAATCAAACATGTAAAAATCATCTCACTAACACTCATACCTGGCCCAATCAGCCTCGGGATGGAATACCAGGCATGTCTACGACGGGTCCAGTCATCCCTAGGATGGAATACCCTCATATCACGCACACGTTTGGCCGAGGTCCAATCAATCATAGGGTCCGGTCATCCTCATGATGGAATACCCTACATTGGAATACCTCCATGAACATAACTCGGGTCTACTCATAACTTGAGCTCCAAATCCAAACTCCAACACCCATAAAGTCACAGACTAGGTGACTTAAATGACACACTAGAACCCAATACTCAAATTACAATAATCTACTTCCATGAACAAAAGGTCGTAACTCTTGCATGGACCCATTAAAACCTCCAAGATGCAAACTGTCCCCGAATAATCTCGGTCACGTCCCCCCGGATGATCTTACCGACTTGATCCTCTAACAACACTGGCCTATCCTGGCTGCTAGCTCTCGATCCTGACCTGGATCCGGTCTCAAGACATCTCGTAACCACCATTTTGGTAATACACCATAAAGGTCTCTGATAGCCCATATAACGATAGGGAACCTACTCCCAACCAAACCCTAGGGATTGTGACTTCCTTGATACGCGTATGGGTCCTGTGCTTTCAGTACTACGTGACCATACTACCTTCCACACCTACCCATATTTGTCTCAAGTATCATCACAACACTCTGACAACATACATAGACATAGCGAGCGCCCAATCCTCGCTCCTAGAGGAGTACCAAATATCTCATAACTGACTTACGGGTCCCACACAACCCACCCATCCATGAAACTTCCACCAACCCTGTAGCACTAGTGTATGCTAGTCATACATAACGCTGGACCCTATAGACTTTCGAATATCCAATCCTACCCTAAGCTCCCAATTATACAAGAACAGAACATAAGGCTAAATCAAACATTGTTGGGCTATAAGATCTTAGTTATGTATAACCATGATGCATACACTAAATAACTACAGTAATGATGTCAATTTCATATAAAGAGAACCCTAGGCTAGCAGGCATCATATAATCAGGCAATCCTATCATGCAATTCCTGAAGATCCCTAGCCTGGTACTACCATGTTGTTCTAACATATCACATAACCAAATAATTGTATGGTATTTTGGGGTCTACTTAGTGGCTCCGGCTGATCGTACACCCTGCATCCTCCTTTACTTATTTTGAAAACCATTTTAAAATTTATTTTGAAAACCTTTCCTTGATTTGAGACTAGATTCACACGAATGTTCCTCCAATTCACTCAAACCAAGGCACTGATACCTACTTAAACATCCATAATTTTCCAACCGGCCAATTTAAACTTTTAAAAAACAATCCATGTTCCATTAGTTATTACAAAAAGGTTTCCAAATATTATATTATCAGAGTATCCCAGAAAACAACATCATGAAAATGAAGAGCAGTACGATCACACCTTTGCCTTGCCACGGTCTCCTAATGTACCTAAAACAATAACTGAAAACTGTAAGCCCAAAAGCTTAGTGAGTTACCCCCAAAATACCCATACACATACAGCAATGAATAGCATACTATGGGTCCAGTCAACCATCGAGTTGGAATACCCCTGGCCCTTAACCATCGGGTTGGAATGCCAATATACTACAAGTCCAATCGTCCTCGGAATGGAATACTCTCGACCCACAACCATCAGGTTGGAATCCCAAACTCCTACACATACAATAACTAGTATGGGTCCAATCATCCATCAGGATGGAATACCTCAGGCCCTCAACCATCGGGTCGGAATGCCCACCTACTATGAGTCCAATCATCCTACCGGGATGCAATACTCCTGGCCCACAACCATCGGGTTGGAATGCCCACCTACTATGAGTCCAATCATCCTACCAGGATGGAATAATCCTGGCCCACAACCATCGGGTGGAATGCCCACATACTAACAAACACGTGCACCTATCGGATAACCATATAACAGTCTATAGAGATAAGATACTAGGGCACTATCATCCTCGGGATGGAATACCCTCCACTACCAATCAACCAAGTGCACATATAACAGGTAATCTCCTACCAGCATACAGACAGTCAAACCTAACTATAGGTCACTAAGCATAAGCACATCCAATCTACCAGGATACTGATCTATCATGTCACAAACATAACTATATCAACTAAAAATCAAAGGGCCGGCATTGGTGCCTTAGACCCTTGAGTATAGTGAGGATAACTCACTTTGCAAATGCCGAATAGAAAAGATGAGATCAAAACTCCCGATCACCGCCATGAACACCACCACCTAAAACTTCATTGAAACCATAACCATTAGAGCCCAATTTACCAAAATATCCTTTGAATTCAACCTGGTCAATTCTTGGTCAAATTCACAGTCCTGGTCAAAGTCAACCTTCCTGGTTGACCCTACTCGCCGAGTCATCCTAGTGACTCATTGAGTTCATGAGCTCAGAACTCCATAATTCGCAACTGGACTCGCCGAGTCACCCCGTGACTCGTCGAGTCCTTCAATCCGAGTCCTAGCCTGTCCAACTCACTGAGTCGCCACTCAACTCACTGATTTGCATCATAACCGGTTGGGTTAGGGTTTGCGACCTGGCCCGTCGAGTCTAAGAACAGACTCGTCAAGTCTACTTAAGTCATCCCTATTCAGACAATTTCATACCATCTCACTGCTTCCAACTCACAAATATGGACTCCTAGCGCTAGTGTCACACTTAAATTTTCCAACTTTACGTGTATGCAAGGCAATATAGGCTCAACACAAGCTAGAAAGAAGGTTGAAGACAAGAATGCTCTTATACATGCACAAACGTTGATGCTTTATGCTTCCATGGACCAAAACCAGCCTAGATCTGAAGTTGCAACATCAGATCTAGTCCCTACACCCGAAATGGATCCCAATCAAGCTAAAAAACCCCAAAACCTTAACCAAGAATAGATTTAAAAGGGAAACGCTCAAGGTAACATCTTATTACCTCTAAAACGTGCCCAAAATGAAGTAGAATCCGGATCTACAAGGATTCTTTGATGCTAGCCTCTTGATCTACAAGCTTCTTTCTCTATATTCCTCCTCCAAAGCCTAAATCTCTTCAACAATGGAAGCTTACACGATTTTAGGGTTTACTGACTCTCAAGGGTAACAAGGAGGCTGAGGGGAGGACATAAGGTCCTTTAAATAGGGTGCAAACAGTAAGATTTATGGTTTTCTATTCCCAGCACTGACTTGTTGAGTCCAGCTTCCGACTCGGCGAGTCAGGTCACGTATCACGTGCCCAACACACGTTTCGACTCGACGAGTTAAAGTTCTAACCCACCGAGTCTACTTTTCCATTTACACTTTACACCCGTGAACTCTTGCTTTTGAACTTGGGATGTTATAATTCTCCCGCACTTAAATTAGGCTTCGTCCTTGAAGCCTCCTACAACACATGGTTTCAGATAACACACCTACAATGCAGCCTTCCCTCTCTCAATCATCCCAATTCTCTGCAGGCACTACTACCGCGTCTTTTCTACGGCAACTCCTTCCTGTGCAGGATTCCTGCCTATCACACCAAACCATCCACCGGCCGCTTCTCCTTAATACCCGCACACCTCGATCTAAGTACCACCCGATGATACTGTCACCTTCCCGACACGCACATACTTTTGTGAATTACGAGAGATGAATACTACTATAATCCACTTGGCTTTGCCTTAGCACTAAGCTATCTTTCTCTTGTCAAAACTGATGAAAACTCAGGTAACTTGCAATATTGGAAATTCATCCAGTTCTCCTCTTGAATCTAATCCCTTTCCGTGCTGACAGGATGACGCATCCTTCATCTTCCGAACAACTCTCATGAACAACCAGCTTAATCACATAAACACTCATACCTGGCCCAATCAACCTCGAGCTGAAATACCAGGTACGTCTATGACGGGTCCTGTCATCCTTAAGATGGTATACCCTCGCATCCTAACGCATGTTTGGCCCAATCAACCCTCGGGTTGGAATACCAAAAACATTAGATCTAATCAATCATAGGGTCCAGTCATCCTCATGATGGAATACCCTAGATTGGAATACCACTACATACATAACCCATGTCTACAACCATACTTGGAATCCAAGGATCTATCCTTGCATCTCTTCCAAACTCCTATGATTCGACAAAACCCATAATATATCCCAAGAAGAAATAGATGCTAGATCTAGCGTTTTCCCCCTACTACCTCTTCTTCAAGCTTGGAATCCCTTCCTCAATCCCAAATATAAGCTCCCAAATGTTCTTACTTCACACACTAGCAGGTTTGCGGCCGTAAACGCTCTCTTATGATGTTAAAGAAGGCTACAAAGGCGTATAATGATGTTTATATAGGGGCAAACCCCGAAACTAGGGTTTTCTCTAAACAGCTCTGACTCACCGAGTCAAGCCTTCCGACTCGCCGAGTCAGTTCTGACCCGCGTCCAAAATGTCTCGTCTCTACTTGACGAGTCGATCTCCCGACTCGCTGAGTCCATGCATAAAACCTTCCTAATTTGGCAACTTTCCAACCAACACCTGAACCAGGTGTTACAAGTCTCCCCCACTTGAACTACACTTCGTCCTCGAAGTCTGCTGACCCAAACAAATTGGGGTAATGCTCTTGCATCTCCTCTTCCGGCTCCCAAGTCCATTCGGAACCCTTCTGATGTTGTCATTGCTCTTTCACCAGTCTTACTTCCTTATTCCGAAGAACCATCGTCTTCCTATCCAGAATGGCAATAGGCTTCTCAATGTAGTTCAAGATCTCTTCCACCTGGATATCACCCAGTGAGACGATCTTGGCCTAGTCAGTGACACACTTCCGAAGCTGCGGCACATGGAATATGTTGTGAATCTGGCTAAGCACCTCTGGCAGATCCAAGCAATATGCCACTTTGTCCACCCGGGTCATGATCCTGAATGGGCCTATATACCGAGGCCCCAGCTTGCCCGTCTTCCGAAACTTGATGATCCCTTTCCAGGGCGACACCTTCAGCAACACAAAATCCACCACCTGAAACTCAAGATCTGATCGTCGTCGATCAGCATAGCTTTTCTGACGGCTCTGCGTGACCCGCAACCGGCCGCACACCTGCTGAATCAACCTAGTAGTCTTGAGCACTACTTCAGTGCTTCCCATGACTCGGTGCCCAACCTCATCCTAAGAAATCGGGTTTCGACACCTCCGACCATATAACATCTTAAACGGAGCTCGGTCGATACTGGCATGGGAACTGTTATTGTATGAAAACTCTGCCACTGGGAGATACGTATCCCAACTCCCTCCAACACGCATGCTCGTAGCATATCCTCCAGTGTCTGGTTCATTCTCTCACTCTGAACATCAGTCTGGGGGTGGTACGCCTTGCTAAAATGTAGCTGAGTGCCCAGCTCCTCATGGAATTTCGTCCAGAACCTAGATGTAAACCGAACATCACTGTCAGAAACAACTGACACATGCACCCGACGTCTAGCCACCACCTCACACACGTAAATATCTGCCAACTTTTCTAGGAATATACTTTCGGATATTGGAATAAAATGGGCACTCTTCATCAGTCTATCTAGAATCACCCATATGGTACCCACACCCCTTTCCGTCCTTGGCAATTTCGTAATGAAGTCCATCGTGATCTCCTCCCACTTCCACATGGGAATGGGTAGCGGTTGGACCTTACTATGAGGCCGCTGATGCTCGGCCTTGACCTTCCTACAGGTCAAGCACCGCTCTACAAACCAAGCAATTTCCCGTTTCATGCAGGGCCACCAGTAACTCAGCCTCAAGTCCCTGTAGATTTTCGAAGCTCCTGGATGTATAGAGGACCTGGACTTATGCGCTTCCTCCAGTAGCTTCTCTCTCACTCCCCCAGTTGTTGGTACCCACACTCGACCACACTGCATCAACAGTCTTCGACTATCCTTAACAAACAAAGGATACTGACCTCGGATCCTTTCTACCTTCCAATTCTCTTTCTTCACTCCCTCAACCTGAGCCTCTTTGATCATTTCCAAGAATGGAGAGAGATCACCGTCATTCTCAAACACATATTCCCAATCGGGGAACCTGCCGTTTTACGGCTCAAAGCGTTGGCCACTACGTTGGCCTTCCCTGGGTGGTATAGAATCTCACACTCATAGTCTTTTAGCACATCCAACCACCTTCTCGATCGCATGTTGAGGTTTTGCTGGTCCATCAAATACTTCCGAATCTTGTGGTCGGTGTAAATGGTACATCGCACTCCATACAAGTAATGCCTCCAAATCTTGAGGGCAAACACCAGTGCCCCCAGATCCAGATCATGAGTAGAGTAATTTTCCTTGTGTGGCTTCAACTGTCGTGAGGCATATGCTATCACGTGCCCTCTCTGCATCAGTACCGCACCTAACACTGAAATCAATGCGTCGCAGTACACCACCAGGTCATCTAATCCTCCAGTAGTACAAGGATCGGGGCCTCGCACAATCTCCACCTCAAGGTCTCGAAGGCCAATTGTTGATTCGTACCCCACCACAACGTCACATTCTTCTTGGTCAGACGGGTCAATGACACAACAATCTTGGATAAATCCTGGATAAATCTTCGGTAATAACCCGCTATACCCAAGAAGTTACGAATCTCTGATGCATTCTTCGGTACTTCCCACCACATCACAGCCTCAACCTTGGCTGGATCAATCGAAATACCCTCCTGGTTGATGATATGCCCCAAGAATTGTACCTCTCGTAGCCAGCAATCGCACTTGGAAAACTTGGCATATAGCTTCTCCACCCTTAGGGTCTCCAACACCTCCCTTAAATGTTGTTCATGCTGCTCCATGGTCTTAGAATAGACCAGGAAATCATCAATGAAGACGATCACCGACCGATCCAGCATCGGTCTACACACCCTGTTCATAAGATCCATGAACGCCGCTAGGGCATTGGTGAGCCTAAACGACATCACCACAAACTCATAATTCCCATACTGAGTCCTGAAAGCCGTATTCAATATATCCTCATCCCGAATCCTCATCTGATGGTATCCCGACCGAAGATCAATCTTAGAAAACCAAGAAGCACCCTGCAGCTGATCGAACAAACCATCGATCGTTGGAAACGTATAAGGATTCTTCACCGTTAGCTTGTTTAGTTCCCTATAATCGATACACATCCTGTGGGATCCATCCTTCTTTTTCACGAAAAGGATCGGTGCTCCCCACGGGGAACTGCTCAGACGAATGAACCCTCAGTCTAGCAGCTCCTGAAGCTGTGTAGATAACTCCTGTATCTCGGGTGGTGCCAGCTGATATGGTGCCTTTGCTATTGGAGCGGAACCCGACACCAAATCGATGCGAAACTCTACTTACCTCTCCAGAGGCACTCCTGGTAACTCTTTAGGGAGAACATCCCAGAAATCCTGAACCCGTATCCGAGATATAATCCAGAAATCCTGAACAACCCTGATGCAGGAACCTCCTAGCCCTCGCAGTTGAACAGAGGGTTGGCCCCTACGATGCCGTCTCACCATGTATCATCAGTTCTCCCCCACTTGGGGTTTGAACCCTCACCAACTGATGCTCATAGTCAATCATGGCCCCGTTGGTCCCTGACCAATCCATTCCGATAATCACTTTCAACCCTCGCAACGGTATTGGGACTAAGTCGACACGAAATCTCTCACCAAGCACATTCAGGACACAGTCCCGATACACCCTCGCAGCACTAACGCTGTGGTTGTCTACAATCTCTACCTCAAGCAGGAAACCCAAAGTCCCCGGCATGCCCTGGAACTTCTTGCTAAGCACTAGTGACATGAACGATCGGATAGCACCCGAATCAAATAAGACATGAGCAGACATACCATTGACCATAAAGGTTCGTATGCAAGCATAGATTATACATAAGTTATACAAGAAATATAAACATAGAATATTAGACATGTACCAGCTACAATATCTAGCGTAGCCCGAGCCTCCTCGGTAGTCAACTGAAATGCGCAGCTCTTCACCACTGGGGCTTCCACCATAGCCGGGAGGCCATCGGTAATTCTCATTATGGCAGGTGCAGGTGCCGTCACCGCTCCTCCCCCTCCCTACAACTTCGGACAGTTGACCGGCTTATGGTCGGTCTTGTTGTAGTGAAAAAAGATCAAGCCCCTATTCATATGGCCCTGTTGGCCACATGCATAACACCCCGAGCCTGCAATAATGAAAGCTACACTATGCACCCTACTACACTTGGCACACCGGCCCCAACCTTGTTGACCCTTGTTGGAAGTGTATGAGGTCTTAGGCTTCTTATCCTATTCCACTGCTGTTTGTGCCTACTCCGGCTTCCGCTTGGTGTGGAATTCCAACTCCATTTCCCGTACCCGTGCCTTCTCTACCATTTCATTCAGGATTTTACACCCTGTAAAACTTACAAACTCTCGGATATCATCTCTTAGCATGGAATGATATCTCATCCTCCGCATATCCTCATCAGTAGCATACTATGGGATCAACAAGGATCGTTCCCGAAACTTGGCGGTGATCTCCGCCATAGTCTCGGTGGTCTACTGGAGTTCCTGGAACTCCCTCACCATCCTCTGCACCTCAATGGCTGGTGCAAACTCCAAATCAAATTGTCGCACGAATTCGGCCCATCACATCTCAGCCACACCGGCTGCTCCCACCTGGCTAGTTACTTCACCCCACTAATCTCGGGATCTATCTCCCAACATACAGGAAGCATATCCCACCTTTTACGCCTTAGGACAAGAACTCGTGCTTTGGGTGTTCTCGATGTCTGCGATCCAGCGTCAGCTAACAATGGGGTCCCTGACCCCGAAAAACTCTGGCGCTCCACACGCCTTGAACTCTCAAAACGAGGGAGTTCGGGCCCCAACCGGGCCCGCGTCAATCTCAGCTCTGAATGCATGTAGCCTCTCCTCCATAATCTCCATCATGCCCTCCTTGACCGTTCCAAAGATGAATGGGGTAGCATCAAGGATGCCCTTTGTAACCTCGGTTGTAATAAGCTCGTGCAGCCTCTCATCAATCACATCGGTAGTGTTGCATGACCCTGCTCCGTATCTAGATCCCGATCCTGACCCCCTGCTCCAAATCATGTCATCACCATGCTGAACTGAAATGTCATAAATCATAATGATCAAGATCTTCCCTGAAAGGGAATCTTTCCCGTACCGGTTCTCCTTGAAGTTATTAGATCTAACATTGGTTTGGGCACAGGTCTTGTGCTTCCTGTAGTACAGGCCCAATACTACCTTCCACACCTACATGTACCTTTCCCCACTACTTTACCTAGTAACCCCAATTCGTCCCAAAACCAAACTATATTCCACAAAATACTGCATACATCAATCTCAGGCTGTCCTAAGATTTACCCCACCATACCCATCAAACCAATCCTGTCAAGTTGCCTTTATGCATGCAAATTTCACACAGAAAAAGGATCAAATAGACTTTCAAATAAAGGATTCTACCCTAGGACCACAACCAAACAAGGAACAGGAAATAAGGCCAAATCGATCATTCTGAGAATATAAGCTCCTAACCGTATATAATTTTAAAAGCATACACATAGCAAGTTCATCAAAGCTCGAATATCAGTGTAACATGGCTATCATATTGAGGAACTATTTACTTGGCTCGGCTTATCACGCGCGTTGCACTCTCACCTTTTCATTTCTTTTAAAACCCCTTTTTATGTTGTTATTTTGTTTTTGAAAACACTTTTACCATTTCCTTAGTTTGAGTCCTGACACACCCGAAGATGTGCTCGAATCCCTCATACCAAGGCTATGATACCAACTTGTAACGACCCAATTTTTAAAGTAAAATTTTCATTTTTAGAGTAGTCAAACATAATTCCATACATTAAGAAAGCCAGTTTTCAAAACGTAAGTCAAATACAACTTTTATTCCAAATATCAGAGTATCCCATCAAACGCCTGTGAGAGAGTGCATGTCGCGCCATCACGCCTTGCCCTTGCCCTTGGGATCTGAAGTACCTAAAACCATAAACAAACCTGTAAGCACGAAGCTTAGTGAGCTCCCCAGAGCATACCCACACACAATCCACATAACGTGCTAGTTATAAAAGCTACCTCTACCACATAACACATATCAATTAGCTATAAACCTACCTCTACCACATAATGCATATCAATTAGCTATAAAAGCTACCTCTACCACATAACACATATCAGTTAGCTATAAGGCTATCTCTACCATTAGCCACAAAATGTGTCTTTACCCTTAGCCATAAAGGCTATCTCTACTATTAACCCTGAAGGCTATCTCTACCATTAGCTGTAAAAGCTTTCTCTACCATATATCAATGCATAACAATGGCACACACCTCTACACAGCAAGTATACCAACTATCATTAAATGGGTCAGCCTTGTTGCCTTAGACCCATTGGTATGGTGAGAAGACTCACTTCTCAAAAGTTGAACTGATAAGTTGAAGTCAAGTATATCCCACACACTGCTCCTTCTCAACTGCCCATAATCGATGAATAAATTACTCAACATAATCCCAAGAATACCCCCAGGATCAACCCTGGTCAAAGTTAAAGTCTATAGTCAAAGTCAACAGTCCATATTGACCTTGACTCATCAAGTACAGTCGGCCACTCGCCGGGTTCCCTACGTAACTCTTCGACTCGTAGAGTTCCCTGATGTTTACGGTCATAAACCACCAACCGTGAACCCTTGGCCGTGAACCCTTGACCGTGAACCCTTGGTCATGAACCCTTGACCATGAACCTTCTGTTGGATTAATGTCTAAGTCCATAACTATATTTGGTAAGACTTGACCCGACCCGGCATGGTCCATTTGGGTTGCATACCATCATGCACTTGAATGAGAGAAATAAGACACTTATGGTTATTAATATATTATAAGTTCTAGTATATTAATAATAAGAATAATAAGATTATTTAATTAGTATTGATCAAGAATTAATCTAGGATTAATTAAGTGATCAAAAGAAGACTAATTAAATATATGGGTTGATTGTGTAAATCATCCATACTTGTATAGTGGGCTAATGCTCCATGGATAATCAAGTTGGGCTAAAACCCATAGGATGGTCCATGGATGCTCCATGGTGTATTTGTACCCATGGATCCAAGGAAATGGAAAGCCATGACAATTAAGAGTTTACCCTAATTGTGTAACTATATAAGCATCTTATTATTGAGGAAAAATTGGCCACTAGTAGTATTCAAGAAAGGGCTAGCCGATTTTGGTGAGTGTAGAATTCTCTCAAGTCATTCTAAGTGTTTTGATGATTGTGATTCCATTTGAGGTGTCACACTTGGGGCACTAGGCACTCAAACTTCATGAAGACATTCTACACCAAATAGGTATGTATTCTATCTTGCTATAGTCATTGTTATGTATGCTAGATTAGGATAATACCTTGGAAGTTCTTATTTGCATGTATAATAGAGAAAACATAGATCCAAGGTATTTAGGGTTGCATGTACACTTAGGAAGTGTTAGAATGCTCAAAACCCATCAGTGGTATCAAAGCCACGGGTTGTTTTCTGTTATATTGATGCAAATATTTTATTTTCAAAGTTGAAAAAAAAAAATGAAAAAAAACATGAAGTTTGTCAAATTTTAAGATAATTACTTGTTCTTGTGAAAAACTAATTATTTGTAAAATTTGAATAATGTGCTTTATGAGTTGAATTAGGTCAAATTTAATAAAAGATAAAATAATATGATTATTTTATTAGTTTTAAAAGTTTGATCTAAAGAGTTTTATTTTTTTTTGAAACCTCCATAAGTTATGGATATGAAAAGGTTTTTAAAAAAAATTGATTCAAAGTTTTATGGAGTTACAAAAAAATTTGGTGTTAATGTTTTAAAGGATTCCATAACTTAAGAATAAGTTATGGATCACCAAAAGTTTTTTGTGTTACCTTATTTTATGAGTGAATTTAGATTAATGAATAAAATTATGTGATAGTTGGTTTTAATCCAAATTAATCTAAAAGAAGTTCATAAAATGTGTTTATGTAACTTATAAGTCACATTTATGAATCTTAAAACTCATAAAAGTTGGCAAAGGTTACAAAAATGAAGAGTCTAGTTCTAATTAAATGGCTTTATGACTCCATAACTTGTCCTCAAGTTATGGAGGACCAAGAGTCTCTTCATTTAATAAAATAAAATAAAAAAAAAAGTGTAACCTTAATTAATTCCATAAGTTATAAAATAAAGAAAAGTTAATTCTTTTATTAGTTTAAAGTCTTCCATAACTTGTCCTCAAGTTATGGAACTTGAAGAGTTTTTGGATTAAAACTACTTTAAACACATAAGTTATGGAATTAATTAGTTTTGAATAGTTTCAAAACTTGCCCTCAAGTTTTGGAATTTGTAAAGTTTTCACTTATGAATACTTTAATTCCAAGTTAGCCCTTAGAATTTTAAAAGTTAAAATTCAACCCTTATACTTTATAATATTATAAGTTAATAATATATATATGTATAAGAGTAAAGTCAGTCTTACCGCTAGTACGCCTCATTCACGAAGCCGGTCTATAAGGTGGGTATAAGGTTGTTGCCTATAAAATGGCAACTTAATGGGTGTCCACTCTCACCCACCGCTTGCTTGACTGGTGGAGGGTCGTTAGCCGAACGGGTTTGACAGGACTAGAATTCTCCCTTCATTAAAAGTATTAATGATAATACTAAGTAACTAAACTCTTAATAATACCCAATCTTAGTTACTTAGGAAAAATGTGAATAAGGTGCTAATCCATGAAATTACACTTTACACTTTGTCTAAGTCGTTAGTGGAGCGTGTGTGGTTAACCGGCACACTAACTTGGACTTAACAAGGTAGGTAAAGGGTGACTTAATATTTATCATAGTATCGATGGAGCGTGTGTGGTTAACCGGCACATCGATTGAGGGGTAATTTATTAAGGGTACCAAGTGATTTGCATGGTTACTTCACACCTTGTTTTGTGATCCTCGGCATCCCAGTCACAAAACCTGAAGGGCACACTCGAGATTGAAACATGCCTTTGAAAAGTTCAATGAATCTCAAAGATCTAGGAGTTTCAAAACCAATTAAAACCTAATAATACATTTCGTTTATCTTGGTGGAAATTGGTGAATCGTCATTCACCTACCTTCAAATATTTTATAGCTTGGATTACGGCATACCTCTTCTAAGTTATAAAATAGTTTGTTGGGTCCTAGCCTTAATATTTCATATTGGGTGTCATATTAAGGACTTTAAATCAACTATCTTGAATATCTCCCAAAAGATGTCTGGTTTAGACACCTATGATCTTCCCAAATCTCTTGAAACAAGGTTTCCTAATGAAGATGATGTCCCATGGATATCATACTTCTTCACCTCTTCAAATTATTCTCCCTAACCCACAAGTTCTTGAAAAGTTTAAGGTCACTCAGGCCCTATTAGGCAAGGCAAGGTCTAGGTGTGGTCACATCTTGGAGATGTAGTCACATATTGACAAGCCGGGAGAGTTGGGTGTCAAAGTCTTGAGAAAGTTGGTGGTTCAACTACTTTCTAAGTCACATAGTGAGTTCTTTTGGAACACCTATGAAAAAGACTATGACAAGACCCTTAATGATCTTATCTATTTGTTAAGATCAACTTCCTAAAACTTTATGGACATTGACAATGATGACATTGGATATCCAGTAAAGCATTCTCTACCCAATGGAAAGGGATCGGCTATAGTCAACTCGGTTGACCAAATGGTAAAGAGAAAAGCTAAGTCTGTGATAGTCCTGTGTACCATTATCAAAGGGTCCATATGTTTGTATTGCCAAAGAAAGGGCATTGGTTGCGAAGCTGCCAAATTTACCTAAGGATGTTAAAGTCAATAAGTTTGACTCTACTTCAGGTAAATTCCACTATCTAACTCTGTTAAGTTTCTATTCTGAGATTCTTGATACATGATGTGACTGGGTCACATGGAGATGTTTTAAGAATCAAAGGAAAAAAAAGTGAAGAAACTTAAAGAAAGAATATGCTGAATCTGATCGCGTAGATGGATTTCTATCGCATAGTTTGAAAAATCGGATTCTTGAGCTACTTCTTAGGAGTTATGAGATATTGCCTAGGAATAGATAACAACAAGTTCTCATATGGATTGTAAGGATAAGTTTTTTCCGCAAAGTTTTAAAATAAAAGAGAATTTTTTGATTTTATTTATTTTAAAATATCCTTACGATGGCATTTGAGGAAAAATTGTTGCTTATATAATTCCGTTAAGAGCAAGAGTGGAAATATGAAATTGATTCTTTCATTTGTGGTAATGTCTAAATTTACCAAATAAGGAAAGATTCTCATCATCCAAGGTTCAATTGGACCGGAACTTGGAATCATGCAAGTTGTATAGCATGATGAATGAGAACTTTCAAGTTTTGGAAAAATTAAGACTAATTACTGGTTCACATGGATGTGTGAGTCAAGTGAAGGACTAAAGGATCGAGTACACAGTCTTGTGCACTGATTAAGTCCACCACAAAAGATTGATAAGATTATTCGTCATAGTTTACTAAAGCTCAGTAAATATGATTATACTTACATGCTTAAGTGTAACTCTGAGACATTGGAAAAGGTTCCAATGTAAGGCAGAGCGAATAAGAAGAATCAAATTAGGCAGAAGGATAAAAGTTTCTCAAATCTGAAAAGATGGGAGAGTACTTTAGTATCAGTTTTTGTGATCATCTTAATGATTAAGAAACCATATCAAAATTAGTTCTCTAAGGAAATCTTAGTGCATTCTTATGACTAAGAAGAGGAACTTGAATTGTTGAAATGGTTAAATCAAGAAGATGAGTCATACTTCGTTCCAATACAAGTCTTAGAGTCATACTCCAAGATTGTAACTTGAGTGACATGTCTCAAAAGAAGGTTTAAAACACTTGTCAAATGTAAGAGTAAAAGTTTTCTACTCTTGTACATTTGAAATTGGTAAGTTGTGATGTTTTGGATAAAACAAAGACCAACTTAGGCCAATTGTGTGAAGTGTTTGTCTTGATTAGAATCCTCACTATCTCTTGGATATTTGACAAGGGAGTCTTATATGTCAAGAGGACAGTGGGAGTCTTAAAGGTCTTGAAAGTCTCAAGAAATAATCAAGAATAAAACCTGAAGTTCTTCGCTAGCACACGACTTGAGGTTTATAACCTATCGTGTTGACATATCTGTGCCCATTCCAGTTAAAGTTGGCTTTGCATATGAGTTCTTAGAGTTCTCAGTTTGTTGCATAACAACTTGGAAGCAATGGCAGGCCCTTGAGCTGCCAGGTGGCAAGAAGTTAAGATTGAGTTCAATCCATATGGTTTTGGATTTGTCATTATCTTTGTCTTGTGATTATGGTTTGACAAATTCATATGGGTAGGAACTCATACACCATATAAATCTAAGTGTCATAAGGTTTCTCTCCGATTCATGAAAATGATGGTGAGGAAACACTTTCACTAAGTAGATTTTATCTAGATAGCAATTGTGATATTTGCATTCTCAAAGTCGTTAGTGGAGCGCGTGTGGTTAACCGGCACACTAACCTGGACTTGTGAGAAGTGGCAAAAAGGTCTAAACATTATGATTACGGCATCCCTCTTCATAATTGTTTAGATACACAAGTGTGCTATCTAAGGGAAGGTGTATGATTTTGATAAAGACTTATCAAAACAATCTAGTATCAGAAATCTGAACTTTGGTAAGAAAGTCAGCTGATTTCTGAGTACATGTCAAAGCTAGTGGGAGCATAAGTGTTATGCTAATAATCATCATGTTAGTGGGAGCATGATAATTATGATAAGTATTGCAAGTTAGCAATGTTAATTATAGAAAACAAAAATTTTAATTGGGAAAAAGTTGTTTTGCTATAATTAAGGGAGAGGAAATTATACTTCATATCAAATCTATAAGGTTTAGATCTGAGGTTTTAATCATTTAGTCAAGGATATATATGAATTTCATGTTGGAATGGCTCAACATAAGGAAATTCTGTATATGGGTCCATTATTTGTGTTCTAAAATTCGATTATGATTACGGCATCCCTTTTCATAATCTGAATTATGAGAACTTGGCAAATTGAAATGGAAATATTATAGCAAAAGACTGGTTTAGTCTTTATGTAAGACATCATGAATCGTGTCCCATATGCTTCGGATATAGGATCGATTACATGTGCTATAATCATCCGTTCTAAAATTTTCCAAATGCCTGGGGCATTAAGAAGGGAAAAGGTTTAGAACTGGATATGACTAAAAGGATTAAACAATTGTCGAGGACAATCTAAGGTTTACCAAAGATTGGTTGCTCAAGGACAGTTGGAAGTATAGTGATAATTCTGGAAGGACCATATTGACATAATCTGTAAGGAGGCAACTCTTGTTCAGAAGTGATAGTCAAAATGGAATCTGGAAATGTTTCAAAGTTAGAATTTTCACTCTGTGTAAGATTAAGGAAACTTAATGCAAGAAGGATGGTTCCAAGGAGTTGATCTCCTTTGGAATGATCTGTAATGTTTGTTGTCAAGTCTTTATGACTTTGTGCATAATCATTACAAGAGGATCAATGCACATAAGTTTAGAATCTGACAGATTCCAGTAAATGGCATGAATTTGGAATTCTTGCATTTGCAGTAAGGATTTGGGAGTGTGAAAAGAGAATCATTGAAGTTATGTTCAATTGATCTAGTTCACAAAGTAAAGATCATAGACAAACATAGTATGCATACTTGGTGTATGGCATGACTAGTGTTTAGAAAACATAGTGTACATGCTTGGAGCATGGGACAACTATTGTTTTAAATTCAAGAATAAAGTTGATAGCTGAAACAGTGTACAATGAATAATGTGTAATCATATGGTGATAAATAAAAGGTGTTTTATTTATGTTCAAAGGGTTGATACCATATTGGATTCAATTATTATTGTGTTTCACTTTGCATGTTTTGACTTCCCGAATAAACTAGGTTATTCTTCCGGAATGACTAAGTTATTCAAACCATCCACAGTCGGTTGTATTTTGGAAGTAGATATGAATTAAGACTGTCATGGTGGGTTGTTGAGGTCTAAGGTGTTGGACAAGGCTACAACAATCATGAGTGCTCATAAGTTCTGAGTATTGGATTCAACCCGCGCTCATTGGAATCACTTCATGGATTTTATCACGAGTGATCATGAGACGATAATATCTTATATTCTTCAAACCTAGAGATATGAGTTGTTACTATGAGTTGATAGTACATTGATTGTGCGAAACCGCATTTGGTAACTCGGTGCTATAAAACGTGCCTTTGTGTATGATTCAACAAGTAGTAGAACAAGCCATATGAGTCGAAGTTTATCCGTTCCTTTTACCTTCGGGATAAAAGCGATATCTGTGGGCCCCTCGATGATTTGATGATGACAAATGGAAGTGCTCGGCCGGGCCAGGACTGATTTGATTTGTTCAATTAGTCAGTTGTCATAAATCGGAAATCGGGAAACAACAAATGGACAGAGAGAATGATTATAATCCATGTCTCAGTCCATATGATATCTAGAATGGAGGAATATATGATCCCTTATCTAATGGACAAGTCACTGACAAAGGTCAGAGTTCATCTACAAGGTCAGAGTTCGACAGAAGCTTTTGAGAGCTACGATTGCCGGTTGGTTCCTGAAGTCATACGCAATAATAGTTTTAGACTTATCCAAGTGGGAGACTGTTGGATTAATGTCTAAGTCCATAACTATATTTGGTAAGACTTGACCCGACCCGGCATGGTCCATTTGGGTTGCATACCATCATGCACTTGAATGAGAGAAATAAGACACTTATGGTTATTAATATATTATAAGTTCTAGTATATTAATAATAAGAATAATAAGATTATTTAATTAGTATTGATCAAGAATTAATCTAGGATTAATTAAGTGATCAAAAGAAGACTAATTAAATATATGGGTTGATTGTGTAAATCATCCATACTTGTATAGTGGGCTAATGCTCCATGGATAATCAAGTTGGGCTAAAACCCATAGGATGGTCCATGGATGCTCCATGGTGTATTTGTACCCATGGATCCAAGGAAATGGAAAGCCATGACAATTAAGAGTTTACCCTAATTGTGTAACTATATAAGCATCTTATTATTGAGGAAAAATTGGCCACTAGTAGTATTCAAGAAAGGGCTAGCCGATTTTGGTGAGTGTAGAATTCTCTCAAGTCATTCTAAGTGTTTTGATGATTGTGATTCCATTTGAGGTGTCACACTTGGGGCACTAGGCACTCAAACTTCATGAAGACATTCTACACCAAAGAGGTATGTATTCTATCTTGCTATAGTCATTGTTATGTATGCTAGATTAGGATAATACCTTGGAAGTTCTTATTTGCATGTATAATAGAGAAAACATAGATCCAAGGTATTTAGGGTTGCATGTACACTTAGGAAGTGTTAGAATGCTCAAAACCCATCACCTTCTCGATTCGCCGAGTCACTTGCACGACTAGCCGAGTCCCCTTAGTCCCTTATGTTTATGGCCCTTTCTAGTAGGACTCAAGGTCCCAAACTTTAGATTTATACTCTACTAGTGTGGATTACATGTAAAGTTGCAAACTTTACGTGCATGCAAGGCCTCACATGACCATAACACCAAAACTAACCTTCAACCAAGGTTTTCATGCATGGAGAGGGAATGAGCTTAATAAAAGGTGCAACTTTCTGATATTTGGGACCTAAGAAGGTTCAGATCTGGAACCATATCCTTGTGATAGGTCCAGATCTATGCTTGCTTCCATTTCCTCAAAGTTGGCCCTAAACTCTCAAATAGAATCTAGGCTTAAGATAATAGATTCATACCTTAATTCGAAGCCTAAGACGAAATAGATGCTAAGTCTAGTGTTTTCTTCTTCAAGCTTGGAATCCCTTCCTCAATCCCAAAGATAAGCTCCCAAATGTTCTTACTTCACACACTAGCGGGTTAGCGGCCGTAAACGCTCTCTTATGATGTTAAAGAAGGCTAAAAAGGCGTATAATGATGTTTATATAGGGGAAAACGCCGAAACTAGGGTTTTCTCTAAACAACTCTGACTTGACGAGTCGGTTCCGACCTGCGTCCAAAATATCTCGACTCTACTCGACGAGTCGATCTCCCAACTCGCCGAGTCCATGCATAAAACCTTCCTAATTTGGCAACTTTCCAACCTACACCTGAACCAGGTGTTAGACTTGACGAACAGTATCGGTGCTCCCCATGGAGAACTACTCAGTCTGATGAACTGCTTACCTAGCAGCACTTGCAGCTGAGCTGACAACTCCTATATCTCAGGCGGTGCCAAGCGGTACGACGCCATGGCAATCAGGGGCGCACCTGGCACAAGGTCATTCCTAAACATGACCTGCCACTCGGGAGGCACCCCGAGTAACTCCTACGGGAACACATCAGCAAACTCCCTGACAACTAGAACCTCTTTAACCAAAATCAGATCCCTAACTCAAGTATCGACCATATAAGCCAAATAACAAGCACACCCATGTTGAATATAATGATGGCACAGGCCGTCGAACAAAACCCTGAACCAATCCTAGTGCTCTCTCCATATATAACCAGTTCTCCCTCACTTGGGGTTGGAACTACCACTCGATGGCCCTCACAATCAATCATGGTACATAACCTGCTCAACTAGTCCATAAGCACTATCACACACACATCCCCTATAGGAATCGGGATCAGATCAATCAGATAAGGCATCCCGAGGATCTCTATCACACAACCCTGATATATCGCATATACATAAACCCTGTGTTCATTAGCGATAGATACCCACAACGACTACTAAAAATAGCCTTTTAATGACACGCATGAATTTACGATATGCATTGTTTGTGCGTCCTACAAATAATGTCAGTTTTCTAAATTTTGGAAGATAGAGGACACGCATTTTTGCGTGCCGTAAAATCAACGTCCAACAAAAAAAATAAAAACACAGAGGACACCTATCATAAAAAGTGTGTCATGTAAATGTGTCGTTTTATATTTTTTTTAAGAAGGCGCGTTCTCCATCTTTTTAGTAATCGATGGGGGGAAATAAAATCTGAAAAAATTGAACACCTCGCCAGACGCGTCTCCTTCTTCTCCTTCTAAAATCCTCTCCCAAAGAACCCTAAAGAATTGTGAGGCTGCATGTCAATCCTTCTTCCATGTTAAATAATTTCTTATAAAAACAACTGCATGGACTATTCATTCTAGGTATTTTTTTGAAGAACACACAAAACACTATCATTCAAAATGATTTTCCATTCCACACGAGTGCTTTTCAATTAACGACCTGATCAGCCTCACCGGCATCCTCTGTCTCACCTCACCTCGTCGGCGAGCTCAGGCTCACCTCTACACATGTGCGACTATGACTCTTCAAATCACCCTAAGCCCTACCCTTTCTCTATATTCAGGAGCCAGTAATGGCGACATAGAAGATCAACAATGAAGACCAACGGGTTCGATTTCTCCCAAAAAATGGTACAACTTCTCCTGAGTTCAAGTTCACTCTTCACTCTCAGAGTTTTTTTTCTCCCTAATTGATGCATCCACCTTCTCATCTATCCCTCCTCCACCAGGTTTTCTCTCATCTCTCTCCTCCTTAGATGAAGATTGTCGGATATGTGAAGGGAGTAACCGAAGGAAACCCTAAAACTGGTACAAATCCGACTTCACTCTTCAATCTCTGTTTTTTTTCATTCCATTACCTTTATGAGACTATCCTTCATTTCATTTCAATCTGTTTATTCCTTCTTCAAAATTTGTGATTGTTCTTTGTTTGAAGATACCTTCCTTTTTCTTAGCTCTTTTGATTTGATTGTTTGCAATTTCAGTCAATTGTGTCTGTTTTTAGTTGTAGGGTTGTTTTATAGTTTGATGTAGGATTAATTGTTACTTTGACATTCGCTATAAAGGAGACAACTTTGAGAATGTTTTCTAAAATTCGACATCAAGTTCTTTCTAAATGCTAACTTCCTAAAAATATATTTAATTTCACTATTTCAATCTCTAAATTGAACTCCAAGATTAGTCCATTCTAATTTTGAGTGTCTATAATAATCAAAAGGGTATCTCTAATTTTTCTAATCAGAGGAACTAGGGAATAGGAACAGAGTTTGCAAAAATCTTGGTATTCTAAATCCTAACTTCCTAAAAGATATATTGTAGAGGAAGAAGAAGATGGTTCAGGTAATGAAAGCAAATATGAACACTAAGTTTAAAATTACAAGCTTAAAAAACTTAATTTCATGTGAGAATTTAAATATTTTTTGTTTTTTTGTTTCCTTATGAAATAAACAGGTGGTTATGGCACAGTCTATAAGTTAAGAAGCAAAAAAGATGGAACAACATTCGCTGTTAAAAGTAAGGAGTTGAATGTTATTTAATTGCCTAATCTGTTAATTTAATATTTTCTAGAAGTAATGTTGACCTGGAATTGCATAACATCTTTGCAGATCCTCATGAAAATGCTAACAAAAACCATGTTTATAATGAATTTAAAATGTTGGAGAGATTCAGGTAAGGATGTTTTATAAATATCACTCAAAACAATCTTCTCTGTTTTTGTTACTGATACATAATCCAATTATATTTCACGGGTAAGAATTTTGTGATTAAATACGAAAGCTCATTCGAAGGTTAGCATCATGAAATAAACTTTAAAGGTTAGCATCTATTTTCCTTTTAATTTTGTTAATCCACATTTCAATTGAAGTCGGTTAAATTGGAAATTTAACCAGCCTAATTGTAGATTGGAGCGGTAGAAGTGGAATGCTCCTAATTGATTAAATATGCTTTTAATCACTCATCAAGATACAATCACTTTTTTATTATTGATCATAAAAACTTCAAATCTTTTATCGTAAGCCAAAATTTAATTAAAACTTTCTTTTCCATGGAATTTATTAATGATTCCCAGCTCATCTCCTTTTGCAATTTGGATAGTAGCATGCAAATTAAACAAGGTAATTATTTTTAGATTTATATTTGTTTTCGGCAAAAGAAACTATTAGTTTACTGTATGTGGTTGAATGTTTCTTGCATTCACCATTTTTTTGCTTCCATTAGTAAGTTTTATTATCTAATATGAACTAACTAGTTCTCTAGCATCATCTTGTTTAGTCTACTAGTTTTAGAACTATAGTTGTGTTTTAGGGGTATTTTTGTCATTGTTACGTATTTTCATTGCATTCTTTTATCTTTTTGCTTCCATTTGTAATCCTTCTGATTTTTTTATCCTTCTGTTTTTTATCTAAGTGAATTGCATATGAAAATCACTAAAAAAATGCTCTTATCTGGAATCTCCAATTCCTTTCTCCTGATTTTTTGATCCTCCTGTTTTTTTTATATCAGTTGATAAGGGTATAATTCTTGGAATTGTTACTTGTTTGTAAGAAAATTACATTATATGTTGAGAATTTTTAGCTTCTAATATTTATTTTTGGTACAGGGGGCAACAATTTCAGCCATCATAATTGATAAGGTTATAATTCTTGGGTTTGTGATTTCCAATGATCCTCATGTATAATTCTCTAACCAATTGATAATACTAAAATTTATAAGGTGAAATGTTTGAACAACTCTGTTAAAACTCTAGCATTTATGTTATTCGACTCATTTTTTGTTTATTGTTTGTTATGATTTAATAGAATTTATGCTCTTCAGGTTAAATGGATTTGTATTGAAAAGTTCTACTAAGGTCTGGACAAGTTGGTGGACAAGTTTCTTTCAGGTAAATTTATTTACGTTCTATTCTTTATGTGAATAATAATACTTAAGAAAATTTCCTAAGTTAAGTTTGGAAAATTGACTGCAGTATATATTTCATAAATAACCAGCTCTTTTAATTGTTGTATGTAAATTTGTAATTCCTTACAAACATTATGGTAGTGGCTTTATACTTGTTGTCAACTTTACTAGCAGGAGTGAATCAAGAACTCTAATTGGCTAATTTTAAGATTCTTCCTATGGTGGTCACATGTATATTATATAATCTTTATTACTGAAGTTCCATTTTTACCCTTTTACCCACAACTACATCTATTTCATCTCTCTTTTGTCTAATTATCTACAATTAAGAATCTATGTGGGTAGGCGAATGCATGAAAGTCAGTTTGCCCTTATAAAGTATGTAAATAGTTTTTTATTTGTTTAAAGATGGTATGAATTGGGTGCTATATAGGGTCTTAATGAAAGTAAAATAATTGTTTTACCTTTGTCTCTAGAGTAAATCAAAATTTATCAATAAGAAAATGTTTCTCAAGATATTCAACGAATAAAACATTGTGGGTGCTTAGTGATGGAATCAGCTTATTTAAGAAACTAAGTAAACAAAGAGGTAGTGGTATGTAGTATTATGGTGGAGTGAAAAAAAATCCTTTTGTTTGCCATAAAGGAATGGAATAGTGCATTCCATTCTATGATTTTCCTTTTCAATTGGCCATGTGATATACAAATCCAATAATTAGACGGGTATACCCTCATTGTATGTAAAATGTGTTTCTTTAAGATTTGTGTGTTTTTTAGATCACTTGGTATGATCAAGCAGTTTAACATCAATACACAAGACAACACTTGGTAAGTATAATATTTTTTTGTCATTGTTTCTCATAATTTGTGTTTTTTATGATGGCTGACAATTCTGGTTATGTTTTCCCACATATCATGTTTGATGATGATGCATGGTGCTTCCTGATTTGGTGAAAGTTGATTCATTTATCTTAATCCCTTTTAATGTTCCATTAGTTAGAGAGATTATTTGTATACACTATTTTTTGTATAATGAGATTATTGAATATGATTCAGTTTAAATGTTAATACATTTATCGTATGAAATGAATTGTTTTCTTATTATTTGTAAATGTGTGTCGTAAATGCATATTGTAAATCGTTGTTGAAGTTTATGACACACAAATGAGTTTCATCTTCATTTATGATAGGGGATATAATGATACGCAATGCGAGTCGTAAATACGCGTCGTAAGGTTACTGCACACAAATGCATGTCATATTTCTTTATGACAGGGCCTTCCTTGACACACATTACGTGTCGTAAAAGTGCATCGTAAATGCGCATCGTAAATGCACATCGTAAATTTACGACGCGCAAAAGCGTGTCGTCTTTCTTTATGACAGGGCCTTCCTTGACACGCATTTGCATGTCGTCTAAGCATTTTACGACACGCATTGTGCCCCGTAAAAGGTTGTTTTCCTAGTAGTGAATGGAAACTCTAACTCTCCAATAGGAATATCAAGATCCCTATTGAAAGATCGAGATACAAAAGGCCAACACGCACCCGAGTCGAACAACACAAGAGCGGGCCAAGAGTTGACTAGGAACGTACCTATCAGAGGCATATATATATATATATATATATATATATATATATATATATATATATATATATATATATATAAGAATAACATAAAACATATTCAACAGAATAATGAATAGATACATACCAGTTACAACATCCGAAGCTGCTATGGCCTCTTCGGTAGTGAGCTGAAAAGCGCGACCTCGAGCCCTCGGGGGCTCTACCCTACCCTGACTCCCATCTGTGATCCTTAGAGTAGCTGACGCTGGAACCTGCACCGAGCAACCAGCAAGCAAGGGACATTGGGCCTTCATATGGCCCACCTTATCACAATGATAACAAAGTCTAATGCTAGAAGCTGGAGCTTGTTGTTGGCAATCCCTCGCAATGTGACCCTGCTTGCTACGTATGTGGCATATCGAAGCAGATCGACAAGCTCTATCATGAACCTTGCTGCACTTCCTACAAGTGTGGCTCCTCTTACTCCCCGACCACAAATCATCGGCCCTAAACTGCTTCGGTGCAGGCTACGGCTGTGTCGGGGCCGATCTCTGCTCCCTTGTTTGAATCTCTATCTCAATCTCATGTCATCTGGCGGCCTCCTGCAACTGCAGTAACAAACCCTAACAATGAGTTGATACAAACTGCCTTATATCTATCTTGATCATGCTTAAGTAATAGGTCATTTGAGCCTGCTCGGAAGCAGCAAACTCAAGACAAAACATGGCCCTATCCATGAACATCATGGTGATCTCCGTCATCGACTTAGTCCCCTGCCTCAGGTCTAAATACTCCTGGGCCAACATGTCATGCTCCACCAGCGACATAAATCTAGAACGGAACATCTCTGAAAACTACTCCCAAAGCATAGCAGCTCTGTGGTTAGAAGAATATGATCTCGTAACAAGTCTCCACCAATCCTTCGCTCCGGACCTCAGAAGGTTCAAAGCGCACATGGCCTTCTGGTCAGTTGGGCAAGAGCAAGTAAAGAAACACCCCTCAATATCGAACAGCGATCTCAGGGCTATGATCTGGCCCTGAACTCCTTCAATTTTTGGGGGCTTCGTATTATCAAAGTCTCGATACTGGAAAACCCTCCCAACACCAACCCTAGTAGCGGCAACAACTATGATGGCTACAGAAGCAACAACATCAGTCACAGAAGCATAACGCTCATCAAAGTACTCTACCATGCTGGTCTTAATAGACCAAAACATCTCTAGCAACTGAGCTCAGAAGTGAGCAACAACCTCCTCCTTAAGGATCTCCCTGATCTTGTCCTTGGACACTGCTGGCCCACCCTGACTGCCAGCTCCCAATCCCGATCCAGATCCAGCCCCAAATCGTCTCGTCATAACCATACTAAAAATAAACCAAGGAGATATCAGATAACACACATATCATATCAAGGGAACCAACTCCCAACAAGCTCTAGGGGTTGTGACTTCCCTGTTACGCATACGGGTACTTTCTTTTTAGTAGTATGGGCCCATACTACCTTCCATACCTGCCCGTATTTGTCTCAAGGATCATCACAACAACCCTAACAATACATAATAGCATACGCTTACACAAAATCCTCACACCCTTAAGGAAGGCTAAACATCTTGAAACTGGTCGGCTGACGCCACACAACTCATCCATGAAACTTCCACCAACCCTGCAACACTCATGCATGCTAATCATACATAACACTGGACCATATAGACATTCGAATATCTGATCCAACCCTAAGCCCTTCATCAAACAAGAACAGGAAATGAGGCCAAACCAAACATTCTAAGTCTATAGAATCTTAGTTATGTATAACCATGATGCATACACTAATCAACTACAGTAATGATGTCAATTTCAAATTAACAAGAATCTTATGCTATCAAGAATCATATAATCAGGAAATTCTATCATAAAATCCCTGAAGATCCCTAGCCTATCACTAGCATGTTGTTCTAACATATCACAATATCAAATAACAGTGTGGTAATTTGGGGTCTACTTACTGGCTCCGGCTGATCGTACATATCATACTCTCTTTGATTATTTGAAAATACTTTGAAAATTCATTTTTAAAATCTTTTCCTTAGTTTAAGACTGGATTTACACGAGTGTTCCTCCAATTCATTCAAACCAAGGCTCTGATACCAACTTATAACGTCCACAAAAAAATCATGAAAACATTAAACTTTTAATACCAATCCAAAATCATAAATTGTTTCCCAAAATCATAAGTGAGATGACAGATCAAAATACCTGAAACATAACCCAAAATCATAGTCTTCAAAACATGTTAAATATCAGAGTTTCCCAAAATCATAAGTGAAAACACAAGGATGTGTACGGTCACGCCTTAGCCTTCCTGTTATCATCTAAAGTACCTGAAACATAACCCAAAACTGTAAGCCCAAAGCTTAGTGAGATACCCCAAAATACCAACACATAAATAGATAACAAATAGAATTAACAACATACTATGGGTCCAATCAACCATTGGGTTGAAATACCCCAAGCCCCTCATCCATTGGGTTGGAATGGCAACATACTATGGGTCCAATCAACCGCTGGGTTGGAATACCTAAGGACCCTCAACCATCGGGTTGGAATGCCAACACACTATGGGCCCAATCATCCTCGGGATGGAATACCCTCGGGCCCCTCAACCATCGGTTTAGTATGCCCTGGCCTGTTGGCTAACGCACAAAGCAGTGAAGCCTCACCTACCAACCAAACAAATGCACATACATAACAGATAATCATATAACAGTCTCCAGCTAGTCAAACAGATCTATAGATCACTAAGCATAGCATCGCCTTATATACCAAGATACCGATCAAACAGATCACTACAGTACAATAGCATGCATAATAGGATATCAATCTAATGGGTCGGCCTTGGTGCCTTCGACCCGTAAGTACAGTGAGGAAAACTCACCTCGCAAATAGAACATAAGCTGATAAGGTCCCAACTCTGAAACTCAGCTCTCTAACCAACACCGAATCCCACCAATTGACCAATTCCATCAAAATCCCAAAAGACCCTCAAGGTCAAACTTCAACTAGTCAAACCCACTAAGTCAATTGAGTCAACTCAGCTGAGTCAACCCAACCGAGCTGACCCAATGCGCGTATGCGGGACGTACTATGGAGGTATGAATGACGTACACGAGGCCTCGCAACTTGACCACCATCGGGGTAGTTGACCGAGTACACAGGGCGTACTCAAAGTATGATGGACGTACCCTTGCAAACTTCAAACTCCATTAAGTGCTTAATGGCTTAAGCACTTAAGTCCATATTCTAGATCCAAGGCTTACATACACTCTAAAGCCATAAAGTTTCCAACTTTACGACTTTAAAAGTCTAATAAGTGCTTAACTCAGGTCTTAATCCATTAAGACCTTCAACAAGATGCATGGAGCAATTCTAACTAATCGAACTTCATTTTAATGGCTAAGGACCCCTCCTAAAGTATGAAAGGACAACTCAAAATGTCCAAAACATGCCATGCTCAATATCAGACCTTTAGACCAAAAAAGTAACACAAAAACACCCATAAACAAGATCTAGTAAACTAGCCATCAAGGTATGAACTTTATACCTTGAAATGATGGAGAATGGTGCAAAACTTCCAAATCTAAGATGCTTCTTCCCTCCAAGATGAGCTTGGTTCCTTTCTTGTTCTTCTATGCACACAAACACACACTTTAGCGCTTGAAATGGCTTCAAAAGGAGGGTTCTAGGGTTACAATCATGAAAGAGAGGGTGGAGATTGTTAAGGTGAAAGGAAATTAGACCATAAAGATGCTTAAATACCAGCCAAACCTTAAAATTTAAGGTTTCCTCATTTAGCAAGTACTCCCAGCATACAAACAACTACGCATGGTGTACTCCTCCCTGCCAAAATTACAAAAATGACACTGGGGTTCCAATGCACAATTTATTGGACTTAGGAACCAAAATGCAATATAATAAAATTAAAGGGTTGAAATTAGAAGTAGCTTAACATTGAGATGTTACATATAACAGACTACAAGGTCTATTTTATCATATTCAAAAGCATGTATTATTTACATTCATCCATTGGTCAACAGACCCTATCTCACTAGAGAATATGAAGGCTACCACAAATATCAAAAGACAGATCCAAGTGACCAGGTGATCCTGTGCCACAAGAACCATACTAATGACGAGTGAGTGTTTTTTACAGAATGAGTTGTGAATCGATTCCACAACTCCTAAGTGTTGGATAAGGTGTCTAAGTCCATAACTATATTTGGTATGTACTTGACCCGGTTTAGCATGGTCCATTTAGGTTGCACTTCACCGAAACAATTTGGACTTTTGAGAAGAGGATATGTATGATTTATTAATATATTATAACTTATAATATATTAATATGAAATCATATTATTTAATTAGTATTGATCAAGAATTAATTGGGAATTAATTTTGTGGTCAAAAGAGACTAATTAAATATATAGGGATTGATTTTGTAAATCATTCATTCTTATAATGCGGGCTAATAATCCATGATTCCTTATGTTGGGCTTAACCCATGGATACTCCATGGAGGTTAAAACCCATGGATCATAAGGAATGTGGAAAGACATGCACATTAGGGTTTATATGGTGTAACCCTAATGTAACCATACTATATAAGAAGTCCTTTGGTTCAAGAACTTGGCACCTAGAGTATATACAAGAGTGTGGCCGATTTTGTGAGCTAGAGAGTCCTGTTCCAAGTTTCCAAGTGTTAGTGGTGATTTGTGATTCAACTTGAGGCATTCACACTATTGGTGCTAGGCTCTTAAATCTCCAAGAAACAAGCTACAACAAAAGTTATGTTATCTAACTTGTTTTATTACCCAAGTATCAAAGTTTTGTATGCTAGCTAGGGTAATACCTTGGAAACTAAAAGTTTGCATCTATAATAGGGAAAACATAGATCCAAGGTATTTAGGGTTGCATGTACACCTTAGGAATGTTAGAAAATCTTAAAACCCATCGGTGGTATCAGAGCCTAGGCTTGTTTTCAATTATAGTTGATGCTACTTGTTGTTTGAAGTTGAAAAAATCAGTTTTATGCATTCTGACTGATGAACTCGTCGAGTCCACTGATGGACTCGACGAGTCCATGTACAAAATGAGCTACTCGACGAGTCCAGTTTATGGACTCGCCTAGTTAGCTGGGTAGAGTGCAGAAAATCGATTTTTTGGCCACAAATGCGTAGGAACATTAGCCTAAACTATTTTGAATTATGAAAATATGTTTTTTAAGATATGGTAATGATCATGCTGATCCATTTGAAAGGTGATTGTCAAAATTTCATTTTTTGTATTAGTTTATACGATTAGTCTAATTACATGGAATTTCTTTGATTTGAATTATCTTATTCATATGAGTCTAATCAAGAACTTGAACATGCTTGTTAGTTTTATTGATGATCTTGATGATTTTAATGGACTCCATAAATTGTTCTCAAGTTATGGAATTCCAAAAGTTTTTCATTTAAATGAATCATTAAAAGTCATAGGTTATAGAAAAATGAAGAGTCTCATTTTAAAAGACCATTAAACTCATATGTTATGAAGTTGAAAATCTTTGAAGAGTTTCAAAACTTGCACTCAAGTTTTGGAATTTGTAAAGTCACACATTAAAACTTTAATTCCAAACCCTAGAATTTTAAAAGTTTAAAATTCAACCCTTATATTATTATAATATTATAAGTTTAATAATATATATATATATATATATATATATATATATATATGTGTGTGTGTGTGTGTGTGTGTGTGTGTATAAGAACAAGTCTGTCTTACCGTTAGTAGGCCTCATTCACGAAGCTGGTCTATAAGAGAGGTATAAGGTTATTGCCTATAAAATGGTGGTTTAATGAGTGTCCACTCTCACCCACCGCTTCCTTCACTGGTGGAGGGTCGTTAGCCGAACGGGTAGGACAAAGACTATAATTCTCATTAAAAGTATAATGATAGATATAAAGTAACTAAATGTTTTATAAATTCCCAATCTTAGTTACTTTAGGAAAATGTGAAATTGATGCTAACCCATTAACTTACACTTTACACCTTACCAAGTCGTTAGTGGAGCATGTGTCGTTAACCAACACACTAACATGGACTAGTAAAGGTGGAAAAGGGTATCTTAATGTTTGTCATAGATCAATGCAGCGTGTGTGGTTAACCAGCACATCGACTAGGTGATAAATGACATTAAGAGTACCAAGTATATTTGCATGGTTATTCACACCTTGTTTGTGATCCTCGGTATCCCAGTCACAAACTTAAAGGGCATAATCTAGATTTAAACATGTCATTGAAATGTTCAATGAATCTCAAAAGAATCTAGGAATTTCAATTCATCTAAAACCTAATAATCAATTTTGTTTTTCATGGTGGAAATTGGTAAATCATCATTTACCAACCTTCAAATATTTTGCAACTTGGATTATGGCATCCCTCTTCCAAATTGTAAATATTGTGTTGAGTCCTAGCCTTAATATTTCATTTTGGGTGTTATATTAAGGACTCTATATCTAATCTAAGCTTCGTCCTTCTTCTTTTTTAGATGTCTTATAACAATGTTGCTTCTGGCTCAAACCCTATCGGCTCCTTCTCTTTCATGAACCTTTGTGGGAGAGTCATCTTTGATGGAACTAATTTCAATGATTGGATTAGGAACATAAGGATGGAAGTCATTATGAGGACAAGGAATATGTCATCGACAAGTAGCTGAAGGAAATTGATGAGTCTGCTGCCACTCCTCAGGAGATTGATGATTTTAGGGCACATGAGAAAGATGCCACCAAGGTAGCTTGTATCATGCTTGCCACCATGTATCCTAAACTCCAAAATTCCTATGAGGAATTCTACCCTTTTGAGATGCATCAGGACCCGATGGAAAGATACAATCAGAGTGCTCGTCAAGAGCAGTATGAAATCACTTTCTCCATGATTACAACAAAGACGAAGGATGGTGAACCCATCACGGGCCACTTGTAGAAAATGCAAAGGTTTGTGGACCGTCTGCTCAAATTGAATGTAAACTTTGATGAAGAGCTAGCTATAGATATTATTCTACACTCCTTACCTCCATGTTATGATCAGTTCCGCATGACTAATCATATGAACAAGGAGGAAGTCACTTTGAGATAGATTTAAGGCCTTTTGACGACTGTCAAAAGTGGTCTCAAAGGTAAGTTTGCTATAACCACTCCTATTGCTACTGCCCCAGTCCTGGCAATCGGGCAAGGCAAGCGAAAGAAGAGGAAGACCCCTTCCAAGGGTCACAAGGGAAAGTCTCTTGATGGGTCCTCTTCTAGCAAGACAAAAGTTGGTATTGCTACTCCCTCCTCCAACCCAAAAGAAGCAGAGTGCTTCTATTGTCATGATAAGGGGCACTGGAAGTGAAGCTGCCCTAAGTACTTGCAGGATGGGAAAGTAAAACCCACCCATGCAGGTATTTACACTATATTGTCTAATAACTCACAACATACTAATTCTTGGGTCCTTGATACAGGTTGTGGTATTCACATTTGTTCTAATTTGCAAGGAATAAAATGAAGTGAGGATGTGGAGCACGGGAAGATAAAAGTAATCATGGGGAATAGGAAAGTTTCACCTGTCACCAAGATTGGAGTTTATTATTTATTGCGTTGTAGTGGGTTAAAGTTAGATTTGAATAATTGTTGTTACTCGTCTGAAATGGCAAGAAATATTATTTCTTTTCATTGTTTGTACAAACAACGTTTCACATTTTCGTTTGATAATGAAATTGGTGCAATAAATGCTTATTATAATGGTGTTTTTTATTTTAAAACACTACCCTATAATGGTGTATATGAAACTGTGATGGTTGTAGGCAACTTAGGAAATAATGTATTGCATATTAATTATTCCATTAGTTTGGATAAAGCATCCTTGTGGCATTGTCGTCTTGGACATGTCAACAAGAAGCGTATAGGCCAACTCCAAAAGGCTGGAGTCTTGGAATCATTTGACTTAAAGTCAAATGATAGTTGCGAATCTTGTTTGCTTGGAAAGATGACTAAATCACCCTTCACTGGTTCTTGTGAGAGGGGTGAGGGTTTGTTGGATCTCATACACACCGATGTGTGTGGGCCCTTCAGAACCGCCACAAAGGATGCTAACCGCTTCTATGTGACTTTTACTGATGATTACAGTAGATATGGCCACGTCTACTTAATCAAGCATAGTCAGAAACTGTAAGGTCCCAAATTCTAAGATCCAAATCCATGATCAAATGATATTGCAATCAATCAGAGTGTAGAAGGAGTATAAGAAGAATTAACCCAAGCATGCATACATTTATATCATATAAACATTAAATACACCGTGGAAAACACACACATACGTCACCCTAAGACTGACACAGACACGTACTATTTATATCACCCCAACAACACACGAGTGTACAGCCACACACGTGTGTGTAGCTGCACACAGTTATACAAAAGATACAAACACCATAACTAACCCCAAGACCCAAACAAGACTTTTACAAGATAGATGCCTAGCCTCAACCACTATATTATGACCTATCAATCTCCCCCTTGGTTTGTGGCTAGCATATACATGGTCTTCAATCACTTGTTTCTCGAATAGCCTTAGGTCAGATTTTCCCATAGATCGCATCCAAAGTTTTTCATTGATGATCGTGGAAACCATTCTTGTGAATTCCTTTGCAGCAGCTTCCATGACCTCCCTTCTATATATGATTTGATGACGGGCCAAGGTATGAATGTCTCTCTATCTGAATCTCAGGAGATCCTTAGCGCTAATGAGCCTCAGAACTCCTTTTCTGCTTCTGAACTTTATGGCAGCAGTTGTTGTTTCATCATCATAGGCCCAAAATTCCATATCATCAAGATATCCATCACTAAAGTGTTGTAGAATTGGAATCTCCTTCACTTGATTAGTCGTTGGCCATAACATTATCTTCATCGGTTGGTTAGTTTCAGGGTCAAGGATATCTTTGTCTTTTCTAACCAACGCTTTTGTAGTCTTCATTATTGGAAAGTTATCCCTGGCCTGTCTATCCAAAAACTGCTTGAAGTTGAAAACACTAGCATCTTGAGAAGGAATGTGGAATGGAGCCCTTGAGCGTTCATAGAGATCAACCTTCGTCCAGGAGCTGAAGTCATGAATGTTTTTCTGGTATTCTGGATTTCCAGAATTCCTCTTAACCACCCACAACTTAATCTCAGCATCATAACCCCACATCTTGATCCCTGTACGATCACCATATTGATCACCAAAATTTCTCCTTTTAAGATCAGTCACTATGAGTTGAGGTTCATCTGCTTTATGATTCTCATTTGAACTTTTTAAGAAAAGCAAGCCTTCCTTGTGCTCAACTGTGACTGTTCTTTTTCCATGTTTGATTTTGATCTGTGGAATGGCATTTACAGGCTCCTTCTCAAATCGATCAACAACTCTTGTTGTTCTTGGAGGTGGTTGGTCAACAGGAAATTCGCCTTCGGAAGGCTAGATGGGAGTTGTAGGAGGATCTTCAATACCATCCGGCTGTTGAAACAGAGACTAGAATTTATCTCCAAAGGCTTCAAATAGTTTGTTCTTCAAGCTAAAATAGAAAGCGGTCAAAGATCCAAGATTAGTCTGTAGCTCAGATATTTGTTTTGACTTCAATGCATTATCTTCCTCAAGCTCAGCAATCCTAACATCATGCTTTCCAATTAAAATGTCCTTCTCAATATTTTGTTGTTTTAGAATGCCAATTTCTTCTTTGAGAGAGGACACATCAGAATCATCATCCCCTGAACGACCTTCCTCGATAGATATTCCTTTTCCACGTGAGGAAGGTTCAGAAATATGTTGAGCCAAGTGCCTTGCTAGCCTTATGGAGGCTTCATCTAGTGAAGGCCTTGTGGGGGAGTATTCTGGGACAGCAGATGACCCGCCTGTTTCGAACATGGTGCGTGGTCCCTCTTCGGTAAGTGTAGGTGGTGCAATAACTGTTGTGGTGACGGTTGTGGATGGAGCTGGAGGTGCTTGATCTTGAATAAGCACTCCCTGCCTCGGATCAAGACGCCTTCTTTTCACAGGAGGCAGAGAGGTCTATGTCTATGTCGGATCACTAGAAGATGGTACAGATGTAAGAATTGTTGTATCAGAGGGAGGAATCCTTGAAACTGTATCCTTATGGCTTGAAGATTCTACCATCAATCTTGATGTAGGAGGCATTGTTTTAAGAACGTCATCAGCAACCCTAGACTCAGTTGCTATTTGAACAACTTCAAGGTCATTGATAAAGAAACTATCAAAGAACTCTGATACCAATTGTAAGTCCCTAATATGCTTGTATATCAATCAGATCCGTTTGATGGTGCGGAATCCCAATCAAACGGATGATGTCGGATCTAATAGAAGAGAAGAAGGAGAAGAATAACTTGAATCTATGATGTATTCAAAGATATGAGTGATGCTCCATACATATTAGATTCTCTCACACATACTATTCTTCTCTCTAGTTTCTCTCTCTACAATATGCTCCTCTCCTATGACTCTACTCTAGGCCACACCCCCTCCTCACCCCTTACTTCTATATATATGGGCTGCAAACTTAAGGCCGAAACCCAATTCTAGACCGAAAACACATGGGTTTTCAGTCCAAGCTAAAAATAATCCAATACTATTTTCGGCCCAAATAATAAAAATAATAAATGCTTAGAAAAGCAAAGTATAAACCAAATTTTTGACCAAACAGCTGTGCTCATATCCAGCTTAGTTCCAAGAGCCTTCTTTAGTGACTACCAAAATCTCGAGGTAAACCTGCTATCCCGATCGGAGATAATGGATACAGGCACACCATGCAAGCGGACTATCTCTTGAATGTAGATTCGTGTGAGTCTTTCCATCTTGAAGTTTTCTTTGATTGGTAGGAAGTGGGCGGATTTGGTCAATCGGTCGACAATTAACCAGATGGTATCGTACCCACTCGGAGACTTGGGTAACTTAGTGATGAAATCCATCGTAATATTTTCCCATTTCTACTCAGATATTTCTAGTTGCTGAAGTAGACCTGAGGGCTTTTGATATTCCACCTTCACCTTGGCACAAGTCAGGCACTTGTCAACGAAGGTAGTGATCTCTGCTTTCATGTTCGGCCACCAATAGAGTTGTTTGAGATCTAGATACATCTTATCTGAACCTGGGTGAACGAAGTATCTAGTCTTGTGAGCTTCGTTCATGACAACCTCCCTATAACTGCCGTACTTTGGGGTCCAGATCCGGTTCATGAAAATAGTAGACTCCATCACCCTTGATCTCCAGGTTCTTTTCCATTCCCCTTAAAGCTTCATCTGACATGTTTTTTGGTTCTAAGGTTTCCAATTGAGCCTCTCTGATTAGAGCGGATAGATGGGAATGGATGGTCATTGTCAGTGCCTTCACCCTACCATCTGAATACTCTTTCCATCTAAGGGCATCAACTACCACATTGGCCTTGCCGGGATGATAGCGTATTTCGCACTCATAATCACTAAGTAGCTCTACCCATCATCGTTTGTGACATCCCCAAAATCACGGCCAGAAAAGACCGATTTTCATTTATGCTTTTAAATAATTTCAGAGTAAATCCTTTTGATTTGAAAGAGTTGCGGAATTTGTTCCCAAAAAAAAACATGATAAAATCATATTTATCAAAGCATTTCATCAAGAGATGCATTTTCATTATATAATCAAAACTCGGGATGTCATGTTCCGATACAGACCATAAAGCATAAACGATAACATTACAGGTCATTCAACAAATATATACATATACAGACTTGTAAACAAAACAACTTGATGATTCAACCATCTTATGCCCTCGCGCCACTACCTATAATACAAATAAAACTGAGTGGTTCAGGATTGGGAGCCTGGTGAGCATATAGGGTTTTCAACCCACAATAAATAAATTATATTTAATTTCACCAACCAATCACTATCCCGATTACCCATTCCCGTTATCCTCACTTTACGTCCCTAAAATAACATCTATCTCAAGGGACCTAATCTAGGATTTTCATCGGGACGGACATCACTGCTAAGGGGTTTCCTCAACAATAGATATCCTAAAGGCAACCATGAGGGGGATAGAGTACACCGGTGAATACATCGTTCACAACACCTACAGGTTATGAACCTGCTAGCGTTCCACTGGACTGTCTAGAAAGAGTCCGTGGTCGTTATCCATACTCCGCTAAATAACTAGATCAACAACAACAACAACATCGAGCCCTCTCATCTGTTTATTACACACCAACTATCTACCCATGTTCTACCCAACATATTAGTAGATAAAATATATACTTTCATACATAGTTTGAAACCTGTATATCATTTTCATTCAATATATATTCCACATAACAGATGAGGCATACCCACATAACACGTATTTCATAGAAAGCAATTCAGATCTATGAGATGAAAGAGGTTGAACATACATTCACACACATAACAACAAATTCTACACATAACATGTATTTCGTATAAAATACTCCTTAATCATGTGTTAGAAGAAAGTAACTACACACTCACACATATAAACAACAATATACTTAATACACTCGAACCATACTTGTATTATTATCGTGTTTATGAAAGGTAGTATACACTCACTTGATCGGAAGACGATCGGACAGCACTATGACTTGCAGAAGTAGTAATCCTCAGCAGATCTGGAAGATCTTCACAATAATCGAACTTCTCGCGGACAGAGCTTCGACTCGGGAACCGCACTTCTCGGGATCTTTGGGATCTCGGGACTTGCCTCGGGGCTCGAGAATGATACCGGGGCTTCGGGGTATTTCTGGCACGCAAATCGATGCAAAACGGGAGAGAGAAGAGAGAAAATGAACAAAACTCTCGGCTGCCCTCGCAAGCCTTTTATAGAGGCTGAGCCTCGCACATACGCGGGGCGTACAGGTCCGAAATCGTCACTGCGTTCGTCATCCGAAGCCACTTGCTGCGAGTGTCGACATCTTCGGAGTACGCGGGGCGTACACGAGTACTCGGGGCGTACCTCGGATCGGACTGCTGACTCCCCTTCGGATAATGCCGGATTTTTCAATTAAAAATAAATACAAATTAATTAATAAACTTCGGAAATTCATATCTTCTTCATACGAACTCCGTTTTCGACGTTCTTTATATCCACGCGAAGGTGAGACTACGATCTACAACTTTCGTTTAGATTTCGTCGGCTAATTTTGATTTTATTTTTATTATTTATTTTTAATAGGCCGCGACAGAAAAACTTCGTTATAAATTCATAACTTCTTCGTTTGACGTCCGTTCTCGCCTAACTTTTTATCGCTTCGATACCAACAACGAGACCTTCGATCCTCGTTTAGAATGCTTCGGCTAAAAACCGCTTGATCTCAAATCGAGTATTTCAGGTTGCATACCGCAAAGTCGAAACTTCAATAAATCATAACTTCCTCATACGAAGTCAGATTTGGGCGTTCTATATAAATTCGGAAACCTCGTTTCAGCTACTACAACATTATCCAAAGATATTAAGTTTATTTTACACTTAAATTTTGACGCTTATTTTTATTCTTAATTAATCAAACCACATAATTAAGCAATTAAGCACAAAACACATAATACTCAAATAATACACTCTTATTATTTCAAAACGGGTTACAAAGGTTAACCTAGACTATTACATTGCTAAAAATGGCAAGCCCGGAAACACAGGCGTTACAATTCTCTCCACCTTAGAATGATTCCGTCCCCGGAATCACACATCAACAAACAAATGCGGATAGCGACCCATCATGTCACTCTCCGTCTCCCAGGTGAGATTCGGCCCATTCGTGTGTTTCCATCGGACAAGCACTAACCCAACCATCTTGCGTCGCAATTTCTTAGTCTTTCGGTCAACAATTGCCTCTGGTTCCTCAATCAACCTTTTGTTCTCATCGATTCTCAACTCCGAAAGTGGAATCATGTCGGGAATTTCTCCCGTGAACTTCCTCAAATAACACACATGAAAAGTGTTATGAATTCCATTCAGTTCTTCTGGTAGTTCGAGCTTGTAAGCTTGGTTCCCAATTCTCTGAAGAACTTTAAACGGTCCAATAAACCTTGGACTCAACTTTCCCCTTTTTCCAAATCTTATAAGTCCCTTCCACGGCGAGACTTTAAGCAAAACCGAATCCCCAACCTCAAAAGTCATCGGTCTTCGCTTCTTGTCAGCATAGCTCTTTTGACGATCCTGAGCTGCTAACATTCTTTCCCTAATTATTTTCAACTTTTCAGCAGTTTGATGAACCAACTCCGGTCCCATAAACTGCTTTTCCCCAGCCTCAAGCCAACAAGACGGCGTACGACACTTCTGTCCATACAAAGCTTGGTAAGGTGTCATCTTAATGCTCGAGTGGAAACTATTATTGTAGGAAAATTCTACCAAAGGTAAATGTTCATCCCAATTACCTAGGAATTCCAAGGTACATGCTCTCAGTATATCTTCAAGTGTTTGTATCGTTCTTTCGCTCTGACCATCAGTCTGCGGATGGTAAGCTGTACTTAAACACAACTTGGTACCCAATTCCTCTTGTAGACTTTTCCAAAACCTCGAGGTGAAACGGCTATCACGATCCGATACAATCGTTAACGGAACACCGTGAAGCCTCACAATTTCCTTCACGTAAGAATTCGCAAGCTTTTCCATAGACCATTTCTCATTGGCCGCTATGAAATGCGCACTCTTAGTGAATCGATCAACGACCACCCAAATCATGTCATGACCATTCGTTGTTCTGGGCAGTTTAGTGACAAAATCCATAGCAATGTCTTCCCACTTACCCATAGGCACAGGCAATGGTTCTAAACTCCCGTACGGTTTCTGATGTTGTGTCTTTACTCTCGCACAAGTCACACACTCAGACACATACTTTGCAACATCAAGCTTCATCGTCGGCCACCAGTAGTAGGGTTTCAGGTCCCTATACATTTTAGTGCTACCGGGATGAATCGAGTACATGGTCTTGTGAGCTTCTTCCATCAGAAGACCTCTAATTCCTCCGGACTTAGGTACCCAAATCCGATCTTGGAACACCTTCAGTCCGTGACTGTTTACACCGAACACCAACGTTTTGCCCAAACGTTCCTCCTTTCGGTCATTCTTTTCAGAAGCTTCCTCTTGAGCTTTCTTTATACTTTCCATAATAGTCGAGACAACTTCAATTCTCAACGCTCTTGGCCTTTTCCTTTCAAGATTGACTTTCCGACTGAGAGCATCAGCAACAACATTAGCTTTACCGGGGTGGTAAAGTATCTCGCAGTCGTAGTCCTTAAGTAATTCTAGCCAGCGTCGTTGCCTCATATTCAATTCCTTCTGATTAAAGAGATATTGGAGACTCTTATGATCAGTGAAAAGTTTGCACTTCGTGCCATAGAGGTAATGCCTCCATATTTTAAGAGCGAAAACTACCGCTGCCAACTCCAAATCATGAGTCGGGTAATTCTTTTCATGCTCTTTCAGCTGTCGAGACGCATATGCTATCACCTTTTCCCTTTGGGTCAAAACACAACCCAATCCAACCCCAGACACATCGCTATAAACGGCGAAGTCTTCAACTCCATCGGGTAGAGAAAATATCGGTGCCTCGCATAGCTTCTTCTTTAGCTTCTCGAATGCTTCTTTATGCTTATCACTCCAAGCATAAGTAGCTCCTTTGTGGGTCAAAGCTGACAATGGACTAGCAATCGAAGAAAAGCCTTGGATAAACCTTCGGTAATATCCAGCTAATCCTAAAAAGCTTCGAATCTCCGTGGGACTTTTCGGTTGTTCCCACTTCATCACCGCTTCAATCTTTGCTGGATCAACCATTATACCTTCTTGGTTGACCACGTGACCCAAGAATTGGACTTCACGAATCCAAAAATCACATTTGGAGAACTTAGCATACAGTTTCTCCTTCTTCAAGACTTCTAACACTTCTCGCAAGTGTCTGCCATGCTCCTCCTGGCTTTTCGAGTAAATCAGAATGTCGTCTATGAACACTATCACGGATTTATCAAGGAAAGGATTACAAACCCTATTCATTAAATCCATGAATGCTGCAGGAGCATTGGTTAGTCCAAACGACATAACCAAGAACTCGTAGTGTCCATATCTAGTTCTGAATGCAGTCTTCTCAATATCCTGCTCCCTTACTTTCAGCTGATGATATCCTGACCTTAGATCGATCTTCGAGAAATAGCTCGAACCTTGCAATTGATCAAACAGGTCATCAATCCTTGGCAACAGATATCTATTCTTTATTGTTGCCTTGTTCATCTCTCTATAATCAATGCACATTCTCATACTTCCATCTTTCTTCTTTACAAATAACACCGGAGCTCCCCAGGGTGATGAACTAGGTCTAATGAAACCCTTGTCCAATAACTCCTGAAGTTGCATCATTAGCTCCTTCATCTCCGTCGGTGCTAATCGATAAGGTGCTTTCGCAATTGGCGTTGTTCCTGGCAACAAGTCAATACGGAATTCCACTTGTCGATCAGGCGGTAATCCAGGAAGATCTTCGGGAAATACTTCCGGATAATCACACACAACTGGAATATTCTGCATCACCTTCTTTTCCTTCTTAGCATCAATCACGAATGCTAGATATGATGTACACCCCTTGGTCAAACATTTTCTGGCTTTCATCAATGAAATGATTCCAGAATTCACTCTGCGTTTGTCCCCATACACCATAAACGAATCTTTCCTAGGCGGGTTTACTTTGACTATTTTCTTCTTGCATAAAATTTCGGCATCATTGGCGCTAAGCCAATCCATTCCCAAAACGATGTTGAAAACCATTTAGTTATATAGGCAATAATTCCTCGTGGAACTTATTCCCATTCAGATCAATTAAGATGTTTTTCATACGATGGCTAACAGGTACAAACTTGCCACTAGCAACTTCGACTAATAAGGCATCATCTAGTCTAACAGCAGGCAAAGCTAGCTTTCTACCAAATTCATGCGATATAAAGGAGTAGTTGGCTCCAGAATCAAATAAAATTTGGGCAGGCAATTCGTTAACGAGAAAGGTACCTGAAGCGACATCAGCTTCATCTTTAGCAGCTTCCAGTGTCATCTGGAATGCTCTCGCCTTTGGCTTTGGTGGAATGTTGGGTCTAGCTGCCTCCTTCTTCTTCAGGCAGTCCCTCGACATGTGTCCCTCCTCACCAAAACCATAGCAAACTTTCTTAGTGAGGGTACATTCATTGGCATAGTGCCCTGGCTTTCCACACTTGTAGCATGTGTTCGCCACCTCACATCTTCCATGATGCTTCTTCTCACATTTGTCGCACCACTTCGCTTCACCTCCACTTCCCCTCGAACCAGACTTCGAGAACTTGTTTTTCTTGTTGGACCCTGAAGTTCCATCGAACTTCCTCTTTTCACCAACATCTATCCTTTCCAGACCCTTTTCCTTCTGCTGGGCCTCCACATTCTTAGCTGCACGAACAACCGTTTTCAGAGTAGTTGCCATCTTGACTGTCGGACCAAAGTCGGCAGGCAGTCCATTAGCAAGCCTCTCAATCTTGGAGAGTTCTGTTGGCACTAGGTACGGAAATAACTTCATTTTCTCAGTAAATGCAGTAGCATAGTCGTCCATGCTCATCTTCCCCTTCTTCAAGTTTTGGAACTCATTGTTCAGATCAATCAGATCTATTTCTGAACAATACTGCACCCTTAGTTGCTCCAAGAACTCCTCCCATGACATTTTCAGGGCTTCTCCTCGTGGCATAGTATCTGCCAACAACTTCCACCAACTCAGGACTCCAGTCTTCAGTTGTCTAACCACAAAGACGTCCTTCTGTTTTTTGCTACAGTCGCAACTTTCAAATACCATCTCCATTTCGGAGATCCAATCCATTATCTCAATAGGCTTTGGGCTTCCAGAAAGACTTGGCGGCTTGGCGCCCAAGAAGTTCTTGTACATTCGCCCATCCTTGTTGTTTCTCCTTTCCGGATCGTTCCTTCGTTCTCCTTGAGTCCCAACTTGACTCATAATGCGACTATTGTTCCCTTCCTCCGATTGCTCAGGGATCAATTCGGGTTCCTCAATAGGTATGATAGGTTCATCCCTATTATCATGCAACATTTGTCGCATCTCCTCCCTTTGTTCGGCTAGCATAGCCCCAATCATGGCTTGCACCGCAGCCATTGTTATTGGTTCTGGTGCTGCTGCTACAACGGGTATTTGCTCAATCACTGGCGGTTGATTCCTGTTTTCATCCGCGTTTCCAACGCCACTCCTTGTTCTCACCATTTTTGATCTACACACCGAATAAGGTGAAATTTAGATCTTCATTCACAATAGATATTCAAATCATCCTTATTACTCCGAAACGTTTACATGCTAGTTCTAATATCGTATACACACGCTTAGAATCCTACACACATAAGGTTTCCAGATCCAGTCGGCAACAGACCGTAGATCCGAACAAGTAATATCATATATATGGCAACATATAACATTTAGCACATAAAAGCATTTTAGGCAACTTTCCTAAAATAACTAGTGCTCGTGTCTAAAATTCAACAGACACACAACTCACAATTCCACTTAGCATTCTAAGTTTAAGTCTAGAAATCCTACAAATTCCTAGTTCGCTTAAACTAATGCTCTGATACCAACTGTGACATCCCCAAAATCACAGCCAGAAAAGACCAATTTTCATTTATGCTTTTAAATAATTTCAGAGTAAATCCTTTTGATTTGAAAGAGTTGCGGAATTTGTTCCCAAAAAAAAACATGATAAAATAATATTTATCAAAGCATTTCATCAAGAGATGCATTTTCATTATATAATCAAAACTCGGGATGTCATGTTCCGATACGGACCATAAAGCATAAACGATAACATTACAAGTCATTCAACAAATATATACATATACAGACTTGTAAACAAAACAACTTGATGATTCAACCATCTTATGCCCTCGTGCCACTACCTATAATACAAATAAAACTGAGTGGGTCAGGATTGGGAGCCTGGTGAGCATATAGGGTTTTCAACCCACAATAAATAAATTATATTTAATTTCACCAACCAATCACTATCCTGATTACCCATTCCCGTTATCCTCACTTTACGTCCCTAAAATAACATCTATCTCAAGGGACCTAATCTAGGATTTTCATCGGGACGGACATCACTGCTAAGGGGTTTCCTCAACAATAGATATCCTAAAGGCAACCATGAGGGGGATAGAGTACACCGGTGAACACATCGTTCACAACACCTACAGGTTATGAACCTGCTAGCGTTCCACTGGACTGTCTAGAAAGAGTCCGTGGTCGTTATCCATACTCCGCTAAATAACTAGATCAACAACAACAACAACATCGAGCCCTCTCATCTGTTTATTACACACCAACTATCTACCCATGTTCTACCCAACATATTAGTAGATAAAATATATACTTTCATACATAGTTTGAAACCTGTATATCATTTTCATTCAATATATATTCCACATAACAGATGAGGCATACCCACATAACACGTATTTCATAGAAAGCAATTCAGATCTATGAGATGAAAGAGGTTGAACATACATTCACACACATAACAACAAATTCTACACATAACATGTATTTCGTATAAAATACTCCTTAATCATGTGTTAGAAGAAAGTAACTACACACTCACACATATAAACAACAATATACTTAATACACTCGAACCATAATTGTATTATTATCGTGTTTATGAAAGGTAGTATACACTCACTTGATCGGAAGACGATCGGACAGCACTATGACTTGCAGAAGTAGTAATCCTCAGCAGATCTGGAAGATCTTCACAAAAATCGAACTTCTCGCGGACAGAGCTTCGACTCGGGAACCGCACTTCTCGGGATCTTCGGGATCTCGGGACTTGCCTCGGGGCTCGAGAATGATACCGGGGCTTCGGGGTATTTCTGGCACGCAAATCGATGCAAAACGGGAGAGAGAAGAGAGAAAATGAACAAAACTCTCGGCTGCCCTCGCAAGCCTTTTATAGAGGTTGAGCCTCGCACGTATGCGGGGCGTACAGGTCCGAAATCGTCACTACGTTCGTCATCCGAAGCCACTTGCTGCGAGTGTCGACCTCTTCGGAGTACGCGGGGCGTACCTCGGATCGGACTGCTGACTCCCCTTCGGATAATGCCGGATTTTTTAATTAAAAATAAATACAAATTAATTAATAAATTTCGGAAATTCATATCTTCTTCATACGAACTTCATTTTCGACGTTCTTTATATCCACGCGAAGGTGAGACTACGCTCTACAACTTTCGTTTAGACTTCGTCGGCTAATTTTGACTTTATTTTTATTATTTATTTTTAATAGGCCGCGACAGAAAAACTTCGTTATAAATTCATAACTTCTTCGTTTGACGTCCGTTCTCGCCTAACTTTTTATCGCTTCGATACCAACAACGAGACCTTCGATCCTCGTTTAGAATGCTTCGGCTAAAAACCGCTTGATCTCAAATCGAGTATTTCAGGTTGCATACCGCAAAGTCGAAACTTCAATAAATCATAACTTCCTCATACGAAGTCAGATTTGGGCGTTCTATATAAATTCGGAAACCTCGTTTCAGCTACTACAACATTATCCAAAGATATTAAGTTTATTTTACACTTAAATTTTGACGCTTATTTTTATTCTTAATGAATCAAACCACATAATTAAGCAATTAAGCACAAAACACATAATACTCAAATAATACACTCTTATTATTTCAAAACGGGTTACAAATGTTAACCTAGACTATTACATTGCTAAAAATGGCAAGCCCGGAAATACAGGCGTTACATCGTTACCTCATGTTCAACACCTTCTGATTAAAGATATGATGTAGGCTCTTGTGGTCGATGAAGACGGTACACCTGATTCCTTAGAGATAATGTCTCCAAATCTTTAACGCAAAGACCACTGCTCCCAACTCTAGATCGTGAGTTGTGTAATTGACTCTGTGTGCTTTCAGCTGCCTTAAGGCATAAGCAATGACTTTTCCTCGTTGCATGAGCACACATCCTAGGCCCTGATTTGATGCATCGCAGAAGACAACAAAGTCATCTGTCCCTTCTGGCAGGGATAAGACAGGTGCGCTGCATAAGGCCTCCTTCAATATTTGGAATGCGGTGTCTTGCTTTTCTCCCCAACTAAAGTTTACACCTTTCTGAGTCAGGGTGGTTAAGGGCTTAGCAATCTTGGAGAAGTTCTGGAAAAACTTGCGATAATAGCCAGTGAGATCCAAGAATTGACGAATTTATGTGGGTGTATTCGGTGTTGACCAATTCTCAATCGCTTTGATTTTGGAAGGGTCCACGTCTATGCCTTCCTTACTAACCACGTGACCAATGAAAGTTACTTTTCTGATCCAAAATTCGCACTTGGAAAACTTTGCATTTATCTTCTCCGCCCTTAGGATTTCCATCACTCGTCTCAAGTGCATTTTATGATCTTCCTCACTCCGAGAGTAGACAAGTATATCATCAATGAACACTATTACAAACTTGTCTAGAAAGGGACACACACCCGATTTATTAGATCCATGAATACAGCGGGTGTGTTGGTTAGACCAAAGGGCATCACTACAAACTCATAGTGACCATACCGAGCCTGAAAAACTGTCATGGGAACATCGATCTCATGGACTCGCAATTGGTGGTACCCTAATCTAGGGTCTATCTTTGAGAAATAGTTGGCTCCTTGGATTTGATCGAAGAGGTCGTCAATTCTGGGTAGGGGATAACGGTTTTTGATGGTAAGTTTGTTCAGTTCACGGTAGTCTATGCACATCCGAAAGGATCCATCTTTCTTCTTTACAAACAAGACCGGGGCTCCCCAGGGTGAGGAACTTGGTCTGATGAATCCCTTGCTGAGTAGTTCATTGAGCTGGCTGGATAACTCTTACATTTCTGCCGGCGCTAGACGGTATGGGGATTTAGATACAGGAGTAGTTATGGGAATTAAGTCGATACGGAACTCGACTTGGCGCTCGGAAGGGATTCCGGGAAGATCTTCGGGAAAAAAATCAGGAAAGTTGTAGACTTCGGGGATGCTCTCGAGGTCTTTAACTTCCTATTTCTCACTAACAACATGGGCTAGGAATGCATGGCACTCCTTTCGCAGATATTTCTGAGCCTTGATGCATGAAATATACGGAGGTTTGAGCTGAGTTTATCGCCATATATAATAAGGGCTTCGCCGGATGGCAGATTGAGTCGTATGGATTATTTGTAACAAAGAATATCAGCACGATTGGGGCTCAACCAATCCATACCAATGATGACATCAAAGCTTTTTATGGAAACTGTCATGAGGTCAATTTGAAAAGAATAATCGTTTAAGGTAAGGGTACAGCCTATGCATACGTGGTTATTACTCTCTTTCTTTCCCTTAGCTATCTCGACGATGAATGTTTCGGTTAAAGTTTGGGATTTACACTTGAGCATATGTTTAAATGCGTGACTGACAAAACTTCTCTCTGCACCAGAATCGAAAAGAATGCATGCATAAGAGTTGTCGAGGAGGAACGTACCCGTAACAACAGTAGGATCAGCAACTGCCTCCTCCTGGACCATCGCTAGCACCTTCCCCATGTTACCACCTGTTTTTTCCTTGGGGCAATTTCTCTTGAAGTGCCCAACCTCGCCACAGCCATAACAGGCTTGACCCACGCCCGCTCCAGAAGCTTGATTAGTTGGTTAAGCTGGTGTCTTGCAAAACCGAGCTGTGTGCCCCTTCCAGCCACATTTTTCGCATTGCATCTCTCTACAAACTGCCAAATGATGGAAGTTTCAATTGTTTCACAAGGGCAAATTTTCGGCGTAGCGACTGGGAGTTGTTGGAGTAGTGGAAACAACAGCAGGGGTGGTAGCGGCATGAACTGCCACTACCTGTTGTTTCTTGGAGGGATCCTACGAGGATTGGCCCTTACGTTTGTTCCAGAATTTCTTCTTCCCACCACTCGCCTTTGGTGGTTCGGGAGCGGCTGCCACTTCATCGAGATCAACCCCGTGATCTATCAGGCTATGCGCCAGGCACTTGGTGCTGTCGAAAGTGGAAGGTTTAGCAACTAAAACATTCCCCTGAGTTGGGGGCGTCAATCCCCAAATGTACCTTTCTATTTTCTTGCTTTCCGGGGTAACCATTCCCAGATAGAGAAGAGCCAGATCGCAAAATCTAGCTGTATAGGAGGCAATGTCGGACCTCTTTATCTTTAGTTTCCAAAGCTCGTGTTCTAATTTCTGCATTTCGCCCCTTGGGCAGTACTCAAAAAGCATGAGTTCCTTTAAACTCTCCCAACCCATTGCATTTTCAACTGGCAGGGTTAAGGATTTGACTCGGCCATTCAACCAGGTCAATGCTTTGTCAGTGAAGGTGCAGGATGCAAACTTCACCTTGCTGGACTCCGAACAAGCAAAAATTTCAAAAATCGATTCGATCTTCTCGAACCATCGGGTTAGGGCAATGACTCCTCCATTTCCGTCGAAAGATTTGGGTTTTGCATTCATGAAATCCTTATAGGAACACTCCTTTTGGTGTCCCTGGCCACCCTCAAGATTAAAGGGATGGGTACCGCTTCCCAACTAGAATTTATATGCGATATCGCGGCAGCCGCAGCGGTTATAACTGCTGCCTGGAACATGGCAGGATCGAACTGAGGAGGTGGTAGTGGTGGTGGAGGGTCGTTGTTCTTCCTGTTGGGTCTCTTTCTGGGAGGCATCTTTTTCTAAAAGATACAAGGGGAAAGATGACTATAAGTCTTGTATGATGATCCTGAATTGGATATTTTCGATCAAGATATATCTAGATCCTATAACGATAATAAAGACCTATAAGGATTGTTATTGACAATAACAAGGAACTACATGTCTTTTGTTATAAGGATTTGTACTAATAGTGATGACTATGTGCAGTGTTATAGTACTATAAAATACTCCTAGAGTATTTTAACTATGTGTTTTCATTAGTATAAGATTTGGTGAGTTTTTAGACTTGTCGCACGCTGCAGTCACTCCCAAACACATGTTGGTCATATCTCGAACAAATATAGTTGATCAGGTTATATTGGCCCCACATATGACTACATAACTATCCAGGTTTAACCGTAGCGTCCAACTCGCCCTAAATACTTTTATGTAGTTCTTACTATGTTATAGCTTCTTGTACGTATGTATACTTGTATACTTCTTGGTATACTTTTAGTTTCAGAGCACTTCGGCCCCTTTAGTGTTTATAGTTGTATACCATGTAAGGTTCGCTATACTTAGTTTACTATAAACAAGAGCTCTGATACCAATCTGTTACACCCCCAAACCGGAACGGCAGAAACGTTCGGGGGTGGATGACATTATATGTAGTATCACAACAATTGCATCATAGTAATCAAAGTAAACACAACCATTACATTGATTAAGTAAAACGTTTACATCTGTTTGATTCATAATTATATACGACAAAAGTATAACAAAAGTAAAAGACACATCTCAATACACTCTGTCTTCTCAAAAATCTGTGTGAGGTACCTTTAATGCCCGTAGATCAGGGCTAGTCAATTTAAGGACAATGGGCGTCAAAAATGACTTTTTGATGGAAAGATTATTTAGAATGAATCATCTTAACTAAGTTGTAGTGGTCGTGACAAGGAATCCGGATATATAAAGAATATCGAAATCTGAGTTATAACGAGAAGTTATGACCTGTCAAAGTTTCGTGATAGAACCGTTACGAAACTGCGTGACGTAAATAGTGAATTTACGATAGAGCGATATTTAGCTTTAGTGATCTAAACGAAAGTCGTAGAATACGTTAAACCGAGCGCGTGCATAAAAAGAACGTCTAAATCTATCTTCGTATGAGGAAGTTATGATTTTTCGAAGTTTCGACTTAGTGGTATGCATCCCAAAGTTTGCATATGAGATCGAGTGGTTTCTAGCCAAAACAATCTAAACGAGAATCGAAGATCTCGTCGATAGTAGTCCAACGGTAATAAGACAGACGAAAACGAACGTTAGATGAAGAAGTTATGAATTTCTAACAGAGTTTTCCTGTCCCGGACTACTAAAAATAATATAATAAAAATAAAGTCAAAATTAGCCGACGGAGTCTAAACGAGAGTTATAGAGCATCATTTCACCTACGCATGGATATAAGGATCATCGAAAACGAAGATCGTATGCGATTGTTATGATTTTCTGAATTTCGAGGCACGCATCCCAAAGGAGGAACGCTCCACGTTCATTACCAGGCCTCGGATTGGCCACGTGACCCTCTAGTCGCATAGCCATCACTTCCGAAGGTCGGTAAGCAATGACGCACTGGAACATGCTGTGTTTGTCCAAGGAAGGCGCTGCATTCGGGGGCCAGACCCAGCCCTATAAATTGACTGCAAGACCTTCGGATTTTGTCGCTACTTTTCTTTCCTTCACTCCTTATTCTCTCGATTTACGTGCAAGTTATACCCCCAAAGTCCCGGTATCATCCCGAATTCCGGAGCAAGTCTCGAAGCTCCGAAGATCCCGAGAGGAAAAGAGTTTCCGAGCAGAAGCTCTGTCCACGAAAAGCCCGGTGTGTGAAGATATCCCAGATTCACCGAAGAATACTACTTTAAGAGCCGTAGTGCTATCCGATAATCGTCTTATAAAGTGAGTGCATACTCCCTTTCATGAACATGATTTTAATACAAGTATTGTTTAAATGTATTAAATATATGTTTTGTGTGACTTATTTGATGATGTCTGAATTATGTGTTAAAGAACATACCTAATTTTTTTTATGATAACTTAGGTTAAAGAGTAAACCTAAGGTTTGTTATAATGGTTATGGGGTAGTATCTCTTTATGAGTACGAGCGAGATATATACGGAGAATAGAACTTTAAAATAAGTCATTGATCCGGAAGTATGGATTAGACATAGTTATTCGTCCCTAGTCCGAGAGTATGGATTAAGACTTAGTTAATTGTCATTAATCCGGGAGTATGGATTAAGACTTAGTTAATTGTCTTTAATCTAGGAGTGTGGATTAAGACATAGTCATTTGTCCTTACTCCGGGAGTATGGACAGGACATTGAATCTGTCATTAGTTCAGGAGTATGGATTTAGATATAGACCAATTGTCCCTTATCCGGGAGTATGGAATGTACACAATCATGGACTCGAGAATATGGATTAGTTCTAGGAGTAAGAGTTAGAATTTGAGGTCCATGGGTATGGATAGTCTCGTTAAGAGGATTGATAGGTTTGGGTAAGAGTTGGTTATATATATACAGAGAAAATTTTATATTGTGTGAATTCTAAATTATATATATATATATATATATATATATATATATATATATATATATGTGTGTGTGTGTGTGTGTTATAACATTGTGGGATTGAAATCCCTATGTACTCACCAGGTTTTCCAAACCTGACTCACTCAATATTTTTGTATCACAGGTATCGATACAAAGACACATTACACTGAGAGATTAAAGAGATGTATATTATTAGTGTAGATAAATGTAAGTTCAGTTTATGCTTATGTGTCTGTATTGACCAGGACATCCCAAATGTCTTAAAATGAATAAAATACATCTCTTCGGAGATGCTTGGATAAAGTATTTATCATGTTTTCTGCGGACAAATTCCACAACAGTTTTCTTTAAAAGATTACTCTGATTTTAAAACAAAGCATAAACAAATCGGTCTTTTTTGGCCGTGAAATTTGAGGATGTCATAGTTGGTATTAGAGCATTATTATAAGCGAACTAGGAATTTGTAGGATTTCTAGACTTAAACATAGAATGCTAAGTGAAGATTGTGGGATAAGTGTCTGTCATATTTTAGACACGGTCACTAGTTAATTTAGGAAATTTTCCTAAAATGCTTTTATGTGCTAAATGTTATATGTTTCCCATATATGATATTATTTGTTCGGATCTATGGTTTGTTTCCAACCGGATCTGGAGACCTTATGTGTTTAGGATTCTAAGCATATGACTACGATATTAGAACTAACATGTAAATGTTACGGAGTGATAAGGATGATCTAATTGTATATCGTGATTGAGGATCTAAATTCACCTTATTCGGTGTATAGATCAAAAATGGTAAGAACTAGAAGTGGAGTTGGAAACGTGAACGAAGACAGAAATCAACCACCTGTGATTGAGCGAGTGGCTGTTGTAGTTGTAGCACCTGAGCCAATGACAATGGCTGGGATACAACTGATGATTCAAACAATGTTGGATCGTCAGATGGAAGAAACGAGACATCTGCTTCGGCATAATCGTGAAGAACTTTCAATGCCAATTGAACAACCCAAGTTGAATGAAGGGAATTCGGAAGGAGGTAACTTCAGTGGGACTGTTGGTTAAGCCAACCCACCGATTGTTAGGCAAATCAAACAGGATGGAGGAAATGATGGAATTGGATGCAATTACAAAGACTTTTTGACTTGCAAACCATCGACCTTCACTGGAAAGGAGGATCAGATCGGAGTTATGGATTGGATCTCGGAAATGGAGCTAGCCTTCATGACGTGTGGCTACAGAGGCAAGTTGCAGACCACTTTAGCAGTACGTCAGTTAAGGGGTGGAGCTGTTCATTGGTGGAACACTCTGGGGAAGACCCTAAGCCCTAATGAGCCACTGCAACTGACTTGGGCAGAGTTCTTTGTGCAATTCAAGCGCAAGTACTGCTCGGCCTAAAATCTGCTTGAGCTGGAAAACCAATTTATGGCATTAAAGAAGGGAAGTATGACCATCGATGAATACACCAATAACTTCACAGACAAAATGGAGTTTGCTTTGCGTATTGTCCCAGATGAGATGAAAAAAATCGATAGATACGCAAAGGGACTTCCATGGGAGTATGCGGTGCCAGTGTGTCAGGCACTTACTCTGGAGACAGCTATCTGGGCTACCAAGTCTTTTTGCAGATATGATTAAGGGAAGAACCTCCAGCAAGGTTGAAGTTGGCGAGAAAAGAAAGTTTGAAGGATCCTCAAGGTCCGGTGAGAAGAGAAAATTTTCGAAGTCTAGTTTGAAGGAGTTCGAAGAAGAAGCACAATGGTGTGATAAGTGCAAGAGGAAGCACATTGGGAGATGCTCTAAAGAAATCACCTACTTCAAATGCAGGAAGACCGTTCATTATGCCAGCGAATGCACAAACAAAAGAGAAGCCTGCTTTAAGTGTGGTGAAGAAGGACATTTCAAGCAAAATTGCCCAAGAAGGGAAGAGGTTACAAAGCCAAATGTGTTGCCAAAGCTAAAGGCAAGAGCATTTCAAATGATCCATAATGAAGCAAATGTCAATGCAAAGAATCAGGAATAAGGATTTTATATCTAAAGATCAAGTTATAAAGCAGCGATGTGAATAGTGGTATGTGGTGTAGCCTATTAAAGGCATAGTATAGGGTGAACTTGAACCTCTGTGTAATCGTTTCAAGAATTAATATAAACCCTAGTTTTGTTATCTAGTGTGCTAGATGATTGTGTGATTTTCTTGTGTGGTGACTTGGATTGACTGTGGGACAATACTTGGGACGAGTGTGAGTAGGTGTGAATGGTAGTAGAGGCCTATACTACCGGAAGTATAAGACTCGCAATTGGATCAGGAAAAGTCACAAGGTTACCAAGAAACTAGTAATTGATTCTATTTTATTCAAAGTATGTCATTACCATTGTTTCGGTAATGACTAAGCTGATGGTTGTTATTTTGACCCTAGTGGTAATATCAAATTAAGTCCGCTACGATGAGTTTGTTACGTGGTTCCGAGAGCCGAGTTCGATGTAGCATCTGAGTGAAGTCAGAAGATTGAAATCAATGTGATCATTAGTATCGCGCTTGTTGTTAAAGAAGTAGTAGCTAGAAATGCTACCTGCTAAAATGTGATTATATCACATTAGAACATGAAGGAAGGTTTAGTTTGTTCTGGAGTTTGACTCTAAGAGACCTGAGTCTAAGCATTGCATCATATGATGAGAGGTCATTAGAGCATGACCCATCGGTCTGTTACAATAGATGAAGGAAAGTACTGATACTAAGAAGAAGAAGAAGTCCTCAATAAGGATTTATTTTGTAATGCGGAGGTTACGATTGAAAGTCCAACATAGAACGGAAAGTAGATACAAGATTGAGCATCGCCTGTAGTCAAGAAGCCCTAGAGATAGATATTCTTTCGAGGAAACATAGAAGATACGTTTATTACCGAGGATGAAGAGATAATGTATAGAATCAATATACAATCCCTATTTCGTTGATGATTCCGGGACGTAATCATCCTAAGGGGGGATAATTGTAATGCCCGTAGATCAGGGCTAATCAATTTAAGGACAATGGGCATCAAAAATGACTTTTTGATGCAAAGATTATTTAGAATGAATCATCTTACCCAAGTTGTAGTAGTCGTGACAAGGATTCCAGATATATAAAGAATGCCGAAATCCAAGTTATAACGAGGAAGTTATGACATGTCGAAGTTTCGTGACAGAACCGGTACGAAACTGCGCGACGTAAATAGTGAATTTACGATAGAGCGATATTTGGTCTTAGTGATCTACACGAAAGTCATAGAATACGTTAAACCGAGAGCGTGCATAAAAAGAACGTCTAAATATAACTTCGTATGACGAAGTTATGATTTTTCGAAGTTTCGACTTAGCGGTATGCAGCCCAAAGTTCGAATATGAGATCGAGTGGTTTCTAACTGAAACAATCTAAACGAGAATCGAAGATCTCGTCGATAGTAGTCCAAAGATAAAAATATAGACGAAACGGACGTCAGATGAAGAAGTTATGAATTTCTAACGGAGTTTTTCTGTCCCGGCCTACTAAAAATAATATAATAAAAATAAATTCAAAATTAGCCGACAGAGTCTAAACGAGAGTTGTAGAGGATAATCTCACCTATGCGTGTATATAAAGAGCGTCGAAAACGGAGATCGTATGCGAGAGTTATGGTTTTCTGAAGTTCGAGGCACGCATCCCAAAGGAGGAATGCCCCGCGTTCGGAAGGGGAACGCCCCGCGTTCATTACTAGGCCTTGGATTGGCCACGTCGCCCTCTAGTCGCATAGCCATCACTTCTGAAGCTCGGTAAGCAATGACGCACCAGAACGTGCTGCGTTCGGGGGCAAGACCCAGCCCTATAAATTGAGTGCAAGACCTTTGGGTTTTGTTGCTACTTTTCTTTCCTTCACTCCTTATTATCTCGATTTACGTGCAAGTTACACCCCCGAAGCCCCGGTATCATCCCGACTCCCAAAGCAAGTCTCGAAGCTCCAAAGATCCCGAGTGGAAAAGTGTTTCCGAGCCGAAGCTCTACCCGCGAAAAGCCCGGTGTGTGAAGATATCCCGGATTCACTGACAAATACTACTTTAACAGCCGTAGTGCTATCCGATAATCGTCTTATAAAGTGAGTGCATACTCCCTTTCATGAACATGATTTTAATACAAGTATTGTTTGAATGTATTAAATATATGTTTTGTGTGAGTTATTTGATGATGTCTGAATTATGTGTTAAAGAACATACCTGATTTTTTTATGATAGCTTAGGTTAAAGAGTAAACCTAAGGTTTGTTATAATGGTTATGGGGTAGTTTCTCTTTATAAGTACGAGCGAGATATATATGGAGAATAGAACTTTAAAATATGCCATTGATCTGGAAGTATGGATTAGACATAGTTATTCATCCCTAGTCCGAGAGTATGGATTAAGACTTAGTTAATTGTCATTAATCCGGGAGTATGGATTAAGACTTAGTTAATTGTCATTAATCCGGGAGTATGGATTAGGACATAGTCAGTTGTCCTTACTCCGGGAGTATGGACAGGACATTGAATCTGTCATTAGTTCAGGAGTATGGATTTAGATATAGACCAATTGTCCCTTATCCGGGAGTATGGAATGGGCACAATCATGGACTCGAGAATATGGATTAGATCTGGGAATAAGAGTTAGAATTTGAGGTCCAGGGGTATGGATAGTCTCGTTGAGAGGATTGATAGGGTGGGGTAAAAGTTGGTTATATATATATATATATATATATATATATATATATATATATATATATATACACACACACAGAGAAAATTTTATATTGTGTGAATTCTAAATTATATATATATATATATATATGTGTGTGTGTGTGTGTGTGTGTTATAACATTGTGGGATTGAAATCCCTATGTACTCACCAGGTTTTCCAAACCTAACTCACTCAATATTTTTGTATCACAAGTATTGGTACAAAGACACATTACACTGAGAGATTAAAGAGATTTATATCAGTGGTGTAGATGAATGTAAGTTCGGTTTATGCTTATGTGTCTGTATTGACCAGGACATCCCAAATGTTTTAAAACAAATAAAATACATCTCTTCGGAGATGCTTGGATAAATATTTATCATGTTTTCTGCGGACATATTCCGCAACAGTTTTCTTTAAAAGATTACTCTGATTTTCAAACAAAGCATAAACAAATCGGTCTTTTTTGGTCTTGAAATTTGGGGATATCACAGTACCTGTCTAATGATTTCCTGAGAATAGAAGCAATTTTGAAAGAGTATCAGCATAAAGCTGGTGAGTTTATAAGCATGTTTTTGAAAGGAAAATCGGTTAATGAATCAATGATTGTATTTGTTTGTTTCCAAGAAAATCCATTATTTTCTAACATGAGTATTTTGTCACTGAATCTCATAATGTATTAGTTCGTATGTCTAGTTACCATTGAATGTGTTATGCATTATTGTTATGAATGAGAAAAATCCTGACTATCACCATTATGTATAGTATGTTCGGAAAAATTCTAAAAACTCTAACATGTATGATAGTTCTATTACTTTATAATAAAACTAATTGAAGTTATTACCATTCATACATTAATCATATATTCTTAGTACTAAATTTATGAGTTGTTATAACCATACTTGACCATTGAATTGCCTGAACGACGTTCTTCAAGTGTCAGAATCGAAATGACTTTGTCACCCAGGCCTGCCGGCCTAACTGTAGCTAACAGGTATGGTGTGGGATTGTCAATCCCGTATAGATCTATACACAAACTCACGTTCTCCCGCGAGGAGACTCTGGTTATAATCTCAGGACTTTTGTTAGTACTTAAGTAAGTACGCAAAGAATGCTCACTCATGAAATGTTATACTAACGATTACATGTAGAATAAAATGAATTTTTGAATAGAACTAGCTGAATATAGGTCTCATAAACTGTACTCTATATAGTTTATATGTTTGATCACATTGAATCTATGTTTGTACATTGATAAGTCAATTGTTCCATAAACTATACATATTATAGCTTATATGTTTGATAATGTATTTGTGTTAAACATTGAAAATCTCTATGATTTGTGTTGAAAACCTCCCTTATGCTCAGCAATATACAAAAGGGATGAAATATCTGGATATTTGATAAAAGTATGAAAACGGTATGGTTGTGTCAATTGTATCAGTTCTAAGTGTTTTGAAATTCGTTTTGTAAAATTTCACAAGATCAATGATGTTTGGCTTGTATCCCCCCCGCCCCCTTGAAAACGTTAAAACTTTAAAGAAATAGGGGTAGGAACTCACTTGATTAGGAGTGGCTTGGATGAATGACAACAACAAGATGCTTGGTATGCTAAGTAGAGTGTCGGGCACAATCCGGTCCAATTAAGCACATATTAACATGTATAGGCCTACAAATAGTGTCTAGAACCACTAACAATCATAGGAAACACCCTTAGGATGTAGGAAACACTCACAATGAAGTGTTAGAATCAAGAATGAGGGACAAGGAGGTGTTCACGGCCAAACCTTCATGGGTTCACGGCCCAAGAGGTGTTCACGGCCCATGAACTCATGAAGGGTTCACGGCCCAAGATGTGTTCACGGCCCAAGAACACATGAATATTTGAAGGGTTTTCGGCCCGCTATGAAGGGTTTACGGCCCATGAAGAAGAGTTCATGGCCCTATGAAGGGTTCACGGCCGTCAACTCTTGAAGACCATGAAGATGGTGATGAAAAGTGATGAATCAAGGCTAGAATCAAGTGGGTTTCTAAGTATGAACAAGTAAGGGATGGAATACTTACGTTTTGAGGTCTTAAAGAGTGTTCATGGTTGAAGATAGAGGGTGGTTCACAGCCCAAGCATGGGTTCACGGCCGTGAACCTAGTTTGTGGTCGTGAACTCCCTCTGAAGGTGTTCCAGGCTCGATTGCAAACTACAAATTCCAAGATAACGCTTCCTAACATTCAACCCCTGAGTATATTAGGCTTAAAGACTCTCAAACCGACCCTGAATACAATGAAATGATAACAGAAACGAGTCTGACTTCTATTGGATGAATTTGATTTACAGATAAAGATTTCAAGTTGTCACAACTTCATGGCATGGCAATATACCATTGTGTCACGTTTTGTAACCAGGGTCTCTTGGAGGGAGAGCGTGAATTTGTGTATAGATCTATATGGGATTGACCATCCTACAACTTGCTGCTAGCTACAATGGGACCTGCAGGTCTTCTGGTGACGAATGTCATACCATTTCGACATCTTCGAACGTCGTGTTTTACTAGTCAATCAAGTATGGTTATAATCTCATCACATTTACCTTAATTAAACAATTGGTTTAAGGTAGTTAGTACAATGGCAGTTACAGTATACAATACTACTGTACATCTTTATTTTCCCATTACATTCATATAGTGATCTTCTCACTTAAATGGAAATGTAAACTATTTTATGGTAATGATAGCCATACTTGGGAACAACACTCACTTTTACAAAAGAACAAACATACAGAACAGTTGGGTCTTGGTAGAAGACTACATTTCATTATAAGTAGAAAATATAGGATTTTCTAGGAGATACAAACATTTACATCAAACATTTACATCAATCACTTACAAACACTTTCATCAAACTTATACAAACATTGACACTAAAATACTTATGAACTCACCTGCTTAAATGTTGATCTACTCTTTCAAAATAACTTGTATTCTCAGGTCACCTGTAGACAGGTACACTGGACCAGGTTTTGAGAAGACGGAGCACATTCGAGACTCGTCTTTTATTTTGATTCATATTTTGGTGTCTTTCAAACTATACACAGAACACACTTGTATTAAATTATATTATTAATGCAACGGATGATGTTGTTGCTTGTTTGCTATTGTGCACAGTGGCGGATCCAGAACTACGGTGTAGTGGGGACCATTTTGTATAAAAATTAATTAATACATAAATAATAGCAATTATATATTAACTTTCAAGGTTTTTCTTTCAAATTTTAGGCCAATTGGGTGCCAAAAATGTTTAAGTGGGGACCATATATGTAAATTTTTCTAAAACATTGTATTTTTTACATATACTATTAGGTGGTTAAACCTTTTAAGTGGGGGCAAGGCACGCCATTAAAAGTGGTTGCATCCGCCACTGATTGTGCATTGTTATGATACTGTACATAATGTCCTCCGCCGCTGAATGTTTATGTCGTTCTGGTTTGGGGGTGTGACACCCACCTACTATATAAATGCACATGTTATTAGTTTAAAAACGTAAAATGTCTTAAAAGAATTATAAAACATTTAAACAACATCCGTACTTCAAAATTATTTCTTTAAATCATGCAACTTATGAAAGACATCAATAAGACAACTTTTAAAAGACATATATAGTAATTATAGGATGTCAATATTTAAAAGGTTATAAAACATATAAACGCATCCATAAGGTCTTCCTCCTCCATAGTAAAAATTGAAATCATGAAACTTGGTGGTGAACTGATTATAGTTGGCACTCCTTCCAACATTCAGAATTTGAGTAAGCCATGCAGTGTAGATGCTTTGGCTCCAAATTCAGCATTTCTAGGCAACCTAATATGATATTGTAAGGGTAAGGTCTCAAACTATCATCACGTTGAGTAGAACCTTCTTTTTTAGGTACCAATGTTTCTTCCAAGTGTAAGTAATAAGAGAATCTTGCCTTAGGGTCATATGTTATTTCCTATAAAATCCACTATTGATAATGTGGACTCTTGTATGTTATTTCTTCATGAGCTCAGTAATTTTTTAAAGCATGGTTCAAACATTATATCTGCTACACTTCCACCATCTGTATTTACCTAGTGGATATCAGCTCTTCCTACCTAGGTTTGGATAAAGAGATGTTTGGTTCCCTAACAATGTAATTAGATTTGTATCATCAAGGTGTAATCCACCAATCGGTACCCAACTTATGTTGAATAGCATCATCACCATGGTGGAGCCGATGACATGGATGTATGAGTATTTTCATGGAGAAGGTATGGTAGGGTGATTTTTGGTTGAATTGTTTGTCATATTTGTGAATCTAGCATTATCTTCACAAAGTTAGGTTATTACTAGGACTAGAGTTATGAGTTGCTGGTTGTTAATCCTACCAATGCTGCCAATAATGCAACCAAGTCTAAAAGATGGTAATTTCAGTAATGAAAATCTCGAATAAAGTCTCAATATTAAGTTTATAATTTAATTCCAAATTAAATTTTGTTTACAAAAAAAAAGACAAATTACCAACTAAAACTTCAAAATAACTCTTTTTAGCTGGTTTCGTAGATTTAACCGACATTTCATCTTTTTCGTTAATTTGTCAAAATATTAAGACTTTTTTGAAGATTGTGTTACTTTTTACAAATAAAAAAAATATTTAGAGCTTCTAAAGATTACCCTTGAACTAATGTATATTATTATTAACAAATTATTTACAAAGTATAACATATTATAAACAAAAAAAAATATAGTTATTACTAATTTCTAGGAATGAAAAAAATAGACTAACTACCCCCCCCCCCCCACACACACACACACACCAATATTGTTTGCTGACAACTTTAAATTGTCTAAGATCCTCTTACACATTGTTGTGGATGTAATAGTGAGATGCAATATGTGTGTTCCTCTAATAATGGTGTTCCTTTTATATTCTTTAACGTGACCAGTAATCAATCTCCATATGTTACCTGGTAACAACTATCGGATAACACATATCCATCAAAGGTGAAAAGTCAACATTGAATGATAGCCACAATGATACATAAGAGGATTGTAGACAAAGTGAAGTTGTCAGCAAGCAATATTAGAGGGGGGATACTTAGTCCGTTTTTTCATTCATAGAAATTAACAACTATATTTCTTTTATTTATAATATATATATATATATATATATATATATATATATATATATATAATTTTATAAATGATTTATTGACAATAATATACATTAGTTCAAAAGTAATCTTCATAAAAGTCTCAATATTTTGGTTATTGATAAAAAAAATAACGTAATCTTTAGAAAAAACCAAATATCTTGAGCAATTGCTAAATCTGCGAAAACAAGCAAAAATGGTTATTTCCAAGTGTTAGCCGGTAATCTAACCATTTTTATAAACAAAATTTAATTTGGGATGAAATCATAAACTGACCTAAAATATTAAAAACTTTATTAAACATTTCCCTACCGTAAATGTGTAACAGTTGGATTGTTTTCCTGGTATACTGATTCTTAGGATAGAAGTGTAACCAACTTAATCGGACTTCAAACCTGTTAAATATGTATATTGTCAGTTTTAGATCATTTTAAGAGGGGCAAGTTATACTTCAAATTTAATCGTCAGATAATTCCACAGCAAATTTGTAACGACCAAAAATTTCAACCAATTTAAAATTTTCGAAAACAACTCGATTCCATTAAAATTATTACAAAAAGGTTTTCATTACAGTTTATTTTAAGTATTCCCAGAATCTCATCACAACATAAACACGAGGAGCGGTACGATCACGCCTTCGCCTTGCCACGGTCTCCTGAAGAACCTGAACAACATAAAACCACAACTGTAAGCCCGAAAGCTTAGTGAGATATCCCCAAAATACCAACCACATATACCATACACGCATAACATGCCATAACATATCCGATCACAGAACAGCCATGCACTTCGGGTCTACTGTGTGACTGGTCCGCCGCACCGGCCAACAGTCCACCTAGTCCACCCTCTGAGTCTAGCCATAAACCTCGAGTCTGCAGTGGGATTGGTCCGCCCACACCAGCCCTTCAATCCACCTGGTCCACTCTCTGAATCTAATCACATACATCGAGTCTACAGTGTGATTGGTCCGCCCTCACCGGGCCTTCAATCCACCTGGTCCACTCTCTGAGTCTACAGTATGACTGGTCCACTCTCCGAGCCTCGGCACGTCCGCCCTCTTGGGGCCTACAGCCTATCCGGACCGCTCGATAGGCCTTCGGGACAACCGGTCCGCCGTGGGTATCTTGGCCTACAGCACAAAGCAGGACCCGCCTCAACCCAACTCCAGTCCAAACAACTATGTGCACATAATCATACACTCACATAACAATTCACAGTCAACAAACCAATCAAACAGATCACATGGCATATCATCATCCTAACCAGGATATCGACCTAACAGGTCACTAACATAGCATCACCCTACATCTCAGAATACCAATCTCAATCAGGCCTCTAACACATACCATCCTAGCTACCAGGATGCAACATATCAAGCAATAACATCAAATACCCGGATCTCAATCCGATAAAGGGCCGGCCTTGGTGCCTTAGACCCTGTTGATATAGTGAGGATAACTCACCTCGAAACTGACGGCTGAAAGGATAAGATCCCGCTGCTCCAAACCCTGACACAAACTCCTCCACTGAACAACACCAAAGCACTGAACTCAGTAAATACTCATGATTACCAAAATACCCCTGGAAGACAACTGGTCAACCCTTGGACAAAGTCAAAGTCAACCCCTGACTGACTCTACTCGCCGAGTCAACCCGGTGACTCGCCGAGTCCCCAAGCTCAAAACTTCCCCAATCAGTGACTCAACTCGCCGAGTCACCCCGAGACTCGCCGAGTTCAACAACTCTGAGTCCACTCACATACAACTCACCGAGTCATCCCCTTGACTCACCGATTCACGGTTCAACCAGAAAGGATTGGGACTCTTCGACAAGACTCGTCGAGTCCAAGAACAGACTCGTCGAGCCTAAGGTTATCTTCAACCTACTCGCCGAGTTGTTCTTCCAACTCGTCGAGTTCCAGGCCATCTACATCCAACTCGCCGAGTTGTTCTTCCAACTCGTCGAGTTCCAGCTCATCTTCAAGCAACTCGTCGAGTCCACCCATGTGACTCGCCGAGTACCACCGGTCTGAATCCAGACAGAAGCATTCCAGGCCATGCAATTGATCCAAAACATAGATCTAGCCTCCTAAAACCCATCCATCACGTAAAGTGGCAAACTTTACGTGAATCCAAAGAGATCTAGGCCTTTTACACCCTAGGGCTAGGATTTGGGACATAATGGCTCCATCAATCACTCACAAACAGAGACTTTCATGCATTCCAACCCTTCTCCATTCCAGATCTGAGGTAGCAACCTCAGATCTAACCTCTAAACTCCAAAACACCAAAAGATATGATCTCTAACACCCCCCAAAATGAAGAATCTAGACAATAGCAGCTCAAACAATGAAATGATACCTCAAAAGGAAGCTCCCAGGAAAGATCAACCCGAATCCTTGCAAAGCCCTTTGATCCAAGCCTCTTCTTCTTCAAGATCTCTTCAACAACCACCTCTCCAAGCTCCAATTCACTCAACAATGGGGTTTCTCCACGAAATTAGGGTTTCTGGAACTCAAGGGATGATAAGGAGGCTGGGGAGGAAACATAATGTTCTTTATATAGGGCTCAACTTCCGGATTTAGGGTTTTCTCCATTCAGCGCCTACTCGCCGAGTCCATCTTACTGACTCGCCGAGTCGGCCACTTAACACGCGACCAAGTCGCGACTCTACTCGCCGAGTCCACCCATGGACTCGCCGAGTTCCCCTTCCAATTTTACTCTTTTAGCCCTTCAACTATACTCTTGCTATTACGGGATGTTACAATTCTCCCCCACTTACATTAGGCTTCGTCCTCGAAGCCTGCGGCAACTCAATTCCAGGAATACCCCCGCCACGCACCACCTGGCATTAACCCAACCACGTTCCTCAAAACACAACCATAGAAACCAGAAGCTCACTTTCTCCTTTCTTACGGTGTCCTAACCATTGACTCAAGCCGGCCACCGACTTTACCCTCTGATAACACCACTTAACTACTGAGTACTACTCACGATGCAACACTGCTCCAAATCACAACCATCACTTGACCCATATGAGCTAGAAGATAACCATGAACCACCAGATTACCGATCCGAAGCCCACTCTAATCATTCCGCTGACAGAAAGACACATTCTTCAGAGCAACTCCCATGAGTTCTCCTCTTGCAATCACATACACATGTTGAACTAGCTCTAGCACCCTCAGGTTGGGAAAACCCGATACACTGATGATATCTTCAAACACCCCCCAGGATGAACCACTAATACATACACAATTCCCTGATCAGAATCACACTGAGAGCCCAAGACTCCCTCCCTGCATCCCTTTCGAGCCTCTTGGCTCTACACCTGCGGAATTCCCTCCGCGACCTCAACAGACATCCCAAACCGGATGTGCTTCCATTCCACTGCCGCAAACATGCTGCTCAATAACCATACTCGGATTACTCTAATCATAACTCTGCTCTGCCGCTTTCACTTCCGTGAACTTGCACTCCCTCTCAGAGTTACACACCTCTCTCTTTTCCTTTACCAAGGAATCCACTTGGCCGCATTGTCACTCCGACAAGTGCCACGGTGCTCGCCCAAGGCTACACCACCCTTTTATAGCGTATCCGCTATCCATCCAACACACATACTCTGACTCTAATCGCAGGAACTCTCAAGCCCGTGCATTATCTCAACTAATCAAGATTACTACCCGGGGCCAGACCTTCTAATGCAATCACACTGCAACATACACAATCCATATCCTCGAACCGATCCAACAATACCTGCAGAGTCTTCAGCATGACTGGACCACCTCACCGGGCCTTCAGCCAATCTGGACCACTCTCAGAACCTTCAGCCAATCTGGACCGCTCTCAGTGCCTTCAGTTTGGCTGGACCGTTCTCCGAGCCTTCGGCCTGACTGGTACACCTACCGGCCTTCAGTCTATCCGGGCCGCTCAACTAGCATTCATCATTCCGAGCTATCTCTCCGGGAAATCCTCCCGTGCATACCGTTCTAGCCCTCTTGGGGTTCCGAACTCTATCTCCATCATACATACTCGATCCCGGCCCGATCCCTAGGCCTTCCATAATCAATTTCCCTAGGTCTGTATCCCGCCCCGCATGCCCGACACTTGCTCCTACCAGCCTACACTCTGGGCTGACAGAACATTGCTGAATCCCAATCAGCTAAACAACCTCACATGCTCATCGATCTTCCCGAGAATTTTCCAATTCTCCCCCACTTAGGGTACTGACTAACAACCACCGGTCGCCATCACCGACCTCCCAGAACAACTCTGCATAAAACCAACACTTACACGCGGATTGATTCACACAAGCATAAACAACCTTAACAAGATCCCACATCATCACTAATTAACCCACTCGAAAGAAACTCAATCTGCATCTAACCACTCCTCAGAAGCAAATGCTACCAGGCATTCCGACCAGCGCCTGATTCCACTAATAACCCTCATAAATAATAACCAACGAAATTCCCAATACAAAAACCCATAACCAAACCACAATCCTCAAAAACGACGAATACCGCATCGAAAACCACACAAAGATACCGGCACATAAATAATACACCACAATAATCGCAAGATAACAAGACATCAAGAAAGAAACATACCCGCAGCTGCATCCGGCACTGCTCTGACCTCCTCTGCTGAAAGATGAAAAGCACGACCCTGAGCCCTTGGGGGCTCTGCTCCACCCTGACCTCCACCCGTAATCCTCAAAGTGGCCGGTGCTGGAGCCTGCACCGGTCCTGCAGCAAGCTGTGGACAGTTGACCCTCAAATGTCCAACTTGATGACAATGATAACAAATCCTCAAATCCCGAACCGGCGCTGACTGACGACAATCCCTCACATAGTGCCCCTCCTTTCCGCACTTGCGGCATGCACCACGGACCTACAAACTCCGATGTGACCCCTCCCACACTTCCCACACATGTGGCTGCTCAGATCTCCCACTCTAGCATCAACGGTCTTGGACCGTTTTGGCGTCGGCTATGACTGCATCGGAGTCTGCCTCAGCTCACGCAACTGTAACTCAATCTCTAACTCACGCCGCCTGGCAGCCTCCTGCAACTCCAACAGGGTCTCGCACCTCTGCGTAGACACAAACTGTCTGATGTCCCTCTTGAGCATGCTCAAATATCGAGACATCTGAGCTTGCTCCGAAGCGAACTCTGGGCAGAACATCGCCCTCTCAGTGAACATCCTGGTGATCTCAGTCACCGACTCCGAATCCTGCTTCAACTCAAGGAACTCCTGAGCCAATCTCTCCCTTTCCACTTGCGGAACATAACGAGTGCTGAACATCTCTCTGAACTGATCCCATGAAACCGCAGCCCTCTACGCTTCTGAATATGACCCCGTGGTCAATCTCCACCAATCCTTCGCCCCGAGCCTCAACAGGTTCAGAGCACACCTCACCCTCTGATCAGCAGGGCATGAACACGTGAAGAAACACCCCTCCACGTTTGATAACCATCTCATAGCGACAATCGGGTCCTGAACTCCATCAAAGGTGGGAGGCTTCGTATTATCGAAGTCCCGATACTGAAAGCCCTGACCAGCTCCTCCCCCTGCCGCAGCTACAGCCGTTGTAGCCGCGGCGGCAGCCGTCTCTGTGAGAGCTGCATAGCGCTCATCAAAATACTCAACCATGGCGGTCTTGATCGGCTCAAACAGCTCCGGCAACTCAGCCCGGAACAACGCATCAATCTCATCACGCAGGATCTCACAAATCCTCGCATCCAGCTCGCATGTGCTCATCTGACCAATAACCTCGGGCGGTACTGACCCGCCCGGAACTCCCTCTCCTGCTCCCGATCCTGACCCGGATCCACTCCCAGCATGCCTCGGAATCTCCATACTGAAAATCACCACAAAGACTCAGATACTTCCCACTATCCCAGGAACCAACTCTCTCTCAACCCACCCCTAGAGGTCATGGTTTCCCTGATACGTGTATGGGTCCTGTGCTTTCAGTAGTACGGGCCCATACTACCTTCCACACCTACCCATATTTGCATGAAGTACTACCACAACACCCTAGTGAAATCATGCATAACAACTCTCAACCCTCACCACTAGAGGAACACTGAAAATCTCCCACAAGGAAACCCTAGGCTACAGGCATCACAAATCAGGCAACATTATCATGAAATCCTGAAGATCCCTAGCCTAACACTAGCATGCTGTTCTATCAAAGCTCAAAAACAAATAACATGCATGGTATTTTGGGGTTACTTACTGGCTCCGGCTGATTGTACCTCCGCGTCCTCCTTTACTCATTTTGAAAACCATTTTAAACTCTCTTTTGAAAACTCTCCTCGATTTGAGACTGGAGTCACACGCGTGTTTCTCCAATTCACTCAAACCAAGGCTCTGATACCAACTTGTAACGACCAAAATTTTCAACCAATTTAAAATTTTCGAAAACAACTCGATTCCATTAAAGTTATTACAAAAAGGTTTTCATTACAGTTTATTTTAAGTATTCCTAGAATCTCATCACAACATAAACACGAGGAGCGGTACGATCATGCCTTCGCCTTGCCACGGTCTCCTGAAGAACCTGAAAAACATAAAACCACAACTGTAAGCCCGAAAGCTTAGTGAGATATCCCAAAAATACCAACCACATATACCATACACGCATAACATGCCATAACATATCCGATCACAGAACAGCCATGCACTTCGGGTCTACTGTGTGACTGGTCCGCCGCACCGGCCAACAGTCCACCTGGTCCACCCTCTGAGTCTTGCCATAAACCTCGAGTCTGCAGTGGGATTGGTCCGCCCGCACCGACCCTTCAATCCACCTGGTCCACTCTCTGAATCTAATCACATACATCGAGTCTGCAGTGTGATTGGTCCGCCCTCACCGGGCCTTCAATCCACCTGGTCCACTCTCTGAGTCTACAGTATGACTGGTCCACTCTCCGAGCCTCGGCACATCTGGTCCGCCCTCTTGGGGCCTACAGCCTATCCGGACCGCTCGCTGGGCCTTCGGGACAACCGGTCCGCCGTGGGTATCTTGGCCTACAGCACAAAGCAGGATCCGCCTCAACCCAACTCCAGTCCAAACAACCATGTGCACATAATCATACAATCACATAACAATTCACAGTCAACAAACCAATCAAACAGATCACATGGCATATCATCATCCTAACCAGGATATTGACCTAACAGGTCACTAACATAGCATCACCCTACATCTCAGAATACCAATCTCAATTAGGACTCTAACACATACCATCCTAGCTACCAGGATGCAACATATCAAGCAATAACATCAAATACCTGGATCTCAATCCGATAAAGGGTTGGCCTTGGTGCCTTAGACCTGTTGATATAGTGAGGATAACTCACCTCGAAACTGACGGCTGAAAAGATAAGATCCCGCTGCTCCAAACCCCGACATGAACTCCTCCACTGAACAACACCAAAGCACTAAACTCAGTAAATACTCATGATTACCAAAATACCCCTGGAAGACAACTGGTCAACCCGTGGACAAAGTCAAAGTCAACCCCTGACTAACTGTACTCGCCGAGTCAACCCGATGACTCGCTGAGTCCCCAAGCTCAAAACTTCCCCAATCAGCGACTCAACTCGCCGAGTCACCCCGAGACTCGCCGAGTTCAACAACTCTGAGTCCACTCACATACAACTCACCGAGTCATCCCTTTGACTCACCGATTCACGGTTCAACCAGAAAGGATTGGGACTCGTTGAGTCCAAGAACAGACTCGTCGAGCCTAAGGCTATCTTCAACCTACTCGCCGAGTTGTTCTTCCAACTCGTCGAGTTCCAGCTCATCTTCAAGCAACTCGTCGAGTCCACCCATGTGAATCGCCGAGTACCACCGGTCTGAATCCATATAGAAGCATTCCAGGCCATGCAATTGATCCAAAACATAGATCTAGCCTCCTAAAACCCATCCATCACGTAAAGTGGCAAACTTTACGTGAATCTAAAGAGATCTAGGCCTTTTACACCCTAGGGCTAGGGTTTGGGACATAATGGCTCCATCAATCACTCACAAACAGAGACTTTCATGCATTCCAACCCTTCTCCATTCCAGATCTGAGGTAGCAACCTCAGATCTAACCTCTAAACTCCAAAACACCAAAAGATATGATCTCTAACACCCCCCAAAATGAAGAATCTAGACAATAGCAGCTCAAACAATGAAATGATACCTCAAAAGGAAGCTCCCAGGAAAGATCAACCCGAATCCTTGCAAAGCCCTTTGATCCAAGCCTCTTCTTCTTCAAGATCTCTTCAACAACCACCTCTCCAAGCTCCAATTCACTCAACAATGGGGTTTCTCCACGAAATTAGGGTTTCTGGAACTCAAGGGATGATAAGGAGGCTGGGGAGGAAACATAATGTTCTTTATATATGGCTCAACTTCCGGATTTAGGGTTTTCTCCATTCAGCGCCTACTCGCCGAGTCCATCTTACTGACTCGCCGAGTCAGCCACTTAACACGCGATCAAGTCGCGACTCTACTCGCCGAGTCCTCCCATGGACTCGCCGAGTTCCCCTTCCAATTTTACTCTTTTAGCCCTTCAACTATACTCTTGCTATTCCGGGATGTTACAAAATTGGTAATTTTCATTTTATGTTTCATATAATTTTCTTTTCTTCATATCATATATACATAAAATAATACAACTATGCCTTACAGATCAGATCTTCTAATAGCTGACCTCAGCAAGACAAATCTCAATATCTGAAAACATCATCCTCTTTCTTAAGAAAAACAAAGTTCTTTGTTCAACAGATCTTAAAGCAAATACCTCAAAGTCTCGAACATTAATCGTACTTATCATTCCAACACATAAGCATAGATACACAATGTCGGAGTATGTAAAACCTAGTCTTCTGTTGCTTCGCCATAATCAAACAACGATGTTGGCTGGTGGTTTCCCGGCGAAGTTGTCTTCGGTACTCCGATGTTGACCGGATTAAGTAGGAATAAGTCTTCATTCTGGTTTTTGCGTTGTAGCTCGGCGATAGGGAAGAAGGGGAGTAGTTGTAGCAGTATAAAGCTCTATAATTAATGCATGTGTTATAAAAATAGCTTCACGATTTTGCTTTATACTATATAGGCTGTTTAACAGTCTTCACACTTTGTTTGAATTTTTTTAATGTCTCTTTGGTTTTGACTCATTTTATTTTTTAAAAGAGTGTTAAATTATTTTCAGTTAACTGCAAATTGCATTAAAAGAAATATATATAAAAACACAATAATTTGACAGAAAATATAAAGTTTGTGCATCCACCCTCAAACATATAATTAAAGATTTGTGGCGAAGTCTTTGGACTAAAGGTTGACAACATTTTGATTAAGGACCAAAGCGTCAAAGATTCTGGAAGTTGGACTTCCAGAAATGCTGGAAAAAAAAACGAAATATTATTTTGTTAGGAACCTTCAAACAATGTCTTGATTAAAAAATAAAAACGAAACAATAATTTTCACCTTACAATAAAATACGAAATGTTATTTTGATAAAAGACAATTGTAACTCATTATTTTTAGTTGGATTTCAATTAAATACCGATTTGATTATGGTTGAAGTAACTTCTACAAAAACTTCACCTCTCCGATAATAAAAAGCTTTTGAATGGAATTTTTAAATACAAACAAAATTTTGGAAAAAAGAAAAAGTAAAAAAGAAAGAAACTATGACAAGAGATGCCTTATATAATAATTTGATATAAGACGATCCAGAAACTTGTAAAACATAGGACAAAATACAATTAAATAGAGGTAGACTTGATAATGTGTTGGGTGCGGATACATGTTTGCTATAAACAGGTTGAAAATTTTCAATTAATCTAACTTGTTTAATTCTAGTTAAAATTTTCAAAACAATATAACATTTTAAATAAACGGTTTGATCTTAGGTTGATATATTTAGATTTTTTTTCAGCACTATGACATGTTAATGTCATAGATAAACGGATTGAATTTAGGTTGTTTTATTTAAATTTTAAAAGTTTACATAAAATAAATGATAATCATATGAAATCCATTAGACTATTCGGAGTGGGCAACGTCTACTTCCATTATTGTGCCTCATAACACGTGATAACGCCAATGTACACCGCCCCTTCATCCCGTTATATTACATGTTAAAGGCTTTCGCGTTACTTCCCGTTACCACCATCACATTTGGTAACGGCGATTTTTTGTTTTTTAGCCTAGTAACTCATGTGGGCGTTGCCCACACCCACATCTCTTAGATTTTTTATTTTTATGGTATAAACCTTTTATTTTATTATATATTTTCTCCATAAAAGGTTCTATTTTGAAAATAACTTCAATCACAACCACTATATATATATATATATATATATATATATATAATAAAATAAAATATATACATGACAAAATTGCAAAAATGGTCCCTATGGTATGCATTTTTTTTAGAGTTTTAGTCCAAACCTCGATTTTTTTGGATTCATGGTCTTTTTGGCCTAGTTTGTACGCAAAATTGGTCCCCCGACTTAACTGCCGTTAACTTTTTGTTGTTAACCTCCTCATGTGCATCTCACATGAGGGTATATTTGTCTTTTCACTTTTAAAGGACCATTTTTGCACCTTTAAAAAGCAATACCTTTTTATTTATTTTAATAATGAAAAAAATAAAAGATCTCTCTCTCTCTCTCTCTCTCTCTCTCTCCACAACTTTCCCCACAATTGGGAATCGATCTCACCAGGTGCTGCTCTAGCTTCATTTCTTAACCACTTCAACTAGCTCAAACCACATCACATTCTTCAGCCACCTCTTCCCCCGCTCAAGCACTTCGTTCGCCGTTCCACCACGTTGATTTTGTCGGATTCATCCTCTGCGTCGTCGTCTTCTTCAGGTGGGTTCTTTATTTTAACAGCAAGATGTTGGTTATCGATTGGGTTAATTTCACAAAATCAAAATCGATTTCTACTTTGCTGATTGCTATCGATTGATTGTCAATTTGTTCTCATTCTATTGATTTATTCTGATTCTTACAAATCGAGGGTTCGATCCTTGATAAACTTCTGATTTGGTCGCCTTTTTCTCTGCTTTGAAGAACAAAGTGAATGTTCATAGAGTGTTTGCTCTTCGTGAAGCATTCATGTTGTTCGATTTTGAGGATGAGAGTATATAGGACTTGAAATTAATGCTCATCAGATGCTTAATATCCCCATTGTATTTGAAAATGGGTCAAGAAATACGATTTTTAACATTCTTATTTAGGTTATCTAGACAACTTGTGAAGGAATCACTAGCAATGATTAGGTCTCAAATTCCTTTCTGGAGGAAGTCAATGTTGGAGGCATATGTTGACATCGTTTTTAGGGCTTAGAAGGCTGAAAATGGGGAGACAAGAGAGGAGATAAGTTGGAGGCATATGCAGGCATTGGTTGATAGCTCAACTCATGAGCAAGGTTATTGAGATAAGTTTTGCTTCGTGATTGAAATTGGATTGCACATGGTCTTCTAGTAGATACTTCAAAGTGAAGTTGATAGTGGGCATGGTGTTTAGTTTTGAACTTAGGCAGCTAAGAAATCTTTATGTAGACGTTTTATGTAAACAGAAACACTATTACATCTCCTTGTATATGAATGTGAAAACTGATTTGTATATGAAGAGGATGTATAACATCATAACGTCATCTGGGTCTGTGTGCTTTTGAGAGAGAGAGAGAGAGAGAGAGAGAGAAAGAGAGAGATCTTTTATTTTTTCATTATTGTATTACTTTTAAAAAATATATAATTTTTTTAAGTGCAAAAATGGTCCTTTAAAAGTGAAAAGACAAATATACCCTCATGTGAGATGCATATGAGGAGGTTAACAGCAAAAATTTAACGACATTTAAGTCGGGGGACCAATTTTGCGTACAAACTAGGCCAAAAGGACCATGAATCAAAAAAAGTCGAGGTTTGGACTGAAACCCCAAAAAAATGCATACCACAAGGACCATTTTTGCAATTTTGTCTATATATATATATATATATATATATATATATATATATATATATATATATATATATATATATATATATAGAGAGAGAGAGAGAGAGAGAGAGACAGAGAGAGAGAGAGAGCTAAGTTCAAATGTGGATTGATATTTATTGTTCGAACGTGTGGATAGTGATATTCTGTGACAATGAAAGAAAATACGTTATTTAATAATGTGAATGTGTTCAATCTTAAGAAACTATTGTCATTATCACATATTCTCATTAATTAAATCATTTGTAAGGTTATTATAGACTTCTTTTATTATTCTTATTCTGTCATAATGATTATTGAATTGTATTCTGTAAGAATGAAAATGAGTGTAAAACGATGCATTAGAACAAAATTGAATAAAAATTAGTGAGAATGCATGAAAATGACAATAGTTATGTAAGGTTTAACATATTCACATTACTATACAACATATTTTCTTAGTAATTCTCATAGAATAGCACTGGCCACACGTCCACACAATAGTTGTACATCCACATTATAACCTAGCCCTTTTATATATATATATATATATATATATATATATATATATATATATATATATATATATATATATATATAAAAGAAAACAAATTTAGACCATACAATTATTATACACAAAATTACAAAGAAAAATGATTTTCTTTTTTCTTATTTTTTATTCTAAACCCCCTAGGCCCCACCTAACTACTCACTCAATTAAATAGTCGGGGTATCTCACTTTGAAGCTGCAACACCGAAGACAACCGGAGGACCGTCGCCGGTAACGACCGGAACACCACCGGAAATCGACTTGAACATCGTTGAAACGATCGGAGAGTCATCGGAACATTGCCTCTTCACTTCCTTGCTTCGCCTCCGAACATTAGCTTGTCGGAAAAGACCTATGTCTATCTTTGCTATTCCTAAACCACCTCCTTCTGCCTCTCCTCTTCCTAAACTGCCTCTCCTCTTCCTAGATCCTAAACTGACTCCTTGAACCGCCTCCTTGGAATCAGCTAGAAAATCACCTTATAAGAAACTACCTTAGTGGAAACTACATCTTTCTCGTCTCGTCTTTGATCTCGTTTTCACCAGCCACTAGATCTGGTTTAACCGGATCCAGAAATAAAGTAGAAAGCCACCAGATCTGGTTTCCGATCTAGTTTTACTGTTCACCGCGTCGCGACATTATCTTGAAGAGCCTCTGGATGAAATCAAATCTTAACTCACATACACAAACATATCCAAAAAAAGACGATGATAAGGAAAAAGGTAAACCAGATTTTGAACTTGTTTTTCTTTAACTTATAAGTAACCTGCAGTGAGATCTATTGAATAATCAAATATGTTTTCTTAATTCTTTCAAATAGATTTATGTTGACAAGCGATGCAAGTCTAGTTGGAGGTTTTCCGGCGATAAAGTTTTTGGATTCAAAATTTGTTGATTCCTTATTCACTGCTGCTACTTTTTGAATGTTTGATGAACATGCGATGAATATTTTTTTGTGGGTGTCGTTTTTGATTAATTTACAAATTTACCCCTCTTCTTTAAACACATTCCTTTGACTCGTTTAAAATCAAATATTTTCTTCCATATCAATTCATAACACACATGTTTTTACTTTAATATCAAACTAACCTATTATTCTTTAGTAAATATTAATTAATTTCAATTTAAACAAAACATGTTTTTTTATTAATTATTATTATACTACGTTCAATTAAAACTTAAGAATATTACTAATAGTATTTAATTTCTTAGCTAATAAACATATGAGTTTAGGCATTTTTATCATTGTTGCTATGAATATTTGAAATAAATCAAAGAGTTTTATATGTCATATCTTTAAAAAAAAAATCTAATGTCATTCATGATACAACTTATGTTACGTTTATAGTTAATTATTTTCTATAAATTGATATTCAAGTTTATAGTATATTCTTATGTATAAATAATAAGCATGTTGTAGGTTCAAATAAAACAATTATGAATTCAAAAACCAAAGAATAAATTAATGGCATGTAAATAATAGGTTCTAGTTACATGTGAATAACTTAATCATATGCAAATAGCATGGTTTAATCACATATGATTAAATACATTAGAACAACTATTGAATCGAGATAGCAAAAACAAATTTTGTCTATATAATTCATATGTGATTAGATACATATAATCACATGTATCCACTCACAAATGATTTATGTTAATAAGTTTCATTTTCACGTTCTAGATTCAATAATTGTTCTTGGTTAACTTTAATAATACATGATTAAATAGATTTTATCAAATATGATTATATGTATCTAATCAGACATGATTTATAAGGAAAAAAAATCTTATCTATGCAAATCATATGTAATTAGATATATATATTTACATGTGATTATATACATGAGAACAAATATTGTATTAAGAACGTGAAAAAAATGTTTTCCACATATCTCATGTAATCAACTATACATAATCATATGTGAGTAAACACATGAGATCAACTATTGAATTAAAAATGACAAAATTAATATTTTTTATATAAATCATATGTGATTTGATACATATAATGTTAGATAAGGTTTCTAAGTCCATAACTATATTTGGTATGTACTTGACCCGATTTAGTATGGTCCATTTGGGTTGCATGATATCGAAACAATTTAGATAAACTTTTGTGAGAGAGGATATTTATGATTTATTAATATATTATAATATATTAATATGAAATCATATTATTTAATTAGTATTGATCAAGAATTAGTTTGGAATTAATTTTGTGATCAAAAGAGACTAATTAAACAAATGAAGATTGATTTGGTAAATCATTCATTCTTATAAAGTGGGCTTATGATCTATAGTTCTTCATGTTGGGCTAAACCCATTTGTGACCCATGGATACTCCATGGAGGTTAAAACCCATGGATCATGAGGAATGTGGAAAGTCATGAGTTACATGGTGTAACCCTAATGTGCACACTATATAAGAAGCCTCATAGCTCATGAAATGGCACCTTTAAGTGATAAGAAGTGAGGGCCAGCCGATTTGTGAAACAAGTGTTCTCTCAAGTTATTCCAATTGTTGGTGGTGTTGTGTGAAGCATTTGAGGCATCACATTTAAGGTGTTAGGCTCACAAAGTCTTAAGGAACAAAGCTACAAGAAAGGTATGTCATTTTACTAGAATTTTGTATTACATATACCCCATGATATGCTAGTTAGGATGAAACCATGGAAAAATGAAAGTTTGCATGTATAATAGAGAAAACATAGATCCAAGGTTTCTAGGGTTTCATGCACACCATAGGAGTGTTAGAATGTTTAAAACCCAACAGTGGTATCAGAGCCTAGGCCTGTTTTCAATTATACTTGATGTTACTTGCTGAAAAAGTCAATTTTCTGCTCACTGATCAGTAAACTCGCCGAGTCCACTGGGGGACTCGATGAGTCCATGTTGAAATTCATCGAACTCGTCGATCTGGTTCATGTACTCGACGAGTTGGAGGCCCTAAGTGCAGATTTCGAGTTTCAATGCTGGAATTGGACTAGGATCATTACCCTAAACTTATTTTAGACTGTTAAACCTGTTTTTGATGTGGTAATGATTGTGTTTGTCCAATTTCAAAGATAATTGTCAAAGTTTCAAGTTTTATATTAAGTTTATACGATTCTTGAAAATTGTTGATATGAATTATACATGCTTATGAGTTTTGTTAGATCATAGAAATTATTTGACATGCTTGTTAGTTTAATTGTTGATCTAAATGCTTTTTAATGGACTTCATAACTTGTCCTCAAGTTATGGAATTCCAAGAGTCTTTTACATTAAAATCATTAAAACTCATAAGTTATAGAAATGAAAGGTTTTAAATAGTTTCAAAATTTGCCCTCAAGTTTTGGATTTTTTGTAAAATCACTTTAGTATACTTTAATTCCAAATCCTAGAATTTTAAAAGTTTAAAACTCAACTTTTATACTATTATATTATTAAAAGTCTAATAATTATATATATATATATATATATATATATATATATATATATATATATATATATATATATATATATATAAGAATAAGTCAGTCTTACCGTTAGTAGGCCTCATTCACAAAGCCGATCTCTAAGAGGGGTATAAGGTTACTGCCTATAAAATGACAGTTTAATGGGTATCCATTCTCACTCACTGCTTCCTTGACTGGTGGAGGGTCGTTAGCCGAACGGGTAGGATAGGACACTAATTCTCATTAAGTATAATGATAATTATAAAGTAACTAAACCTTTTTAAATTCTCAATCTTAGTTATTTTAGGAAAATGTGAAATTGATGCTAACACATGAAATTACACTTTGCACCTTGCTAAGTCATTAGTGGAGCGTGTGTGGTTAACCGACACACTAACTTGGACTAACAAAGATGGCAAAGGGTGGCTTAAGGTTTATCATAGATCGATGGAGCATGTGTGGTTAACCGACACATCGATCAGGTGATAAAATTAAGAGCACCAAGTTAATTTGCATAGTTATTCACACATTGTTAGTGATCCTTGGTATCCCAGTCACAAACTTGAAGGGCATAATCGAGATTTAAACATGCCATTGAATTTTTCACTGAATCTCAAAAGATCTAGGAGTTTCAATCCAATTAAACTTAATAATCTGTTTTGTTTTTCATGGTGGAAATTGGTAAATCGTCATTTACCTACCTTCAAATATTTTGTAGCTTGGATTACGACACCCCTCTTCCAAATTATAAAATATTGTGTTAGGTCCTAGCCTTAATATTTCATTTAAGTGTCTTATTAAGGACTCTTTATCTAATCTAAACTTGTCTTTCTTCCTTTTCAGATGTCTTCCAACAATGCTTCTGGCTCAAACCCTACTGGCTCCTTTTCTCTCATGAATCTTTGTAGGAGAGTCATCTTTGATGGGACTAATTTCAATGATTGGATTGAAAACATAAGGATGGTCACTCGCTATGAGGACAAGGAGTATGCCAGAGGAGATTGCTAAGTACACTACCCATGAGAAGGATGTCACTAAGGTATCTTGTATCATGTTAGCTACCATGACAACAGAACTCCAAAAATCCTATGAAGATTTCTACCCTTATGAGATGCACCAGGACATGATGGAAAGATACCATCAGAGTGCTCGTCAGGAAAGGTACGAAATCATCACCTCCTTGATAACAACAAAAATAAAGGATGGAAAGTCCATAACAGGCCACCTACAGAAAATGCAATGATTCATGGACCGTTTGCTACAGTTAAATGTGAACTTTGATGAGGAGTTAGCAATAGATATCATTCTACACTCCTTACCCTCCTGTTATGATCAGTTCCGCATGACCTATCATATGAACAAGGAGGAGGTCACACTTAGCAAACTTTAAGGACTTTTGAGGACTACTGAAAGTAGTCTCAAAAGTAAGAATGTTGTTACCACTCTGATGAGCTCAAAAACTCTTAGATCGATTAGATCTTTCACAAGTACGATAAAAGTAATCAAACAGGTTAAGAACAATACAAGAAAGAACACAAAACAGAATCAAACTTATGTTTATGATTCAAAACTGAGTCACGCCTCAGCAGAGCTCGATGAAGAACTTTCGTTGTAGAGGCGAGCTAGGGTTTTTCAGAGAATATAAAATCAAAACGATGAAAGCCTTTTTTCTCTAAGTCTGCATGGATGCAGCTTAAATACTAAACCCTAATACAAAATTATGCACGGCTGGACAGGCCCAATACCGACATTCAAACTAGGCTATGGACCGAGCCCATGACGCAATCCAATAGACTCAACAATCTCCCCTTAAGCGTCAAATGAGGCGAGAGATTATTTCTTCTGAGCAGGCCTCACCGTCTTTATAATTTTAAACAGTTTAGGAATAATGGCAAGAAGAGTCTATCGGAACAGAATGTACCGCTTCAGCATGTCGACGAACAGCTTCTTATCAGCAACACTGTTCTGGTCGCACCTCTGTATGATCTCCAAGATATGCTCAAAAAAAGACGTCGAGAAGAGGTGTTTGTCAACAAGAGCGAACATACATTTTTGACCTTCGCCCCTGAGAAACATGATCGTGTGATACTTTGAATCTATCTTCCCCTTGATCATGGTATTGACATTGCCAGCTCTGCCCATGGGTTTGATCGTTGGTCGCTTGTGTATGGTAGAGGCAATTTCTTGGTCTATCTTCGCTACCTCATGTATGTAGCAAACAAGCATACGCTTGACATGATTGATTATTAGCTGATACTCCTGAGGATTTGACAAAAGAATGTTGTTGAGGAGTATCCAGTCATGGGGGTTGAGGTTTGGTAGATCAGCAAGGGTAAAATGGTAGACTGAGCCTTCGGTTCCTTGAGTCACCCTAAATTTGACATTGATAAATTTCCCTGCTGAATAGGGCTTCATCACCTTGACCGTAGTTATCTTCTTTGAGTTCCAGGTCAGGTATTGGGGTTGAGCAAACTCCAAGTAAAACTCCAGAAGATCCCTGTCTACCTTCGGGTCAGGAGATGGAAAGGCAACAGTCGAGTTGAAGCAGTGGAAGATGAATGCCTTTCGAGTGATTGGCATGTCGAACTATGTATCCTTGGAGTTGTCAAGTCCAAAGGACATAATTGGCTCAAGCCAGAGAACAGTTGGCTCGTCGATTGCACACCTTTGAAGCGAATCTTTTGTCCATACAGGGAACATAGCCTTTTTCTTCTCTAGGAGCTCCGCCTCCTTTCGCTTTTGTTCTAGCTCAGCTCTCTGCTTCATGGTGATTTCTTCAGTTTGTTTTTCAGAAGTGTTAACCTTCGGGACAGGCTTCTTGGGAATGTCGACATAGACATCATCTTCGTTGTCTGTATCGTCTTCACCAATCTTCTTCTTTTTCTTATATTTGTTACTGACCGAAGCTTCATTACCCTTCGGTTCAGCAGTTGGTTTTGAGCTAGATGGAGGAGGTTGCTTTGAGTCTTTCTCTCCCCCTTGTTGCGGTTGGACCCCGGTCACCGGAACACCCTCGATACGGCTGAGAACGTCCAGTGCCGGTCTGAGGTTGTCTGCCAAATGCCTTCTGATGGTGATAGTTATAAGTGGATCATGACCTTCAGTAAGATGAAGAAGGGTGGAGTGAACATCTGCAGCAGAACTCCGGATAACCTCCCTTTCTGACTTGAGGTCATCAATCTCAACATTAGCAGTTCGTAGCTTGTATATTTGCAGTTTAAGCTGGGCTGTACATTCTGTCAAGCTCATCCATAATCCGATTTTCCATAGCTAAGTCCGCTTGCAGTTGAGTTAAGCGTTCGTTGACATTAGCATGGAACGTTTCATTAGCTTGTTCAATAGCATGGCATGCCGCTTCAACCTTCGAGCACTCAGATTGAAGAGTCTGTTGAAGAGTCTCTACTGAAGTGTTGACAGTTTCAGCATTCTTGGCAGCAGCAGCCTGCAAGGAATTTAGAAACAAGTGAGCATGTGAAACTAGTTTATCGACTTTTGCGGTCGCTTCCTTGCACTCCTTAGTAGAGGCATCAACAACACGATAGGCCTGTTGACATTGGGAAGTGGAGGCTTCAATAGCCTTGGCTGCAGCAGACAATGATGCACTATGTTCAGCAACGACCGAAGAGAACAAGGCCTTTAATGCAGCGTCTGAATAAGCTCCAGAGGAAGAGGAGGAAAACAGCTGATCAAGCTTGTCGTTTACCGCTTTGAGATGACGTTTGGTGATAGGCTCATTGATATGTGTATTTTTATATATATTTTTATGCATTATATCTTAATATTTTGGCATTTATTATTCTCTTTTAGAACTAAAAAGTACTTATAATGTTTTGAATTATGATTTGCAGCTATTTGTTGTCAATAGAGCACAAAAGAAAAGATTGAAGCGAAAATTGGGCTTAGAGGCTAAAACAAAGGAAAAAGACTGAAGGAGCCGTTTACGCCCCATGTAATTAACTAGTACGCTAAGCGTAACAGCCAAATACGCATCACGCCCAACGTAAACTATATGTACGCCCTGCGTAACTACTTGCATTCAGATTTCCTCATCGCGTATTAATCTTCACTACGCCCAGCATAATCCGACTTACGCCCAACGTACGTAAGTCGGTTACAAGGGTTATAAAAGGCGATTAACAGCTAACCAGAGGGGGGGGGGGGATTCGACTTCTAACCTAATTTAGTCGATAATTAACTTCTGTTAAGCCGTTTTGAGGGTCTAGAAGGCGGCCGGAAGGCCGTTAAGCTAACTGAAGCGAAGATCGAAGGGTTAGAGAGCGGATACATGTCGGTAATCATATGGGTTGTTAACGTGACCATGTTTAGCATTCCATTGTGATACTATTATGTGTTTAGTTTCTGATTTAGGTGTAAAAACCTTTTACTTTTGTTTATGATTGAATGAAACCTTGATTATTGGACTAATTGCTATATTGAATTGTTTGTTTATGTTTAATTTATCTTGTCAAGCTTGTTAAAAGATCCTTACGTGTTAATGATAATTATTTGCTGTTAATTGTCAAGTAAATTAAGTTGTATAAACATCTGCTTGATTGCTTGTGTCTTATGATTTTGATGACCATCGAGATTATATGTCTAGGAATAACGAATGTGAAACTAGGATTAACTTGGGAATAAGTAAGTTAATGTGTGAGCCTTGTTTGATGACCATCAACAAGAGGTTAATTGAACGACCAATTTGATTAACTATATTTACAAGTCTTGCTTGATACGAACTGAACACTAGGAAGCATGTTAGTTTAATCAACTGATCACTGTTTGAATTGACTTGTTTGCTAAAGGATTAGTTATAGTGAACGCGAATTTAATCATTTTAGGAATCAGTGAACATGAATAAATGAATTTGTGTATGCAATTGTCTATGCTTTTAAGGTGTAATTTATCTAAACCAAAGTACCTGAAGAGATTTGTTTTCCTGTTAGTTTATCGAGAGTTGTCAATTAATTGTTCGTTTGAGATTTATTAAACTACCTATTTATTCTTTTCGTGTGACTTGTAACCTATAATCAAATATGTTAAATTAATTCACCACCGTTCCCTGTGATCGACACCCGACTTACCTAAGCTATACTGTAATCTGACTAGGTACACCGCCTATAAGTGCATAGTTAGTCTAAGTTTGTTAGGTTGTAAATATTAAAATTAGTAGGTACTTTCGTGCACATCCGGCCGCCTTCTAGACCCTCAAAACGGCTTAACAGAAGTTAATTATCGACTAAATTAGGTTAGAAGTCGAATCCCCCCTTTTGGTTAGCTGTTAATCGCCTTTTATAACCCTTGTAACCGACTTACGTACGCTGGGCGTAGTGAAGATTAATACGCGATGAGGAAATCTGAATGCAAGCAGTTACGCGGGGCGTAACGCGTATTTAGCTGTTACGCTTAGCGTACTAGTTAATTACGCGGGGCGTAAACGGCTCCTTCAGTCTTTTTCCTTTCTTTTAGCCTCTAAGCTCAATTTCCGCTTCAGTCTTTTCTTTTGTGCTCTATTGACAACAAATAGCTGCAAATCATAATTCAAAGCATTATAAGTACTTTTTAGTTCTAAAAGAGAATAATAAAGGCCAAAATATTAAGATATAATGCATAAAAAAATTTATAAAAATACACATATCAAAATCAAAAACTTGATGTGCACGAAAGTACCCACTAATTTTAATATTTATTACCTAACAAACTTAGACTAACTATGCACTTATAGGCAGTGTACCTAGTCAGATTACAGTATTGCTTAGGTAAGTCGGGTGTCGATCACAGGGAACGGTGGTGAATTAATTTAAAATATTTGATTATAGGTTACAAGTCACACGAAAAGAATAAATAAGTAGTTTAATAAATCTCAAACGAACAATTAATTGACAACTCCCGATAAACTAATAGGAAAACAAATCTCTTCAGGTACTTTGGTTTAGATAAATTACACCTTAAAAGCATAGACAATTGCATACACAAATTCATTTATTCATGTTCACCGATTCCTAAAATGATTAGATTCGCGTTCACTATAACTAATGCTTTAGCAAACAAGTCAATTCAAACAGTGATCAGTTGATTAAACTAACATGCTTCCTAGTGTTCAGTTCGTATCAAGCAAGACTTGTAAATATAGTTAATCAAATTGGTCGTTCAATTAACCTCTTGTTGATGGTCATCAAACAAGGCTCACACATTAACTTACTTATTCCCAAGTTAATCCTAGTTTCACATTCGTTGTTCCTAGACTTATAATCTCGATGGTCATCAAAATCATAAGACAAAAGCAATAAAGCAGATGTTCATACAACTTAATTTACTTGACAATTAACAGCAAATAATTATCATTAACACGTAAGGATCTTTTAACAAGCTTGGCAAGATAAATTAAACATAAACAAACAATTCAATATAGCAATTAGTCCAATAATCAAGGTTTCATTCAATCATAAACAAAAGTAAAAGGTTTTTACACCTAAATCAGAAAGTAAACACATAATAGTATCACAATGGAATGCTAAACATGGTCACGTTAACAACCCATACGATTACCGACATGTATCCGCTCTCCAACCCTTCGATCTTCGCTCCCGTTAGCTTAACGGCCTTCCGGCCGCCTTCTAGACCCTCAAAACGGCTTAACAGAACTTAATTATCGACTAAATTAGGTTAGAAGTCGAATCCCCCCCTCTGGTTAGCTGTTAATCGCCTTTTATAACCCTTGTAACCGACTTACGTACGTTGGGCGTAAGTCGGATTACACTGGGCGTAGTGAAGATTAATACGCGATGAGGAAATCTGAATGCAAGCAATTACGCGGGGCGTACATATAGTTTACGCTGGGCGTAACGCGTATTTGGCTGTTACGCTTAGCGTACTAGTTAATTACGCGAGGCGTAAACGGCTCCTTCAGTCTTTTTCCTTTGTTTTAGCCTCTAAGCCCAATTTCCGCTTCTGTCTTTTCTTTTGTGCTCTATTGACAACAAATAGCTGCAAATCATAATTCAAAGCATTATAAGTACTTTTTAGTTCTAAAAGAGAATAATAAAGGCCAAAATTTTAAGATATAATGCATAAAAAAATATATAAAAATACACATATCAAAATACCCCACACTTAGCCTTTGCTTGACCCCAAGCAAATTTACTTTTATTTTACCAATATCGTACTAAACAATCCTTTTAAAACTCAGCAATTATGTCAAGACCGCAACGCATGCATTTGTGTCTAAAATTTTCCTAAAGTACCCCCATACTTTAAATACTCACAATCTTCATAAACACTCGCCCACTTCTTTTGAACAATGCTCATTTTATGCAACCCTCCGAATCCATCCTCAGAAAACCTCTTAACCTCAAGGTATTTTTGGTTGAGCAACCCAAGCATACATAATCTAGAATTACAACTTATGATACCACTATGGAGCTTTTTTGAATTCTTCACTTTCTTGATAATTTGATCTTTGATTTCTTTGAATTCACCACCTTGTTTGATTTGATGTCTGGTATCTTCAACTTTTTGAATTCAGAACTTTGATCTTTTGACTTCACTTTATTTGCTCCAAAATTCTTCAAACTTTTCTTGCAATTCTCTTTTTTTTTTCTTTTTTTTTACATGTACCTCACTTTTTTCACTCAAAACCTACATGCTTAAGCAGGGGCGCTCAACTTCAACCTTTATTGGTTAATGATAATAATTATCCTGGATACATTTCAGGTTTAGGCTGCTAAACATATTGCATCCCTCAAACCAAGCAGGGTTATGTTTTTGTTCCATGATTTCACTAAAATAAGGGAGGCCACAAATGCACTATAACGTGTATTGGCTCAACTAAACATTTGAGTTCTTATCGGATCATCTCATACAAGATTAGCAAAAATTTTAAACTATCACTAGATTTTTCTAAATTAAACTATTATTTCAAGTTTTTAAATTTTCAAATTTCCTAAATCAAGCAATTTCCAAACTATTATTTCATTTTTTTTTCATTATTTACTTTTACCGACCCTCTACCTCACACTTATTTCATACAATGTCCTCATTGTATGCATAAAACTAATTAAGCACATAAAAAGGGAGAAAAAGGAACAGACTCCCCTGGGGTAGTTGTGGCGAGATCGAATGGGGCTGCTACAAGTTGCTTCAAATATTGTTGAAAAACTGAAAACTGGAACTGCTGCTTCTGAATTTGCCGATAAAATCAAGACTGCCGACTTCGAAAATGTGGTGCAAAAGATCGCAAACAAATGCAATTGTAATAACCATGACGTGGGAAAATGTCGACCACGTCGTCTCGTCAAGAATGACATCCTTTGCTCGCGATGAAAACTCCCCCACAACATAGGAAAGTGTCAACCATGTCGTGGCAGCCGGGATGATACTTCTTCCTCGCATCGAAATAAAACTCTATGGTGTGGGAACAGCTCATCCATATCATAAGAGTCAAAATATCGTAAAAATGCCAATCTTCTAAACAATCGCTCACGAAATCAATATGCACCCCACACTTATGACAAATTGTGGGTCTTGACTATAATCTTCGAACTCACACGGCTCTCTCTAGCAACAGTCGGACCTAGCTGCTGAACTTACTGGCAGCTTTCTAAGGGTGAAAATTCTGTAGAGATCTAAACAACCAAAGAGCATCAACATGGAAAACAAAAGTAAAACACCCTAAATTATACTTAATTACACACCAAATAAAAATACTAATACTAAGCAACAAAAAAAACTAAAAAAAAATAACACAAAAATAAAAAGGATAACTAAATCACTCATCATCTCCGTCATCATGTTGCTGTGTCCCAAAAGTACCGGCCCCATCATGTCGTAGCTGGAATGGTGGTGGAAAAGGAACCAAGTACTGAAACCCCTGGTAGGCAAAGAATGCGGTCAACGCATCCCCATACCACTGTTGTTGTCTCTCTACGTGTGCAACGTACTCACCAAGGTTCTGAACCCCTAAGTCAATACGGTCAATGCGCCGAGCTAAGTAACGCATATCAATCTCCGGCTCAGGTCCCTGCTGCGCTCCCTGAGGAGCAAGTCTACGCCGCAGGACCCGTCTCAGCTATGACTCGACGGCACCCTCCTCGTCCGCTACGTCATCTGGTCGTACCCGAAAGACACCATCTCCGCCCCGCTCAAGTACACGCATCGACTCCAATAACTGAAGGCTCATCGGCCTAATATCATGCAACACCATCGATCTCGTGATCTCACGCGTCAACAACTGATATGATCGAGCTAATTGCGTGATAAAATCCCCTCCACAAATCAGGCTATCCTCCCGAAGTCCCCTGGCCCTCCTACCCAAATACGCGGCTAAAGCAACTGGAAGGTTCAGGTGCCTCCCTGGAGTAACAAGTGCCCATAAAAAATACAAGTCTGTCGAAGGCACTCTCTCACTGTTCTTATGTTGCGTGAGAGACATGGAAATCAAACGGTGCAACAGTCTGTATGTAGTAGACCGAATCATACTCCCCTGTGCAGTAGATGGCGTGTATACTCCCCCTGTAATCTCGGCCCAAAAAGTGTTTTCATTATAGTCCTCTGGCCGATCCGTGAGACAATCAGCAAGGAATGTCGGGAAGTGGACACTCCTCGTCTCGTCTGCTGTATATATCCCCACTCTAGTAGCAAGCTCTATGACACTGCACTCCCGACTTACACCCCCCCAGTCTGAAGGCAAAGGCTGTCCTATCATCAGGTGTCTTCGTAGGGTCATAGGAAACTGTAGCATAAAACTCCAGCAAAAATTCCCGATAAACAGACTCCTGGATCCTGAACAATCGTGCCCATCCCTGACATACGAACAAATGCACTCCACTCGCGTCCGAGTGCGTGTATTGCAAAAAATCCTGAATCAGCACAGTAAGTCCAGTCTGGGTCGCCAATTCCCAGTCAAATAAAGGTGCTATGTTGATCTCCTTAGTGAGCAGCAGACTCGGATTGGTGACATATCGTGCCCGGGTTGCATCGTTCAGAGTTTGCGGAAATTGTAAGAAACGGTGATCGGTCACGTCCTCGGGTGGGTTGGTCCTTTGAAGTCTTCGGGCCATAATCTGCACAAATAAACACCAACACAAAACCAAAAAAATATCACAGCATTAACAATTTTTAAACCAAAATAATGGTCCTGGACCTGGTCTGCACGCTGGGCGTACATCCAGCATACGCTGGGCGTACGTCCAGATTTACTAATCTGTGTCGGTGTCCCCTGCTTTTTCTAAGGCCATAAACAGTCAATATATATTTACATTATATGTTAATATTTTGGCCTTTATTATTCTCTTTTAGAACTAAAAAGTACTTATAATGCTTTGAATTATGATTTGCAGCTATTTGTTGTCAATAGAGCACAAAAGAAAAGATTGAAGCGGAAATTGGGCTTAGAGGCTAAAAGAAAGGAAAAAGACTGAAGGAGCCATTTACGCCCCGCGTAATTAACTAGTACGCTAAGCGTAACAGCTAAATACGCGTTACGCCCAGCGTAAACTATATGTACGCCCCGCGTAACTGCTTGCATTCAGATTTCCTCATCGCGTATTAATCTTCACTACGCCCAGCGTAATCCGACTTAAGCCCAGCGTACGTAAGTCGGTTACAAGGGTTATAAAAGGCGATTAACAGCTAACTAGAGGGGGGATTCGACTTCTAACCTAATTTAGTCGATAATTAACTTCTGTTAAGCCGTTTTGAGGGTCTAGAAGGCGGCCGGAAGGCCGTTAAGCTAACGGGAGTGAAGATCGAAGGGTTGGAGAGCGGATACATGTCGGTAATCATATGGGTTGTTAACGTGACCATGTTTAGCATTCCATTGTGATACTATTATGTGTTTAGTTTCTGATTTAGGTGTAAAAACCTTTTACTTTTGTTTATGATTGAATGAAACCTTGATTATTGGACTAATTGATATATTGAATTGTTTGTTTATGTTTAATTTATCTTGCCAAGCTTGTTAAAAGATCCTTACGTGTTAATGATAATTATTTGCTGTTAATTGTCAAGTAAATTAAGTTGTATGAACATCTGCTTGATTGCTTGTGTCTTATGATTTTGATGACCATCGAGATTATAAGTCTAGGAATAACGAATGTGAAACTAGGATTAACTTGGGAATAAGTAAGTTAATGTGTGAGCCTTGTTTGATGACCATCAACAAGAGGTTAATTGAACGACCAATTTGATTAACTATATTTACAAGTCTTGCTTGATACGAACTGAACACTAGGAAGCATGTTAGTTTAATCAACTGATCACTGTTTGAATTGACTTGTTTGCTAAAGGATTAGTTATAGTGAACGCGAATCTAATCATTTTAGGAATCAGTGAACATGAATAAATGAATTTGTGTATGCAATTGTCTATGCTTTTAAGGTGTAATTTATCTAAACCAAAGTACCTGAAGAGATTTGTTTTCCTGTTAGTTTATTGAGAGTTGTCAATTAATTGTTCGTTTGAGATTTATTAAACTACTTCTTTATTCTTTTCGTGTGACTTGTAACCTATAATCAAATATGTTAAATTAATTCACCACCGTTCCCTGTGATCGACACCCGGCTTACCTAAGCTATACTGTAATCTGACTAGGTACACTGCCTATAAGTGCATAGTTAGTCTAAGTTTGTTAGGTTATAAATATTAAAATTAGTGGGTACTTTCGTGCACATCACTCATCGTCATCATCCTCACTTTGTACTCGATAAGGACTGAAATATGTGGAGTCGAATTTCAAGTCCTCACCGCCCAAAATAGGGGTTGTTTCTGTAGAAGGTGTTGGAGATAAGGGTTTTTAAGAAGGTGGGGGTTCGGTTGTTACAGGAGGTTCGGTTGTTACTGGGGGTTCGGTTGTAACAGTAGGTTCGGTTACAGGTGGTTTGGGAACAGTGAAGGTATTTCGTGTAGTGGTGGTAGAAGTTGTGTCTGTGAAAATGGGATTGGGAATAGGAATTTTAGTTGTTAGGTCCGAAAGGTGTTGCGTCTTGGACTCGCTATTTAGTCCATTTAGTCTCCGGTATGGGCCTGTCCATCCGAGAGTTATTTTCTAGGGTTTTGTATTTATAGGTGCTTGCATGCATCTTAGTACATAAGATTTGGAAGTTTTGAAAGTATTTTGATCTTAATCTTTTGTAACCCTAATATCCTCTACAGCGGAAGTTCTTTATCGAGCTCTGCTGAGGATTGAATCAATTGAATCATTCGACATATTCAGATTCATTCTTGTGTTTTATATTGCTGTTTTCTCTTTTGTGATTAACCTGTTAAAAGATCTAAACGATCAAAGAGTTTCTTAAACTCATCAATTGGTATCAGAGTAAGAGGCTGTGTAATTCATACACATCTCTTCTGTGAAAGAAGTGATTAGGGTTAATTCCGCATTTACTGATATTTATTGAGCCGTAACTCCATAATTGACGTATTTCATTATTTATTCATCTTGCCCTAATATTACGTATTACAAGTCTGATCTTACAACAGGTTAAACGATCAAGCATGGACGATTCTCAATCCAATCCTATCAACATCTCAAACAGTATAGGATCTACAACTAAGATTCCAATTCTCTACACTCAAGATTACGAGGTTTGGGCGCATCATTTTGAAGACTACGTCATTGGATCTGAAGATAATGGGTATCTGATATGGGAAACCATTGTATCTGGACCATTTGCTCATTCAGGAACATCCAAAATTATTAAAACTCAAAAGGAGTATAATGATTTGTTGAAAGATGTGAAAGATGTCGCTCAGGACGAAAAGGAAAAGTTTCAGTGCAACATCAAGGCACTGAGACTAATTCGATTCGCTCTTCAATCTGACACGTTTAGATTGGTAAGTTCCTGTAGTACAACTTAAGAAATCTGGGATCGGCTGCGAGAGCTGTATTCCACAGATGAAGATCTGGAGCACTCAATTCAGACCTTGCTTCAGTCTGAATTTGGAGAGTTCAAGCAAAATCCTGATGAGTCAGTTACACAGACGTTCGATCGCTTGAATCATCTTCTCAGCAAGATGATCAAGCATGACATTGAAAGGAAGCTTATTGAACAGAAGGTCACTTTTCTGAATGGTCTGAGATCCGAATGGAGAGTTGTTGTGTCAACAGTCAAAGCACACGAGCAGTTCAATTCGTACTCGCTGGCAAAACTGGTGGGAATTCTAAAATCCCAAGAAAAGATAGTGCTGCAAGAGAAAAGCGTGTTTCAAGTCTGGGGTCTCTGGCGCTTCTGTCCAAGGGTAAAAGTGTTGAAGAAGATGAAGAGGATCTTAATCTGGGAGATCATGATCTGACAGCTGAAGATTATGCTTTAATGGTGTCAAATCCTAGAAGGTTTATCAAGAAAAAGTTTCCTTCCAACAAAAATCGTAATTGGCAAGGAAGCTATAGTTCCGAAAGAGTGAAAGATGAACCGAAGGTTGAGGAGTCGAAAAAGGAAGCAAGGGGTGAAGCTGACTCTGGCGTCAGTTTCTTCTACTGTGGAGGAAAGAATCACTACGCAAAGGATTGCGTGTTGAAAAAGATGGCTGAGAAAGACAAAGAGAAAGATGAAGAAGCAAGTCTTATGAAAAGACTGGAAGAAATAAAAAGGAAGAAGGCTGCCACTAATCCTTCTATGAATGCTCTTATTGTGCAGGGTTCGATAGAGGATGACGAGTTCGGTGGCGTACAGGTTTGGTCGACCGACTCAGAAGATGATGAGGTGAGAAAGCCTACTCATGGAAAGGCTTATGTTGCAAAAGATGGTGAAACTAGTGGAAGATGTCTGATGGTGACCGATGTATCTCAGATGAGGGGATATAACACTGATGGTGGAAATGAAGAGGCCAATGAGGGAGAGGACTTATGCTTCACAGCAAAACCTCTCAGTGTGCAAATCAGTGAACTTGATGAACTGATCAAGAAGGTACAATCTGTTTTTATTTCGTTTAAAATTCCACAAAAATTATTTGAAAATGAATTAAATAACTTGAATTCAAGAATTTCTAATCTAGATAGTTGTTTAACTCAAACACGGGTCATAAATTCTAATCTAACTGACCAAATAAGCAGGGTGTCATCCAAGAGTGAGGAGCGAAGGATGTGGATTGAGCAGAAGGAGTTGGAGCTAATTAAGTCTAGAGATGAAAACATTTATTTGCAAAGAGATAATCTGAAATTGTTAAAACAAAGGAATGTTTTTTGTTTAATCGCTAAAAGACTTTATGCTAACATTACTCAACTGCATCAAAATTGTGAAATAGGGCAGAAGATACATCGCATGATTCTATCCTTCCTTGAGTTTAAGGAGCATGAAATCGATGCCGAAGCATACAACTGTGAAAGCGTTGTATCTTCCGATGATGTTAATCCTACTTATATGTATGGTCTGGACAAAATAGAATCTTTTATAAAGTCCAAAGACCATAAGGACATGCTTAAAAATCTTTTGGATGAAAATGATAAGCTGAAACTCAGGACCGAAATCATACAAAAATTCGACACATTGAGTACCAATTTAAGTTCAGAAAACAAAATTGATGTTGAAAACGCATCTGAACTTAATGAGGACGATGATATGAGTGAAATTTCTGTAGAGGATGAAGTCGACTGTTCTGAGTTTGTCAAGAGCGAACCCGAAAACCACAAAAACCTGATTTCCGAAAATTCTGTAGAATTCGCTCGCTTGTCCAAATCTAAGTCCCCAGTCCTTAAAGAAAAGGCTGTTGTGTTTCAGAAGGTTAGAACTACTCCCAATCAGGTGTATAAGGTCACAGGAGTAACCGAACATCAAACAGCTGAACTCACTGCCATGGTGAACGAAGATAATGTAGATGGTTGTGATGAGTTTTTTTGGTCAGCTCCCATAGACAATGCAGACGAAACGGTTGGTCTGTCGGAGCCAACATCCTGGAAGACCAAAGGAAGATATGTGCCAGAACCGCTGAATAAGCCTACCAACTTTGACGTACCAAGTACAAGTGGCACAAAAGAAATTCCTGAAGAAGAATTCACCTCTACAAGCGAAACCTCATCTATGAAGAGTGAACCTGTTGCCAAGAAGCTGAAACAAAAAGCTAATATCCACAGACAACTGAAACAGGTGAAAAATCAAATGCAGCAGAGAAATCTTAGATACAAGAAAAATCTCTCAGAGCGAAAGCAGTTTTGGCGCTCTCAAAATCCTCACTACTCTTACCATGATAAAGATTCTAAGTCAGAGAGAAAGACTTTCGGGTCAAACGAAGAACATAACCGAAAGGATAGGTTCGGTCCCGAAAGCAACAACAACCGAAGAACTAATTTTGGTCCACCAAATAACAACAGGCAAAGACCTGATTTCAGTCCATCAAGCTTTTATAATAAAAGACCAAGTTTCGGACCACCAGCCAACAACAACCAAAAATCCAACTTCAGCTCATCATCAAGCGGGTACCGAAGGTCCAGGTTCGGTCCCTCTAATGACCACAAACGAAAGGGTCATTTCGAACCTCAAGTCAGGAGAAACTCTCATTCTAATTTCTTTTTCTCTAATTCTTCTCGTTCTCAATCTTCTTCTAAGCCCAATTCAGTTCCTACACAAAATTCAAGATCATCAACGAACTTGAAAGGAAAAAGGAAGATTTCCTCAACCAAGGAAGACCAAAAGCAGACTAAAATCCAAACACCAAAATCTGAATCCAAAACACCTGCAACTAATTCTAACAAAATCAAAGTGTTTACTATTAAAAGAAAAGATGAAACAACCTTAGTAAAACGAACATATTTTGTTGATGTTTCTCTTACTATTCTTGTTCCTGTGAAAGGCTCACGTGAACCCAAGAATCTTTGGGTTCCTAAATCTGCTTACTTTTTGCAGGTTATTAGTGACGAGCAGTTTGACGAAGAATGGTACATTGACAGTGGCTGGTCATGTCACATGACAGGAAGGAAGGAAGAGCTAAGGGAGTTTCGATCACTTCAAAATGGTGGAAATGTCAAGTTCGGTAACAACTCCTATGGAACGATAAAGGGTTATGGGATGATAACCAATGGAGACTTCACAATCAGAAAGGTGGCGTACGTAGAAGGGTTGCAGCATAATCTCATCAGTGTATCTCAACTGGTGGGAGGTACCGGTCTCAAAGTTTCATTCGACGACGAAGGTTCAGAGATTATAGAGAAGAAATCCAACAAGGTCATTCTCAAATCAGATCGAAAAGGCAAAATGTTTCCTCTGAATCTCAGACCAATCAAAGGAAATCCAGCCATATGTCTTTTGTCCAAAGCTCATTCTGACTAAAGCTGGTTGTGGCACCGAAGGCTCTCACATCTCAACTTCAAAGACATCAACAAGCTTGTCACCGGAGATCATGTTTGGGGTCTTCCATTGCTCAAGTTTGATCGAGAACACTTGTGTGCTGCATGCGAAATGGGGAAACAAAGTCGTCAAAGTCACCCATCAATTATAAACACAAAAGTTGTTGAACCACTTGAGTTGCTTCACATCGACTTGTGTGGTCCATCATCAATCGAGAGCATTGGCGGTAGCAAGTATATTCTTGTTGTTGTTGATGATTTCTCACGTTTTACATGGGTATTCTTTCTGAAGCACAAATCTGAGGCCACTGCAAAGCTAAAGATGTTTATCAAGCAGATTGAAGTGCAACTGAGGAAAGTCGTTCGAAACATTAGGAGCGACAATGGACTGGAGTTCAAGAACAAAGAATTCGAGGACTTCTTGTCAGAAAAAGGAACCAATCATAACTTCTCAGCCCCTTACACACCTCAACAGAATGGTATTGTCGAAAGGAGAAACCGGTCCTTATGTGAGGCGGCTCGAACTATGCTAAGTTTTGCTTCTCTTCCCTTATATTTCTGGGCTGATGCTATTGCTGCAGCATGTTTTACGCAGAATAGGTCTTATCTCAACAAGTGTTTCTCTCTCACTCCCTATGAGATCATCAATAACAGGAAGCCGAATGTAAAATTCTTCCATGTGTTCGGTTCAAGGTGCTTCATCTTCAACTCCAAAGAACATCGTAACAAGTTTGATGTTAAAGCTGACGAAGGAATTTTTCTGGGTTATTCTCTTACTTCAAAGGCATACCAGGTTTTGAATAAGCGTTCTAGAAAGATTGAAGAAACCTATTATGTGACTTTCGATGACAGCTACGTCAAGAAACTAAAGATTTCTGAAGAAGCGATTGGAGAATTTTTTTCTCAAACAGGTCAAGTCACAGCCACGATTGCTAATTTATTTGATCAGTTCATAGCCCTATTCGATGAACCTGAGAAAGCCACTCTCTCGGAAGCCAAGGCAGCAGACAACAAAATCGATCATCTGAAGCAAATTGCCGAAGATGCAGCCAAACAAATGGGAGAAGGAGAACAAGTTCGAAACGAACCTCCTCAGCGCAGCATATCAGTTGAGGGGGAGAATCAATTTTCTTCAAGTCAACCAGACTCACTTTTTCAGGGGGAGAATTCAATCCCTGTAGCACCCGAAAGCCCGGCTACACCCGAAAGTCCTGTAACGCCCGAAAGCCCGGCTACACCCGAAAGTACTGTAGCACCCGAAAGCCCGACTACACCCGAAAGTACTATAGCACCCGAAAGCCCGGCTACACCCGAAAGTACTGTAGCACCCGAAATCTCGGCTACACCCAAGAGTTATGTTGCACCCGAAGGTCCAAATCAACCTGAAAATCCAAATGATTCATCATCTGTCGAGGGGGAGAATTCCGATATGTTCTATGATGACGATAGTCAATCTGAGTTGGAAGAAATGGTTAACGCCGAATTGGATCCATCCTATGATCCAAACTATACTCCACTCACTAAATGGACCAGATATCATCCTATATCTCAGATAGTGGGCAATGTATCTGAAAAGGTCCTTACTCGATCCCAAGTGAAGGAAAATCATACCTCCCTATTCTCCAAAGTAGAGTTCTGCATGTATAATTCCTTCATATCCAAAGTTGAGCCAAAGACAGTCAATATTGCTCTTGATCATTCTGATTGGCTCCAGGCAATGCAAGTTGAACTCAATGAGTTTGAAAGAAATAAGGTATGGCGCCTCATTCCAACACCTAAAGATGCCTCAGTCGTTGGTCTCAAATGGGTATTCAGAAACAAAATGGATAAGGATGGTAATGTGATTCGAAATAAAGCTCGTCTTGTGGTGAAAGGATACTGCCAGGAAGAAGGAATTGATTACGAAGAAACTTTTGCTCCGGTAGCAAGGCTGGAATCTGTTCGAATATTTCTTGCCTATGCTACACACAAGAGTTTCGAGGTCTACCAAATGGATGTGAAATGCGCCTTTCTGAATGGAGAACTTGAAGAAACGGTTTACGTAGAGCAACCTCCAGGTTTTGTGAATGAAAAAGCATCCAAATCACTGCTACATTCTAGACAACGTAGTTTATGGTCTGAAACACGCGCCTAGGGCATGGTATGAAACACTAAGTTCTTAAAGATGTCTAAATTCAAACAAGGTTCGGTTGACCCAACCTTCTTTCGTAAAAAGGAAGGTAACCACCTTATGATAGTTCAAATCTATGTCGATGATATCATCTTTGGCTCAACAAATCATAGCTTAACAGCTGAATTCAGAAAGCTAATGGAGACTAAATTTGAAATGAGCTCAATGGGTCCGATTAACTTTTTCCTTGGTTTAAACATTAGACAGGGACCCGAAGGAATCTTTATCAACCAGGAAGCATATACCAAGACTCTTCTTGCTAAATTCGGCATGATGGGAGATTCAAAGGTCAAAGTTCCTATGGCGTTCGGCACCAAGCTCACACCATCCTTGGAAAAACTGGCAGTCGATATAACGCTATACCGCCAAACGATTGGTTCCCTGATGTACCTCACAGCTAGCAGGCCCGATATAATGTTTTCTGTGTGTTATTGTGCAAGGTTTCAGGCGAATCCTCGTGAACCACACATGCTAGCAGTGAAAAACATACTCCGGTATCTGAAGCGAACCACCTCCCTTGGTCTCTGGTATCCATCAAACTCTGGTTTCTTTGTTCAAGCCTACTCAGATGCAGACCTTGGAGGATGTGGTTTAGACAGAAAAAGCACTACAGGAGGATGTCAATTCCTCGACGGAAAGTTGGTGTGCTGGCAATCTAAGAAACAAACATGTGTTTCACTATCTACAGCCGAAGCAGAATATATTGCAGCCGCTTCTTGCACATCTCAAGTAATTTGGATCCAAAGCCAACTCCGGGATTATGGACTCAACATGAAAAAGATCCCACTATATTGTGACTCAGAAAGTGCAATTAGGATCTATCATAACCCAGTGCAACATTCCAAAACCAAACACATTGCATTGAGGTATCACTTCATTAAAGATCACGTAGAAGACGGAAACGTAGAGATTCATTTTGTTCGAACTACTGATCAACTGGCTGACATCTTCACCAAAGATTTTCCTGAAGCAAGTTTCAATAAAATTCTACAAGGGCTAGGTATGATGGAATCGGAGTCAGTACCAAAAACTACTTCTCGAAACTAAAAGTTGGAAGCGAAATAAACCGAACGTTCGGGTTAGGTTCACATGAGTGCCGAAATGAACCAAGCGCTCGGGTTTGGTCCTACTCACTTGTCTCCGTTTATCACTTAACGGTTGTTTCTTTGGTTGTAAACTTTTTTGTACTCTTATTTCTCAACTGTGTCTCTCTTATTTTCAAGTCTTTTTCTTTTTCAAATTTTTTTTGCAACCGAAATGAACCGAACATTCGGTCTATTTCGGGTTCGGTTCCAAATTTTTTTTGTGTTTTGTTACTTTTGTTTGTTTTATTTTTTTAAATATCAAAAACTCCAAAAATATTTTTGTTTGTTTTTCTCTTTAAATCAAAAACTCCAAAAACATTTTTTTGTTTTGTGTGTTCATTATTTTTTTATTATCGTTTGTGGATAATCGTTGGGGCAATTATTGTTCTCACATTTTTTATAGTTAAGTGTCGCTAGAAGCATGCTGCTGTATGTTGTCCAAAGCCTCACCTGATTCTGAATAATAGCCTTACTGACTTGGTATATACAAACCTTGTCTTCCCAATTAGGCTTTTCTATTTATTCTAATCATGAGCTACCTTACTCTCTTCTCACATGAGATAAGAGTTTTCTGCTTGGTCCTTATTTTAACAGCAGAGGTACTTTGGTTTCTTTACACCATCTCCAGTACTTTTCTCCACCCTATTCGCTTCATACACGTAACCCTTGAGACTCTCAGAAATTACCACTAAGGTTTATGGTTACACAATTTATGTGTTTGTGATCTTAGCTTCGTGCCACTACGTGCTAAGTGAAACCCACAATTCACTACCTACTATGCATTGACGGTGAACAATTAAATTTGCTCTAGTTTTCACTAAAGAATTGATGAATTCACCCACGGGGTTGTACCTTGAAATCTCTGAATTTTCTCTTTATGTGATTCTTATGAAATTGTTAAATCCCATAACATTTCTTCCCTTGGAATTCAGTTTCAATTTTTTTTTGAGATTTCACCTAAAAGTATTTTCAAACTGCCACTTAAATTCTCTTCACACCTACTTGTTCAACAGACTACATTGGTCTCACAAGTATTTCAGTCGATTTCAGTCTTATGTCAAGATCAGGAATTCTGCACTGAAGCGAAAGCCACCCAAATTAGCCTTATTAAAAGATGCCTTTCAACACTTCTTAATAAGTGTCTGATCGTAATTCAACGGGAAACCAAACAAACACTTTAAGGTCTCTCTTGACTTTGAAGGAAGAGATTCGTGCCCGGGATCCATTGTTTCGTGTCTTTACTAACATCACAATTTCCCACATATGTATTGTTTTATTTCTTTTCTTTTACACTCTATGCACGAAAATCTTTTTGATTTTCCATAATTCTGGTTTCATTACTTACAAGCTATTTTTAGCTATGGGATTTGAGGTTATAAAAGAGATGTGGCTCACAATGTTACACGTGGTTATTTTGCTCTATGACGACAGCTCACTCTAAAGGGATAAGTTGCTGACTCAACCGAAAGTCTAATCGCTTTGATAGTTCAAACGGCACTTGATGGGGAGGTGTGTGAAGCGGAACCGTTTTTGACATTTCAAACGGCGCCTGATGGGAAGGCGTGTGAAACGGGACAGTCTTTCTCTCTCCTGCATAATCATCGGGGCTCTAAACTGTCACGCGTCAATCACCTAAGGAAACTCTTCGCATTTCCCTTGAAGATTTGGGAATAGATTTTTCTCTCTCTTCTCACCATGGTATAAAAGGTAACTTCCACCATAATTTACCTCTTTACTGCACCAAATATTCAGAGAGCAAGAAAAGCTTTGTTTCTTCTACTGTTCGTCATCCCTCCCAAATCCTTCTCTTCAATGGCGGATTCATCTTCTGTTCATGCTACTTCTCACATTCTGCCAATCCGTCCTCAACAAAGCCTGATCATCGACCTCACTCCTCAAGTTTACGATGCATTCATGTTTCCAATCATGGAATGTCTCAAGTATTCGCCACTGGTTCCAGCTCTCACCAAGGTCGAAACTATTCAAATGGAGTGTCTATCACAAATCTTCTCCACAGCCCACTATGACAAGTCTGTCGATCGAATCTTCTTCGACATTCTTGATCACAAGGCCTCCATCTCCAAACAGCGATTCTGTTCGCTTTTAGGGTTTGAACCCGATGAATCTAGGGTTAACCCTGAATCTATTCCGGTGGGACAGTTGTTTTCCATTTTTATAACATGGGATACACTGAAATTCTGACGACGGTGACCAAATTCAAGAAATCTTGCTTACCTCCTCAGTGGAACGACTTCTTCACCGTCTTGTTCAAGGGGCTATCAGAACGAAGTGCAGGTTCAGACGGGGCGAGTCGTCTGTTTATGACCATTCTTTATGGGTTGTACCACGGCATCAACCTTGATTATGGGTCGGTTTTATGGCAGCAGCTAATTCAGAGTCTAGCGTCTACCTCTCGCCATTCAGAGATCTCCTATGCCAGATTCTGGACGCTGGTCACAAAGTGGGTGATGGACAAGTATCACGTTCTAATTGTTGCTGATTCTCCACTTTCTTCGATAGGTACTTTCCACACTACGAAGATAATCTTCTCTGATTCCTCTAAATTTCAGATTATTGGCTCAATCCCTGAGTCAATGTATGGGGATGTTCCAAGCGACAGTCGGATCATCAGAACTTACAAGGAGTTTCATCGCTCTGGTCCTAGAGAGCTCACCCCTGACATGATTCAATCAATTCATGATGCTGATCGGCCTGCTCCCAGGGGAAAAAGAATGACAAGGGAAAAGACAAGAAGGTTGTCAAAGGAGCGAAAGGTCCTTCTCTGAAGAAACGCAAACCCTCCAAATCATCTCAATCTCCTCCACCAAAGAAGAGGAAGACTCAACCTAGGCGAAAGCTTATTCTTGCTTCCTTCTCCAGTGAATCTGAGGAAGAGAGTTCAGACTCCGAAGAGTCCCTACGTGGTAACACTCCTCCACGTTCGCCTACCCCTGAGGTACATGTTTCCACTAGACCCGTCTCTCCTCCCCCAATCTCCATCTCTATTTCCATTCCCCCCATAACCTCCACTACTCAAATACCACACACCTCTATCCCTGTACCACCTCCCATTTTTACTGAAGCTACCACAACAACCACCGCTGGAGTTAGAACCAACGTATCTGATACGGGGGCTACTACTTCAGCACCCGAAACCACTCCCACTACCGAACATACATTCGTACCCGAACCTACTTCCACAACCGAGCCTCCACCCTCACCCTCTCCCTCATCTCCTGCTCTCTCAACAGATAATGAAGAACCTTTTCTTGGAGGAGAGAACATGACGTTTGACTCGGTCTATTACAGTCTGTATCAAATGTAGAGTGATGATGACGATGATGCTCCGGTCACCAAGAAGCATCTCAAGGAGCTTCATGAGAAAATCGATTCTCTCATTGCTTCCTCCTCTTCTTCCTCACACTCTACTATCTCAGAGGCTGCTATTCAGGGGACTGTTGATACGTTTACTAAGGCTCATGAAGCCTCTATCAACTCTGCCACTGCCGCTATTGACGCCTCTACCAAGGCGTGTGCTGCTGCGACTGAAAAAGTCGAAAAACTATTTGTTGACGCTACTTTTCTTTTGCAGTCTTTACAGGGGACTGCTGACTCCAATGCAGAAAGGCTTGACTCTCTTGTCAACAAGCTGGCCACCTCAGTTGCCTCCGAACTACAGTCATTTTCCAGTCTTCGTCAATCTCTCAGTGAAGACAACAAATTGTTTCAGGTGACTGTTGAGGAGCGCCTGAATAAGCTGCATGAAGACCTCGCTTTAGAGAACTCCGTGATGGATGCTCTAGCTCGCAAGACCACTGCTCTCAAGGTCAAGAGTCTTCATCTTTTCCATTCTCAAAAGGAAGTTGAATCTCTTCGATCTGAGCGTCAGGTTATTTCTTCGTGTGTTTCGGATGTCCATGCCGCCCTTTCCAACATCATTGAAGCACATGATCCGATTCTGAATTACTCAGTGAGGCGCACTCTCGCAGAGAAGCTTGCTCCTGCCCTTGCTCTCTTAAGCAAAATTGAAGGGCTCCTTGAGTTCGTTTCCTATCCGAAACAAGGGGGAGAAGATGTGTCCCAACCGCCTCCCACTTCTACAGCAACTAAAGCAACCGAACCTCCTCCAGCAGGTCAAGCCTCAGGTTCGGGTGTCAAAGACAAAGGAAAGAAGATTGCTGAAGACAATGATGATGATGATAAAGAGACTATCGCAGATCTCTTAAAGAAACAAGGCCGGGATAAAGATGCTGACATGAGCGCTCGTGTTGCCAGAGAGGCTGAGGCGACCGAAAGAAAAATGAAGGAGGCTCATGACCTTCTTGAGAGTAGGAAAACTCTTTTTCCTCCGTGGACTCTTGAGAAGCTTTTGAAAGAGGCTATTGAAACTCCCAACATTCTGTGGCTCAAACTAGTGATTTCATTGGATCAAATCAATTATGTCGATTCTCAGTTCGACATGCCACTGACCCGAAAAACTTTCATCTTTCATGCCTTTGATAACGTTGTTGATGTCCGTCATCCTCATCCAAAAGTTGATAGGGAACTTGTCGAATTCTATCTGAAGTTTGCTCAACCACAGTATCAAACTTGGAGCGCTCAGAAGATCGTCAACGTTCGAATCCTCAAACCGTTTCGTCAGGGGAACTTCACGAACGTTCGGTTCAAAGTGCTGAGGGTTCTACTAAAACCGAACACGCCATATCACTCACTGATCTTCCCAACCTGAATCCACATGACTGGATTATTTTGCACAACATCCTCCTCACCAATGAAGCTGAGTATGGTCCAATTATTGATCACTTCAAGAGGATGCTCGTATGCTACATTATGGAAGTTGCCAAGATGGATCAGGAGATCGCTAGCATCTTCAAGAAAAAGCCCACTATTTCTCCTGTCGGCTCTGCTAGTGATTTGAACATGATGCGGATAGGAAGAATCGACCCGAAATGAAACTTTGTCATGTTTACAAGGAACGAAGGCCAAAAATGCCTGTTCGCTTTGGCAGACAAACACCTTTACACCATTGCATGCTTGGAACATGTTCTGGGAATCATTCATCGATGCAAGCAGAATTCAGCAGACGACAAGAAGTACTTTGGTGACATGATCCAGTGGTACATTCACTTCAGACAGACCATCCTTGCTCTCATCCCACGTCTGTTTGAAACCACTAAGAAAGTTCCTACAGCTAGACCCAGCAAGCCGAAATGATAGTCTCGCTCCAATTGACGCAAAGGGGGAGATTGTTAGGTCCGAAAGGTGTTGCGTCTTGGACTCGCTATTTAGTCCATTTAGTCTCCAGTATGGGCTTGTCCATCCGAGAGTTATTTTCTAGGGTTTTGTATTTATAGGTGCTTGCATGCATCTTAGTACGTAAGATTTGGAAGTTTTGAAAGTATTTTGATCTTTATCTTTTGTAACCCTAATATCCTCTACAGCGGAAGTTCTTTATCGAGCTCTGTTGAGGATTGAATCAATTGAATCATTCGACATATTCAGATTCATTCTTGTGTTTTATATTGTTGTTTTCTCTTTTGTGATTAACCTGTTAAAAGATCTAAATGATCAAAGAGTTTCTTAAACTCATCAGTAGTGAGGGGTTGAGAGGTGGTTATTGGAGAGATAGGAGGTTGAGAAGCTGGAATGGTAACAGGTGGAGGTGAAGGAGGAAAAGAACGAACCGGAATTTCTGGAGTAGGGGAGCGAGGTAGAGTATCCCCTCGGCTTTATTAGTTTTTCTGCTTTTTGGGTTGAGGTTGAGAAGGAGCAGCTTTATTAGTTTTTCGCTTCTTGGGGGTCTGCCCCTTGGTTGGTTTTGCGGCCGGTCCCTCCTTCTGCGTTGCAGGATTCTTACCCCTCTTGGCTGGCTTATCAGCCTCTACAATGGAACGAAGCATTGTCGGCGTAAGCTCTCTTGGAGCAACAGAAGGACGCTTCATGTACTGTTGAAGGACGCTTCCTGTACTGTTGAAGAACATTACTGTTGAAGAACATTCTCAAGTACCTGCGGAGGACTAAGGACTGGGTCCTTACCCTTGGTGGGAGTGATGACTTGAGAGTAGTGGGGTATCGTGATACCAACTTTCAGAAAAACAGGGATAATTTCCACTCTCAGTCGGGATGGGTCTTTACCCTAAATGGAGGAGCAATTACTTGGAAAATTTCCAAGCAGGAGACAATAGCTGATTCAACTTGTGAATCAGAGTATATAGTAGCAAGCGAGGTGGCGAAGGAGGCAATATGGCTGAAGAACTGATGGGTTTTGGTCATAAGAACATCCTATGTGCTCATACAAACCCTAATGCGTGGATCTAGGTTTCTCTATTGAACATGCAAGTTATCCAAGACTATAAACCCTAATTCTAGCATACAAGTAATGATATTAACATAATAATGGGTTTAAGATCATACCTTGATTGTTATGTAGCAATAACAATCCCAAATCCTTCTTGTATTGACTTTAGAAAGCTTAGAGTCACAAATGTCACTCCTCTAATGGTTCACAATCACCAAGAGCAAGAGGATGAAGAGGAGAGAGGAAGGAGGCTGCCCTAAAACGTGAGAAACCCTATAAGGATGCTTAGCCACGTTTTTGGGTCATAAGGGATCTATATATATAGGAGGCTATTAGGGTTATCTAACAAGGAAACCCTAATTTGGATGCTTAAGCCCTAAGCAACCCATAGATTCCTTTCCTTAAGGCCTTGTACGATTTCTTATGGGCTTCCCCAAAGAATTCGTCCACTCCTTAATACAAGGCAATCCATGGCCCAAATTTCAATTATCTTATAATTACAATTCCAGTCCCTTAAGTTTAATTAATCTCTTTTAGTCACAAAACTAATTACCAATTAATTATTGACTAATATTAATTAAACAATATGATTTCTCCTTTAATATATTATTCTCATAATATATTAATAAATCATATTTAATCATTTCTCTCCATAATTCATCCTATCAAGTTGCTTTGGTGAAGGCAACCCAAAAGGACCATACACCATCAGGTCAAGTACATACCAAAATAGTTATGGACTTAGACACTAATCCAACACTTTCCCACTTGGATAAGTCTAATAACTATTATGCAAATGAATTTAGATCCTGATCTGCAATCGTAGCTTTCCAAAGCCGTTGTCAACTCTGATCCTATTAGATACGTGTGTCCTTTAGATAAGGGATCATCTATTCCTCCAATCTAGATATCGTATGAGACATGATTTCAAATCATTCTCTTTGTACTATATCTCGACTTCCGATTTATGATGACTGACTAATTGAACAAATCAAATTAGCCCTAGCCCGGCCGAGCATTTACATTTGTCATCACTAAACCATCGAGGGGCCCAAAGATATCGCTTTTATCCTTCTTTGGATAAAAGGAACGGATAAATTTTGATTCAATGCTCACTTGCACTCACTCACCGAATTACACACAACAATATGTTTTATAACACCAAGTTACTAGTGCGTTTACATATTATCAATGTGCAACCGATTTGCAAGATACAACTCACACATCTCGATTTCAAGAATATAAGATGTTATCGTCTCACCAATCATTCGGATACAATTCATGGAGTGATCTAAGTGAGCGTGGGTTTAATCCAATGCTCAAATCATATTCATAAGCACTCATGAATGTTGCAGCAAACATTTGCTTATGTCTAATACCTTTTAGACAATCCACACACCAATTCACGATAGTCTTCATTCATATCTACTTCCAACATATGAACGATTGTGTCCCGTTCGAATAATTTGACTGTTCTCAACCAATTAAATTATTCAGGAAGTCAAAACATGCAAAGTGAAACACAAGAATAATACTAATCCCATATGGCCTCAACCCTTTGAGCATAAATAAAACACCTTTTATTTATCACCACATCGATTACTCATTATTTGTCGTTTCGGGTAATCAACTTCTTACTTGAATTATTACACTTGTCCCATGCTCCTAGCATGCACACAATGTTTACCTATGGTTCTTACTTTGTGAAATAGACCAAATTGAGCACATTTCCAATCATTCTCATTTCACAACTCCAAATCCTTTTTCCATAAGTGAAAGAATATCAAATTCTTGCTACTTATAGAATATGCTAGATTCTAACATTTTATGCAATGATCCTTTCATGATATCACTACACCAAAGTCACAAAGACTATTGCCAATGATATTACAAAGTCCTCTATCGGAGATTGTTACAAGACAACTCCTTAGATATGATGTCTCTCATTAAAAGTACATTCCTTTGAACATCCTTTTGCATAAAAGTTTCTAATCTAGACATAGATTTCCAATATTCAATTCCCAATATGGACACATTTCCATATTTTCCATATGACAACTTATTCTTAATAGAATCTTATATATTCGTAATAGTGTCGATATGGTCCATCCAATATGGAAACATTTCCATATTTTCCATATGACAACTTATTCTTAATAGAATCTTTTCTATTCATAATAATGTCGATATGGTCCATCAATACCATGCTTCCAACTACTCACAAGCGACCAATCCTCGGCGAACTTTGGATTGTCCTTTGATAGTTGTTTAATTATCTTAGTCAAAACCGATTCTCGTCCTTTTTCCCTCTAAATGCGCTAGACATTTGGAAAATTTTAGAATGGTCAAATATTATAGCATTTGCAATCAATCCTATACCCGAAGCGTATGGGACACGATGCATAAAGATTTGATACTTCATCAATCTTCTGCCATAATATTTTATTTGCTATGTTCTCAAAATTCGAATTGTGAAGAGGAATGCCGTAATCATAATCGAAATTTTAAGAACACATTATATACCTTTGACTAAATTTATTAACATTCCACAACCTAAGCCTTTAGATTTGAAATGAAGCATAATATTCTCTCCCTTAATTATAGCAAAACAACTATTCCATACATACAACTTTGCAAAGAATGACTCTTGTTTTCTATAATTAATATTGCCAACTTGCAATACTTTCCTTAATAATCATACAATCATAACATTTATGCTCCAACTATCATGATGATTATTATAAACATAACACTTATGCTCCTACTTGCTTCGACGTGTATTCATAAACATCTTAACTTTCAGAAAAACAATACCTATTGAATTTCTTAAGTCCATGTTTCTAATACTTAATGCTTTGATAACCTTTTATCAAGGCTTTTTTTTGAACTTATACACCTTTGCCTTAGATAGTTCATATGTGTGTCTAAACAATTGCCTAACCTCACAATTCAAATTATGGAAAGGGATACCATAACCATAATCAAATTGGAGAATGCAATTTTACAATCACTATCTTCTTAAAATCTTTCTTAGTGAAAGTATTTCCTCACAATCACTTTCATGAAGGAGGAAATCTTATGACACTTAGATTTAAACGGTGTATTTGTTCCTATCCATGTGAATTTGTCAAAACCAAAGTTTACGACAAATTCAAACTCATATGGATCGAACTTTCTAATCTCGATTTCTTGCCTTATGGTAGCACAGCTGCCCACCATGTCTTCCAAGTAGTTAAGCAGCTCACCTTTTCTTATCAATGTACTTTCCATTGATCAAGGTCCTTGCCTTTTATGCATTCAAATGAGAACCCATAGGACTCACATGCATAATTAACTCAATTGGAACAACACAGAAACAAAATAATGTTAACACGATAGGTTGTAAACCTCAACTTGTGTGCTAGTGATGATCGATAAGGTTTATTTGATTTGTTCTTGAAACCTTTCAAGACCAATAAGACTCCCACTTACTCCTTGACATATAAGATTCTCTTGTCAATAACCATTTCTTGACAAACAAATATTCAAGAGTTAGCGTAGTTTTTATCAAAACATTTCATAAATTGGTCCTAGTTGGTCTTTGTCTTATCCAAGACATCACAACTTTTCCATATTTGATGAATGCTATAAACCTTCTTAATACTTATCACTCAATGTCACAATCTTAACTTTAAGACTTGTTTTTGGAACGAAGTATGATTGACCTCTTGATTTAACCATTTCTTCAATTCTTGATTCCTCTTCCTACACATACAATTATACTAAGACTCACTTAGAGGATCAATTGAGATGTGGTTCTTAATCACTAAGACCTATCATAAAGCATAAAAGGTACTCTCCCTTCTTCTTAGAATGGAGAAACTTTTATCTTTCTGCCTACTTGATTCTTCTTATTTGTTCTGCTATTGATTTAAACTTTTTCAATCAATTCATAATTACACTTAATCTTGTAAGTATAATCATATTTACTAAACCTTTAGTAAATCATGACGAATATCATTGTTACTCTTATGGTGGACTTGATCAATACGCAACTTTATGTGCTCGATCTACTAGTCCTTCACTTGACACTTTGTCAATGAATTAGTCTAATTTCCGAAATATGAAATTTCTCATTCATCGTGCAACCAAGTTGCATGATTCCAAGTTTCTGTCCAATTGAAACTTGGGTGATGAGAAACTTTCCTTATTCGGTAAATTCTTCGACATTTCCACAAATAACATAATAAGAACCAAATCCATTATTGCTAATAATAGAAACATTCAAACATCAATTTTTCATATACGCCATTGCAAGGACAAATAATATAAAATCAAAATTTATTTTATTGCGGAAAAATTTGTCCTTACAATGCAATTCATTGAAAAACTATGCTAATACATCTTTCTTAGCAATCTAATTCTAACTCTAAGTAGTAGCTCAAGAATCTAATCTTCGAGAAATGCGATCGAAATCCATTCCTTCACGGTTAGATTCTGCTCACTTCTTCCCTTAAGCTTCCTTTCTTTTCTTCGATCCTACAAAACATCAATTGTAATCTTATCACATTATGTATTAAGAATCTAGAATAGAAGCTTAAAAGAGTTAGTTAATGGATTTTACCTATATTAGAGCCATACGTTTCGACTCTCCCATCTCTTAGATCTCATAGGTAAATGGAGCAGCTTCGTCTCCAATGCCTTTTCTCTTGGTAATAAAAGCAAATTGACTCTTTTGGAACATGACATGGAACTACTTCAGACTTGCCTTTCTCTTATGATCAAACTTTTCGATCATAGCATGTCTTTCGTTGCCATTGTCTATATCCATAGAGGTCTTGAAGGCATATTCACCAATTAACTTTGCTTTTCTATTGCGCCAAACCATTGCTGATTCAGCAGCAATAAGCATATAGGTGAGATCTATAAGGGTCACGTCGCGGTTCATCATATAGTACTCTCTTACGAACTCACTATATGAGTTAGGAAGTGACTGAAGAACCCAATCAACAGCCATTTCCTCACAGACAACGGATCCCAACATTCTAAACCTATCAATGTGTGACTTCATCCCTAGGACGTGTGCACACACCGGCTTTCCTTCTTTATGTTTACTTGCCAAAAGGGCTTGAGTGATCTTGAACTTTTCAAGCCTTTGAACTTGTGGGTTAGGGAGAATAATTGGAGGAGGTGGAGGAAGTGAAGCATGATTTCTTGTTCCTCGATCGAATCGTGGAATATCATCTTCATGTGGAAAGCTTGTTCCACGGGATTTGGGAAGACCATAGTTGTCGAACTTTGACATCTACAAAACGGGAGAAAACGAATTCAAGTTAGTTGATTGATTGAGTCCTTAGTAAATCACCCAAATGAGATACTAAGGCTAGGACCCAACACAATATGCTACACCTCGGGAAAGGGATGCCGTAACCCAAATTGCAGAACATTTGAAGGTAAATGAATGACGATTCACTAATTTCCACCATGAAAAACGAAAAAGAAATTTAAGTTTTAAATCTATGAAAACTCCTAGATCCTATGAGATTCATTGAACATTTTAATGGCATGTTTAAATCCCGATATGCCCCTCTTGTTTGTGACTGGGATGTCGAGGATCACAAAGCGGGTGTGAATAATCATGCAAACTACATGGTGCCCCCACATGTTACAGTCACCTATTCGATGTGCCGGTAAACCACACACGCTCCACCGAACTATGACAAACATTGAGTCACCCTTTGCTACCTTTGCTTAGAACCATTTAGTGTGCCGGTAAACCACACACGCTCCACTAACGTCTTCGCAAGGGCACAAAGTGTAATTTCATGGAATTGCATTAATTCACTTTGCCTAAGTAACTAAGATTGAGAATTTAAAAGAAAACATTTAGTTACTTTAGTAATTCATTATACTTATAATGGAAGGTTTCGTCCTATCCTACCCGTTTGGCTAACGACCCTCCACTAGTTAAGAGTGCGGTGGGTAAGAGTGGATACCCATTCAATCGCCATTTTGTAGGCAATTTCCTTAAACACCCCTTATAGACCAGCTTCGTGAATGAGGCCTACTAACGGTAAGACTGACTTTTACTCGTACATATATATAATGTTAGACTTTTAATGTTATATATAGTATAGGGTGTATTTTACAACTTTTAAAAAATACTAGGTTGTCAAATTTAACAATTATACTTTTAATTCAATTAAATTGTAAACCAAAACTTTATGGATTTATTAAATCTCTTTTATTTATACACCTTAATTAATTAATAAAGCCATAAGGGTGTGATTTGAACTTTTTCAAAGCAATACTAGGGTTTTAGAATTTAACATTCCTAATTAAACTTTTAATCAACTTTTAAATTCCAAAACTTGAGGGCAAGTTTTGAAACATTTCAAAACATTAGGGTTTAGAATTTAAATATACATCAAAATTAAACAATTAATCAAAATTTAAATTCCAAAACTTGAGGGCAAGTTTTGAAACCTTTTTCAAAACATTAGGGTTTCAACTATTTAAATTTCAAAACAACAAAACTTTTGAGGTTAAATTTAAACTATAAAACTTAAAGGGGAAAATGTGAAACTTTTCATAACACAAGGATCAAATAACAAATAATCTAAATTAACAATTAATCACATAATTATCCATATTTGATTTATTTAATGATTTCTTGCAAAAAAAATTATCAATTTAATCAAAATAATTAATCAATTATCACATAAGGAAACAAATATTTTATTAATTGATAAATATCTTCAATTAGATCAAGAATATAGTCATATATATCAAAAAATCGGATTTATATTGATCTAATATGATAAGGCAAGTATCCTCAAGCAAAAACAGCAAGAAATCCCGGTTTTCCCTCTTACTGACCAGCCGAATCGTCGAGTCAGGCATGGACTCGTCGAGTTAGCACGAACTCGGCGAGTTCATCTAAAAAACTCGGCGAGTTCAGCCCCCAGAAACACAAAAATCGAATTTTTTCAACATACAAAGCATCAATACAATAGAAACCAATCTAGGCTCTGATACCACTGATGGGTTTTGGTCATAAGAACATCCTATGTGCTCATACAAACCCTAATGATTGGATCTAGGTTTCTCTATTGAACATGCAAGTTATCCAAGACTATAAACCCTAATTCTAGCATACAAGTAATGATATTAACATAATAATGGGTTTAAGATCATGCCTTGATTGTTATGTAGCAATAATAATCCCAAATCCTTCTTGTATTGACTTTAGAAAGCTTAGAGTCACAAATGTCACTCCTCTAATGGTTCACAAACACCAAGAGCCAGAGGATGAAGAGGAGAGAGGAAGGAGGCTGCCCTAAAATGTGTGAAACCCTAGAAGGATGCTTAGCCATGTTTTTGGGTCATAAGGGATCTATATATATAGGAGGCTATTAGGGTTATCTAACAAGGAAACCCTAATTTGGATGCTTAAGCCCTAAGCAACCCATAGATTCCTTTCCTTAAGGCCTTGTACGATTTCTTATGGGCTTCCCCATAGAATTCGTCCACTCCTTAATACAAGGCAATCCATGGCCCAAATTTCAATTATCTTATAATTACAATTCCAGTCCCTTAAGTTTAATTAATCTCTTTTAGTCACAAAACTAATTACCAATTAATTATTGACTAATATTAATTAAACAATATGATTTCTCCTTTAATATATTATTCTCATAATATATTAATAAATCATATTTAATCATTTCTCTCCATAATTCATCCTATCAAGTTGCTTTGGTGAAGGCAACCCAAAAGGACCATGCACCATCGGGTCAAGTACATACCAAAATAGTTATGGACTTAGACACTAATCCAACAAGAACTTCATTGGAGACCTTGGAGTTGTACCAACTATAAAGGAGCCTATGGAGATTTTCTGTGACAGCGAGAGTGCAATTGCCTTAGCCAAGGAACCAAGGGATCACGACAGATCCAGGCACATCGATAGAAAATACCACTTCATTAGACATTGAATAGAAGGACTTCTCATGGCAAAGAGGGTAGCATCAGATGAGAACCCAGAAGATCCCCTCACACAGGGACTGAGCAGGGTTAAGCATTTATAGCATACGATGCGCATTGGGCTGAAGGATGATATTAGTTTTAGTAATTAGATAGCTTTCGAAACTTATAACAGTTGAAATGTAATTTACATTTGATGTTTAAATGAAAGGTGTTATTATTTACTAGTATGGTATTGTCTTGTGTCAATTATTTACTATTGTTTCATTTTGCATGTTTTGACTTCCAAAATAATTATATTATTCAAACTATCCACAGTCGATCATACTTTCGAAGTAGGTATTGAAATAAGACTGTCATGAATTGGGTTTGTAGATTTATCTGAATTGTATTAGACATAGCAATTGTTGCTGCAACATTCATGAGTGCTCATAAGTTCTAAGTATAGTGTAACAGCCCGGATTCCAGGTATCTTTATTGATTTGATTATTTTGTGTTTTGAGAGGGGACTCGGCGAGTGGAGCTCAGACTCGCCGAGTAGGGTCGCGATTCTGGACGCGGGATTAGGTTGGACTCGGCGAGTCCAGGATATGGACTCGGCGAGTTTGCGCTATTTAATGAAACCCTAATTTCTCGGGTTTGGGACCTATTTAAAGGGCCTTATGGCCGTCATTTCTGCTCACCAGTCCCTTGAGTGAAACCCTAATCGAGTGTGAGCGTTTGGAGCATAGGAGGAGGCTATTATTGATCTTGGAGGTGTCATTTTAGGGTCGACAGGTGGTTTGAGTCGAGTTGGGACTCGCCGAGTTGTTCTTGAGACTCGGCGAGTTGAGTCGGGGTGGCCCCGCGACTCTCCCAGGTGGAACTCTTCGAGTCAGGGGAAGTACTCGACGAGTAAGAAGGGAATCCTATGGAGTTGGCAGATACGTCTAGACTCGCCGAGTTGCCCTTGTGCACTCGCCGAGTCCGGTCAAGTTGACCGTTGACCGTTGACCAGAGTTGACCTATGTTTGACTTCTTAGGGATAGTCAAACTTAGAAGATTAAAGTGTTAATAAGAGATGTATGATGTTATAGGGAGATTGTAGCTCGGCGGATCGAGCACGAGTGACTTCGGGATTTGCCAGCTTTCGATATTTACGAGGTGAGTCTCCTCACTATACTGAACCCGGAAGGGTTTGACTGTGTGACCGGAAGGTCGGATATGATATGTGATATATATGTGCTATATGTGATAAGTTAATTGTTATACGTGCTATGTATGTTATGTGGGCCGGAAGGCATTATGTTATGGGCCGGAAGGCATTATGTTAAGGGCCGGAAGGCGATTATGTTATGGGCCGGAAGGCGTTGTGATGTGGACCGTAAGGTCGGTGTGGGTAGGACCGGAAGGTTTACCCAGCAGGGACGGAAGTCCCCTGAGACACATGGACCGGAAGGTCAGGGCCTGGAAAGGCGTATGTGCGTAAGTTGTATTTTGGGGAACTCACTAAGCAATTATGCTTACAGTTGTTGTGTATGTGTTTCAGGTACTAGCGAGGACCGTGGGAAGGCGCCGGCGTGATCCGTACACACTGATAGATGTTTCGGGATCTTGGGATTCATATGATTTGTATTCTGTTATGACACATGGAATGTTTATGCCTTGTTTTGAATGAAAATACTTTATTTTGAAATGAAAAAAAAAATTGTCTGAAAAATTACGTTGTTACAAATTGGTATCAGAGCCTTGGTTTGAGGGATTCGGGTGCACCTTCGGGCGTAACTGAACTCAAACCGAGGATTTGAGGAAAACTTTTAAAATAAAGGCATAAACTTTTATAAATAATTTTGTGGTAAACAAGAAAGAAGCAGTGTGTACGATCAGTCAGTGCCCGAATGGTAAAGATCCCCAAAATACCTTACAATGTTATGTTAAAAGATAAGATATGATATGAATGGTTATGCATGCTAGAAGACTAGGTATTCATGATAGGACTAGAGTGGCCTGATTTGTGATGCCTTAGTCTAGGGAGGTTTGCCGATATGAGATGCTTTGATAGCGTGCGGGTAGATAGTGCATAACAAAAGTAGAGTACTCACTATCCGGGGTTTGGGGAGGAAGACTTGGGATGAATGCTGATGCGGTGTGGTCGGTAGTATTGGGCCCGTACTACCGAAGACACCGGGTCAGGGGGAAACACAAGAAAGAATCCCTAGATATCGGAGACTGAGTAGGGTTGTGTTATCGAGTGCGATTATACTCGATGGAGTCTCTGATAGTTTTATGTTGTATTTCAGAGACATCATGGTTGGACCACGCCACAGACCGAGTACGAGCGGTGTGAGTGACGAGGAGATTCGTCAGATGATTCATGAGGAGGTGGCTGCAGCGATCCGGGCTGAGATTCCGGAGATGTTTGGGTCTATTAAGACCACCTTGATGGAGACTTTTGATGAGCGGTACGCCGCATTGACTGAGGCTGCAGCCGCTGCAGCTACCGCAGCTGTGGTCACTGCCAGGCCACAGGGGGGTGACTCGTTGCTGTTTCGGGAGTTCAGCAACACGAAGCCACCTGAGTTTGATGGGACGCAAGATCTGATTGCTGCGATGAGGTGGATCGCTGATATTAAGGGGTGCTTCTATACTTGTTCATGTCCGGAGCATCTGAGGGTACAGTTCGCTTTGAACCAGCTCCGTCTGGGAGCGAAGGATTGGTGGAAGTTCGTGACGGCGAACTTCACTTTGGCAGAGATTTCAGCAGTGTCATGGGAGAGGTTTACCTCTATGTTCAGAGACGAGTACGTTCCCCCGGTGGAGAGGGAACGATTGGTTCAGGAGTTCTTGACCCTCAAGCAGGGTACTGATTCGGTTACGGTGATCACGCGGAAGTTTCATGAGAGGGCGATGTTCTGCCCCGAGCTGGTGTCCACAGAGCAGGCTCGGATGAGCCGGTACTTGGGTGTTTTGAGGAGGGATATTCGGGAGTTTGTGTCAAACTCCACCTATCATACCTTTGCTGAGCTTTAGGCAAATGCCAGGAAGCGCGAGATCGAGTTGGAGACCCAGGCCAGGGAGGAGGCCGAGTCTCAGCGGGTGGACCGGCGGCCGGCTCAGTCTCAGCCGACAGCCAAGCGGACTAAGTCCTCCGATTCGAGGACGGGAGGTCCGAAGGGCCGCACTTGCGGAAAGTGCGGCAAGAGTCACGAGGGGACATGTCGATCTGGTGCTTGCTACAAGTGTGGCAAGGAGGGGCACATCGCTAGGGATTGCCCCAAGGGGTTTACGGTTTGCTTTTATTGCAACCAGATCGGCCATCGGAAGGCCGAGTGCCCTCAGCTTCTTCAGGGATCTGCACCTGCTGCCAGGGTTTCTAAGACTCGACCGGTGAAGGTCGAGGCCCCGAGGGCTCGTGGGAGAGCCTTTCAGCTGACTACGGAGGAGGTCCGCGCTGCGCCCGATGTTGTGGCAGGTACTTTCTTGTGAACTCTGTGCCTGCTCTAGTGTTATTTGACTCGGGTGCGAGTCGGTCTTTTGTATCTTTGGCCTTTAGTCAGCATATCAGCGTTGGTCGTGAGCCGTTGAGTCGGCCTCTAAGAGTTTCTATAGCTGACGAGAGGGTGATTTGTGCCACGGAGGTTCTCCGGGGATGTGTGTTAGAGATTTTCGGGGTCGAGTTTCCGATTGATCTGATTCCTATTGCGATGGGTGATGTCTGTGTCATTGTGGGCATGGACTGGTTGAGCCGATTCGGCGCTGTCATCGACTGTGAGTGTCAGCTGGTGACTATACGAGACCCTAGTGGGGGAGATCTTTCGGTGTACAGCGAGGGTACCCGTTCAGGATCAGCTTTTTGTTCGGCCGCTAGGGCGAGGCAGTGTTTACAGCAGGGTTGTAAGGGTTTTGTGGCGTATGTGATGGATACGCGGGAGGCTTCCGAGAGACCGAGATCAGTTGAGGAGGTTCCAGTGGTGCGTGAGTTTCCAGATGTTTTTCCCGAGGAGCTGACGGGAGTACCTCCTGTGAGGCAAGTGGAGTTTGGTATTGATCTGGTTCCGGGGGCTGCGCCTATTGCTAAGGTGCCTTATCGTCTTGCACCTCCAGAGATGCAAGAGTTGTCCTCGCAGCTTCAAGAGTTGCTGGGAAAGGGATTCATTCGGCCGAGCAGCTCGCCGTAGGGAGCACCTATTATGTTCGTCAAAAAGGATGGTTCACACCGGATGTGCATTGATTACCGGGAGTTGAACAAGTTGACGGTCAAGAACCGTTACCCGTTACCGAGGATCGACGATTTATTCGATCAGTTGCAGGGAGCATCTTGGTTTTCCAAGATCGATCTGAGGTCGGGGTATCATCAGGTGAGGGTACGGGATGAGGACGTCCAGAAGACAGCGTTTAGGACGCGATATGGGCATTATGAGTTTGTGGTGATGCCTTTTGGGCTCACCAATGCCCCGGCTGTGTTCATGGATCTCATGAACAGGGTATGCAGGCCGATGCTGGATCGGTCGGTGATTGTATTCATCGATGATATTCTGGTGTATTCGAGATTTAGAGAGCAGCATGAGGAGCATTTGAGGGAGGTCCTTAGGGTGTTGAGATCAGAGAAGCTTTATGCAAAGTTCTCCAAGTGTGATTTCTGGTTGCGGGAGGTCCAGTTCCTAGGACACCTCGTTAACTAGGAAGGGATTCTGGTCGATCCGGCCAAGGTTGAGGCGGTGATGAGTTGGGAAGTGCCGAAGTCACCATCGGAGATCAGGAGTTTCCTCGGGTTGGCAGGGTATTATCGGAGATTTATCAAGGATTTCTCCAAGATCGTAGTGCCGCTCACCAGATTGACCCGGAAGGGTGTTGCATTCTCATGGGGTCCCGAGCAGCAGACCTCCTTTGAGACACTTCGCCAAAGGTTGTGCGAAGCCCCGGTATTAGCTCTCCCGGAAGGGATGGAGGATTTTGTAGTATATTGTGATGCATCGATTTTGGGGCTAGGTGCAGTGTTGATGCAGAGGGGTCATGTGATAGCTTATGCGTCGAGGCAGCTGAAGCCTCATGAGACGAGATATCCCACGCATGATTTAGAGTTGGGGGCAGTAGTGTTCGCTCTCAAGATTTGGCGTCACTACTTGTATGGGGTTCGATGTACGATATACACAGACCATAAGAGCTTGAAGTATTTGATGGATCAGCCCAACCTAAATATGCGTCAGAGGAGGTGGTTGGATGTGGTCAAGGATTATGATTGTGAGATCCTGTACCACCCAGGCAAGGCTAATGTGGTAGCCGATGCGTTTAGCCGCAGGGTGGAGAGCACTCCACTGCGAGAAGTATGTTTGAGATTGACCGTGATAGCTCCAGTATTGGATGCTATTCGTGGGGCGCAGGCCGAGGCTGTGCGACCGGAGATGCAGAAGAGAGAGCGGGTCGTTGATTGGGTTTCAGAGTTCGTTACGGATGGACGAGGGCTTATGACGTTTCAGGGTCGGATTTGGGTACCGTTCGTGGGTGGTACGCGTATTACTTTGATGGAAGAGGCTCATCGGTCGAAGTTTTCAATCCACCCGGGGGCTACGAAGATGTATTTGGATTTGAGGAAAGAGTATTGGTGGCCCTGTATGAAGAGGGACGTCGCATGGTTCGTTGAGAGGTGCTTGACCTGCCGCAGGGTTAAGGCCAAGCACCAGAGACCGCATGGCAAGTTGCAGCCATTGGAGGTTCCCGAATGGAAGTGGGAACAGATCACTATGGATTTCATCACCAAATTGTCGAGGACTGCCAGAGGAGTTGATGCAATTTGGGTGATTGTGGATAGGTTGACGAAGAGCGCTCACTTCCTTGCCATCAGTGAGAGTTCTTCAGCGGAGAAGTTGGCGGAGTTATATGTGAGAGAAGTGGTATCTCGGCATGGGGTGCCGATCTCGATTGTTTCAGACCGTGATGTGCGCTTCACTTCCAGATTCTGGAAGAAATTTCATGAGGAGCTGGGTACTAAACTGCATTTTAGTACCGCATATCATCCCCAGACAGACGGCCAGAGCGAGCGGACGATTCAAACGCTGGAAGACATGCTTCGAGCGTGCATGTTAGATTTCGGGGGTAGCTGGGATGCGTATTTACCCTTGGCAGAGTTTTCCTACAACAACAGCCATCATTCGAGCATTGGTATGCCACCCTTTGAGCTGTTGTATGGTAGGAGGTGTCGGACCCCCATTTGTTGGGGAGAGGTTGGGCAGAGAGTGATGGGCAGCACAAAGATCGTGCTTCAGACGACCGAGCAGATTCAGCAGGTCAGACAGAGGTTATTGACCGCCCAGAGCCGACAGAAGAGTTATGCAGACAGACGCCGGTCCGAGCTTGAGTTTCAGGTCGGCGACTTCGTTCTCCTGAAAGTTTCTCCTTGGAAAGGAGTGATTCGATTCAGGAAGAGGGGCAAGTTGGGGCCCCGGTATATTGGGCCATTTCGTGTGATTGCAAGGGTAGGCCGGGTAGCCTATCGTTTGGAGTTGCCAGCCGAGTTGGGGCAGATCCACGACACTTTTCACGTGTCGCAGTTGAGGAAGTGTATAGCCGATGAGTCGGCAGTGGTTCCATTAGAGGATATTCATGTGGATGCGAGTCTGAATTATGCTGAGAGGCCTGTGGCCATCAGGGATCGGAAGATCAAGGTTCTGAGGAACAAGGAGGTACCTCTGGTGTTGGTTCAGTGGCAACACCGGAAGGGATCGGAGATGACCTGGGAGCCGGAGCGCGAGATGCGGGAGCAGCATCCGGAGCTATTTTTAGAGCGAGACTTCGAGGGCGAAGTCTAGTTCTAGTGGGGGAGAATTGTAACAGCCCGGAATTCCAGGTATCGTTATTCATTTGATTATTTTGTGTTTTGAGAGGGGACTCGGCGAGTGGAGCTCAGACTCGCCGAGTAGGGTCGCGATTCTGGACGCGGGATTCGGTTGGACTCGGCGAGTCCAGGATATGGACTCGGCGAGTCTGCGCTTTTTAATGAAACCCTAATTTCTCGGGTTTGGGACCTATTTAAAGGGCCTTATGGCCGTCATTTGTGCTCACCAGTCCCTTGAGTGAAACCCTAATCGAGTGTGAGCGTTTGGAGCATAGGAGGAGGCTATTATTGATCTTGGAGGTGTCATTTTGCAAGGAAAGAGGAAATCAGCCAAGGGGAAAGCAAGAGGAGCCATCTTCTGAGGATTTGGAGTCCGGAGCATCTCCATTGGGGTAATATTTCGAGCTATTCTCTTCTATGTTGGTGTTTTCATTGATTTAGGGTTTATTGAACCCTTTTGTGGCTAGATCTTGTGCTCCCTTGGACCCCTAAGAGATTTAGACTATAGATCTGGACCCCTAAAGGTCCAGAGTGTCCCTTTGCCCAAGCTTTTTGGGAATCAATGGAAGTTTTGGGTTGGAACCCTTATGCTTTAGACCAAAATGTTCATTATAAGCCATGGGGTGTGTTATGGACACCAAGATAGGGACTTTACGTGGTGAATCAGTCTTGAAAGGCTAGATCTATGAATTGATGGAACGGATCTGACCTTAGAAGCGAGTTTGAGTAATTGCATGGCATGGACTCGCCGAGTCCGATGAGCAGACTCGGCGAGTAGCTTGAAGATTGTCTTGGATCGGCCAGTGAGTGATCCAGTCGAGTCACGGGTTGACTCAGTGAGTCAGGACGAGTTAGAGAGGGTCGACAGGTGGTTTGAGTCGAGTTGGGACTCGCCGAGTTGTTCTTGAGACTCGGCGAGTTGAGTCGGGGTGGCCCCGCGACTCTCCCAGGTGGAACTCGTCGAGTCAGGGGAAGTACTCGACGAGTAAGAAGGGAATCCTATGGAGTTGGCAGATACGTCTAGACTCGCCGAGTTGCCCTTGTGCACTCGCCGAGTCCGGTCAAGTTGACCGTTGACCGTTGACTAGAGTTGACCTATGTTTGACTTCTTAGGGATAGTCAAACTTAGAAGATTAAAGTGTTAATAAGAGATGTATGATGTTATAGGGAGATTGTAGCTCGGCGGATCGAGCACGAGTGACTTCGGGATTTGCTAGCTTTCGATATTTACGAGGTGAGTCTCCTCACTATACTGAACCCGGAAGGGTTTGACTGTGTGACCGGAAGGTCGGATATGATATGTGATATATATGTGCTATATGTGATAAGTTAATTGTTATACGTGCTATGTATGTTATGTGGGCCGGAAGGCATTATGTTATGGGCCGGAAGGCATTATGTTAAGGGCCGGAAGGCGATTATGTTATGGGCCGGAAGGCGTTGTGATATGGACCGTAAGGTCGGCGTGGGTAGGACCGAAAGTTTTACCCAGCAGGGACGGAAGTCCCCTGAGACACATGGACCGGAAGGTCAGGGCCTGGAAAGGCGTATGTGCGTAAGTTGTATTTTGGGGAACTCACTAAGCAATTATGCTTACAGTTGTTGTGTATGTGTTTCAGGTACTAGCGAGGACCGTGGGAAGGCGCCGGCGTGATCCGTACACACTAATAGATGTTTCAGGATCTTGGGATTCATATGATTTGTATTCTGTTATGACACATGGAATGTTTATGCCTTGTTTTGAATGAAAATACTTTATTTTGAGATGAAAAAAAAATTGTCTGAAAAATTACGTTGTTACATATAGGGATTCAACTCACGCTCACTTGTATCACTTCATGGAATTTATCTCGAGTGATCGTGAGACGGTAATATCATATAAGTCTTTAAACCAAGAGATATGAGTTGTTGACTATGAGTTGGTTGTACATTGATAGTACAAAAACGCATCAGTAACTTGATGTTTTAAAACGTATTGTTGTGTACAATTTGATGGTTAGTTAGTACAAGCATATGAGTCGAAGTTTATCAATTCCTTTTAGTCCTTGGAGGATTAAAAGCGATATCTTGGGCCCCTCGATGATTTTGTTTTTACTCATGTGTTGGGCCCGACCAGAACTAAATTGATGTGTTTGATTAAGTTCTATGTCAAACAAATCGGAAATCAGGAAACAAACTGTTGGACAATAAGTACGAAGTTGTTCCATGTATTTGTCCAGATGATATCTTGAGAACAGAGGATTATATGATCACTTATCTTAAATGGCACAACTTAGTTCCACAAGACTTTTAAGAGCTACGATTGTTGGTCGGATCCTAAATCCATACTTGCAATTATAGTTATTACACTTATCCAAGTGGGAGACTGTTAGATAAGGTGTCTAAGTCCATAACTATATTTGGTATGTACTTGACCTGATTTAGCATGTTCTATTTGGGTTGCATGGCATCGGAACAATTTGGATAGACTTTTGTGAGAAGAGGATATTTATGATTTATTAATATATTCTAATATATTAATATGAAATCATATTATATAATTAGTATTGATCAATAATTAGCTTAGAATTAATTTTGTGATCAAAATAGACTAATTAAACAAATGGGGATTGGCTTGGTAAATCATTCATTCTTATAAAGTGGGCTTATGATCCATAGTTCTTCATGTTGGGATAAACCCATGTGGTGACCCATGGATACTCCATGGAGTTTAAAACCCATGGATCATGAGGAATGTGGAAAGTCATGAGTTACATGGTGTAACCTTAATGTGCACACTATATAAGAAGCGTCATAGCTCATGAAATGGCACCTTTAAGTGATAAGAAGTGAGGGCCAGCCGATTTGTGAAGCAAGTGTTCTTCTCTCAAGTTGCTCCAATTGTTGGTGGTATTGTGTGAAGCATTTGATGCATCACATTTAGGATGCTAGGCTCACAAAGTCTTAAGGAATCAAAGCTACAAGAAAGGTATGTCATTCTACTAGAATTTTGTATTATATATACCCCATGATACGCTAGTTAGGATGAAACCTTGGAAAAATGAAGGTTTGCATGTATAATACATAAAACATAGATCCAAGGTTTCTAGGGTTGCATGCACATCGTAGGAGTGTTAGAATGCTCAAAACCCAAAATGTAATCACATATGATTATATGTATCTAATCACATATGATTTATCTGGACAAGATTCATCTTCGCATTCTCGATTCAATAATTGTTCTTTATCTATTTTAATTATATGTGATTAAATACATTTAATCAGATGTGATTATATGTATCTAATCACATATGATTTTAATTTGAAAAAATATTTTTTATATAAATCATATGTGATTAGATACATATAATCACATGTGATTATGTACACTCGAACAACAATTGAAGCAAATATGTGAAAACAAATCTTGTCCATATAAATCATATGTGATTAAATACATATAATCACATGTGATTAAATACTTGAGACAAATTATGGAATCGAAACCACAAAAATAAATATTGTCCACATAAATCATATTTTATTAAATATACAGAATCATATATGATTATATGTATCCAATCACATATGATTTTTGTGGAGAAGATTCATCGTCACATTCTCGATTCAATAAATTTTTCAACTTTAATCATACGTGATTAAATGAATCTAATCACATATAAGTATATGTATCTAATCACATCTAATTTATATAGACAAAAAGTAATATTGTTTATATAAATTATATATGATTAGATACACATAATCACATGTGATTATATACAAGAGAATAACCATTGAATTAAAAACGTGAAAACAAATCTTTGTCTACAGTAATTATATATTATTAAGTACACGAGATTAATTATTGAATCGAAACCGCAAAAATAAATATTGTTCGCACAAATCATATTTGATTTTATATATATATATATATATATATATATATATATATATATATATATATATATATATAATTACATGTGATTATTGTATCCAATCACATATGATTTATGTTGATAAGATTCATTATCGCGTTCTCGATTCAATAATTGCTTTTTGTCAACTTTAATCATATATAATTAAATACATCTAATCACATGTTATTATATGTATCTAATCACATATGTTTATGTAGACAAAAAAACAATCTTGTCTATATAAATCATATATGATTAGATACATATAATCACATGTGATTATATATATATATATATATATATATATATATATATATATATATATATATATATATATATATATATAAGAGAATAACCATTAAATAAAAAACATGAAAACAAATTTTTGTCCACATTAATCATATGTTATTAAGTACATATAATCAGATATGATTAAATACATGAGAAAAATATTGAATGGAAAACACGAAAATGAATCTTGTTTATATAAATCATATGCAATTAGATACATATAATCACATATGATTAAGGGCGTGTTTGACAAAAGTAGTTGTTAGCTGGAAGCAGGTAGCGGGTAGCTGGAAGTTGTAACTTTTATTTGTTGTAAGAGTGTTTGGCAAAAGTAGTTGGAAGCTTTGAAATATATAGAACTACATAAAAGGACAGTTGATGAAAAAATAAATAAATATATAAATATATTTTTAAGGGTAATTATGGAAATTAATTTCAAAAGCTCAATAGTGTTTTGTTAAACACTACATGAAGTAGCTTTTAGATTTGTAGTGTTTTGCTTAAACTAAAAGCTAAACGCTTGTACTACCAAACGAAGCTTTTTGTTTAAACTAGAGCATTTTGTCAAAAGCTAAAAGCTAGAAGCTCCCAAACCCTTCCAAAAGCTTCGTGCCAAACACGCCCTATATGTATTTAATCATATGTGATTTATGTTATTAAATACATAGAATCAAACATGATTTATATGATTATATGCATTTAATCACATTTGGTTGCAGGTAGTAGAAACTGGTGGTATGGTGGAGATGGGTGGTAATGGGAGGTGGTGAAGGTGGGGGAGGGGGTGGGGGAGTTGGTGACAGGTAATGGTTGTAGGTGGTCATAGTCGTGGTGGTAGGTGGTAGGTAATGGGGGTCGTGGGTGATAATTGGTTTATTGTAGTTGTGGGTGGTGGGTGGTGGCGGTGATGAAGGGTGATGGGTAGGTCGGTGGTGTTAGTGTTGATGGGTGGGTGATGTAGAGTGGTGATGATGGGTGGTGGTTGCATGTGGTAATGTTGGTGATGGTTAGTAGTGTTGGTGGGTGGTGGGTGGTTGTGTAAGTGAGTGGTGGTGGTGACGAGTGGTGATGAATGGTGTCGAGTTGTGGAGGTGAGTGGAGGTAGGTGGTGGTAGTGGGTTGTAGGTTGTGGTAATGGGTGAGGGTGGGTGGTGATAGGTGGATGGTGGTGGTGGGTGGTGTTGAGTGGTGGGTATGATGGTTGGTGGGTGGTAATGGGCGGGTGGTGGCGGTTTCGGTGGGTGATAGGCGGCAGTGATGGGTGGTGGTTGTGGGTTGTTGGTTGTGGTGATGTGTGGTTGGTAATGATGGTGGTTTGTGGGTTGTAGGTGGTGATGATGGGAAGTTGGTGGGTGGTGAGTGGTGTAAGTTAGTGGGTTTTTTAATTGTTTTTAACTATTTTTTTAATTTATATGAATATTATTTTATAGTTTTTGATTTATAACAAAAGTTCCACCTTACAAATTAAAGTAGGATTTTTGTTCTCAAATGTTCTTGCAATAAGAAATGTTCTCGATTGAACGCTCATATATATATATATATATATATATATATATATATATATATATATATATATATATATATATATATATATATATATATATATATATATAGGAGCGTTCAATCGAAAACATTTCTTATTGCAAGAACATTTGACAACAAAAAACCTTTAATTTGTAAGGTGGAACTTTTGTAATTAAATCAAAAACTATACCCTTAAGGGTATATATATATATATATATATATATATATATATATATATATATATATATATATATATATATTAGTTAATATATCCTTAAGGGTATATAAGATTAGGTACTCAATGCTTAAAACTACGTAGTTTTGATTTGTAGTTTAATTTTATTGAAAAAAATAAGAATTTCCTTAAACATTATTGTTTCCTTATTGAAAAAAATAACAACTAATGTCGATCCCTCTTGATTTTCTGCTTCCATAATCACCTTCTTCCTTTAGCCAGTTGTGAATTTTTTTTCCATACTATCACCAATAGATAGCCGTTATTCTTGCATCACAGGTTCGTTCCACTTCATTCATTATCTTTTTCTCTACTATGAAATTTCATTCATTGTTAATTAGTTATTGTTATCAATTTGAGTATTTAAGTTCTTGAATATAACATTCTTAAATCCCCTTCGTGGACTATTCACCCAATACATTGGATGTGTTTTTTTTATTCTTTTATTAGTTACATAAATCATTATCAAAAGGATTTAGTCATAAATTATGTAATTTACACCCTTCTAAATCTATAACCAGTTGATATAAAAAATTTATATTTTTATTGTGATGATGGTATTTAACTATTAACTGTAAAATTTTAGATTCTTCAAAAACGATTTCTAAGAAATCGAAATTCATAGGCAAAGCAATTTATAGAAAAATTTTGGTGTTAATACACTTGCAATGTATTGGATGAATAGTCCATGCGAAGGGAATTTAAAAATGTTATATTCAAGAACTTAGATACTCAAATGGATAACAATAACTAATAAACAATGAATTGAATTTCTTAATAAAGAAAAAGATAATGAATGAAGTGGAACGAGATAACAATAACTAATAAACAATGAATTGAATTTCTTAATAAACAAAAACATAATGAATGAAGTGGAACGAAACTGTGATGCAAGAATGACGGCTACCTATTGGTGATAGTATGGAAAAAAAATTCACAACCGGCTAAAGGAAGAAAGCGAATATGAAAGCAGAAAATCAGCAGGGATCAAATTTAGTTGTTATTTTTTCAATAAGGAAACAATAGTGTTTAAGGAAATTGTTATTTTTTTCAATAAAATTAAACCATCAATCAAAACTATAACATTGGGTGCCTAATCTTATATACCCTTAAGGGTATATTCACTTTTCCATATATATATATATATATATATATATATATATATATATATATATATATATAGAGAGAGAGAGAGAGAGAGAAGAGATCAAGTACGAAGGGAAGTTTATTTGCGAAGGGTGAGAAGGTATGTGGTTCCTTAAAAATATTAGATTCAATTGTTATAACGTATATATGGCAATTATTATTAATTAAAAGATGAAAGAAGATAAATACGTTACAAATATATATGTCATTTAATAAAGTTCACATCTCGTATCCCATTTATATCACACCTCTTCATTTATTCCTTGCCCTAATTTCCGCGCCCAAAAGAAGCCATCAGATTAGAGATTGAATTTGAAAAGGAAATCGTATTTTACAAGATATTTCGATGTAATCAAATTCAATGTCATTTCAATTTCTGCTTGAAGGGTTCATAATGAGCTTCATCAACTATTTAGGATATCAACCACGCATTGGATGTATCTCTTCCCAGCCATAATTTTCGCCCCAAAAAAACCCTTCAGGATGGAAATTGAGAAACAATAATCGATGGGTTTTAATTGTAGATTGGATATGGTTAAATTCAAGATATTGGGTATAATCAAATTATTGTTTATGTGTTGAGAGCTTTAACTTCTGCTGGAAGGGTCCATAACGAGATTCATAATTTTGGGATGGAAATTGATAAAGAAGAATCGATGGTTTTTAATTGGAGATTGGATATGATTAAATTCAAGATATTCTACTACGGATTTTTCTGGTATAATGGTTCTATAAAGATTCATTGGCTTGATAAGCTACATAAAGAGTTTCTAGTCGGAGGTTTCATACCAAAATTTAGCAATCAGCCACAATTTCATCTGTGTTTTGCTCTGGAGTTAGAAATTTTGGACATATGGAGTCTGTAAGTATATCAAAACCTCATCCAGACTCACAACGTAAGTAATTTTTGATAATCTTCTTGGTTTTCATTTATAGTGAGTCAGGACAGTAGTGATTGATAAAATGTTGTTGGTGTGTTTTTACTCTGGAACTGACATTATTTATTCAAATTTTGCACCTTTTGTTCTTAATGATATTAGTAGTTTTAGTGCTTCAAGTGTTGTTATTGTTTATGGTGGTAACTTTAGAGTAGTGACAAAAACTAGGTAACAAAATAATTATGTTAGTAGAAATGATTCAGGTGTTACTAGTACTTTTTTGTCAAATGAATCCTAATAAATATGCTTCTGTTTAAGTCTTTGTATTATTGTTAATTATTTTTGATAATTTTTATTCTATCTCAATCAACAGGAAACAGAGCGAACACACTATAGTCATTAACAACAAAGACATTTCCATCAATAATGATATGGAATCCAATATATCAAAATCAAGTATAAAGCAATGATCATAAATCATTATTTAATGTTTTATTATATTTATTTTTATGTGTTAATAATATGTATATGAGGATGGTTTTTCAGAACAAAGCAGGACAAAGTTTACATCAGATTTTTATTCTCGAAAGCGTCCAAATGATGATGATGATGATGATGATGATTTTGTAAACCCGCAACTTGTTACAATTCCGATACAAAAGATCGTGAAAAAGCAAACTAGAATGGCAAATCCAGGAAAAGTGGAAGATTCCTTAAGATATTTGAACACCAAGCTCCCTCCGGAACACATTACCAAAACCATGGCATTGTTGAACAATGATCAAAGAAAGTGTGTAGAGTCTATTGGATTTGGATCCGCTTTAAATATACAATTAGAAAAACTGCCGCGTAGGATATGTTATTGGGTTGTCGACAACTACGACCCAAATACCAATTCGATTCGTGTAAAGGACAAGAGACTTGTTGTGACAAGGGAGAGGGTACATGATATATATGGGATTCCAATGGATGGCATGCCAATGTCTAACCCTTGTAGAGCAAACTCTAGAAACAAGTTTGTCAAACTTTGGAAATCCCAATTTCCAAAATCAGTCAAACGAATACGACTAACACACGTTGTAGACATGATACAAAAGGACACAAATGTTGGTCCTTTTTTTATTATGAATTTTCTTGTGTTTTTTGTATCTGTGATGATTGAGTATCCAACGATGGGGACTGTCAATCAAGGATTCTTGTAGAATATTCCAGATGATATGGATATCAAACAATTAGAATGGTGCGGATTTGTTGTAGCATGTCTGAAATCAAGTCGTATGATGTGGAGAAGATTGGACGATAAGTGTGTTTATAGTGGTCCCATTGTATTTCTTTTGGTAAACACATTTTCTGAAATATATCAAAACATGATTAAAGATGCTTATATATGTATATTTTCTTCAATAACATATTCTTTTCAGTTGTTTTACCTTAGTTGCACAAAAGTTGAGGATGCCACATTTCAAAGTCCAACTACTGGAATGATGTATTGGACAACAGACATGTTAGATAAGAGGGAGTTAGAAGAGTTGTCTAAAGGAGCTTTCGGAAATGTAATCATATCATCACAACACTTGAGCATGAACCACACTAAACAAGGTATGTTCTAGCATTTTCAAACTATTTGAATAGTAATAAGCATATAAATTATACAAATATTTAATTCACATACGGAAATTCCAAAACACAAGATGGAGAGGACGATGACGCCGCTGGATCTGAAAGAGATTGTAAATCTCCTGCTGGTTTTATTGAACATGTAGTTCAAGAAACATCACAAAGTGAAAATGATGCAGATAACAACTTGAAGGTAATGAAACTATACATTTCAACAAATTTAAGATGCCATTTTGTTTATTACTAATGTTAATCATGGTAAAATTCGTGATTTTAGTGCTTTATTTAGTACACTGATTCACTAAATTTGTTCCATGTGCTAGTTCTTTTATACACATTATACAATGTAAAACCATTATTTGTTTACTACTATTAAAGAACTTTAGTATATGTGACCTTATCGGGATATGTGTGACTTTTGTGCTTTTACTAATTCAACATAAAACCAAATCGACAATCAGTATTTAAGCACATTTTTTTTACCATTTCATGCTATCACTTTTATAGCATTCTACTTATGCCATGCTTCTTTCCAGGATATTATGAGCGAAATGAACATCGAATTCAATGCATGCGACAATGCAATGCGAGCTCTACAAAAGTTGTTGATGCAAGGTATAAAGAAGTTTCCAGATTCTGTCAAACTGCGCATGTTAGTAACTAAAAGGCATCATGAATTCAATCTAGCTTGGCCAGATTTTTCAACTTCTGTTGACTCTCATGTTGGGACATTTTTCAATGGAGTCGCGACACCTGTTATGCCAGTCCGAGATAATACAGCTGAAACTAAAGTTGATCAGTTTATGGAAGCTCAAATGGCAGATGAGCCACTTATTCATGTTGTGTGTACACCTTTTACACAAATTCTTAATGCAGATGCTTTTGACATGACGTTAGAATCGGCATTTGCCACCTCTACAAGGCTTTCAACTCCATCGGATCATGTCGAACCAAATATCAAAATTGATGATGTAAACGCGGTTCCTGTTACTATTGTGGCACCAAGACGGACATCAAGATTGGTGGTTAGTCCTGTCACTGTTGTGGCACCAAGACGGACAAGAAGATTGGTGCAACTAACCGAGAAACTTAGATCACATTATTTTAATAGGGCCGTTGATCCAAACAAAGTTCTTAGACCAATCGAGGAGAGAGTGTCCGGTTGGATTTTCGCAGGGCTGGACGAGGAATGGTACATTTCTAAATCAATATATCTATTCTACAATAAATAAAGAATCATAGTAACTATATACTTATTGATGAAAATGATGGGTTTTGGTCCTAAGAACATCCTATGTGCTCATACAAACCCAAATGCTTGGATCTAGGTTTCTCTATTGTACATGCAAGTTATCCAAGACGATAAACCCTAATTCTAGCATTCAAGTAATCATATTAACATGAGAATAGGTTTAAGATGTTACCTTGATTGTTATGTAGCAATAACAATCCCAAATCTCTTTGTATTGACTTTAGAAAGCTTAGAGTCACAAATGTCACTCCTCTAATGGTTCACAAACACCATAAGCAAGAGGATGAAGAGGAGAGAGGATGGAGGCTGCCCTAAAACGTGTGTAACCCTAGAATGAAGCTTCCCCACGTTTTTGAACCTTAAGGGTTCTATATATAGTGAGGCTATTAGGGTTATCTAACAAGGAAACCCTAATTTGGATGCTTAAGCCCTAAGCAACCCATGGACTCCTTTCCTTAAGGGCTTGGACGATTTCTTATGGGCTTCCCCATAGAATTCGTCCACTCCTTATAATAAGGCAATCCATGGCCCAAATTGCAATTATCTTATAATTACAATTCCAGTCCCTTAAGTTTAATTAATCTCTTTTAGTCACAAAACTAATTACTAATTAATTATTGACTAATATTAATTAAACAATATGATTTCTCCTTTAATATATTATTCTCATAATATATTAATAAATCATATTTAATCATTTCTCTCCATAATTCATCCTATCAAGTTGCTTTGGTGAAGGCAACCCAAAAGGACCATGCACCATCGGGTCAAGTACATACCAAAATAGTTATGGACTTAGACACTAATCCAACAGTCTCCCACTTGGATAAGTCTAATAACTATTATGCGTATGACTTCAGATCCTGAACTGCAATCGTAGCTTTCCAAAGCCGCTTTCAACTCTGATCCTATTAGATACGCGTGTCCTTAGATAAGGGATCATATATTCCTCCATTCTAGATATCGTATAAGACATGATTTCAAATCATTCTCTTTGTACTACCTCTCGAATTCCGATTTATGACGACTGACTAATTGAAAAAATCAAATTAGCCCTAGCCCGGCCGAGCATTTACGTTTTTCATCACTAAATCATCGAGGGGCCCAAAGATATCGCTTTTATCCTACTTTGGATAAAAGGAACGGATAAACTTTGATACAATGCTTGCTTGCACTCACTCACCGAATTACACACAACAATATGTTTTATGACACCAAGTTACTGGTGCGTTTACATATTATCAATATGCAACCGACTCGGAAGATACAACTCACACATCTCGGTTTCAAGAATATAAGATGTTATCCTCTCACCAATCACTCGTGATACAATTCATGGAGTGATCCAAGTGAGCGTGGGTATAATCCAATGCTCAAATCATATTCATAAGCACTCATGAACGTTGCAGCAAACATTTGCTTATGTCTAATACTCTTTTAGACAATCCACACACCAATTCACGATAGTCTTCATTCATACCTACTACCAACATATAAACAACTGTGGCCCATTCGAATAATTTGACTGTTCTTAACCAATTAAATTATTCAGGAAGTCAAAACATGCAAAGTGAAACACAAGAATAATACTAATCCCATATGGCCTCAAACCCTTGAGCATAAATAAAACACCTTTTTTTTATCACCATATCGATTACTCATTATTTGTCGTTTCAAGTAATCAACTTCTTACTTGAATTACAACACTTGTCCCATGCTCCTAGCATGCACACAATGTTTACTTATGGTTCTTAGTTTGTGAAATAGATCACATTGAACACATTTCCAATCATTCTCATTTCACAACTCCAAATCCTTTTCATAAGTGTAAGAATATCAAATTCTTGCCACTTATAGAATATGCTAGATTCTAACATTTTATGCAACGATCCATTTGTAATATCAATGCACCAAAGTCACAAAGACTATTGCCAATGAAATTACAAAGTCTTCTATCGGAGATTGTTACAAGACAATTCCTAAGATATGATGTCTCTCACTCAAGGTACATTCCTTTGAACATCCTTTTGCATAAAAGTTTCTAATCTTAGACAAAGATTTTTCAATATTCAATTCCCAATATTGACACGCTCCCATATTTTTCCATATGACAACTCATTCTTAATAGACTCTTATCTATTCGTAATAAAGTCGATATGGTCCATTCAATACCATGCTTCCAACCACTCACAAGCAACCAATCCTCGTCGAACTTTGGATTGTCCTTTGATAGTTGTTTAATTATTTTAGTCAAAACCGATTCTAGTCCCTTTTCCCTCTAAATGTGCTATACATTTGGAAAATTTTAGAATGGTCAAACATTAAAGCATTTGCAATCGATCCTATACCCGAAGCGTATGGGACACGACGCATAATGTTTTATTTGCTATGTTCTCAAAAATCGAATAGTGAAGAGGAATGCCGTAATCATAATCGAAATTTTAAGAACACACTATGTACCTTTGACTAAATTTATTAACATTCCACAACCTAAGCCTTTAGATTTGAAATGAAGCATAATATTCTCTCCCTTAATTATAGCAAAACAACTTTTCAACTATTGCGACTTTGCAAAGTACGACTCTTGTTTTCTATAATTAATATTGCTAACCTTGCAATACTTTCCTTAATAATCATACAATCATAACATTTATGCTCCCACTATCATGATGATTATTATAAACATAACACTTATGCTCCCACTAGCTTTGACATGTATTCAGAAACAGCTTAACTTTCAGAAAAACAATGCTTATTGAATTTCTTAAGTTCATGTTTCTAATACTTAGTGCTTTGATAATCTTTTATCAAGGCTTCTTGAACTTATACACATTTGCCTTAGATAGTTCATATGTGTGTCTAAACAATTGCCAAACCTCACAATTCAAATTATGGAAAGGGATACCGTAACCATAATCGAATTCGAGAATGCAATTTTACAATCACTATCTTCTTAAAATCTTTCTTAGTGAAAGTATTTCCTCACAATCATTTTCATGAAGGAGGAAATCTTATGACACTTAGATTTAAACGGTGTATTTGTTCCTATCCATGTGAATTTGTCACAACCAAAGTTTACAACAAATTCAAACTCATATGGATCGAACTTTCTTAATCTCGATTTCTTGCCTTATGGTAGCACAGTTGCCCACCATGTCTTCCAAGTAGTTAAGCAGCTTACCTTTTCCTATCAATGTACTTTTCATTGATCAAGGTCCTTGCCTTTTATGCATTCAAATGAGAACCCATAGGACTCACATGCATAATTAACTCTATTGGAACGGCACAGAAACAAAATAATGTCAACACGATAGGTTGTAAACCTCAACTCGTGTGCTAGTGATGATCAATAAGGTCTATTTTGATTTGTTCTTGAAACCTTTCAAGACCATTAAGACTCCCACTGACTCCTTAACATATAAGATTCTCTTGTCAATAACCATTTCTTGACAAAACAAATATTCAAGAGTTAGTGTAGCTTTTATCAAAACACTTCATAAAATGGTCCTATTTGGTCTTTGTCTTATCCAAGACATCGCAACTTTCCACATTTGATGAATGTTATAAACCTTCTTAATACTTTTTACTTATTGTCACAATCTTAACTTTAAGACTTGTTATTGGAACGAAGTATGATAGACCTTTGATTTAACCATTTCTTCAATTCTTGATTTCTCTTCTTATACATACAATTGTACTAAGACTCACTTAGAGGATCAATTGAGATATGGTTCTTAATCACTAAGACCTATCATAAAGCATAAAAGGTACTCTCCCTTCTTCTTAGAATGGAGAAACTTTTATCTTTCTGCCTACTTGATTCTTCTTATTCGTTCTACTATTGATTTAAACTTTTTCAATCAATTCATAATTACACTTAATCTTGTAAGTATAATCATATTTACTAAACCTTTAGTAAATCATGACGAATATCATTGTTACTCTTATGGTGGACTTGATCAACACACAACTTTGTGTGCTCGATCTCCGAGTCCTTCACTTGACACTTTGTCAACGAATTAGTCTAATTTCCAAATATGAAATTTCTCATTCATCGTGCAACCAAGTTGCATGATTCCTAGTTTCTATCCAATTGAAACTTGGGAAATGAGAAACTCTCCCTATTTGGTAAATTCTCTACTTTCCATAAATAACATAATAAGAACCAAATCCATTATTGTTAATAATACAAACATTTTAACATCAATTTTTCATACACGCCATTGTAAGGATAATATAAATAATATAAAATCAAAATTTATTTTATTGCGGAAAAAATTTTGTCCGCAATAATGCAATTCATTGAAAAACTATGCTAATACATCTTTCTTAGCAATCTAATTCTAATTCTAAGTAGTAGCTCAAGAATCTAATCTTCTAGAAATGCGATCGAAATCCATTCTCTCATGGTTAGATTTTGCTCACTTCTTCCCTTAAGCTTCCTTTCTTTTCTTCGATCCTACAAAACATCAATTGTAATCTTATCACATTATGTATTAAGAATCTAGAATAGAAGCTTAAAAGAGTTAGTCAATGGATTTTACCTATATTAGAGCCATACGTTTCGACTCTCCCATCTCTTAGATCTCTTAGTTAAATGGGGCAGCTTTGTCTCCAATGCCCTTTCTCTTGGCAATAAAAGCAAATTGACTCTTTTGGAACATGACATGGAACTACTTCAGACATTGCCTTTCTCTTATGATCAAACTTTTCGATCATAGCATGTCTTTCGTTGCCATTGTCTATATCCATAGAGGTCTTGAAGGCAGATTCACCAATCAACTTTGCTTTTCTATTGCGCCAAACCATTGCTGATTCAGCAGCAATAAGCATATAGGTGAGATCTATAAGGGTCACGTCGCGGTTCATCATATAGTACTCTCTTACGAACTCACTATATGAATTAGGAAGTGACTGAAGAACCCAATCAACAGCCATTTCCTCACAGACAACGGATCCCAACATTCTTAACCTATCAATGTGTGACTTCATCCCTAGGACGTGTGCACACACCGACTTTCCTTCTTTATGTTTACTTGCCAAAAGGGCTTGAGTGATCTTGAACTTTTCAAGCCTTTGAACTTGTGGGTTAGGGAGAATAATTGGAGGAGGTGGAGGAAGGGAAGCATGATCTCTCGTTCCTCGATCGAATCGTGGAATATCATCTTCATGTGGAAAGCTTGTTCCACGGGATTTGGGAAGACCATAGTTGTCGAACTTTGACATCTACAAAACGGGAGAAAAACGAATTCAAGTTAGTTGATTGATTGAGTCCTTAGTAAATCACCCAAATGAGATACTAAGGCTAGGACCCAACACAATATGCTACACCTCGGGAGAGGGATGTCGTAACCCAAATTGCAGAACATTTGAAGGTAAGTGAATGACGATTCACTAATTTCCACCATGAAAAACGAAAAAGAAATTTAAGTTTTAAATCTATGAAAACTCCTAGATCCTATGAGATTCATTGAACATTTTAATGGCATGTTTAAATCTCAATATGCCCCTCTTGTTTGTGACTGGGATGTCGAGGATCACAAAGTGGGTGTGAATAATCATGCAAACTACATGGTGCCCCCACATGTTACAGTCACCTATTCGATGTGCCGGTAAACCACACACGCTCCACCGAACTATGAAAAACATTGAGTCACCCTTTGCTACCTTTGCTTAGAACCATTTAGTGTGTCGGTAAACCACACACGCTCCACTAACGTCTTCGCAAGGGCACAAAGTGTAATTTCATGGAATTGCATTAATTCACTTTGCCTAAGTAACTAAGATTGGGAATTTAAAAGAAAACATTTAGTTACTTTAGTAATTCATTATAATTATAATGGAAGGTTTCGTCCTATCCTACCCGTTCGGCTAACGACCCTCCACTAGTTAAGAGTGCGGTGGGTAAGAGTGGATACCCATTCAATCGTCATTTTATAGGCAATTTCCTTAAACACCCCTTATAGACCAACTTCGTGAATGATGCCTACTAACGGTAAGACTGACTTTTACTCATATATATATATATATATATATATATATATATATATATATATATATATATATATATATATATATATATATATAATGTTAGACTTTTAATGTTATATATAGTATAGGGTGTATTTTACACTTTTAAAATACTAGGTGGTCTAATTTAACAATTATACTTTTAATTCAATTAAATTGTAAACCTAAACTTTTATGGATTTATTAAACCTCTTTTAATTATACACCTTAATTAATTAATAAAACCATAAGGGTGTGATTTGAACTTTTCAAAACAATACTAGGGTTTTAGAATTTAACATTCCTAATTAAACTGTTAATCAACTTTTAAATTTCAAAACATGAGGGCAAGTTTTGAAACATTTCAAAACATTAGGGTTTAGAATTTAAATATACATCAAAATTAAACAATTAATCAAAATTTAAATTCCAAAACTTGAGGGCAAATTTTGAAACCTTTTTCAAAACATTAGGGTTTTAACTATTTAAATTTCAAAACAACAAAACTTTTGGGTTCAAATTTAAACTATAAAACCTAAGGGGAAAATATGAAACTTTTCATAACAACAAGGATCAAATAACAAATAATCTTAATTAACATTTAATCACATAATTATCCATATTTGATTTGTTTAATGATTTCTTGCAAAACAATTTATCAATTTAATCAAAATAATTAATCAATTATCACATAGGGAAACAACTATTTTATTAATTGATAAATATCTTCAACTAGATCAAGAATATAGTCAAATATATCATAAAATCGGATTTATATTGATCTAATATGATAAGGCAACTATCCTTAAGCAAAAACAGCAAGAAATCCCGGTTTTCCCTCCTTCTGGCGAGCCAACTCGCCGAGTCAGGCATGGACTCGTCGAGTCAGCATGGACTCGGCGAGTTCATCTATGGACTCGGCGAGTCCAGCCTCCAGAACCACAAAAATCAAATTTTTCAATCATACAATGCATCAATACAATAGAAACCAGTCTAGGCTCTGATACCACTGATGGGTTTTGGTCCTAAGAACATCCTATGTGCTCATACAAACCCTAATGCTTGGATCTAGGTTTCTCTATTGTACATGCAAGTTATCCAAGACTATAAACCCTAATTCTAGCATTCAAGTAATCATATTAACATGAGAATAGGTTTAAGATGTTACCTTGATTGTTATGTAGCAATAACAATCCCAAATCTCCTTGTATTGACTTTAGAAAGCTTAGAGTCACAAATGTCACTCCTCTAATGGTTCACAAACACCATAAGCAAGAGGATGAAGAGGAGAGAGGATGGAGGCTGCCCTAAAATGTGTGTAACCCTAGAATGAAGCTTCCCCATGTTTTTGAGCCTTAAGGGTTCTATATATAGTGAGGCTATTAGGGTTATCTAACAAGGAAACCCTAATTTGGATGCTTAAGCCCTAAGCAACCCATGGACTCCTTTCCTTAAGGGCTTGGACGATTTCTTATGGGCTTCCCCATAGAATTCGTCCACTCCTTATAATAAGGCAATCCATGGCCCAAATTGCAATTATCTTATAATTACAATTTCAGTCCCTTAAGTTTAATTAATCTCTTTTAGTCACAAAACTAATTACTAATTAATTATTGACTAATATTAATTAAACAATATGATTTCTCCTTTAATATATTATTCTCATAGTATATTAATAAATCATATTTAATCATTTCTCTCCATAATTCATCATATCAAGTTGCTTTGGTGAAGGCAACCCAAAAGGACCATACACCATCGGGTCAAGTACATACCAAAATAGTTATGGACTTAGACACTAATCCAACAGAAAACGAATTGTAATTTAGGGATCTTGTATTTGAATCAACTTTTGGAGACAGCGGACATAGGGGAATTTTTGAGAGTATGATTCCTGGATCCAAAATCCATGTAACAATAATAGACATTTGGGCCACTCTTCTAAACCATCAGGAACTACGCAGAAATAAGAAGTCGCCATCAAGGATGTTTTTATCCTGCACACTTCTGGTAAAATTAATTTTTATGTCGTATACTTATTTTAAATGATCCAATAATCTGCATATTTTAATTCCAGAGCAAATTCATACTGGATGAGGCGATTTGTATTGAGCAGCGATACAAAAGGTTTGTTGATCGCATGAATGAGCATATCGAAAAATTCAAACAATGCACAAGCGACCTTGTAAGTCCTTTTCATTTATTCAATCAATTTACATTAACTAACTTGTTTCACACAAAACTATGTTCAACCAATTTTATTATGGACATCAGGTATTCTTCCCCGTGCTTGACAATGAACATTACTACCTTATTGTCTTTGATTTCATAAAATCCGAATGAGTAATCATAGACAACATTTACCGTGAAGAGTCGATTGAAGTGCTTTATGGAAACGTGCCTAACAATCTGGTAACAAAATTCCATATATATTTAATTTAACCAGGATCATATATTATATTTTGATCACCTATCATATTTATTCCAGAAAATATTGTTTACTCTGTACATTGATGCTTGGAATCATCCAAGAAGAAATTCAATGAAGAGTGCAATCATAGTTCGATCATCTATGGAATGGATGACAAAGGAAAACTACATAGATTGTGGGTTATTCCTTATGAAACACATGGAAACATATAAAGGTGGGGATCCGAATAAATGGATTGTGGGTTTGGAGCCTGAATTCGCAGACAGTGATGACCAATAGATACAGCTAAATGAATTGAGAAAGAAGTATGTTACAAAAACTTTGACATCAGATTTTAACATTATCAAGCCATCTCTCAACAGAAAGTTAGCATCATACGATAAGTTATCTGATGCGGAGAAGGAAAACTTGAACACTGAAGAACATCTCCAACGCATTGAGCGCAGAATCAGTTTGTTTTATTAGATTTACATTAAGCTTTGAACCATATCTTACGCTATTTTTACTTTTGTTTTGTTGTTTGGTTTGACAATAAGATTATTTACGTTTGTCTTGTCTAATTTTAAGTGACCAAACTTCAATTACAATAGTTTTTATTAATTTATTATGTGTGTTTGATATTTACTACAATTTACCTTTTTAATACCATTTACGCATTTTTTTACTATCAATTTTGAAACAAAGTTACAATGATATTGTTATTAAATGCAACTTTGATTATTCATCACACTTACATTTGACTATTCATGACACTTACATTACACTATTCATGACACTTACACTGCCATGGATTACAAATAACAAAAATTTAATTGCAGGAATTCTTCTTATCACTAACTTTAAGCCATCATGACAGTTAAAACTGATTTCATATTTTATGGCAATTACCCCTTCCTATCACATTCTGCAATCTAGGTCTACGTATGACTCACCTGCATTAAAAACATAAAATTAAATCATGTTATTCATGTTGATTCATTCCACTACAAATAAGTCCTTTGTTCTGAGTTTTATTACTAACACTCTATTTTAACATTCAAGTGAATACCATCTTACTACCTCGACCTAGTGACATCTTCATTTTACTCAATTTTGACCATTCACTTTAAGCGTTCATGACAGTCAATCACTTTTTCTAATTCATGTCATTTAACTACATATGCCAACTAAACTAATGTTCCATGTAGTTATGGAATCACTTATCATGTATGCGTTCCAGCGACCACAACATTTGATTCACACATAGATACTAATATCTTAAAAATAAAAGCCTCTAACTCTCTGCATTAAAAATAAAACGCTTCTAAATGTTAAACTCAAAGATTCACGTTAACTCGTAAAATAACATTGTTATCTTGAATACTTAATAATTAAGAAGAAAAAATAAACCAAACTATTTAGAAGCAGAGTCATTTGCTTTTTTCTTGCAAGTGCGAGCATTATGATCAACATACTCCCCGCATCGTCCACATTTTCTCGAACCCTTTTAAGCCTTCAAAATCGCCATCTCTTTTTCTCCGATCATCTTTTTCTTAACCGGCCCACTACCTTTGTTTCTAATTCCTTCTGGAATTTTAACATTTACTTCATCTCCCTTATCGACACCAAATACCGCTTCAATGAAGCCTTTGTTCGTCATGGGTTGTACACTTCTTGTATCTTCATCAACTTCTTGCGTCATCTCCCTTAGTTTCTCTCGATACAACTTCAACTTTTCCATATCAGAAACTAGCCGATCAACACAATAGTCAACAGAATAGTATATGTCCCGGATCATTGATTTAAAGTCATCATTTGCATCATCTTTAGGAGACTGACACATATTATACCCACTTGATGGCGTCGATACCACATCCTTTGTCCATCTTCTTGAAACATATTTTCTAGGGAAATGTTCTATTCCTGACATCCTTAATACATAAAAGCAGTGTCTACATAGGCACCCAGTTAATTCAAAGCGTAAACAAGAGCAAGTAACTGTGCAATCAGATTTCATGAATGAAACCTGTCAATATAACAAAGTATTAAAATTCGTTTTCTTTAAAACAGTTTCTAGATACAACCAAGTACAATTTACATACCTCAAAAACACCAAAATGCTTAACGTCTTTGTTAGTATCTTTGATGCTGAATTTATTAATTCTATCATATTCTTTGACTTTAATTGAGTAACATGTAAGCATGGATGCCATTATCTCCTTTTGGATTTCAAAGAACACAGTTCGTGTAAAGGTCTCAGATGCCTCCTCTTCAATCAACAAGTTTGTTTTAATATCACGATTCGTGTAGCGGGAGTCATGATTGTTTTTACGTTGAACACAACGTTGTGCTTCCATTGCCATTTCAAAATGACCGAGAAACTCAATTAAATGCAAATCTGTATTTGTCATCAACCCGTAGAAATAATTTTCACCTTCACATCTTGATGTCGTTCGCATTAACCCTGACAAGTGGCAATCCTTGAAATAGGCAGGAATCCATTTATCACAAATTGCAAACATATCTTTAAACCATTTGTTATCATTTAACTCATAATCATTCATTATCCTTTGCCATTCTATTTCAAACTCGCTTGTATTGATTCGTTCATTCCATATAACATCGTTTAATCATTGCAAAACCCCCGTCTTTGACATATGGGAACCCAACTGAAAAAGCAATGGGTAATCATCATTAGTTTTTCTGATAAAAAATGAATCATTTCATTTATAAGTACCAACTTACACTTCCAAATACAATGTGATTCCAACTAAATTGAGTTATTCCTAGTGATTCAAGTACCAGCACTTACACTTCTAAATACATATGATTTTAAGTGATGCTTGAACTAAGTTTGTTTGATAACAGCTGCTTCAATAGAAAAAACTGAATCATCTCATTTATATATACTAACTTACACTCCCAATCAAAATGTGATTCCAACACATGATTCAGTCACATCTACATTAATATTCCCATATCTACATATGATTTTAAGTGATGCTTCAACTAAGTATTTTTTGGCAACAGGTGCTTCAATAGAAAAAATTGACTCACTTCATTTATATATACTAACTTACACTACCAAGTGCAATGTGATTCCAACTGAATTGAGTTATGCCTAATGATTCAAGTACCGACACTTAAGTGCTTCATGCAAAACATGATTCAGTCACACCTACCTTAATATTCCTATATTTATATATGATTATACATGACGCTTCAACTAAGTACTTTTTTGGTAACAGGCGCTTCAACAGAAAAAATTGAATCATTTCATTTTTACATACTAACTTACACTTCCAATCATAATATGATTCCATATGAATATATTTCTACCTAGTGATTCAAGTACCGACACTTACGTGCTTCCTGTAACACATCATTCGATTACACTAACTTACTATTCCTATGTATATATACGATTTTAAGTGATGCTTCAACTAAATTTGTTAGGTAACAGGTGCTTCAATAGAGTTGAGTTCCAAGCAGAATGTGATTATAACATAATTGAGTTATGCCTAGTGATTCAAGTACCAGCACTTAAGTGCTTCAGCCAAAACATGATTCAGTCACACTAACTTAATATTCCTACATGTACATACGATTTTAACTGATGCTTCAACAAAGTTTGTTTGGTAACAAGTGCTTCAATGTAAAAAATTGATCTTTTCATCTATATATATATATATATATATATATATATATATATATATATATATATATATATATATATATACATATATATGTTACCTTACACTTCCAAGAAAAATGTGCTTCTAACAGAAGCAAGTTCTGCCTAGTGATTCAAGTAAGAGCACTTAAGTGCTTCATCCAAAACATGCTTTAGTCACACTAACTTACTATTCCTATATTTACATACGATTTTAACTGATGATTCAACAAAGTTTATTTGGTAACAGGTGCTTCAATGCAAAAACTTAATCTTTTCATTCATATATACTAACTTACACTTCCAAGCAGAATGTGATTCCAAACTAAATTGAGTTATGCCAAGTGATTCAAGTACCGGCACTTATGTGCTTCATGCAAAACATGATTCAGTTACACTAACTTAATATTCCTATACGTGCATACAATTTTAACTGATGCTTCAACAAATCTTGTTTGGTAACATGTGCTTCAATAATGAAAATTGAACCATTTCAGTTAAATATACTAACTAACAGTTCTAAGCAAAATGTGATTCCAACTGAATTGAGTTTTGCCCAGTGATTCAAGTACTAACACTTAATTGCTTCATGCAAAACATGATTTAGTCACGAATACCTTAATATATCTATACATACATACAATTTTACGTGATGGTTCAACTAAGTTTCTTTTGGTAACAGGTGATTCAGTTCTTAGTGGTGCCTCAATTTCAATATCTTTGCGATTCCATACAACAAACTTACACTTCCAAGCTACTTGTGATTCCAACTGAATTTAGTACCAGAACTAAAGTGCTTCATGCAAAACGTGATTCAGTTTCACTAACTTAATATTCTTCAATGCCCATACGATTTTAATTGATACTTTAACTAATTGTAAGTGCCGATTCAGTTACACTAACTAAATATTCCCATATATACATACTATTTTGAGGGTATATTGTTTACCTTGTCGGTGAACTTTTGTGATATGTGCCACATACACAATCGATGCCTACAAGATGGTGAGAAACTGTTGGAATCGCTTGCTTGATAGTTGCGTCTTGATCTGTCATCAACACAGTTGGTTCTCGCCCAAAAGTCGTTTTAAAAGCCATTAACAACCATTTATATAATTCTATTGATTCACTAGAAAGCAGCCTAACTGCAAAAGTGACACACTTTTTATGATTGTCAATACCTGTAAATGGCACAAAAATCATGAAGTACCTGTATAACAAATATACAATATGAATTATACAAGTTATTACTACCTTTAATTTAACAACCATGATATTTGTTTACTATGTAAAGATATTATGTACTTGTTTGTTCGGTATGTTGCATCAAATTCGACAATATCTCCAAATGTTGAATAATTTCGCTTTGCTTCTTCATCCGCCCAAAATAAACCACACAACTTTCCCTCACTGTCCACACGATATTCAAAAGAAAAGTCGTGTAAATATTCTTTTTTTTTTATTGAGCTTGTCAATTACCATGTCCGCATCATTTTCACCAATGTATTCTATCCAATCCCTTTTCAAAATTTTGCATTCAACTTCTGTTGCCCCGACATTGAGAAATCCTCCTTGTGTTTGCTTCAATATCTTGAATGCTCTAACCGGACCAATGTTTATATCTGATACATCATGAATAAGTTGTTTTTGATGATATGTAAGCCTCATTTTACTTTTCAAAAAATGGAAGTCTTCTGGATTAACCAACTCATGACTGTGTTTCTCCTCAAAATGTCTGACTACCCAAACATTTTCATCATTGAGCTTCAATCAGATACAAGCTTTACATCCTTTTCTGTGACTTGGCCGATTTCGTCTTTGTTTGCTCCGGTCTTTCAAACTATCAAATGAACGTTTTTGTTTTTTTTCTTGCCCTCCCTATTACATAATATGTACCTACGCGAGTACCCATCTCCTATTTTCGATTGCTCTGTAGTACCTTTTCGTATTTTGAACCCACTTTTACGTGCATATTCTCTATAAAACGACAGTGCGTCTCATACAACGGAAATAATTTCCCTACAAATGGTTTCAACTCAGTTTTTGGTGTCCAAGTTTTTTCAACTAGTACACCTTGAACCCCATCAGAGTGAAAACTTGTTGGTTCCGATTCACACATATCTGCAACAAATAAACAAAAAATTAATGTTATTGGTGTCTTTTTAGTGCGTACTTGACAAGGTTTATTCAAGCTTCATACCCTTTTCAACAACTTGAAGACATTGCACCCCATCAGATTGAATACTTGTTTGTTCCGAATCAAACATATATGCAACACATATCAAGTTTTATGTCAGATTCAGTGAAATGCTAACTTACAAAAATTAACAAAATCAATATGATATAACTATTACAACACTAGATCACAATATACTCCAATCAATTCACCATCAGTCTACCATACGACTTCTTGCAACTAAAACTGATTCACCTGTTTTGCTATTCAATTGTCATCTTCTTTTCTTACAGGACCAACTAACATGAATAGCATAACAAACTCTATTGAATCATTAAACACTGCTTCATTGAATCGATTTTCCCACTCTTTATCACTTTTATAATATGCATTATATTACACTAAAAAAACAAAAACACAAACCTGTGTACTTTTCCGTCTCTTTCTTCTCGTGAATATGTTGCTTAATAGTTTCAATCTTCTAATTTGTTGCTGTACATATGAGCTTGTTGGTCGTGAATTGGTTGATGTACATATTAGATTCGTAATAAGAGTTGCTTTTGTTTTTGTCTTGATGATACAAAAAATAACCCAGACAAAAAAAAAAAAAAAGCACAGACCTTTTTTAATTTGTAACTGATGTATTTGTTTATTATGTAAAATTGAAACAGTGACCTACTCCCACTCATATAAAGAACACTTAGATAAATAAATTTTTAGATAGAAGATTACCACTATATCTTTTGTGCAGTATTGATTACTTTTTCTTCTGACCTTCTTACCATTTTTTCACTTCTTATTGGATCCATATTATATATATATATACACTAGCCGTTTACCCGCGCCAAGCGACGGGTGAGAATAATTTTTTTTGGAAATTAGTTTCTACAAACAATTAGTGTTTTAACTTTTTACGCAGGTGGGAGGGTTGTTGCCGATTTTTTAGGGTTACAAAAGAGAAATGTTAGAGTACATATTACCTAGAAAAATATATTATATATTAATATCAGTGAGTTTTTACAAACAATGTTTACAATTAGATTATGCAACAAACACTTAAAGGCGTGGGTATCCCCTGCTCTTACTTTATCGCCCAAAAAAGTAATAAGAACAATGAAATTTGTAATCTGTAAACACTTCATATAATTTTGCATGTAATGAATATGCACAATTTGCATTGATTTGTAGCCTTCCTATATTAACATAAACCACATTATTTATTTATTTTCAAACTTCTCCTTAAAACATATTTTATTAAATATAATGAAAATGAGTAAGCTTTTTTAGAACAACAATTTTTTAAAACGTGTAAAAACAAACCCCAAGGGCAAAATGGTCAAGAGACATGCCAAATATATTGTAATCCATTATCTACCCACTGAAATATGTGAGGCTCATCAAACCAAAAAATCCAATAAAAGTAAAGCATCAACACCCAGAAAAAAGGTTCAGGAACTCAACAAACCAGAACCAAGGGAAAATGGTCAGAACCTAAAATCGATACAATCAAAGCATACCAACTTTTTTTCCTCCTTTTTGAACATGAGATAGAAACCCAAAAAGTGTTGCATATACCTGTGAACAATTTCGAAGTCAAAGACAAGTTTCGAAACTATTTGCCATATTAAAAATTTGAAATACCCTTGGAAGTTGACACAAGCATTATCTCAAATGACTTGAACTGTTAAAGGTTTATAATCTAACTTGTTTTGCATAAACTGAAGAGAGATCCCTTACAACCTAACTTTTAGAAGCCATTTGGTTTGTAACATATAGTACACCTAATAAAGCCTCCAAATGTTAACTGTGTGATGCCATTAAGTGTCAACTTGGCACTAAACCACCAAACATCCTTGATTTAAGGTAACTTTTCAAGTCAAATGGGATGTAGTTGTTTAAAACACTAAAACAACATTTAACCTATATACACTTTTTATTTTAACACTTGAAAACCATGTAATTATCATGTAGATGCTTTGTACATTGTACTCATATAAATCAAAAGGAAGTTTTGTTAAAAAAAATCAAGTGGATGTTGTGTATTCTGTACATGTAAAAGACAAAAGAAAAGGAGAAAATGGAGGTTAACATGAATATATTGAAGCTCAACTTCGAGCTGTAAAGAGAAGTACCTAGCAAAATAAATAAATTTAACCATATCAATATTGTTTAACAAAGAAATTTTTTTAAAGGATTGCTCGTAACATTTTAATTTTCAAAAAGAGATCACAGAAAACATCATAATCAAGTAAAAAACTCACAAACTGACCTGTGTTGAGAGAAAATGTAGATATGGTGAGAGTGGTGGCATAGATATAGGGTTTATTCTATTAAATGTTTGGTGAAGATGGTGAAAATGAGGTAACGTACACACCCTAAAAATGCCATCTGCCATTGAAATTTCAACCAACCACAAACTGAGCATTTCTTGATTCTCATAGCATTTCTTTGTTAGCCAAAAGTTTGAAACCTCCACCCGAAGAGAAGCCAGCCCAAATTTTTCATTCATATCAGCTTAACTCTGAACCAAAATAGCAACCCAAAACATGATTATACATATACACACCTACATATATTTTTACATACTAACTGCATAGCATTTACACACACACACATAGAAAGAAGAGATATAAAAAGAAAAAGATGTTAAACCTGCTTCATCAAAATTTTGTTTGGATGATGGAACTTTCCTTTTGATGCTTGCATTCTGGAGAATAAGTATCAATTAGATATCCAAGTCAACTTATCAGAATTTTATATACCATGTTGCACTTCAACAGATCTGAATGCAAAAAAAAAAAAATAATAAAATAAAATAAAAAAAATTGCATCTTCACCATATCAAAACAGCCTTGTTGCTATAAGAGTAAAGTTGGATCATAAAGGATGAAATTAAAACCTTGTTGAGATGGAAATGTCTTTGTATCTTCTCGATGGATCTAAACTAACTCATCACCCACTGATTGATATCCTTGTTGCTATAATGAGCTAAAGGTTCAGATGGCCAGAATCTGAATGTGCTTTCCTGCTCTAACTCTGAGTTTTGTCAAAGAAATAATATAAGATGAAAAAAAATACACAAAGAGAAGATGATAACAAACACATTAAGGGTTTAATAACACATATCTAGAATATACATACAAAGATACGAAATATCTTACCAAAATAGGGGCGTTTGGTGGTCATGGTCAGGGAACAAAGGAGCTCTAGAAGTTTCTTGTTTAAGTTTCTTTAATCCAGCCATACATATACGAAATCAACCAAAAAACCAATAAGATTAGATATTTGTGTAAGAAAAAATAAAAATAATAAAGATTAAACATCCAAGATGCGCGTTTCTTGTTCAGACTCCATCAATTCAGCCAAAATAGAATTTGATTAATTAGAAAAATATCAAATCCTAATCATATAGGAGAAAATATTTAAAAAGAATAAGATATCGATCTCACTCATATAGTTAGTGGTGATGACAGACCTGCTTTCTTCTCCCTCAACCTTGTGTCTCTAGATTTACAAAAAGCAAAAGGGTCTCTTGAAAATGGGGATTAGGGTTTGACGGTGAGAGAAGGTGACGACCGTAACAGATGGTGGTAATGGTGGTCCCGACTTCATCTAGGTCATAAAAACATAGTTTAAACATATATTAGAAAGATATTGAATCGATTAAATCGATGGTGGTGGGGGAGACGACTGTTTGTAGTGATGGAGTTCACTTGTTAGGGAAAAGAGAAGAAGAATGAGTGTGGTGGAGATGATGGTTGATTTAACTGACGATGGAGATGTAGGGATGGTAGGAGAGAGTGTGTTCATCATTTAAGGAGGGGTCAGCGAAGATGAAGGTGGCCATAGGTGGTAACCGATGATGGTGGTCTCGATCATGACGTCGGAATTGCCTGTAGGTGGTAACTGGTAACAGGTTGAATTGGATGAAATATGTTATATAAAGTGGATATGTTGACTGATTCTGTTGGCATGAGAAATAATCGTTCAACTTTGAGCTCATTCAACAATAGTAGAACAAGATAAAAGAGATAAAAAGCTATAATTAAGGATTTGAATTTGAATATGCGTATAACTTTGTTTGACTTTTTCAAATCTTGACTAACCGGAAGATAGATATAAGCTAATAAACCACAATCATTCTTATCTTTAAGATGTTGACCAAAATAAGATTTATGATTTGATAATGCATAAAATGATTGTAAATAGCCCAATACGGTTTGTACCTCTTAAAATTCAGCCTTTGACCAAATATGCATATTAAGGTATATAATATATATATATATATATATATATATATATATATATATATATATATATGTGTGTGTGTGTGTGTGTGTGTGTGTTTTTAGATAATCAAGACATACTTTGTTAAATCCGATTTTACTCCATTTTAATGACGTTTAACGATTTGACTACTTTCTAAAATAAATTCCATATGTTTTAATACATTAATATCATCATTAATACGATTGGATCATGGATCAAATGATTATTTCATAAACTTCATTTGGAGACCTTAAAACTTGAAAATGATGATTAGTTTGAGTTTCGATCCATACCATATTTTTGTGTTAATGATGACTTTTTAAAAAGATTGGAGTAAATCCTACAAAGACTGCAGATTCCATTATTGCTCAAACTTTTGAATGGAACAAGTATAGGAGGAATGGAATGGAAAGTTGGACGGAATGGAGTTGCTCCCCTTTTTCTCTTTTTTAGTTCAAACTGTTAAGCAAATTGATGTTGTATTGTTTGTTTATTACTTTTTGGTTTGTTTGGTTGCTCCCTTGCTCAGCTTCTTGCTGTTGTCTTGGTTTTTTATATATAATTATTCGCCGTTTCCAAAAAAAATTAATAAAATCATTGGAACCATGGGTGTTTTGTCGATTCTGAACTTAAAACTCCAAAAAAAAACTCTCATAAAATCCAATATATGAGTTCAACATCATGAATTTGATTTGAAACCATTAAAATTACATTTACAAATATATTTCCAAACTTAATGTAAAACCAGAAGTTGAATTCAAATGGTTCCATAAATGAAAATCATGAGGCTAGGGTTTAAAAATTACCATTAAAGCTTCATAACTCCATTAAAGATGATTAGAAGTAAGACAAACTCCAAGTGAACTCAATAGACACCACTAGATGCAATACCAGAAATCATTAGCATGATGTAATGTTTCTAATTCAAAATATATGCTAGATATCACTCGACTTCATCAAACGATGGTCAAATCAAAATCTACGGTTAGGAAGTCCCTAAATTATCCATTAATGCTTCAATCAAGCAGTTATAAGGAGATTTGTTGATGGAGTGATATTCTAAGGAAAAAATAGAAGCTACAAAACTCCATTGATTCACTAAATGAATCAGTAAAATAGGATTTAAACTCAAGCTCAAATCCTAGTTATAGATATTAGAGAGCTCAACAGAGAGATTTTTTCTTTTAAGTAGTATAGAAGAAGTTCTATGGACTAGATCTTCAAGGAATCAACTAATGATCTCCAAACCACCATCAATTGAGAGAAATCTACATCCTAGATATCCCCACTTCTAATTTTCGTTTAAAATGAAAGAGAGAAAAAGAACCCCTCCTCCCCCACCTTATGTTTAAAGTTTCATGACCTGGTAAGAATGGTCTATATATCTAGCATAATCTTCTCTTTTTGATCACCATATGACTAGATAACTAACTAGGAAATTTTAGTTTTAACTCAAAGTTAACTTTCTAACAACCTAGAAATATTTATTTTCACAAAATTTTAATTTATTGTATAATTTATATCATTTAAAAATATTTAATTATTTTTATTTCATTTTTTCAAAATTTTAATTTTTACTAAAACAATTATAAATTCTAGCCCCAAAATACTGATGTTACAAGTACATGAACCTTAAGAATGATTCCATCTTCGCAATGCCTAAGAAACTAAATTCATAACATTCTTAAAGATTAGTTAAATTTGAACCTAATAGAATGCAAAGCTTGGATTTCTAATAGAGAAAACCATAGTGAATTAGTTGTTTTTTGAAGTTACCAACCCACCGATGGTGGACGATGATGATCTTGGTTGTAATGGTGGATGTTGATGGTGTTAGTTGTGTTGGTGGATTGTGACCACCATAGTTGTATTCAAAAGATATCAAACGTTAAATTTTGGATTGAATTAAACACGTAACATATGTAGTATCAGTTTTTAGCTTTTCGATAATATGAATATTTACTTCCAATTTATTCATCCGTTCTTAGCAAATTCCTCATGGAAATAATTCTCACTCGTTGTCAGTTTCATATACTCTTCTTCTTCATATATCGTATATATACACAAAAGAAAACAACTATGTCTAACAAACAGATCAGATCTTCTAATGGTTCTCGACTTACATTCCCGCCATACCTGACCTCGGGAAACAAATCAGAATATCTCAAAACCTAATTAATTCTTTTTCAAAAAACAAAATCAAAGTTCCCTATCTTTATGTATTCAACAGATCTCAGATCCAATACCTCAAACATCAATCAATCGTACTTATCATTCCAACACATAAGCATCGACACACAACGCCGGAGTATGTAAAGCCTGGTCTTCTGTTGCTTCGCTATAATCAAACAACGACGCTGGCCGGTGGATTCCCGGCGAAGTTGTCTTCGGTACTCCGATGATGACCGGATTAAGTAGGAATAAGTCTTCATTCTTGTTTTTGCGTTGCAGCTTGGCAATGAGTAGGTGAGTAGGTGTAGGCTGTAGCAATATTAACTATAAATGTATGAGAAAAAAATAGCTTCACAATTGCTTTATTTATATAGGCTGTTAAATGGTCCTCCCACTTTCTTCGACTTTTTTTTTAATGTCTCTTTCATTTTGACTCATTTTATTGAGTCTTCAATATTGTTAAGGAACTCAAATTGCATAAAAATATATTCATCCTACTCTCAATTTGTCACATTGCAATTCTTCTAGAAGCTTTGTCAAAGAAGACAACTTAGCAAAAGGTCCGATTTAAATTATGTTTATTATCGAATAATGTATTAGATGTATCAATGGCTACATGTTATAAGATTTACGTTAAAGTATATATATTTGCTCCTTCTAAAAGATTAAATCTATATATAGTGGATATTCACTCCCAATAACCTTTTTTTTAATGAGAAAACAGCCATATTTTCGTAATTTTTTCCAATAGCTATGTTCTTTTTAACATTTTACTGTTTATTGAAAATTATAATTTTCAAAATTTTTTATTTTTCAAAAAAAAAAATTCCTCCTCCTTCCTCTTCTTTCCTATTATCTGTTTTTTCTTCAATATTCATTTTTAAATAAAATGAAGATTGGTTTTTTTTCTATCCTCTCTATTACTATTTGATTGTATATATAATACGAAAAACAAGTTTGAAACGCAACAAGTTCGGATAATCATAAATTAGTTCGGAACTCAACCCAAAATGAAAAATTAAAAAAAAGAAACAAAGAGAAATTAAGTTTGGAATTTTCGAACTATATATTGATTTCCAAGTCTTTTGAAAAAGAAAAGCTCAAATTTTCGAACTATTCTTTTAGGAAAATAAATGAATTTTAAACTTACTTTTCGTCAAAAAAAAAAAAAGTAAATAACTAAATAAATAAAATATATATTTGAAAGTTACAAAATTTTGAAGTTCATTGTCAATTGATGGTTTTTGAAAAAATATTGTCAATATGTGATAGTAATATCACTTTATGAGATATGGTTATTGGGACGAATATCCATATATCAATGGTGAAAAGTTACTTCTTCGTATAAAAAAATATAACCTTCTATTTGTAACAAAATAAATTCACAAATGTTTTAGAATTTTTTATTATTAACAACATACTTAATACAATTTTGATGGAACGACGTAATCACATAAAGAAAACCAGCAAGAAGTTAATTAAAAAAAAAATTAAAAATCTCTTTATCTTTTATTTCTAGTTATCTTTCTATTCCTATCAAATAATGACATGTGGAATTCACTAATTTTCTCTTTTAATCTCATCTCTTGATTTTGACATTTGACTGAGTGAGAGCTAATCTACGATCTTGAAGCCAACCTACCCAATTTAACTTGGGTTTCTGTAGCTAATTACAAATTTCAAAGTAAGAATGTGAAACAATACTTTTCCCAATGTCTACGGTGGTAGCTGCGGTGTATTTTGCGATGCAAGAGCACATTATTCGTTGTGCTCGAGCCAACATCTGTTGCACTCAACCAAGGTTTGTGGTGAAAGTTTGCAATGCAAGGAACATAAAGATTGTTTATATGATTACTTCTTAGGCTTGTGACCCCTAACCCACAAACACTTATAGGTCAAGTCATCCTCATAATATAGATCTCAATGTATCTTTTTAGGGGTGCATGGAGTTGTGCTCGGGCTCCGGTGGCAGGTAGTACTGCCACATTAACATATATTGTTGGTGATTTTAGTGTCACCATGTCATTTTAAGTAACTGGACTAACAATGTGAGCTAAGGGGTTTCATAGTTTGTACTCTAATATATGTACGGGGGTTGTGCGAAGTGCACACATGTATAATATCGAATTAGAAGTCGGTTCGACGACTAGTCGGGGGTCCGGGGGCAGCGCCCCCGGGTTCGGGGTTTCCAAAGGGGAAACGCCCCCGGGTCCGGGGTTTCCAAAGGGGCAGCGCCCCTAGCGGGGTCCAAGGGGCAGATCCCCTAGCTGGGGTCGAGGGGCAGCGCCCCAAAACCTCACCGAATTTTACATATGGGACCATAGTGGAAATTTTAATTTCTTGAGGGTGTTTATGGTAAAACTAACGAAACTCGTTAGTTTTGGTAACCCTAAATCCTCATTAAATTCGGATTAACATTATTTGCTTCCAAAGCAATTAATGACGACCCAACCTAGTAAAACCCTAATATCGTTTGTTATATAAACGACTCTTCTTTTCAGAAGAGGGTTACGATCTTAAGCTTTCGTTTTTCATCATACTTTCACAGAATCCTCTAGCATATTGGCTTACGATTTCTGTGCCTATGTAACGACCCAAAATTCAAGAGTAAAAATTTCTTTTAATAAAACATTACTTAAAGCAAAATCGTCAATCCAAAACATAATCAGAGTATTAATTCCCAAAACACATGTTCGTTATCAGAGTAAAACATTCCCAGACTGTCTAGTCTATGGTGTGTGTCATGCGATCACCCCGAGCTCTCCCCTCCGCTACCGGAAGTACCTGAAACCAAAACTGAAAACCGTAAGCACGAAGCTTAGTGAGTTCCCCAGATACCACATACCATACAAACCATTCAGAGCCAAGAACCATACATAACCGACTTATCCATAATCAAGTGAGGTGCTATGTGCCAAACATAGTCTTGTCATTATGCCACGGGCCGCACGTGGTCTTCCTGGTCAAGCTTGGGCCACTCCCTGGGTCTTACAGACAAGTGCCAAGGGTCACCCCCTGGTCTTACAGGCATGTGCCAAGGGCCACCCCCTGGTCTTTTATGCAAGTATCATAAAGACAACCGTATATACTACTCTACTTAGCTAAACAGCATACAGTGTGCCAAAAGCCACCTCCTAGTCTTTCATATATAATAGCATACAATGCGCCAGGAGCCACCTCCTGGTCTTTCATACATATTGCCTAGGGCTAACCCCCGGGGTCTTCCTATCATTCATAATAACATACCGCGTGCCAGGAGCCGCCCCCTGGTCTTTCATGCATATTGCCTAGGGCGAACCCCCGGGTCTTCCTACCATACATAATAACATACTGTGTGCCAGGAGCCGCCCCCTGGTCTTTCATGCATATACTAAATGGGTCGGCATTGGTGCCTTAGACCCATACAAACAGTGAGGAGACTCACCTCGCACTGCTGAACTATGCTGATAGTCCTCTGGCTGCTGACCGACAACTCTCTGAACTCCTGCTCCACTGGCTCCCCAAGCTACCAATATCAATGCACACTTAGTCTAACTATCCCCCGAAAGTCAACTAAGTCAACGCTGGTCAATGACAAGGTCCTGGTCAAAGTCAACCTTCCTAGTCAACCCTACTCGCCAAGTTTGCCCACTGACTCGTCGATTTCATATGCTCAGAGTCCTTCCATTCGCGACTCGACTCGCCGAGTCAATCCATGACTCGCCGAGTCTACTGATTTCCGAGTCCTGGCCTGTCCAACTTACCGAGTCTCCACTCGACTCACTGATTCGAGTCTCAACTCAAAGGGTTTGGGGTTTCGCGACTTGACCCACCGAGTCCAAGAACAGACTCGTCGAGTCCAAGGCAGTCTTCATCCGAATCGACGAGTTGCTCATCCTACTCGTCGAGTTCCTCCTAATCTTCATGCTACTCGCCGAGTCTACACAAAGGACTCGCTGAGTCCATTCAGATCTTCACACATGCAGAGGACTTTTGAGTCATGCATGGACTCCAAACTGTAGATCTGCCCTTCCCAAGCCTATTCCTCACGTAAAGTTGCAAACTTTACGTGTAGAGAAGGAGATCTAGGCTAAATACACCATAAACTAGGGTTTAAGGCAAAGAGGCTCCATAATCAACTCAAGGACAGATACTTTATGCTTCTCAAGACCATAATATGCTTAGATACGAAGTAGCAACTTCAGATCTGGCTTCTAACTCAAATTGATAGCTAATCATGGCTAAAAAGCCCCCAAAACTCACAACCATAATAGATCTAAAGGAGGGAAACGACTTAATACCTTCAATAACTCAGAAAGTTTCCCCAATCTTCAGATCTAAGGCCAATCCTTGAAGCTTCAATGATTCCCCTTCTTCTTCTTCCTTCAAATCATCCAAAAATGGCTTGGAAGCTTGAATGGGCAACAATGGGGCTTAGGGTTCGATGTTCTGGGTGAAAGAGGCAGTAAAGGAACCCTAAGGGAGAGAATGAGGCGTTTAAATAGGCTTAAAGTCCCGAATTTAGGGTTTTCCTCGCACAGACCAGACTCGCCGAGTCTCCTTGGCCGACTCGCCGAGTCGGTCACTTACTCCTCAACCCGGATCCCACTCGGACTCGCCGAGTTCCTCCTTGGACTCGCCGAGTCGTCCCTTAAAATTTGGGTTATCTTTCCTTTCTTGGCCTTCCAGACTTTGGGTGTTAGAGCCTAGAATCGTAAGTGTTCACTTGGATTATCCTAGGCTGAATTTCTTGTAACCCATGCATAGGGTAGAAATATCAGTTCGGAAAGTGATATCACAATCCAAGTCGGTATCCAAATCTCTACTACAAACCCTAAATTTCCCAACATATATGTTCCTCGGTACCGTCAAAAGACGTGTCTCATATAGGTTCTTCAGCCCGCTGCCTCTCTCTCTCTCTCCATGATTAAGGACTTATACCATATGTTGTTTTGTATATTTTTAGTTTAGTGAGTATAGAAAGACGTTTACATGTGTTGTGGGTTTGAAAAGATAGAAGGGTAAATGGAAAGAGAAAAGCTAATGTGGAGCTATTATGGCAAGTGAATTGAGTGGGTTGGGAGAGAGGTGGACTCCCACCACCCTTATAACCCAATCAAAAAACGTGTAACATGACTACAATTTTAATAAGTTTGTTTGTGTATTAGATAGTGAATTCCAGTGGCGTACTGGCTTAGCCATATGTACTCCAGGTAGGTCCTATGACCTACCTAAATTTTAATATTTTATAAAAATTATATAGAAACTTATGCTAGGACCTACCTTCTAGTATTCATAATATAAATGGCCTATTTAATTATGTATGAGGAACTACGTAACTTTTGGTTCTTGATTCGCCATAGGTGAATTTGATCATGTGTACCACTTTAAATACTTGTGTTCTATATTTTCCTTCAAAACTTTGTTATTTGTCGCGTGTTGTATGTTTATCGAATTCTTATTCCTAACACGAACAACTTAAGCGCAATTTAATGATAACAAAGTTTAAAATATTTTTCAAATAAAAAACATTTATAAGTATTCTGTAACTATTACAAAATTTTTGTAATTATTACGTTTTGACGAGCTCGGATTGTTTTACTGATAAATCATATAGTAGTAAAAAACAAATTAGGATAATCATTTCCCCATGTATATATAAATAAAGACTTGTGACTAACTCACTAACATTAACAAGTTTTTGGTAAATGGACCAAAGCGTCAAAGATTCTGGAAGTTGGACTTCTAGAAATGCTTAGGAACCTTGATTAAAAAATAATTCTAGTCAAACCTGCACGACCACAACCTAAACACAATACTTTTCAACTTACATGAAAATACGTAGTAATTTTGATAAGGAAATTTGTAATGTGCTCCTAGTTAGATTTCAACTACTGATTATTTATAAGAACAAAATGCAGAATAGCACAGTCATTCATTTATTTATAAAAACTTTTATATTTTTAGTTATTTTTCACATTAACCCAAATATCCAGGTTTTTTAAAAAATTATCAGTTTTTATGACGGGATATTTATCTTTTTTGTTTTTAAATTAACATGAAAATAAAAATAAGTGATGTTGCCTCTTATCTAAAGTAAAACATGAGAAATAAACCATTTATTTAAGAAAAAATAAGTGATTGTGGATTATTTTTTTTCCATGTCAACCTAAAAACAAACATGATAAATGTCATGATACAAAATAACCGGTAACTTCTTTAAAAAAATGAATATTCTGGTAAATTTAAATGAAACAATTTTTCTATGGGAAAACTGCAATTAAGTCCCAAAAACCGGTAATCGTATTCAATTTAACCCCTTGACCCGGTCAACAGATCATCCAACTTTCGAAAATTACATTTTTTGCCCAGATTTCAAAATTTATTACAAATTTGGTCCAAAATTTACACTTTTGACCCAGATTTTAATTTTTTTTACAAATTTGGTCCAAAATATACCCTTTTTGCCCAAATTTTAGAATTTTGTTATGAATTTATCCTAGTTTTAGTTATTTTTACAACTTTTTTTCTTCAAAAAAATGTACTCATCTTTATCTTCTATTATTTTTGAAGTGTACTATGAATTTAGGTAGAAAATATAATAATTTACATTAAAACGACAGTTACATAGTGCTAACAATAGGTCATTCATGTTGTGGCATTGTTATCGCACAAATAAACATTATTTTCACACAATAAAGAGACTTAAATTAGTGAAAAACAACTTTTAGTATCATTGTTTTTTTTTTGAAGTATACATTTAAGTTTAAGAGCCAAAAATGACTAATAAGCATATTGTTGTTGACAATAAGTCATTTATGTCAATGTAGCAGTATAACAATGTCATCGTAGCACTATAACACGCAAAAATCATTGTTTTTACAGACAAAAAGAAACATACTTAATATCTTATGTTATTGGAAATGCTCTAGAAACCGTCAAAATGTACCATGTCAACAATACATAAAACTCTGTCATTTGTAAACCTAGCGACATTATTGATAAACTTTGAAACGTTTATAAATATGACCCAACTTTTATTTGTTGAGCTATTAACTAAGACAACGTACTTTAAAAAGTCTACCTAATGATGTTGTGCTTTAATATCTTCGTTGTACTTTAAAAAAAAAATCTTTGTATTTGGTTTATGGTTAGGTATGTTGTTCAAAATACAATGCTATAATAAAAATCAATGAAATTAAGCAAACTATTATTTCTTGCATATAACTTTTTCTTTATTTATCATATGTTTTTATGCTGAACATAGAACAAAAAATATATATTGTTTAACATATTAAACAAGTTAAAAAAGAAAATATTAATAAAACTCATTGGTATAAGTTTGAAAGTATTGAACATCTATTTTTAATATTAAATATAACTAAAAAGATTACAATTTTTTTTATTTTTATTAATTACTATGCTTCCAAACGCAAAACATTCGAATTCATAAAGAAAAAACATTCAAATTTTTTTTGAAGAAAAAAAGTTATAAAAATAACTAAAATTAGGATGAATTCATAACAAAATTCTAAAATTTGGGCCAAAAGGATATATTGTGGACCAAATTTGTGAAAAAAAAATTTAAAATCTAGGCCAAAAGTGTAAATTTTGAACCAAATTTGTAATAAATTTTGAAATATGGGCCAAAAATGTAATTTTCGAAAGTTGGATGACCTGTTGACCGGGTCAAGGGGTTAAATTGAATACGATTACCGGTTTTTGGGACTTAATTGAATAATAAAAATATATAGAAACTAAAATCAATTATGAGCCCAATATGTAGGGACTTTATTGTAGTTTTTCCATTTTTCTATATATAAACAAAATGTAAGGATTTTTTTGAATGCTGATAGATAAATGATTGGGTTTTTCGCATTTTGCCCTATTTATAACAATGAGATATTGATGCATACATTTATTACATGATTCAAATTAAATTCAAACTCTACCTATATATATGTAAAGATGGACAAAACAACCGAGTAATTAAATGTACGTGGATTTGAAACTAAACAATTGGATTAGGAAATCTTCGGATAAATGTAAGAGGATTTGAAACTATAAATAATAGTAAAATGTTATTGATTTACATTATTTTTATTCAATCTTATTACAAGTATATTATAGAAGCCATAATCATTTCGTCATTTTTTTCACATTAAATGAGCAGATTCCAAATAATGAAAAAGTTGCATCAAATTAATAAAGAAGATCCTAAGCTATTAAATTTGACACATTAAACTTTATTGGGATTATCTACATTTTTCAGATGATAATACTTGTCAAGGAGCTTCTCTGTGTACTCTCCGAATGTAAGCAATTCATTAGCTTGTATCAACTGTATTATAAAAAAATAAAAGAAAACCAAAAATTATAGCACAACTTTCGTTTATTAAGTCATTCTACTTTGAAATTTTCACCAAATTGTAGCATTGACATCAAAAGGATTGGTTATTACTTATTACTCACCTCCTGATTGACATGTCCAGACTCCAGAAAATTAAGTTTTTCATCCCTGAAAATTAAAAAATTAAAAAATTAAAAATTAGCATCAAATTATATTCTAACGAATGTTAATTTATAGGCGATATTACCAGTCAGGTTGCATAAAAAATGCAAAAGTTGAACGTTCAAGTCCTGTTGCTTTTTCTCCTTTTGGTGCCTGCAATTAAAATAAATTTTGCATTTGAACTAAATGAAAAAATAATTTAAAAAAAAAAAAAAAAAAAAGTCATGTGAACATACACGAACACAATGTGGTGTTGCACAAAGACGACCTCTTGAAAGTATTTCGGTTATGTTGCCAATTTGGTATGCAATTTCATCCTCCTTGTACACCACCTAATCCAAAATATATCAAATTATTATTTCAAGAAATTAAAAATGAGAAGGGCATTTCCGTCTTTTGCCAAAGAAAGAAAGAATATATATACTTTGACTATTTGACCGGTTCTTGTTTTGATATAAAGACCAGCAGTATTATCGGGGCATGGTATTTCTACACCGTCTTTGGTAAACATGGCATACGTGAGACCTACGTATTAAATTCAACCAAACATTACACAAATATAAAAATTTAATTTTAACTCAATTTATCAACATTAAATTTTTTCAATAAATCATTGAAATATGTTAACATTTAAGGAGAGTTTGTTTTTTTTTTATTGTTGATGGTTGTAATCTAGAAAAACATGGCTAAACATTTTAAAAAAAGACTAAATATGGAACCGTTTTTACACTTATAAATTGTTAAATGCTTTTAAACTTTTTTATAAATAAATTAACTAGATTACAAAATAAAAATTAGTGGCTAAAAAATTGTGTACCAGTGAGAGAGCCATGATCTGTATGCCAGCCACACCATGATGACATGGAGTCATTATCATCAACATCATTACTACAAAAATTTTAAAAAAAAAAAAAAAATGTTTTCACATCAAGATTGGCCCAAATGCCCTATTTCATTAGGGGTTTTAACATTTTTGTTTTGTGGGTCTTGTTTATATGATACTTGTAATGTTGTAATAAACTTGTAAACGTGTAGATGTGAAAAGACTATTTTACCCTTTTTCAGCAGGAAAGTAATACAGCAAACGACCTTTATGACACCGAGAACGGAACACAATCTGCTCAATCCCTTGATTGGACTGCATATCTATCCCATTCGACACTGTTCATTAAAGAAACAGTTACATATAAAAGTTCATAGATTTACAAAAACATTAATAAATTCAAGAATTAAAATATGATTATGGATGATATATTATAAAGAAAGTTACCATATTTATCACAATGATAAGCTACAAGTAAACCGACATCGAGTATAAGCTTTCCAAGAGCTTTAAAAGCTACATGCACAGCAAAAGATAAGATATATCAACATTCTAAAATGCTCATGAAGGGGCAAAATGGTAATTTCCGATTCATGGGTATTAAACATACCGACTTCAAGTTCAGGCAATGCAGTTTGAGGCCAAATATTTGATCCACAGTATGCAGGGTACCTGTGAAGCAAAGGATCATAGATTAGTTGCACCCAAAGTGTGAACTAATGGGCAAAAGAGTAATTTCCTATTGAAACTTGTACAAAACAAGTCAAGGGTATCAAGATTTTACCTTTGAAGTAGTAAAGCATCAGTAGTAGGTACGTCTAATAATGGATTTGCATAAAAAGAACCTTTTAGCAGATCTGCATCATTATTAATATATAACCATCAAATATCTTTTATAAAAGTTTATATTATGGTTTTATCTCAAATTTTTATGCTTCACACCTGGTTTTCCAGATTCAAGCTTCTCTTTTCCATGGCTCCATCCAAAGTTATATCTATATGTAAACAAATGTAGTGAAATTTTACAGATATGCAATTTCCTAATTTTAAAAATAAAAATAAAAATACATTGCTTCTGAAATATACAAGTTGATTGTGGTAACCTGCTTTGAGGATCTTCTAGATCCTTCTTCACCTTTTCAGGAAGTTTGGCTAAAATAGGAGCAAGATTTAGAAGATTTTGTCTCAATACAGTGTACCCAGGAACCTACACAAAATGTAGAGCAGTTTCAGATGACAAATTTAATGCCATTTATAAAATGCAAAATCGATGAAAGTTATGTGGTTATAAGCGGATTGACAGATTAAATTAGCAAAAAATACCACTAAACTTTCATACATCAGATATTGATATAATTCCCAATCCATCTGGTCCAAATCCTTCTTCAATTTTCATGGACAGATCAGCATCTTTATCCTATTCACATGGGTAACAATTAACAAACAAAAACAAGGGTCAGCATAATAAACAAATAAAAACAAGATTCAAACAAATTTTTATCAGTTTACTAAGATCAGAATCTTGATGAGATGCTTGATCTTTCTTTATTGATTCTAATCAATATGACTTATTAAAAAATAAAAGCAATACACACTAAACCACTCAATAGTCAATGCTATTGAAAATGTAACATTTCCTGTTCTACCAATTATTGAGCCAAAATCAACTATTTTCCCATCATCTTATATTGATTTGAATCCATAAGATAAATCTACTTTCTGGCTATCTAAGAAATTTACTATGGCGACTGTCAGGTAAAATTGTTTGGTGATAACCGATTATAATCATGGCTTGTGATAATTTACAGACAGGATAATCAGATTTGAAGAAGCAATATATGTAAAATTACCTGATGATCCAATTATCTCATTCTAATTCTAATTAAGTAGCAGAACTTCCTTAATTACTTCGCTTTCTTACCAATAAAAAATTACATGAACCTTTGACCTTTATGGAAGTTAAAAGCGGAATTGTAAACGATAAAACTTACTTTAAGCTGCGTAAACGGAATGACAACCGTCCGGAGTGTGGGAGTCTGGGCGGCTGCAAGAGATCCCGACGTCATCTCAGGGATTGGACTGCGGCACCGGGAAGAACGGCGGAGACGGAGGCGATAATGACGCAAATTGAGGAGGGATTGGGGATGGAAGAGGAAGAGAATTTTGGAAGTTTATTTGAAGCATTTGGTGATTTGAACGAACACGAAACGAGGAGGATACTGATGTTTGTTTTTGGACTTCAGCGCCGTTGCTTTTGCAAAACGACTCTTAGTAATTTACAAAAATGGTCCCTCAACTATTTGAGGGGTACTGGTATTTACATCAAACATTCCAAAATTCGAATCTCGTAACCTTTAGCTGTAGTTCAAAACAGAAAACTAAGGTTAAAACTTAACCAGGAAACCCAAGTATTAGTTAACTTCAATTTATCCGGTTTACTAATTTATAACCCGTGAAAACTATGGTTACAAAATTAATTAAATTTTAATAGTAAAAAAACTCAAAATTATTAATCATTTATTTTAATTAAATTATTAATTGATAGATTTTTTTAGTTATATAAAATTATAATCATTGATTTAAATAAATATATAAAATTATATCACTTTTTAATTTGTATTAATTTTATTTTAATGTTATTAATTTAATGTAATTAGAGTAGGAAATTTAAATTTTGAAATTTGAAATGGATAATCAATAGGTTGACAAGTGACATGCATTACTTAGGAGACATAATAGGTGACACATGACAAAAGAAAAATAAAATATGCATTAATTATGAAACTTAATATGGTGACACATGTCAAAAGAAAAATAAAATATGCATTAATTATGAGAGTTAATATGGTGACACATATCAAAAGGAAAATAAAATTATTTTTTTATTAGAATTAGAATTAGAATAAGGAGATTTAAATCTTACCCTTTTCTTTTTTGACCGATAGTTGTTAGAGAAATATCTAAAAAGTCTTAATATTTTATCATAATTTATGAAAAAAATCTTAAATTAAAATTTGTTTACGAAAAGTACGAATTACTAGTAAAAAGACGATTTGGTCCATTTTTCCCGATTTACCAATTTCATTACATGGTTTTATTAAAGTACCATCAATTTACCCTAATTTACGAATAAATCACAAACTAAAATTTAGTAATGATTTGACATTTTTCTCCATGTAACATAAAGTTTAGTGGTCTTATTGCTGACTTTGACACCTAGCCATTAAATTAGTTGATAAGATGGATACGATGGATTATATAATGTTACATTTACTATAAAATTTGATACTCATCTCATCGGCTCGTTTATGACTATGTATCTAGTTCAGCAATGAAACCAGTAAAATATGTGTTTGCAAGAAAAAATAACAGGAAGTGAGCTGATGTCTAATGAGATGTATTTATTGGGTTACATAAGATTAAATAGACAATTTGAAATTTCTTATAAACATAAAAAATGATGAAGCTGTTAGTTTATGTAATTATTAAAGTCTTAGTTTGATGCACTTTATATTTCAAAAAAATATACAATTCATCAAGATATCAAGTTTTATTATAAGCATAGCACTATATAACCCAACATGTCAATCTCATTAGTTTATTTAATGATTAGGCGTCCAAGTCATCAATAAAACCGATAAAATGTATGTTAGAGGAGGAAAATTGTTAAATCATCACTAAATTTTAGTTTTGGACTTATTCATAAATTAATGTAAAATAATGAGACTTTAATGAAACCAAGTAAATAATAAAACCGAAAAACCTGAAAAAAAAAATTGTCAAATCATCATTGTTACCAGTAGTTCATGTTTTTTTTTTTTGTAAACAAATTTTAGTTTTGAATTTTTTTTGTAAATTATGGTAAAATATTAGAATTTTTTTTAGTTTTTATTTACTTATTTGATTAAAACCTAAATTGACTTATCTATAAGTGCGTCAAACTTATCACATCTATTGTGAATTTTGTTCTTTTTATCAGATTTGTTTATGAGATATTTGTTTTCATATTATAGTTATGATTATAACAAGAACATATATTTTTATATTTACCTTAAAAAAATAGTAATTCTTGTAAAATCTTTTTTGCATGTATGTTCAAATCTTATTACTTGGATCCCAAAATATCATATATTTATTTTTCTTTGCCTCACATCCAAATACTTAAATTATGCATGAAATATATCCATTGCACATTAACAAAAGGTTTAACACAACATGCACATTGAAGGGCTCAAGGACCAGTAAGAGCTAAACTCGACATATTTTGGAACTTAGAATGCTAGTTGCTAATCTAAATGTCTCCTTGCTATTTTTCCAAGACAAATTCCCCATGACTCAAACACTAAGTTCATCTGCCTCCGAGCCTAATGGTTTAAAGAGAGCTTCCACTTCACTTGCTTCAACTTCCTCTAAACTTGATGGATTCCACTTGGGATTCTAATTAAGATTCAAGGATATGAAAAAAAAAATAAAAAAATGTCAACACTACTACATAATAGACTTCATTTTTTTCTTATTAAGGCAATTTTTCAAACCTGATCCTTATCCACCAATACTGCTCTAACCCCTTCAGCAAAATCACTTCTTACAGAAGACCTTAAAGCAATGCGGTATTCAGTTTTCATAACACCATTTAACTATATATATACAACAAAAATCATCATATCAAATCAAAATTTCATTAAAACTCAAGCCTGAATAAATAAATATATTAAAACTCACTGTGGATAATTCATGTTGGCTGTTTCTGCATGCAGATGCAACTCTAGAGAAATATGTTTGTGTAAGGAAAACAGAAAATGGAGCTCCTTTCTTAATCCCCACAAGAGCATCTGTTGCCCACTGTGAAACTGCACACAATAGGGTGTTTGTTTCTTTTTACGAATTTGCCCCTATTAAGCCTTAGTAAGTCAAAAAGAAACAACTTCAATGCCTTTATTCTTACCTGATGCATCAGTATTTTGCTGATACTTTTCCAGCTCTTCTGTAATTTCTTTAACAGATTTATTTGCACCAAATGTTGAAACTATATGAGGTAAAAGTGACTTCAATTTGGACTCTGACTCAGGGTTGCTACTATACTTCCCCAATATTGCTTCAATGTCATGATGTGGATCCTCAGAACTGTATACAAATCACAAATATATATACATGATACATATATTATATTTATTGCTTATATGTAAATCAAAGGGAAAGTAAGAAATATACAATGTAGTTGACAACAGAGTGTCCTTAAGTGGGCCCAGATTTCCAGATGTGACAAAATGTGTCCCAAGACCTACATAAAGTGCATCAGCTGGACTTGAAATTCTGTTCCCTGTGATTCCAAGATATGCACCTGTGCATACAATTTACAAATCAATAATCACATGAGCATGATATTTACTATTTTTTTTTTCTTCTTTTTATGGGTGAATAATTTGTTAAGTTAAATTTTAGTGTCAATATTTACCAATTGATCCTTCTCCTGGAGTTTGTGCAGCTATGTAAGCAAACCCAACATCTGGAAACAAACCAATTCCATTCTCTGGCATAGCAAGAAGAGTTTTCTAGAAAAGAAAAAAGAAAAAAGATGATTACTTTATAACTTATGGTTTAGGATTATGTCATTATGATGAATTTTACATTTTTACATTTTTACCACATGATTGTTGTTGGCTTACCTCTGTTATAATTCTGTAGCGACCATGTCCAGATAGACCAATACCAAATCCCATTGTTACACCATCCATGAAGCTTATGTATGGCTTTTTGTACTTGAATATTTTGCAAATAAGAGAATATTCAGCAGCGAATACCTGTAGATATAAATAAGTTAGAGTTAGGATTATATAATTTGTAACAAAAATGTAACAGATTTATGAAACCTTTTGCACAAGAGGTGTGTTTTTGTCCTTTTGGATTTCAGCAACAACCCCCTTAATATCCATTCCTGCATGACCATGAATGATTACATATGTAAACCTTCATTAACACTGAGATTATAATTGACATTCTAAAAGATGAATGGGAAAAACATATAAGTGATTATATCATTATCATCAACCTATATGTGTTGCAGAAATGGAGAAGATAGTTTATCGAAGACAATCTTGATACCTGCTGAAAAAGCACGTGATGAGCTGCCCTCAACCAGAACACATTTCACCTTTGGGTCCGTTTCCCATTCATCAAGAAAACTTTTGTACCTTAAATCCATATCTGCAGTCGACAGAACAAATCTTTTTTGAATTCCAATTTGTGCTTCAAATCTAGAACTGTGGATGAACATAGTAAACTATATATTTGATGCATTTTGAACTCGTTGAAATGGAATTTGTATATTCACAAAGCTTAGGGTAGTGAAAAATCATGCAGAAGGGTTCATAATGGATCTAGCTTCAAAGAAACAAATTATACCTCGAGTGAATGAAATTCAACTTTCTAAACCGATTACGTCCCTTTAGAACTGAGATAATTGATACTAACAAAATTTCTGTATCCTAGATTAATCGAATCATTATCTCGTTATTCAATTTCAAACAGCAAAGCTCAAACGCTATCCCAACTTCATTATAGTTGATTACGATTACAATTATTCAATATCGTATAATTACTCTCATTTCTATTAATCTGTACATAGATAGCATCATCTAAGGGGGTTAAATTTCTCGATGATTATGGCTGGAAGATAAGCAATAAGTAAAAAACATGTAACCTAGATTCATGGCGTTGAGAGCTTTTGGACGATCGAGGGTGATGACAGCAACACCGTTTGGTAAGACGTTCCCTTTGACAAAGTCGGCGGTGGTGGCCATGGTCGCGTAAGCTGCTACAGAGAGAGATCGATTTGATATGCAGAGAGAGAAAGTGTGAGTGAACTTGGGGAAGACTGGAATCACTGATAATCCGAAGAGCATTCGCACTGCTTTTTACAGCAGTAGCTAGCAGCCTAGCAGGAGGACAAGTGAAGCTCATAAAGATTCTCTTTTCTTTTTCTTTTTACCCTTTCTTTTTCTTTTTCTCATTTTGATATTTTTAGTATTTAAAACGATAAATAAGTTATGAATAATTAGGTAAACATATATCTGTTCTTAATTATTTAATTTGTTTGTTGCATAGACTTCTTATAATCTTATTGTTTCTCGAATTCCATCTGGAGTGAATTACATCACTTGTCTATATAGTTTATCAAAAATCATACATCTGGTTTTCAGTTTTTAATTTTTAATTTTTTACATTCTTATTCTTACATTTCTTAGTGTTAAACTTTGACATGTGCAACAGACATGAGGCCTGAAGAGCATAGTTCCGACGAATCGCTTGTCATTGTCTATATTTGTCACGACACTCAAACTAGCAATCTAAAATATCTAATCATCAAACCCCTAATCTAATATGGCACCTTTTGTAAAGAAACTGGTGATGTGGAAGTTGAGAGCTAAGATGGGTCATTTGACTTCACAAATTGATCACCATATGTTAAATTTGTCAAAGATGTTGACAAATATTCCATGGCACCTGATAGATGCAAAAATAAGATAAAACAAATAATTGGAATCAAATGAAGCCTAGTGATCAACTATATTTGGAATGTTATGAGGAACATGAGGATTTTCATCTATGTTTCATTTATAGATGCTGGGAATGCTTATGATGGTGATTCTAAAGAGCAATTTTATATAAATATATTTTTTGATAAGTGATTTGATTTTCATGAAGATGTGAATGCATATGGGATAAAAATACATATGAAGGAAACAAGTCTTGGTAATGATGTACCAAATTAATGATCGTCTAGTTGTATTTGGTAGAAAAAGGCATACAAGAAGGTACGCAATGAATGAAAATGAAACCCAATTTTAGTATTTTCGGTATTTAAATTTTTTAAAAGCTATCTATGTTTGTTATTAAACTCAAGTTAACAGGACTAAGACCCATATACACACAATAATATGTTCAAATGGTGGTTAATATTTATCAATTTTATCTTTATACAAACTCTTATGTGTTTTTTGTTTTTTTCTAAAATATCTTTTGGCCACTTTTGTCTGTTGGAGGATAGATATTTTCGTTGTAGAGTGTTTTTTTTAGAAGACTGCAGATCTAAAAAGGTTTGTATGTTTTTTTTTTCTAAAAGACATGACACAGACTTTTTCGGATGCTAAAATAAAATGAAAAACACACGCTTCATGTGACATGTTTATCATGTTTGATCTCATTAACACATTTAAACGTTGCTGAAAAAAAACAAATCCCAATAAAAAGGTCTTTAAAAAAAATATTTAATTTCTTAAAAGTATAACAAACTTTTAAGTGCAAAATGACAGGACATATAGTACTTTGTTTAGACGCTATTATGGAATTCTCCCTTGCTTTTATTATATAGGGATATATCAAGTAAATTTTTTTTACCATGGACTTCTCCTTTGCTTATTATACATACTAGGCGAATGTCCGCGCGTTGCGCAGAAACACCTATATAGTTGAAGTCTTTACAAATATATGTTTTTTTAAATATAACAATAATGTTGTTAAATTTGATATAAAAATTTGTATACTATATTGATATAATATATTGATTATTTTGAATTATATTATAATATATACATCTATTATAACTGCATTATCTCAATCGTTTCAATGACCTCTACCCGCGAGTTACACATGAATAAAATTAAATATAATATATGGTTTAATGTTATTTATAGTTATTGTTATTGTTAATAAAGTTTTTAAAATTTATTTGCTTAATGTTTTAATTTCTATCATTGTAATTATTGAAAACATCAAACATTGTTTTTTGATTTTAAAGGTAACAATATAAACATTTATATATAGTTATTTTTAACTATTGTTAATGTAAGTTATTTTAAGCTACCTATTTGAAAATTTTTAATGACTATAAAAATATCTTTAGGAAATATTTTAGTTAAATTGAGATTGCAATTTAGTTTTGTATTTATCACTTTTAACTATTTACAAACTATTATTTGATTTTTTTTAAGTGGAACTGAAATTTATATTTAAGTTGACACCATGATGTTATATTTAAATTAACAATTTAAGTATTTTGTCTAAACTGTTCAAAAGTTGTAGCTTTAAACTGATAATGATTACATACAACAATATTTTGAATCTAATAAATTAAATATAATATGTTAAAAGTTAAATACATAACTTTATAAGTAGAAGTAAAGATATTATTTTAAAAATGAAATTTAGTTTATTTATGATTATACTTTAGGTTTGATATTTATTTAACCTTATTAACCAACTTATAATCATTATCATTACAATTTATCACTTTTAACTATTTACAAAATATTTTTTGGTTTTTTTAAGGTAGACTAAAATTTATATTTAAGTTGACCTTATAATGTTATATTTAAATTAATAATTTAACTATTTTATACAAATTGACTTGAACATTAAAAATGGACCAAAAGACAACCTACTTTGCATAGCCAAGAGATCAAGCTCCAAGATGCCACCATGCTTAGTAAGAATAGTCCAAATAACAACTCTAGGTGCTTAGAAAGAGACGAAGTTATCACTACTCCAAGCTCATCACCAAAATAGGACTAAAACAATAAGAAGGAACCAAAAGCTAGATCTATCATATGAGAAGAAAAGTTGGGAGCCTTATACTTACAAAGGTCCAAAGTTTTTTTTTTTTTTTTTAAATATAACAATAATGGTATTGTTAAATTTGATACAATAATTCGTATAATAAGGAGATATAATATATTGATTATTTTAAAGAGTAAATTACACGAATGGTCCCTATGGTTTGGGGTGATTTGTGCGCTTGGTCCCTAACTTATTTTTTTAACTTGGAATGTCCATACTATTTGTTTTTGTTACGCGCTTTCTCCCTACTGTTTGTTTTTGTTATGCATTTGGTCTCTGTCTTATCTAAAAATAATATTATTTAAATAGGGAAAAATTGTGGGATAGGTAAGGTAAGGTGAATGGGTGGGGTTGGGGTGTGTTTATTTAAATAAATTAGAAAATCAAGGAAAAAAGTAGTCTTTTTAGGTAAGACAGGGACCAAGTGCATAACAAAAACAAATAGTAGGGACCTTCCGAGTTAAAAAAAATAAGTCAAGGACCAAACACGCAAATTACTCTAAACCATAGGGAGCATTCATGTAATTTACTCTATTTTGAGTTATATGATAATATAAACATCTATTAAAATTGCATAATCTCAATCTTTTAAAGGACTTCTATCTGCGGGTTACTCATGAATAAAATAAAATATAATATATAATTTAATGTTATTTATAGATCTAGTTATTACTAATTAATTTTTTATAATTTATTTGCTTAACGTTTTAATTTCTATCATTGTAATTATTGAAAACATGAAACAATTTTTTTTTTATTTTAAAGGTAACAATATAATCATCTATATAGAGTTATTTTTAACTATTGTTATTATAAGTTATTTTAAGTTAATTATTTGAAAACTTTTAACGATTATAAAAGTATTTTTAGGAAATATTTTAGTTAAATTGATATTACAATTTAGTTTTTGCATTTAACACTACAATTTATCATTTTTAACTATTCACAAAATATTCTTTGGGTTTTTTAAGTGGAACTGAAATTTATATTGAAGTTGACCATGTAATGTTATATTTAAATTAACAACTTAAGTATTTTGTCCAAACTATTCAAAAGTTGTAGCTTTAAATTGATAATGGTTTACATACAAAAACATATTAAATCTAATCAATTTAGTATAATATGTTAAAAGTTAAAGACATAACTTTATAAGTAGAAGTAAAAACATTATTTTAGTATTGAAATTAAGTTTTTTTATGATCACACTTTAGGTTTGATACTTATTTAACCTTATTAACCAACTTATAATCATTATTAGAAAGACACTACAATTTATCACTTTTAACTATTTACAAAATATTCTTTAGGTTGTTTAAGTTGAACTAAAATTTATATTTAAGTTGATCTTGTAAGGTTATATTTAAATTAACAATTTAAGTATTTTATACAAATTGTTCAAAAGTTGTAGCTTTAAAATGATAATAGTTTATATACAATAACATATTAGACCTAATAAATTAAGTATAATATGTTAAAAGTTAAAAACATAACTTTATAAGTAGAAGAAAATCTATTCTTTTAATATTGAAATTTAGTTTATATATGATTACACTTTAGGTTTTATATTTATTTAACCTTATTAACCAAATTATAATCATTATTAGAAAGAAATTTGAAAAGTCATGGGAGTTTCAAATGAATGTGGTAAAGGAAAAATGCTAGCTTTATAAGTATATAATGATAATGATATCAAGTAAAATTTTCTATACAACATCCGATATGAGATAGGTTTTCTTTGAACTCCATATATAGTTTACACTCACTTTTGTCATCCTATGTTAGTTATTAAAATTTGTATTAAATTTCAATGTTGTAAAATTATAATTATTGAAAAAAGACTTTTAAATTTAAAAAAAAAAAATAGTTTGTTTCAACTTCAGTTGTAGCAACCTGCAAAATATGAAAAATAAATAGTTTTTTTTTTCTTGTAGACTATAAACATTTGATTTACCTTTTCTTCTATATTGCATTCATTTCTTAAGGTTCCTCAAAGGCCATATATCACATATATGATATGGTTAGGTCTGACTAGGGATGAAAGTGGGTCCAAACCCGGACCCGGACCCGGAAAACCCGGAACCGGTTAACGGGATTTTATAGAACCGGAAACCGGACCGGTATATAGGAACCGGTTCCGGTTCAGTTCCGAGTATGGTTCCGGGTAAAGTGGGTCTAGAACCGGAAAACCCGGAAACATCAAAGTGGGTAGGTTAGAACCGGATAATATGGGTTTAGAACCGGAAAACCCGAAAAAACCGGAATTTTTTGGTAATTACTTACTACTTAGTGGGTTGAACTTTGAAAATTTTCATATTGATATCCCGACTTTGGGGGGCTGTAACTTATTGAATACAAAACCACAATTAACAAAATTAGAGTCTAAAATCATGTACAAACTCTAAAATACACTCTGGAAAAATCCGCATGTCAATCCGACTTTAAACGAATGAGATATGCTAGTGTTAATATTTTCACATAATACAAAGTACAAAAACAAATAGCTGAAAAGTTGAAAATTTTCAGTTTTGATATCCCGACTTCGGAGGACTGTAAATCATTGATTGTTAAACCAAAAATGACAAAATTATAGTCTAAACACATGTACAAACTATAAACTAGAAGTTGGAAAAAACCACATGTCAATCCGACTTCAAACGAATTAGATATGCATGTTTTAAAACTTTCACCGAATACAAAAAAACTAAAAAACTAAAAACTTCCAGCTTTGATATCTCGACTTTTAAGGACTGTAAGTCAATGAATATAAAACTAAAAATGACAAATTTATAGTCTAGAATCATGTACAAACTCTAAACTACATGTTGGAAAAAACCGTATGTCAATTGGAGTTGAAACGAATAAGATATGCATCTTGTAAACGTTTCACAAAAACCGGTTCCGGCCCTAAAAGTGGTTCCGATTCCAAAAACCGGTTCCACATTTTAGACCCGGTTTACGCGGACCCAATGGACCCAAACCCGGATTACCCGGAACCCGGATAAAGCCAATTTTTAAACCCAAAACCGGACCTGGTTCTATATATTCCGGTTCTAACGGGTCCGGTTCCGATTTCGGTCCGGTTTTCCGGTTCTAAATCTCATCCCTAGGTCTGACCATGGCCCAAATTTAGCCACAAGTTCAAACTCTAAGATGGCAAACTTTGAATTTATGGTGCTTATTAATAGTGGTTGTACAATCTTTATTTTACAAAAAATATTTTGTATTACGAGTATAATGCATGCATACAAAAATATTTGTGAGCACAATTAAAAACATTTTTAAAAGTTTTTACTAAAACAATTTTACACACATAAAACACACACACAAAAAAAAAAAGAAAAAAAAAACGATTCTAAACCCATTTTAGAAGTGGTTAAAAGTTTTACAAAATAAACTCTTTTAATTTCAAAACTTAATTATGCTTTTAAGAGTTTCATAACCAATTCACGGCTATAAAATAATAAAAAAAAAAATTTAAACACCTAGTTTAATAATCAACAGTTAACTAAAAGAAATCATGAATTGCCCATGCCTAAAAATATTATGATTATTCCATGAACCACCATAAAAATATAAAATAACGACCCCAACCTAAGGTAAAAAATCAAAAAATAATTTTTTTCCCAAAAATAGGATTTAATTTATTTTTTAGGGTTTCATCGGAAACATCTGGCACGCTACTCCGTGTTGATACTGCCACCACAGGTCACCAACCCTACCGTATGTGGTGGGCTGCTCTACCGAGGAATGCAAGAGAGGCGGCCCACCTTCGGTCCGAGCCTTGTGAGCTGACTCACTTGATCGGTTGTCTTTTTTTGGGCCTGGTTGGTTGCTTCTAAAGTCGGCTTGCAACTTGGACTTTAGGTTGCAAAGACTCTTGGGCTAAGGCAACTTTAGGCTATAAAGAAGCAAAAGAATAAAGGGATCGAAAGATCTGTATTGTATTTAAAAATGAAATACATTGAAGGTACAATTGGTATATATAACTAAGGAGATAAAATAGGATCTCTACAACAGAAACTTGACTATGTAAACTACACATGAGAATAACAATTTAATTATATCTTTATATTTTAACATGCCCCCGCAAGATGGACGATCCGGAGAGGAGACCAATCTTGGATAGAAGATAGTGAAATCGTGGCCTGAGTAAGGGTTTGGTTAAAGCATCAGCTAGCTGGTCATCTCCTGCTATGTGTTGAACTCGTAGAGTGCCGTGTTGAACCTTTTCGCGTACAAAATGAAAATCTAAGGCAAGATGCTTCATTCTAGAGTGAAAAACCGGATTTGCAGAGTAGGAAGTAGCACTTAAATTATCACAATATATTGTAGGAGTGGTAATAGATGAATATCCAATTTCGCTCAGTAGTAATGTTAACCACTGTACTTCTGTAGTTGTTGCTGCAATTGCTCCAAATTCAACTTCTGTAGAGCTTCTAGCAAGGGTACTTTGGCGTTTAGAACTCCAGGAAATAGGATTGCAGCCAAGATAAACTATGTAACCGGTGGTACTTCTGTAATTGTCTTTGTCTCCAGCCCAGTCAGCATCGGTGAATGCATGAAGAGTAAGTGGTGAATCACGACGGATGATGATACCATGATGTATTGTGCCATGTAAATAACGTAATAAACGCTTGAGAGCCTGCCAATGTAATGAAGTCGGAGCGTGCATGAACTAGGATAAACGGTTTACCGTGAAAGCCACATCCGGTCTAGTGAGAGACAGGTACTGTAATGCTCCAACAAGAGTGCGATATTTAGTAGGTGTAGGATGCATAGTACCACTTGTAAGAGTAAGAGGAGCAGAGGTAGTAATTGGAGTAGATATGGGTTTACAATCACTCATTTTAGCTCGGGTTAGGATATCAAGAATATATTTACGCTAGGAAAGAAGAACACCGCGAGTATGAGGGATAACTTCGATTCCTAGGAAGTAAGAAAGTTGACCAAGATCTTTTAAGGAGAACTTTGTAGAAAGATGAGAGATAAAGGTGGATATGTGTGCGGGAGAGGAACCAGTGACGATGATATCGTCAACGTAAACAAGAACAAGAATGATGGAGGAGGATGTTTTTAGAAGAAAGAGTGAAGAATCAGAAATGGTGGGTTTAAACTTGAGAGATATGAGGTACGATTTTAATTCATCATACCATGCACGGGAGGCTTGACGGAGGCCGTAAATGGCTTTATTGAGTTTACATACGTGTGTAGGGAATTCGGGATTTGCAAAGCCCGGGGGCTGAGACATAAAGACGTTTTCATGGAGGTGGCCTTGTAAAAAGGCGTTGTTTACGTCAAGTTGACGAAGAGACCGGTTTTGGGAAATGGCAAGAGAGAGAACAAGACGAAGAGTTGCAGGTTTGAGAATTGGACTGAATGTTTCACGATAGTCAATTTCGGGTCGTTGGTGAAAACCTTTAGCGACTAAACGGGCTTTAAGACGAGCGATAGATCCATCGGGTTTGTACTTAGTTCGATAAACCCATTTACATCCGATTAAATTTTGAGCTTCAGAGGAGGGTACTAGGGTCCAGGTGGAGTTTCTTTCTAATGCATCAAATTCATGTTGCATTGCATGTCGCCAGGATGGGTGTTTTGATGCTTGAGAGATGGTTGTAGGTTCAGTGGGTAGGATGGAGCTACTGTGTATAAATGGAATTGAGAGTTATAGTATTTTGTGTTTGGCTTAGGGTGGGATCGGGTAGCCATTTTAGTGAGAGGTAGAGTGGGAACATCGGTAGTATTAGATGAGGAAGAAGAGTGGACAGGAGAGGGGGGAGGGGAGTTTGTAGAGGATAAGGGAGAATTTATGGGAGTGGTGGGTACGGAATTTGTAGGAGTATGAAGTGCGGAATTTGGTGGAGTTGTATTTGGGATAGGATCAGATGGTGAGGTAGTGTTTTCGGTGAGGGAGATTGAGAGAGGGAGCCAATGGTCAGTGTTTATGTCGGTTGTAGGAAGGGAAGTGGTGTTTAGTTTTGAGAATGGAAATTCAGTTTCAACAAATTGGACATGTCTGGAGGTGTATAGTGTAGATGTGGACGGATCATATGCATAATATGCACTTTGAGTGGAGGAATACCCGACAAAAACACAAGGGGTGGATCTAGGGTCGAGTTTATGATTAGTGTAGGGTCTTAGCCAAGGGTAGCAAAGGCACCCAAAGCTTCGTAATTTAGAGTAGTTGGGATGTTTTTGGAAGAGACAGTAATATGTGGAAAGATTATGTAGGGTAGAAGTTGGTAATCGATTAATGAGGTAGATGGCTGTAGTGAATGCAAATGGCCAGAAAGTAGCAGGAATATTTGCATGAGAGAGTAATACGAGACCCGTTTCGACTATATGTCGGTGTCTACGTTCAGCATAACCGTTATGTTGAGGAGTATGGGGTGGTGAAGTGAGGTGAGTGATACCACAAGCAGATAAGAGAGGGCGTAATTTTAAATACTCGCCACCATTGTCAGAGAAGAGTTGGCAGATTTTGGTTTTAAAATAGTTTTCAACCAGTGATTTGAATCGAGTGAAAATGGTAAGAGAATCTGATTTTCTTTTCATAGGATATAGCCGAGTATATTTTGTGTAGTGATCAATGAAAATAATGTAATATTTGAAGTGATCAATGGATTCAACAGGTGAGCACCATACATCAGAAAATATAAGATGTAATGGAGCATGAGAAGTTAAAGATGTTTCATGAAAAGGAAGACAATGGCTTTTATTAATTTGACAAGAGTTACAATTGTCAATATGACTAGAATTAAAAGAAAGAAAAGAAGCTAGTTGCTTGAGCACTTTATTTTGGGGATGGCCAAGCCGATGGTGCCAGGTAGATGTAGGTGCTCGATAGGCTAGGAAGATTTGAGGATCAAGCGAGGGGCGTAATTCATACATCCCCTTGGTTGCGGTGCCCTTGAACAGAGGAGCCTTGGTTGCTAGGTCCTTTATGACAAACACAAATGAATAGAATTCTATTAGAAACAAATTATCAATTCATAGTTTGGAGATGGAAATAATATTGCGAGATAATAAGGGAACATAGAGAACGTTTTTGAGAATGAGTTTTGTGTGTGGTGTGTGAATGATTGTTGAGCCAATATGAGAGATTTATAAACACGAACCGTCTCCAATTACTAGTTCTTCTGTGTCATCGTATGGTGCATGAATTGAAAGGTTATTGAGGTCATTTGTAGCATGAAAACTGGCTCCACTGTCGAATAACTAGCTTGCTGTGGAAGATGGCTGTTGAGGTTGCGGATTCATGAGATGCGCTTGAGCATTGTTGACCTGCACATTACGGTTAGGGATAGGCACATAAATAGTAGGGAAAAACTTTTTGAATGTGGAGCAGTTGCTGAGTGAGTGTCCCTTCTGATGGCACCATTGACATTTGCCAAGGAACGGTCGAGATCCAGTCGATTGATGAGCCTGTTGTGGTGTAGGTAGAAGGCCAGTGTTGAAATTGTTCTGACGAGGAGGCTATGGTTTCTGAGCTTGTTGATTATTAGCATAAAAGCAGTAACAGGCTGGTGAATTTCGGCAACAGGTGCTTGTTGTGCGAGAGTTAGCTCGTGATTAATGAGTTTCTTGTGCAACTCATTGAAGGTAATGGTAGAGTCTCTCGCAAGGATGGCATCCAGAATTGGTTTGTAGGTGTTGTGATCGAATCTATTGAGAACAATGTCAATGATGTCTTCTTGATCGAGTTTCTTGCCAAGAATTGCAAGCTCATCGATCACAGTTTTGATTGTCTGCATGTACTCTGTGATTGTCTGATCTGAGGTTTTGGTAATCTTCTTGAGACGAAATTGAAGTTGTTTTATGTGGCCACGTGAGGGAGAAGCGTATGTGGCAGCTAGGGTTTTCCAGGCTTCATAGGAGGACGCTGCATTTGTGATGAGGGGTTCGATTGGTGGAGATAAGGTTCCCACCAAGGCACCGAAAAGCAGCCGATCCTGCCTAAACCACTTTGAATGATCAGCATGTGGTTTAGATGTTCCGTCGGTGGCAACTGTGGGTTCTGGAGCGAGATGGGTTCCGTCTATGAAACGATAGAGGTCAAGTCCCTGCAGCAAGGCTTTAATTTGTGTCTTCCATCCTAAGTAATTCGTGGATGTGAGCTTGAGAGTTGAAGGAAAATTGACGAAAGTGATGTTGTCTTTGGCAAAGACGTTTGAGATGAGTGAGGAATCGCTACTGCCAGCCATGTTTGATTGTTTAGGTGGAGGAGGAGAATTTTGTGGTGAGGTTATCGGAGTGCTTGGTTGAGAGCCTTGCTCTGATACCATATATAATACAATTAGCAGCTAACTAAGGAGATAAAATAGGATCTCTACAACAGAAACTTGACTATGTAAACTACACGTGAGAATAACAATTTAATTATATCTTTATATTTTAACATAGGCTTGAGTAGTCAGTACTCAGTCCATTTGTTGTTAAGGTTTATGTTTTTGTGGTTTTTTGTCTGAATAATAATTAGAATGAAAAACCTTAACTATTACAAGGCACAAATGACCAATCCAAATCATACATCACAAACCAATAATAGTAATAATATTCACAAGCAACCAAAATATGTCAGATTTGAGAAAAAGCAATGCGTGAATTATAAACATCCAACGAGCAAATGACTTTGATGATAACATTATTAGTCATGTATGTGAAATATTAATTATGTTAATACTTTCTAAAAGTTAAAAGATCTAATGTAACACTTATATTTCGGGAGAGAAGTATTGCTCATTATGATAAATTATATTAAAAATTTTGATAAAATAAATATAGTTGAAGTTAATAAAATAAATAAAGTTAATGGACTTAAAAAATTCAAGTTAATTGGAAGGTTAATTTGGGTCGAATCAAAATTTAAAGTTTGAGGACCTTGCCAAATCGAAAAAGTTTAGTTTCACCTTGACTTGACTAGGTCGAATCTATATAATGTTAAGAAATTAACTTTCCAATGTTGTATTTAGAAACTTTAAGACTAGTGAGTGAAATAGAAGCTAGTTGAGGAATCAAAAACGTATTCTGCAAAACTAGTTGATAACAGATAGCTGATAGCATTTTGTTAAACACTACATAAGATAGTTTTTTAATTTGAAACGTTTTGTTTAAACTAAACGCTAAAAACATGTAGTACGAAACGAAACATAGCTAGGCTACTAAGTTAAATGGATAAACAAAAAATTAATGTGGATTTTTTAATACTATTCTCTTGTCATTGGCATCTTCTATCAAGTCGATCTGTTGGGATATTGGTATCCTTTTTTTTTTCTACATCTCCAGCCAATCATGTGGCGCTTAATGTGATTCAAAGAGATATTTGGATGCAGTTGTTATCATGATGAATTGTATCTCAATCATTCTTTTGCTTTTTTAATAGAAGCACTAAGTTAGAAATTAACTAAGTTGGTTAGCTACACAAAGAGAAAGGATGGTAGTGTTTGTTTTTTGTCTGCAGATCTGCGTGACCTTTTCTGTCTGCGCCGCGCAGACCATGCGCAGACATTAGCCTTCGCAGACTGTTTGTTTTTTTGAAGACTGCAGACCTAAAAGTGTCTGCGCGCCCTCTTCCTGGCGCAGATGTGGATCAGAGTCTTCTAACATCTTCAGATATCTTCTAGCCTAAAAAAACATATATATCTTTCTTTTTTTTTTTTAAAGTTTTTTTTAATTGATATTTTTTCCAACTTTATTAATGATAATCAATTTGAAATTTTTTTTACAAAACTTAAAAAAAAAGGTTTACGATACAAACACGATATTTTGACAAATTTATAAATAAAGATTTATTACAATAATAGTCGTTGAAGTTGTTTATATAAATATGAAAAAAATCATAATATATTTTTATATTTTTTTGCCAAATTTTGTAAAACATTATTTAATACAGTATTGTCAATTTCTCGAGAAAATATTTATGGTACGTTTTAAATGGATTTAATTGAAAAAATCGAAGTTTATTTCCATCCATTTATGTATCAAATTCTTTGATCACTAATTATAATGTTTAGTTATAACTTTGAAACCAAAGTTGTTGATTTTTATCAAATATATACGTTAATTCATATCATTTTTATTTTTATTTTTTATACAATAATATATAAAAGTTGATCTAGATTCATTAATTATTTATAACAAAGTCATAAAAATATTAAAAAATCACTTTGAAGTTTAAAAAAAATCAGTTTATTTAGATTTCAGTTTATTTTAATAGTCTGCAGATGTTAAAAAAACAAACAGTCTTCTTTTTTCAGACTGCAGACGTTTGGTCCACCTTTTCTACTGCAGAGGTCTACAGATGTGGTCCGCAGACTGCAGACATTTTGCCTCAGAAAAAACAAACAACACCTAAATGATATTTTTTCTTTGTAATTCTTTTTACTTATCTTGCTAGTAGTAGTAATAATTTGTCCACCATCCACCATATCACGTGTATGAGAAAGGTGTCTTTCCCTCAAGTGGTCAAAGTTTCAAGATAGACAAAATATGTAAATTTAGGAATATGATTAGTTTGTACGTGAGTTAGTCGTTCTAAAAAGATAGTAATAAAATCTCTCTTGCTTTTTTTTCCATTAAAAAGAAAAGCATTTGAGTACTTTAAAAATGAAAGTGAATAGCTAATTACTTTTTTGATTGTAGAGTTCATTACTTGACAAAGATGCCAGAGAAAATGGACACTGATAAATGCTTCTGTGACTAGCACAAGTCAAGTACATCTAAATCTGATTTCTACCCAACTAGACAAAATAAATATGAATACTTTTAATTGCAAATTAATAAAAAGTTGATAAATTGGTTAATACCAAAGAAAATAAGAAATTACCTAAAAAAACGTCCAACACAACTACACAAGTTCAGTAACTGTATCGTCTTTTCCTATCCATGAAGAAAAAATACATATACAAAAACCAATTAAAAATAATTTTAGTTTCATTAATCTCACAATTCTAACGATAATTAATACTTTAACAAAAAAAAAAAACAAAAATAACAAAAAAAAAAAAACTCACTAGCTTTTTGAATTAACGCCAAAGCTTACTACAAAACTCATTTCTAGGCCGCTTAACACAGCAAACGAGTGAACCAACTATTTAGACAAACTACATGGATCATCAATCAATGTCTGAATACATATTCGGTGCATGGTTGCATATTTGAAATTAGAATTCTTCTTTGGGATCTTGGAAATGTTGCGATTGGATCTTTTATTAGTGTTGTTTCGGTTGTTTTTCAGTACCATAGTTTGAATATGATTATATCATTTGATAATGCAGTTGATAGTTCGATTAAAACAAGGACTACAGAAGAGGATGTTATTTCTTCAAAGAGTAATTTGCATGCTGCGGGAAGTGTTAGTGAGCCTTCTACAAAGGGTAAGGTGCTGTTTGTTTTTTGGAAAAAACTTCTTCAGACCTCTTATTGTTGCGCGGCGCAGCACACGCGCAACACTTTTCATCTCGCAGCTATTTGTTTTTTAGAAGTCTTCAGAGTCAAAAACCTCTGCGCGTGCTCTGTTTGGCGCAGCACTTGTACTGCCTCTTCCAACCTCTTCCAGCCTTTTTTTTTTTTTTTTTTTTTTTTTTTTTTTTTTTTTTTTTTCTTGCTGAATTTTTTCTTATACGTTGTTGAAAATTTATTTCACTTTTTATTTTTCATTTTTTTTGTTTATTCTTGTTGATTTTTTTTTTCGTTTTTTTATATTGAATAATGATAATTTTTGATGAAATATCTTTATTTTTTTTGTTGAAATATCATTATTTTTTACTGAATTATCATTAATTTTTGCCGAAATGTTATACATTAAAATTGTTCGTATTTAAAAACTATTTTTGATTTATAAAATTAGTTTATTTTAATTTTTTAATGTCTGCAGCAGTATGCAGATGTTAAAAAAAACAAACACGTTTCTTATTACAGTCTGCAGCCGTTTGGTCCACCTCTTCTACTGCAGAGGGTTGCAGAGGTGGTCCGCAGACTTCATGAATTTTTGCTTCAGAAAATCAAACAACACCTAAATAAATGTGGGATTTTATAAACTGAGATGGAGTTGAACATGAGAAGAGAAAAGTTTGTTACCTTTGGTAATTTGGGATGTGGTGGAAATTTTGGAGAGTTGATCATCATTTTGGATTACGATTAAACAAAGTGATTGGACTTCGTTTGCGACAGTTAGTCTGCTTACAATGCCTCTAGCCATTTTGGCTGAGACTCCACTTAGTGGGCCCACTTCGGTTTCTAATATGGATTTGGCTTCTTTAACAATTTTGTGAAGCTCTTGAAACCTTGATGTTCCATCTAAAAGCCTGTAACTTAAATATATTATGTAACATAGGCTATCAACACGTCGTGCATCTTTAGCAATTGTTAATTGCTTCTTCCAATATCTGCAAGAATTATTACTTCAATATTTTCTATATTATATGTAAATTGTTAAATGCATATGTTAAAAGAGGAAAAACAAAAACTAACCCAAGTATTCCTGAAACTTTACCACAAGAAACACAACAGTAACTCCCATCAAGCTGCATTAACTGGCCAAGATTCACAACGCCTACTTTTTTCTGTTGAAGGGCACATTCAATGTGACAAGATAAGCCACAAGATTCTCCATTTGAGGAATCTGAAGAACATTCTAACCATAAACTTAGACCCTTGTTATCATCAAACAAATGGCAAATGCAGCAAGAACATCTCTTGCAGAAAGTATCAGTTACAGATAAAACAACTCTACAAGCAGAGTTTTTGCAGATCCATGTATCGGAAAACTTAGCATCGAAATGTGATTCCGGAGGAATCCGAATAAGGGTTTCCCGTTTCCTATTCTGTTTCCGGGGTTGCTGGTGTTTGTTGGGACTTGAGGATTCCTTTTTGGGATCTTGATTCTTTAATGTCTTTTTACTTAATTTTGGTTCGGACATTTTAGGTTTAGATGAAGCTGATTGCTTTTTCCTTTTTCAGAACAAGAATGGAATAGGTCTATCCGGGGTCCGGATTTCACAAACTATTGAATTAGCTCTGGAGTTCTTGAAGCATCATCTGAGTGTCCTTTTTTCTATGGGGTGCTTTGAACACTGAAAGATAGACTTTGAACACCTGGACACACAAAGAAAAACCAAATTAGTTGTGAAAATATAAATGAAAATTGAAAAGCATACTTTATCACTTTATGTTTCTATTCTAAACAACCTACTCATAATACTGACTATATAAAGGGTAAGAATGGAAAGGGTATATCAAGTGGATGATGTCATGATGGAAATGTATATTATCCTCACCTTCCTTTTTACAACTTCTTCCATACAATAAAAAGGTTCTCTAGCTCAACATCTGCAAGAGCATGTCAACCATTTCATACGTCATTCTTTTGCTTGGACATTCTTTAAAAAAACTGTCCAATGAAACCAACTTGACAATTTAGTTGCCATGTTCTGATCTACATTTCTTATACAGATTTTCAAGCACTCTATTTCTAGTTTGGGTAAAAGGGTTTGTGTATATGTGCATGGATTTGGATAGTTTATGTTTAGTGTACATTGTAATACAGTTGTTATACATGAATCAGTATGTCAATACTAATAAGAAGATGGCATTTGAGAACATGATGCAAGAAATTAGATAGAAGCAACAAGTTCTCACCCCTAGCAACAAGTTTATCATCTGTGTCCATGATGTTCAAGCAACTCTCCCTGTGATGAAATAGGATTGAAAATTTAGTATTATTGTGACTGATATCTAATCAAATTAGTATTTTGCATTATATATAAGGAAAAAACACAATGCCACAATTTCAATGGAGGATGAAACTTAAGCCCAACTCAATGAGAGGATAATCATAATCCTACAAGAAAGCAACTATAATAAGCAAGAAAAAGCATCATACATTTGAGTTTGAAGCACAAGTTCACCCTATCAATTCACAAATTTGAGTCAGTGCTACTAATTATTAGGTGTTTTTCTTAACAACCTTTGTAATATCTCATAAAGCAAAATGGATAGAAAAGATCAATGAACTTTTCAAGTTTTATCACTTACATTCCTTAGAAATATTTTTAACTTCTCACAACCATATCAATTACATAATTTTTATCCAATCACGCAACATAAATGGACATAATGGTTGAGAACTTGAGAGTTGAGATTATTTACATATTGTCAATCATATTATTATTTCTTCGTCCATGATAAATCTTTTTGCTAAGGTATGCAACTGAACAGGAAAAAAAATTAAGATATCACTTTATCTATGGTTCCCTATCTCACAACAAATCACAATGTGTTATACTAACGACATCAAAAAAATCACAACATTTTCATATATACAGGTTTCAGACTGCTCAGAGTCGGCAGAAGAGCTACACCAACAGACGTCGATCGAACCTAGAGTTCCAGGTCAGGGATATGGTTTTCCTGAAGGTGTCACCTTGGAAAGGTGTCATTCGGTTCAGGAAGTGGGGTAACTTGGGCCCCATGTATATTGGTCCTTTCAGGGTTGTAGTCCGAGTGGGCAAGGTGGCGTATAGGTTGGATCTGTCAGCCGAGCTTAGTCAGATCCACAATACCTTTCATGTCTCCCAGCTGCAGAAGTGTCTGGTAGATGACTCTGCGGCAATACCTCTGGAGGATATTCAGGTGGACGACAGCCTGAACTACATCGAGCGGCCGGTGGCCATCCTCAATAGGAAGACGAAGGATCTGAGGAACAAGAAGGTTGAGTTAGTGAAGGTACAATGGCAGCACCGCAAGGGCTCGGAATGGACTTGGGAGCCGGAGAACGAGATAAGGGAGCACTACTTAAAGTTATTCCCAGATGCAGCAGACTTCGAGGACGAAGTCTAAAATAAGTGGGGAAGATTTGTAACGCTCGGATCCTGGCATGTATTTTAAACCAAACTATCCATTTTTGCAAAGGGACTCGATGAGTTGGAGGCCCCAAACTCGTCGAGTAGAAACGGATTTGGACGTGGGACTTGAAGTCTACTCGACGAGTTGAGAAGCCTCAACTCAACTCGACGAGTAGGGCTGCCAGAGTGAAACCCTAATTTTCAAGGTTTGCACCTTATTTAAGCACCTTAACACTTTATTGTGGCCTCCCTCAGTCCAGCAAAACCCTAATTCGTAATCTTGAGCCTTTTGAGTGTTTGTGGGTGAAAAGATAGTGATTCTTTGGTATTTCCTTGAAGGAGTGGAAGCTAGAAGTGCTTGGTTGAACGAAAAAGCTTTGGATTCACAAATTTCATTGTCAAAGCAGCCATATTAAGGTATAAAATCTATACCTTGACTATTCATTTACTAGATCTCTTCATGGAGTAGTTTAGGGTCTTAAGGAGCTTATTTTGGAACCATTCATGGATATAAGCATGCTTTGGAGTTATGACTTCATATCTAGACATCCATGACCTTATAATACTCAAAGTTGCCAACTTTATTAAGTCTTGGCCCTTCTCCATGCCTTAGATCTCTTTAGGAGTTTAGTTTTGGTGTTATTGGCTTCATGACACCATGCATGAATGTAAAGTTAGCAACTTTACGTGGTAACTTAGTCCTAGGGGACCAGATCTATGGTTTGGAAGCATTGAGCCCGACTAGAAACGACCGAATGGGTTTAGACTATGGGGGACTCGGCGAGTTGTTCATACAACTCGGCGAGTTGGGTCGTGGTCCCCCAACCTTTTTCAGTTACTGAGCAAACTTGTTGAGTCTAGGAGATGACTTAACAAGTTGGCCATGGTTTTGGCTATGAAGATTGAGGAACTCGACGAGTTCAAGGAGGGACTCGACGAGTTGTGAGTGAAAGGTCCCGAATATGTTATGAGGAAAAACTCGACAAGTTCATAGAAGAACTCGACGAGTTCATGAAAAAACTCGGCGGGTAGGATCGAGATTTCAGGGTTTTATGGATCATGGAACACGACTTGATGGATCAACTCGGCGAGTTGAGTCAACCAGGATGTTGACTTTGACTTTGACCATTGACCATAGTTAACCCTTAAGGGGTTATGAGTATGAAAGAGTAATTAAAAGAGATTTTATGTGTAGGAGTTGGAGGCGAGTTAAGTCAACCAGGATGTCTAAGAACAATAACGATGCAATCTGATAAAAAAAAATTATAGTCTTTGGAAATTATTTACGTATGAGAAAACTTATATATATATATATATATATATATATATATATATATATATATATATATATATATATATATATATATATATATATATATATATATATAGGGTTACGTTATTTTGTTTTCACTATTTATTGTGTGTATATATATATATATATATATATATATATATATATATATATATATATATAGGGTTACGTTATTTTGTTTTCACTATCTATTGTGTGCATGTATGATTGATTCTGGACCAATCATTTTAGTTATTTTAAGAAAGTAATTAATGCATATTACATGTTGAAGATATAATGAATATTAATTAATCTTCAGCATTTAATATGCATAAATTACTTTATTAAAATAACTAAAATGATAGGTCCAGAATCAATCATACAAGCACACAATAGATAGTGAAAACATTTTGAACATAACCCTCTCTCTCTCTCTCTCTCTCTTTATATATATATATATATATATATATATATATATATATATATATATATATATATATATATATATATATATATATATATATTAAAACTTTGTTCCCTTATGACTTGCGAATTTTTTTGTCAATTCTGCCCCTTATCTTTTAGCCATTTTGACACTTTTGACTATTTCAATCAAAAATTTTATATTTTTAGGAACCTTTTAATATTCAAAGTTTGACCACAAAACTTTAAGGAATTGACAACTTTGGTCAATTTTCTAAAAACTTGATAATTCCGACCCCTTTAATTCTTTAACCATTTTAACACTTTTGGTCCTTATAATCAAAACTTTTACATTTTTCATAAAAACACAAAAAACGGCCCGGGACGAAGCCCGCGTTTTTCCGCTAGTTGAAATGAAAGCAAAGGACGTTGGATTATTTATATTACTAGGCAAACTTAAAAATAATATGGTTTTAATTATTCAATTCAATTCAGTTAAAACTTTTATTTTTATTTTCTATATGTAAAAATAGATTTAGTTAAAAATAAAGTTCAAGATAAGGTCATAATATCATTCGAGAGTATGTAAGAATGCAAAGATGATATGAGATGTAATAAACATCACTTAAATATAAACAACTAGTTGCGAAACCCGTATTTTATACGGGTTGGATAAAACAAAAAAATTAAATATGAATGTAAATAAAAATTTATTTAAATTTGAAATTTAAAATTTAAAATTTGAATTTAAAAGGAAACATATTCAATAGTATATGAGTTGTAATATTGTAATTTAATGGTTATTTTCAAATAAAACAATTATTAATTGAGGTGTAAATATGATGTGTTAATTAAAAAAAGATAAAACAATAAGAAAATGACACATGAAAAAAACATTTATTAAAAAATACCAAAAAATGATATGTGTCTAAGTTAATGAAAAAGCATAGTTCTAAAAAACGCGCCATGACGCGGCTCAAGGCGTGCCATGGCACAAGGCGTGATGTAGCCGTTACGAAAACGTCCAAGGCAGGTTTGTTAAGCGTGGCGCCCAAATAACGTGCCAAGGCGTCCCTTATCGCGTTATGACACGAATTTTTTTCAAGGCGTGAGTTTTTCTGTTTTTTTTTGTCCGGCCTAAAATAATTGAGTTTTTGTTAACTTTTTTATATTAAATATTAATATAACACTTCTAAAACTTCATATATTTGATACAATTCAATAATTATATGATTTATCTCTTTTAATATATATAAAATAGTCACGTTTTGAAAAACATCATGACTCGCCAAGGCTTGGCATAACTTAACTTTGACATCGCCACCAAGTCACGCCTTACGTTTTTTAGAACCTTGTGAAAGAGTGACATGTGGCAAAATTGTTTTCATTTATTAAGGAGGATTGGAGAACTGTATTTAATATTTAAATTAATATAATTAAATGTATTACATATTTGTTTTACTATATTATATCAATGTTATACATTAAATTATATATTTTTCAGCTAGTTTTTACTTATTGTAGCTTTTTATCAACCAACAATTAGCTGCTAGTCTGCAAATACATCCTCAAAATAATATTCTTTCAAATTTGAGAAAGAAAAAGACTAGTTGGGAAGTGATTTCTTAAAAACCTTGGACCTAAACTGGTTTTTTACTTTTCTTTTTTTAAAACCAAACCACACTGTACTTCAGAAAATCTACTAAATTATAGCATTATCCCTTGTAGAAAATCTATCTAATTATAGCACTCAAAATTCATTGCTATGATTTAAAAGATTTTTCAAAGTAAAATGTTTTAATATAAAAAGAAAAGTAGGATCCTATAACAAACAAATCAATGAGAGTACATTGTTATTTCTCACAATTAGCCTAGACATCGCATATAATAGTAGAACATCTTTAATACTAAAAGAAATTAAGAACAACGTTTATGGATTTAGGTACATTTCTATCTTTACAGAAGAACAACATAATATCAAAGACATAGATATTGTTTGTAACCTTAATTTTTCAGAATAAATAACTGCTGATAACTCCTTCATACTTCCTCTTGCATAATAAGAGAGAATTCTTCATACAATAAATTAATCCATCAATGCAGCAGTTATCAGAATGCCTGCAATGAAATTAAAGACTTAAATTTTTGGTTTAAAAGCATAGCATATGAACATAATCGTCTTTAAATCTTTCTTTTCAGGAAAATAGATTCATCACTGTTTACCTGTGCAAATTTAGGAATGTTGTTTGTTAATTTACATTAATCATCATAGAAGCCCTAATTATTCACACTTCAATAGTTACAATAATTCATATTAAATTTGAGATCATAAACTAGAAGCAAACATACAATGAACAGAAAGTTTAATATAGCAATCAGATGTACCTTTCAAGAAGACGAGCGTTTTTTTCCCACGCATTGAGGAACTTCATCAAAGTTCTTGGAAGGATACTTAGCAGTCACCATCCCAACCTCAAAAACCAAATCATCACCGTTAATTTTAATTCCGGTAATTCCCCACCACTGGAAGAAAGCCTTAACCCTAATTCCATTGAGGTCCGAAATCCGGTTCTGAACTAACTTACCAGTGACTTTCTTCGAGTAGGTAGCGAGGTAGTTATCAGGTGGAAGGATGAGGCGGCAAGGGTAGCCTAGGTTGACGGAGAACTCGCCGGAAGTATGGTTCAGGTCATAGGAAAGGACATCGGTGGGGAGTAGTCCGATCGGAAAACCGTGGTGGGTAAGTACAGAGTGAGCGGTTAGTGGGGTGTATGATAGTGAAGAAGAAGAATTGTCAGGGTTAGGGGTTGAAGAGGATATGGAGATGAAGAGGGTTAGATGGAACATGAAGAAGAAGAAGAAGAAGAAGAGAGATTTGGCCATGGCGATTGCGAGTTGAATAGGTGATTTGGGGAGAGAGAAACGATAACGATAAAGGTAGATATTTGGGTGTTGGTTATGATGAAATCAAAGAGATGATTTTGGTGTGACATGTGCGCCTTTGACCAAGCTTTTTGCTAAGTTATGATTATAAACTTTTTACTTTTTACATCGTCGGAGCGAGTTGTGTCACTGAAACCGTATTTTCTTTCATGCTATGTAGATGCCAACTCATATTCTTTCATGCTATGCTATGTAGATGTCAACTCATATTTTTTTCTCATTTTATAAATTTGAAACCACAAGGTGGGAGTAGGAAAACGATTAGGAGAGAGAAGAAAAAAAATGATTGCTTGAGAAAAGATAGAGAGCAAGTAAAAGAGGAGAGAGAGAGAGAGAGATGAGAATGCACCCTTAGAAGGCTGCAGTGCGGCCTAGACCGCACCCAAGGGACGGGGTGTGTGATGATGTGGCGGGTAGAATGCGGTCTAAACCGTACACACCCCTTTGGTCTTATACGAAAATTACGTTTTGTTTAATTGGATTGAGATGTAAAATCTTGATTAAACATCATTTTTTATAAAAATTTATTTTAATATATTTGATTTTTTACATTGGCCATTCATTAGAACAAAATTGTTTTCATAAGAGAAAAGGTGTATTTGGTATATTTGTAATGTTTGTATTTATCCATTTTTGATAGGGACGATCCCAAATTGTTATCTTTATGATGAGTATATTTAAGAATCTTATTAAAGTGATATTGTTAATTAACATATGATATTAATGGGTCACACTAACAACTTGATACAACTGATCATTTATTAGAAATTGGTTTTAATAAATATTTAATAAACTCTTATAATTAAATTGAAAATTATTTATTTTTAGGAAATAATAATTTTCATTAGCAAGTAACATTATATATAATTCATATGGTATGAAATAATAAGTCATACACAACATTTTGGATCGGATAAATTCTTTTGTCTTTTACCAAAAAGTTAAAGTTTATATTTTATAAACTTGGTTTATAAAATATAAAGCTTTTGTTTCCTTCCTTTTATTATTTTAATAAAATAAGAGTCAAAAGACAAGAATATGGCTTTCATGTTTGTTTAATCAAAAGTAATAAGAAGCATGAGAGACATGTAAGCTTTAGGGACATGTTTGTCTAAAGTAAAAGAACCTAATGGTTAAAGACTTCACTTTAAGACAATATAAATATGAGGCTTCCACTCTTGAATTGGGTGCTTCATTCTTGCTTCCCAAAACCGTAACCTCCTTAGAGGAGGTTACTCTCTCTCTTTTCTCCATCTCTTCTTGAAGATTACTTGTATTTTCATGCCCTCTTTAAGTTCATATTGGTTATGAACTTAAAGCTTAAAGGATTAAGAGTTTATGGACTAGTATCTACATCAAGTTGAGTCATTGTTGGTGTCTCAAAGGTTCCACATTCTTTATCAACTTCCAAGCCTCCCAAGAAGACCCAAAAAACTACAAAGGTTGTCATTTCTTCAAATCTTCTTTGGTTGGTGTTTAAATCTTTCTACAACTTGCAAGGAGATTCTTGGTGGGTATAAAATGTTATGTTATGTTCAAAATTTCAAGTCTTCTGTTGCCATATTTTTCTACTTTATGAAACTATTTTTGAACTAAAACCCAACAATTGGTATGAGAGCCACCTTGCAAGTTTGGTTAGATTTTTTTTGATTTTTGGAAATCTTAGTTTTTGGAGAATATGGATAACTTGTTTTTGTATAAAAATAAGTTCATACATATTTTCTATGACAACTTTATATTTGTTATTTTATGTGACAAAAGTTTCATGCATCTTTTGTCATTTAAAGTTGTCTTAGAAAAACAAATGATGTTTTATATGTATATTGATGTATATGATGTGCATAAACTAACCAATGACCATTATGTTTGTTGTGCTGTTGTTGGTTGTTTTATAAAAATGTTTGTAATAATTTATTTATTCATATGATATGTAATAAATTAAATAGATTAGTTTTCTTAGTTTATTTTTGTAACTAATAGATTAACTTTTAGAATTAATTTATTTGTACAAAATTGTAAAAAGTGATGAAGTTGGAACCATTTTTTAAAGACAAAAGAGCAATTTTCGAGTCTAAAATGTGTGCAGGATTTTCAGTGACATTTTTTTTGAAAAGTGTCACTAATGCTGTTTACAAAGGGTTGTTGGACTTTTAACGACAGTTGCTGAATTTTAGTCTTCAAGAAGTTCTTCAAATCTTTTGCAAGCAATAAGTGTTTACTCAAATGGGAGCTTCCACAACAATATTACAAGAAGTTTTTTGGTCCCCATAAATGTTCTTTTAGGAATGGAGTTTTCATGTTTTGTGTTGGCTCATAAAAAATGTCATTAGTTGACTATGTTTATGCACATATCTTTTTATGCATGTTTGTGTTGTTTATTTTATGCAATTATTATGTGGTTGATAAATTAGTTTTTCACATGCTAAAATAAATCTGGACAAAATAAACATCACATGGAGTTTGAGTTTTCAAAGGAAATAAGATGTAACAAGCTATTATTTTAAAAATAAAACCCGGTTTTATAAACTCGCTTTTTTTTTTTTTTTTTTGGAAAGGGAACTTCCCTAACGAGGGTTTCCGGGCCAGCTTTCGCGCACCGACTAATCCCCCGCTGCAAACATAAAGCTTTGCCTCATGCCCTGGAGTCACTACAGGCGAACCTCCATGGCCACAAGGGCTGAGTGGTGCCAGGATTTGAACATGGGTCAATAGGTTATCCACCATATCTTCCACATGCATTACCAAGTCACCACAACCCAAGTGGTTTTTTATAAACTCGTTAATAACGACAAATTTTGAAATACTCTATTATAAGTTTTAAAATGGTCATTTTTGTAACTTATACAAACTCCAAATATATAAGTAATAAAAAGAAGTTTTATTAAAGATATATAAGGTTCAGATGCACTCAAAATTAATATCGGTTATTAAAATTGAATTGCGCCAATTTATATAAAAACTAGCTTTTTATATAGAACCTTTAAAAGTGATTTTCTTTTGAAAATTGATACCATGGTTTATTATATGCATGTAATAACCATGATATCATATGTTTTTAAACTACAATTATAAAACATATAAATACTTTTATTTTACAAACCTCAAATCTATAACCAACCGCTTAGTGTTGTCTTTTGATGGTCAGGGTGTCTTTGTGATTTCTATAACCAAGTTATAGGCTGATTACACAAGTTTTTCAAGTTGGATGATTTGATCAGAAATCTTTTGTGATAAAGGATACCTAAGCAAGAGAGTTCCGAGACATAGATGGGATCAAACATGTCTAACTAAATTTGTTATTAGAGATCCCATAAATCTAGGAATTATATAACAAGATATAACTGATAATCGATATCTACCGGGTTGCATTCAAATGGATGAGATAAATGATACCTAACCATTTATTTGTTTTGAAACTTGGATCTTTTTTTTAAGAAATATAGCTCAATACATATTGATGGAAGGAAAACGAGCAACAAGTTGCATTGCTAGCCCTTTCTGGATGGCAAAATCAATTCTTTTGAGAACAACATCTGTGGATTTAGGAGATGTGACATTAGAATGCATGACCCGTTGGACTCTGTTGAGGAGTTCCACCGCCTCTGGTGCGAGAAAACCAAATGTATCAAATGCAAAAGGTACAAACACATGTTGATTTTATATAAATGCATTCTCATGCTTTGCCACTTTGCACGCAACGACTTTTAAAGCGGCATGACCTGCTGTGAAACCCCCGTTCCTCAAATCGACGAGACGAGAGACCCCAGTAAGATCCACACACACGTGTTTCCCTCCTACCCACCTAAAGACCGAAATGTCAACCGATCTAAGTGTGGATCTTCCATGCTGCGGGTCCGTCAAATAGTTCACTGGTGCTTCTTTCTTTGCAGAAATACCAACACGTTAACAAGCATCAAAGAGAACATCCCTAACCACATCATGTTTGTACTTGAAACCAAGGAGCTCTCTACAATGAACCGAATGTTCCCCAAAGGTATCCAAACATGCCTTGCGGCAAACTAGGCATATCTCGTCAATTGGGAATAAAGGAATCATGAGGTGGCAATGAAGGATAGTTCAGTACTCGATAGGAGACATATGCTGGCCAAGGCCATCAACAGGGATAGTTAGTAGAAAATATTGAGCATGAGGTGCCCGGAGACACTCAAAAACTGCTTTCTATCTAACAGTCATGTCGTAGTCGACTTCCATATCTTTTACAATTTTGCTAAAAAGGGCACACACTAATGCTTTTTGGGATTTAGGGGGCGGTGTCCTTATTAGTGAAACTGCTATAGTCGAATCCCGGAATCATATTGCGAAGAAGAGTAATAACACATTAGTAATCAGAGTCCATACCATATATGCCACTGCAACGTAAGACGTGGTCTTGTAATGCCCAAGATTGGGCCCTCGAGGCTACAAATGCGTAGGAGGAAACCTCATATGCTGAGTACAAACCCAAACCACTGAAACGAATAGGTAAGGAAGCCAGATGTCACTGAATGTCTCCAAAGAAGGGGCCTCCACATACCACGATATCCTCAATAGATCCGCGCAATCCTTTGTTAAAGAATAAAGTTGTGCAATCATTTGTCACGTAAGATGTGGTCTTGTTAAAATTTTGTAGTTAAATAATCCATTCTCATTATCATGAATTGTCATTTTCTTTAATGACTTAATGAAACAATAAGATACAACTTCAATGAATGAGTTCATGTCTTAAAAGACGATCTCGTGAGAGATATGAAATTGTATACACTTAATGATCCTAGTCCTAAAATATTTGCTTTGAGCAATAAACCTGAAAGTGATACCTAGTAAAGGCATCACTATGATGCTAAAGATGCTTCTAACATCAAGCAAGTAATAGTTATTCATGACTTATAGGAAGTCTTTGATAATTTAAACATATATCTGATGATATAACAGGTCAAACAATATTCCAATAAATACAGTGATATTTATTTAAATCTAGTTTAAACATTGGAATAATGCAAGGCTAAAAAAATCACCTTGTGTGATCCAGAAGGCCCATGTTTTATGGACTGAACACCTTTAAGCCCAAGAAATCTACTAAAGTCTAGATAGATGGATCTTGTTTCTTTTATGAAGAGACTGGACACTGGAAGAGAATTTACTCCTATTATTTTGAAAGAAAGTATGGAAGAGACTAGTACTTCTTGTATCTACTAGATAGAACTCATACTTTTCATATAACACTTAGGTACTTGGTACTTAAATGTTAATATAATATTTGTAAATGGCTAGTAGATATTTATTGAAGAGTAACCAGCTGAGCATAGTCAAGTAGGAACTACACTCTCAGAGTTTAACAATAATATTCGTATTCTGAAATGATTAACTTATATTTATGAGACTAGATCTCTTAATAGAATTGTGAAGTAAATATCAACATTTCATAAATAAAATTAAGTTCTATATGCAAACACTTTTGACTTAAACTTGTTTTAAATCAAACTTATCTTTGACATTGTTATCTTTATTATATAAATGGCATTCAAATATTCCAACTTCAAGAATGTGTAGTTATGATTTATGCGATTATGAATTACGAGATCAAAGTAATGTCAGAATTAAGAACACAAGATCTAAATATAATCTGGTTGGCTCAATTATGCTTTCAAGGAATACAGAGAAGAAATAGAGAGTACAAGATGAATTGAAAAATTCCTCTCTAACTCTAGTACTCATCCCATATTTATAGGGATTGAGAAAGAATTCAAATAATATAAGGGACTAGAACTCTAAAGCTTCGATACAAAATGCCCTTATAGTAAACTTAACATACAAACATTCGATACTATGCATGACCTAGACAACCTTCGACATCTCACAACAACATTCGACCTCAACATTCTCCCCCTTTGTGAGAAGTGTCGAATCTAAGTCATCAGCATCTGAGCAGCTTGATGTATCATTCTTTGAATCTCAGTATACTAGTTAACCACCTTGTGAGTTTAAGCTTTGTCACCTTCATTGTTCTTTGCATAACTATTCATTCGAACAATAAGGTTTGTATAATGAGGTGTGGTATATCTTTCAACATCAAAAGCTTGAAATAAAAACTTCGTAACCTTCCCCTTCTTATTCTTTCCAATGAATACTATCCCCAAAGGCTTCAAGTATATCTCCCCATGTTCATAACTCTTCAAACTAGCCTGCCTTTTTAACATCGATTGTGGCACAATGATTTGTTTACCAGTGGCCAAGGCTAATTCGACATTAGTTAAAGCTAAATATTCATAGTAATTATCTATGAACAACTTGATGTGAGCAAATCCAATCAAAAAAATCTTATTTTCTTGTTAACTGAAGCTTCGAGAAATCAGTTCCCTTTAGAGTTCTTGCAACACAGATCAAATCATAAACATTCATTAAAGGGAAGTCAGCCACTGAGAAATCGAATGCAACATTATTAGCTTTGATTGCATGACATCGATAATTCTGCAACACACCCTCGAAAAAAACATCTTTGGATATGTTGAGAACACGAACTTGTTGAATTAGTGTCTAAGTCCATAACTGTAATTGGTATGTACTTGTCCCGAGAGTAGCATGGTCAATTTGGGTTGCATATCACCAGGACAATCTGATAGGATGGACTTTTGAGAAGAGGTTATTTATGGTTTATTAACATATTATAAGTTCTAATACATTAATATGAAATCATATTATTTAATTAGTATTGATCAAAAATTAATTTGGAATTAATTATGTGATCAAAAGAGACTAATTAATTATAAGGGGCTGATTTGGTAAATCATTCATTCTTATAAAGTGGGCTTATGATCCATAGTTCTTCATGTTGGGCTAAACCCATGCGGTAACCCATGGATACTCCATGGAGGTTTTAACCCATGGAGCATGAGGGATATGGGAAGTCATTAGTGTTGGGTTTTGAGCACTATAACACTTCTTAAGTGCACATGCAACCCTAAATGCTTTGGATCTATGTTTTCTCTAATTATACATGCATTTTCTATTTCCAAAGCATTCACCCTAACTAGCATACAGTTGAAGCTATATAACAAAACTTTGGTTAGGATGCTTACTTCTTGAGTAGGGTAGAGTTCTTGACCTTTGAAAGCTTGAGCGCCTCAAGTATGATGCCTCTAATGGTTCACAAACACCAATATGCAAAAGGAGGTTCTAAGAGAATAATTTACTTGTCTCTATTGAAGGTAAATCCTAATGATCCATGACTTTCCACATTCCTATGATCCATGGATTTAACCTCCATGGACTATCCATGGGTTATATTATTGGTTTAGCCCACTTACATAATCATGGATCACTTAGCCCATACTATAAGTATCATTGATTTACATAATCAATCCCTCCATATTTAATTAGTCTCTTTTGACCATAAAATTAATTCCAAATTAATTCTTGGACAATACTAATTAAATAACCATATTAACATATTATACTTATAATATATTAATAAGTCGTAAATAACCTTATTATCATAAAACCATCCTATCATATTGCACTGGTGAAGGCAACCCAAAAGGACCATACTACTATCGGGTCAAGTACATACCAGTTATAGTTATGGGCTTAGACACCAAATCCAACAATTAGGGTTTACATGGTGTAACCATATTTTGCCACACTATATAAGAACCCCTCTAGCTCATGAAAGTGGCACTTAATTGGAATACTAGAGGGCTAGCCGATTTGTGTGTGCAAGGAATATCTTCTCAAGTTATCCTTTGTTCTAGGTGTGCTGTGATTCCATTTGAGGCATTCATATTATTGGTTCTTATCTCGTGAAAGTCCAAGCAACAAGCTACAAATAAAAGGTATGTTATCTAACTTGTTTTATTACCCAAGTATCAAAGTTTTGAATACTAGATAGGGTAATACCTTGGAAAGTTCATGTTTGCATGTATAATAGAGAAAACATAGATTCAAGGTATTTAGGGTTGCATGTACACCTTAGGAATGTTAGAATGCTCAAAACCCTTCAGTTGTATTAGAGCCTAGGCTTGTTTTCAATTATACTTGATGCTACATGCTTAAAAGTGCTTTAAAAATCAAAAATATGTTGTTTGGACAGTGGACTCGCCGAGTCCCTTCACAATCCTGACCAACTCGCCGAGTTGGTTCATACACTTCACAGTGGACTCGCCGAGTCCCTTCACAAACCTGTCCTGGAAAAATGAAAAGTTTTTCTTTTAAAGAGACTATTAAACTTATAGGTTATGAACTTGAAGAGTCTTATTTCCCATAAATGGTTTTATGAACTCCATAACTTGTCCTCAAGTTATGAATTTTCAAGATTCTTTTCATTTAAACCTATATTAAACTCATAAGTTATGGATTCCAAAAGTTTTTTTTTGAATAGTTCAAAACTTGCCCTCAAGTTTTGGAATTTGTAAATGTAAAAGTCTAACTTTTAAAACATTTAATTCCAAACCCTACAATTTTAAAAGTTTAGAATTTTATATATAAGAGTAATGTCAGTCTTACCGTTAGTAGGCCTCATTCACGAAGCCGGTCTATAGGGGGCATAAGGTTAATGCCTATAAAATGACAGTTTAATAGGTGTCCACTCTCACCCACTGCTTCCTTGACTGGTAGAGGGTCGTTAGCCGAACGGGTTTGACATGACTCTAATTCTCCATTCATTAAAAGTATAATGAGAAATATAAAGTAACTAAACACTTATAAATTCCCAAATCTTAGTTACTTAGGAAAATGTGAACATGGTGCTAACCCATAAAATTGCACTTTGCACCTCGGTAAGTTGTTAGTGGAGCGTGTGTGGTTAACCGACACACTAATTTGGACTGACAGTGCATGGAAAGGGTAACTTGATGTTAATAATAGATCAATGGAGCATGTGTGGTTAACCAACACATTGATTAGGTGGTTGTAACATTAGGTGTACCAAGCTAATTTGCATGGTTATTCACACCTTGTTTGTGATCTTCGACATCCTAGTCACAAACTTGAAGGGCACAATTGAGATTTAAACATGCCATTGAATTGTTCAATGAATCTCAAAGGATCTTGGAGTTTCAATCCACTTAAAACCTAAAATTCTTTTTCGTTTTTCATGGTGGAAATTGGTAAATCGTCATTTACCTACCTTCAAATATTTTGCAGTTTGGATTACGGCATCCCTCTTCCAAATTTTAAAATATTGTGTGGGATCCTAGCCTTAATATTTCATGTTGGGTGTTTATATTAAAGACTAAATTAACTAACTTGAATTTCTCCCATTGTAGATGTCTAGTTCAGATAACTGTGGTCTTCCCAAATCCTTTGGAACAAGTTTTCCTCTTGAAGATGATGTCCCGCGGTTGGATCGTGGAAGTCATACTTCACTTCCTCCACTTCCTCCAATAATTCTCCCTAACCCACAAGTTCAAAGAGTTGAAAAATTCAAGGTCACTCAAGCCCTACTTGCAATGAAACATCAAGATGGAAGGCCTGTGTATACTTACGTCTTAGAGATGAAGTCACATATTAACAGACTGAGAGTATTGGGTGTCGTTGTCTCGAGGAAGTTGGCGGTTGACTGGGTTCTTCAATCACTTCTTGAGTCATATAGTGAGTTCATTAAGGACTACTATGTGACAGACCATGACATGACCCTTATTGATCTTACCTATTTGCTTGTTGCTGCTGAATCATCAATGATTTGGCGTACTGGAAAAGCAAATTTGATTGGAAGATCTACTCCCCAAACTTCCATGGACATTGACAATGGAAACATTGGAAGTCCAGAAAGGATTTCTCTTTCCAAGGGAAAAAGAAAGGCTAAGTATGAGATTGTCCCGTGTACCATTCACAAAGAGTTTATATGTTTCTATTGCCAAGAGAAGTGTTGGATAAAATGTCTAAGTCCATAACTATATTTAGTATGTACTTGACCCAATTTGGCATGGTCTATTTGGGTTGCATGGCATCATAACAATTGGATATACAAAATGAGAAACGAGACACTTATGGTTTGTTAATATATTATAAGTTCTAATATATTAATCATATTATTTAATTAGTATTGATCAAGAATTAATTTGGTGATAAAAAAGAGACTAATTAAATATATGGGGATTGATTTGTAAATCATTCATTCTTATATAGTAGGCTTATGGTCCATGATTCACTAGATTGGGCTAAGACCCATTGGGTGCTCCATGGAGGTTAAAACCCATGGATCATGGGGGGGGGGGGGGGCAAGAAAAAGGAGGGCTAGCCGATTTTGAGTGAAAGTCTTCTTCTCTCAAGTTATTCCAAGAGTTGTGGTGTCGTGTGAAACATTTGAGGCATCACATTTGGGGTGCTAGGCTCACAAGGTCTTAAGGAATCCAAGCTACAAGAAAGGTATGTCATTATACTAGTTTTTATATTACAAGTACCCCATGCCATGCTAGTTAGGATGAGAACCTTGGAAAAATCAAATTTGCATGAATATTAGAGAAAACATAGATCCAAGGTTTCTAGGGTTGCATGTACACCGTAGGAGTTTTAGAATGTTCAAAACCCATTAGTGGTATAAGTTCCTAGGCTTGTTTTCTTGATATTTGATGAAAACTGCTTGAAAAAGTCGATTATTCTGTTAACTGTTCAGTGAACTCGCTGAGTCCATGGGGGGACTCAACGAGTCCAAGTGAAAATGCGTCCTACTCGTCGAGTAGGAGCCCCTGTGTGCAGAATTTCGAGTTTTGCTGCTGGAAATGGACTAGAATCATTACCCTAAACTATTTTGGACTTATAAAACCTGTTTTTGATGGTGTAATGATTATGCTAATCCATTTTCAATTGTTATTATCAAATTTTCAAGTTTTATATATGTTTATATGATTCTTGAAATTATTGATATAAATGTTCATGCTTATGAGTTTTAGTAAGATCATAAGAATTATTTGCAAATTGTTTGATGATGTAATTCTTGATCTAAATGTTATTGATGGAGTCCATAATTTGTCCTCAAATGATAGATTTCCAAAAGTCATTTCTTTAAAGAGTCATTAAAGAACCATAGGTTACATAAAATGAAGAGTCTTCATTTTAATAAACCATTAAACTCATAAGTTATGAAGTTGAAAAGTTTTGAAGTGTTTCAAAAGATGCCCTCAAGTTTTGGAATTTGTAAAGTCACTTTAGACAACTTTAATTCCAAACCCATATATGTAAGAGCAAGTCTGTTTTACCGTTAGTAAGCCTCGTTCACAAAGTCGGTCTATAAGGGGGGGGGGTATAAGGGTGTTGCCTATAAAATGGCAGCTTAATGGGTGTCCACTCTCACCCACCGCTTCCTTGACTGATGGAGGGTCGTTAACCGAACGGGTAGGACAAGGACTATAATTCTCATTAAAAGTATAATGATAAATATAAAGTAACTAAACTTTTTATAAATTCCCATTCTTAGTTACTTTAGGAAGATGTGAAATTGGTGCTAACCCATGAAATTACACTGTGTACCTTACCAAGTTGTTGGTGGAGCATGTGTGGGTAACCGACACACTAACATGGACTAGTAAGAGTGGCAAAGGGTGACTTAATGTTTATCATAGGTCGGTGGAGCATGTGAGGGTAACCGGCACATTGATTAGGTGATAAAGATTAAGGGTACGAAGTTAATTTGCATGGTGATTCACACCTTGTTTGTGATTCTCGGCATCCTAGTCACAAACTTGAGAGGGCACAATCGAGATTTAAACATGCCATTGAAAAGTTCAATGAATCTCAAAAGATGTAGGAGTTTCAATCCAATTAAAACCTAATAACCTATTTCATTTTTCATGGTGGAAATTGGTGAATCATCATTCACCTACCTTCAAATATTTTATAGCTTGGATTACGACATCCCTCTTCCAAGTTATATAGTATTGTGTTGGGTCCTAGCCTTAATATTACATTTGGGTGTCTTATTAAGGATCCTATATCTAATCTAAACTTGTCTTTCTTTTTTTTCAGATGTCTTCCAACAATGCTGCTTCTGGCTCAAACCCTACCGGCTCCTTCTCTCTCATGAACCTTTGTGGGAGAGTCATCTTTGATGGATCAAACTTTAATGATTGGATAAGGAACATCAGGTTGGTCACGTGTTACGAGGAAAAGGAATATGTCCTCGAAAAGGAACTGAAAGAAATTGATGAGTCTACTGCTACTCCAGAGGAGATCGCTGACTTTAGGGCACATGATAGAGATGCTACCAAAGTGGCATGTATCATGTTGGCCACAATGACAGTTGAACTCCAGAAGTCCTATGCAGACTTTTACCCTTTTGAGATGCACATGGACTTGATGGACCGCTACCATCAGAGTGCTCTTCAAGAGAGGTATGAAATCATCTCTTCCATGATAACAACCCGAATGAAGGATGGTGAATCCATCACAGGCCACATACAAAAAATGCAAAGGTTTGTGGACCGTCTACCGAAGTTGAATGTGAACTTGCCCGAGGAGTTGGCTGTTAACATCATACTACACTTCTTACCTACTTGTTATGATCAGTTTCGTATGACCTATCATATGAACAAGGAGGAGGTCACACTCAACAAGCTTCAAGGACTTTTGAAGACCGCCGAAACTGGTCTCAAAGGTAAATCAGTTGTTACTGCTCCTAATCCTAACACCGCCCCTGTTCTAGCAATCGAGTGAAGTAGAGGGAAGAAGACGAAGACCCCTTCGAATGGTACCAAGGGAAAGTCTCTTGACAGCTCCTCTTCAAGTGGAACCAAAGGTGGTTCTGTTACTCCTTCTTCCAACCCAAAGGAAGCTCAATGCTTCTATTTCTAGGAAAAAGGGGCATTGGAAACGAAACTGCTCCAAGTACCTGCAAGATGTCAACAAGAAGCGCATAGGCCAACTCCAGAAGGTTGGAGTCTTGGAGTCATTTGACTTAAGGTCAGATGATAGTTGCAAGTCTTGTTTGCTTGGAAAAATGACAAAGTCACCCTTCACTGGTACTTGTGCTAGGGGTGAAGGTTTGTTGGACCTCATACACACAGATGTGTGTGGACCCTTCAGAACCGCCACAGGGGATGCTAATCGCTTCTATGTGACTTTTACTGATGATTACATTAGATATGGTTATGTCTACTTAATCAAGCATAAGTCAGAAACTTTTGAAATTCAAAGAGTTTAAACATGAAGTGGAGAGTCAGCTGGGCAGGAACGTTAAGATGCTCTGATCCAACCGAGGAGGAGAGTATCTTAGCACAGAGTTCCTTGACTATCTTAATGTGGGATTGTTTCACAATTGACACCTGCCAGGACACCACAACTTAATGGTGTGGCTGAGAGGTGCAACTGAACCTTGTTAGATATGGTTCATTCCATGATGAGTCGATCTTCATTACCAATCTCATTCTGGGGGTATGCCTTAGAGACTGCCACCCATATCCTTAATCTAGTCCCTACCAAGAAGGTTGCCAAAACACCTCATAAGATGTGGACTGGGAAAGTTCCCAATTTAGACCACATCAAGATTTGGGGTTGCGAGGCTTTCGTGAGACGTGAGACTCAGGACAAGCTTGAACCTTGTAGTGAGCGGTGTATTTTCATCGGCTATCCACAAAAATCCTTTGGTTATCTCTTCTACAGACCCAGTGAGAATGTGGTCTTTGTGGAAAGAAGAGGGATCTTTCGAGGGAGAGAATTTATAAGCCAAGGAAACAGTGGGAGACAAATTGACCTAAAAGAACTTCAAGAGTCAAGCGGTGAAGGAACCTCAAATCCTAGCAATCAACCTGAGGAGGAAACTCCTGTTGATGAATCCGTAGGCGTTCCTCAAGAGTTAGGAATCCACCTAAGCATTACTATGGCTTTCATATTACTGCGGAAGGTGATGCATTTATTAGTGATAGTAAACTAGTAAATCTGGACGAGCCTAACAACTTTAAGGAAGCCATGGTAGGCCCTGAGTCCGCCAAATGGAAGGAGGCCATGGACAACGAGATTCAGTCCATGTATGACAATCAAGTTTGGAACTTGGTTGACAATGTACCGTGTCGTAAGACGGTTGGGTGCAAATGGATCCTCAAGAAGAAGATCGACATGGATGGGAATGTACACACTTATAAAGCGCGACTAGTTGCGAAGGGCTTTACTAAAACTCCGGGAGTTGACTATGATGAGGCCTTCTCACCAGTAGCAAAAATTAAGTCTATTAGGGTTATGCTAGCCATAGCTGCATTTCATGATTATGAAATATGAAAAATGGATGTCAAAACCGCTTTCCTTAATGGAAAGTTGGTTGAGGATGTTTACATGAGTCATCCAGAGGGTTTTGTCGATGCAAAGCACCCTAATAGAGTGTGTAAGCTTGAGAAATCCATCTATGGATTGAAACAAGCATCTTGCAGATGGAATCTTTGTTTTGATGAGAAAGTCAAAGAGTTTGGTTTTTCAAGCAACGAAGATGAGTCCTGTGTATATGTTACGGCTAGTGGGAGTATAGTCAGCTTTTTGGTATTGTAGTTTGGATGACATACTACTCATAGGAAATGACATCCTAACCTTGCAGGAGGTTAAATCCTGGCTTGGGAAGTGTTTTGCTATGAAGGACCTTGGATAAGCTACCTATATCCTAGGGATAAGAATATTAAGAGACAGGAGTAAGAGACTAATTGGACTTAGTCAAAGTACCTACTTGGATAAGGTGATGAAAAGGTTCAGCATGCAGGATTCCAAGAAAGGTGACTTACCAATCCAGAGTAACGCCAAACTGAGTAAGACTCAGAGCCTGAGTACAGAGGCTGAGATAAGTCGAGTACCATATGCTTCCGCTGTAGGCTCGATCATGTATGCTATGACTTGCACTCGCCCTGATGTGGCCTTTGCTTTGAGCATGGTCAGCAGATATCCAGGGAATCCGGGCAAGGCTCACTGGAATGCGGTGAAGGATATTCTAAAGTACCTACGGAGGACTAGGGACTGGGTCCTTACCCTCGGTGGGAGTGATGACTTGAGAGTTGTGGGGTATAGTGATGCTAGCTTCCAGATTGATAGGGATAATTTCCGTTCTCAGTCGGGCTGGGTCTTTACCCTAAAAGGAGGAGCGATTACTTGGAAAAGTTCCAAGCAGGAAACAGTAGCTGATTTAACTTGCAAATCAGTGTACATAGCAGCAAGCGAGGCGGCAAAGGAGGCAATATGGCTAAAGAAGTTCATTAGAGACCTTGGAGTTGTACCAGCTATTAAGGAGCCTATGGAGAGTTTATGCGATAATGAGGGTGCAGTTGCCTTAGCTAAGGAACCAAGGGATCACGACAGATCCAGGAACATCAACAGAAAATACCATTTCATTAGATATCGGATAAAAGAAGGACTCCACGTGGTACAAAGGGTATCATCGGATGAGAACCCAACAAATCCCCTCACGAAGGGACTGTTTAGGGTTAAGCATTTGCAGCATGTGAGGCGCGAAGGATGATATTAGTTTTTACAGATTAGATAGCTATTTCTGAAACTTGTAAAATGTAATTGACATTTGATGATTAAATATAAGTTGTTGTTTATTTATAAGTAAAGTGTTGCTATCTTGTGTCAATTGGTTACTATTGTTTCAATTTTGCATGTTTTGACTTCCAGAATAATTACTTTATTCAAACTCTCCATAGTCAGTCATATGTTGGAAGTAGATATGAATCAAGATTGTCATGAATTGGGCTTGTAGATGTCTAAGGTGTTAGACATAGCAAAAGTTGCTACAACATTCATGAGTGCTCATAAGTTCTGTGTATTGGATTCAACCCATGCCCACTTGTATCACTTCATGGAATTTATCTCGAGTGACCGTGAGACAGTAATATCATATAAGTCTTCAAACCTAAAGATATGAGTTGGTTGTGCATTGATTGTACGAAAACGCATCGGTAACTCGATGTTATAAAACGTGCTTTTGTGTATGATTCAACAAGTAGTTAGTACAAGCATATGAGTCGAAGTTTATCTATTGCTTCTAGTCCTTGGAGGATTCAAAGCGATATCTGGGCCCCTCGATGATTTTGTTTTGTCCTATGTACCAGGCCCGGTCAGAACCAAAATGATGTGTTCAGTTTAGTTCTATGTCAAACAAATCGGAAACCGGTAAACAAACTGTTGGACAATAAGTACGACATTGTTCCATGTATTTTTCCGCCTGATATCTAGAACAGAGGATTATATGATCACTTATATTAAATGACACATCATCATATTAGTTCCACGAGACTTTGAAAGAGCTACGATTGTTGGTCGGTTCTTGAAGTCATACATGTAACTATAGTTATTAGACTTATCCAAGTGGGAGACTGTTGGATAAGGTGTCTTAGTCCATAACTATATTTAGTATGTACTTGACCCAATTTGGCATGGTCTATTTGGGTTGCATGATATCATAACAATTGGATAAACAAAATGAGAAAAGGGACACCTATGGTTTGTTAATATATTATACGTTCTAATATACTAATCATATTATTTAATTAGTATTGATCAAGAATTAATTTGGAATTAATTTTGTGATAAAAAAGAGACTAATTAAATATATGGGGATTGATTTGTAAATCATTCATTCTTATATAGTGGGCTTAAGGTCCATGATTCACTAGATTGGGCTAGGACCCATTGGGTGCTCCATGGAGGTTAAAACCCGTGGATCATAGGGGAAATGAAAAGCCATGCACATTAGGGTTTACATGGTGTAACCCTACATGTGACACACTATATATAGAACCTCATGGTAAGCAAAATCATGCACTAAGACAAGAACAAGGAGGGCTAGTTGATTTTGAGTGAAAGTCTTCTTCTCTCAAGTTATTCCAAGAGTTGTGGTGTTGTGTGAAACATTTGAGGCATTACATTTGGGGTGCTAGGCTCACAAGGTCTTAAGGAATCCAAGCTACAAGAAAGGTATGTCATTATACTATTTTTTATATTACAAGTACGCCATGCCATGCTAGTTAGGATGAGAACCTTGGAAAAATTAAATTTGCATGAATATTAGAGAAACCATAGATCTAAGGTTTCTAGGCTTGAATATACACCATAGGAGTGTTAGAATGCTCAAAACCCATCAAGAAGGGGAATTGGTTGCGAAGCTGCCCTGACTACCTGAAAGATTGAGAAAAGGTAGAATCGAAAAGATTGACTCTGCTTCAGGTAAGTCTACTATCTAACTCTATTAAGTTCCTAATTGTTGATTCTTGATACATGATGTGACAAGGTTGAATTTTGATGTTTTGTAGGATAATGCAAAGGGAAGGAAGCTTAAAGGAAGAACATGCTGAATTTGATCGCGAAGATGGATTTCAATCGCATGGTTCGAAGACCGGATTTTTGAGCTGTTGCTTAAGAGTTATGATAGATTGCTAGGAAATATGTAATAACATAGTTTTCATTTGTAATTGCATTGTAAGGAAAAGTTTTTTTACTCCGTATTTTATAAATAAATAAAAATTTGTTTTTATTTTATTATGTCTCCTTGCAATGGAATTTATGAAAAATTAATGTTTATATGTTTCTAGCAATATTGGAAATATGAATTTGATTCTTTCATTTGTGGTAGTGTCTAAATTTACCAAATAAGGAAAGATTTTCATCACCTAAGTTTCAATTGGACAAAAACTTGGAATCATGCAAGTTGTATTGTATGATGAATGAGAATTTTCACCTTTGGTAAATTGAGACCGATTCCTTGTTCACCTATATATGTGAGTCAAGTGAAGGACTAAGGGATCGGGTACACTGGGTGTGCGTTGGTCAAGATCCACCACAAGGATTAAGAAGACTATTCGTCATGATTTACTAAAGTTTAGTAATCATGGTTATGCTTACAAGTTTAAGTACAATTTTTGAAACATTGGAAAAAGGTTCAATGTATGGCAAAACGAATGAGAAGAATCAAATTAGGCAGAAAGATAAACGTTTCTCCAATCTGAAAAGATGGGAGAGTACTTTAGTATCGTGTTTTATGATCATCTTAATGTTTATGAAAAAACATATCACAATTGATCCTCTAAATACATTTTAGTGCATTTGTATGGCTAAGAAGAGGAATCGTGAATTGTTGAAATAGTTTAAATCAAGAAGATGAGTCATACTTCGTTTCCAAAACAAGTCTTAGAGTATAACGCCAGTGTTTCAGGGCTAAGTAGTAGTAATGATGTAATAGTCTAGGTCAACTACTATAACTATTTTTGAAGTAATAAAATGAATTATTTGAATATTATGTGAATTATGTGCATTTATGTGCTTATTACTTATTTATAAATGTATAATAAATAAAGGATAAAAATAAGCATCAAAATTAAAATGTGAGATAAACCTGATATCTCTACATAAAGTTGTAGTGGTCGATACAAGGATTCCACAGATATAAAGAACGCCAAAATTCAAGTTATAACGAAGAAGTTATAACCGTCGAAGTTTCGCGACGGAACAACCACGTCACCAGGAAGCGTAAATAGTAAATTTACGATAGAATGACTTTTAGCCTTAGCGATCTAAATGAAAGTCATAGAATATGTTAAACCGAGAGCGTCCATGAAAGGAATGCCCAAATCTTACTTCGTATAAGGAAGTTATGATTTTTCGAAGTTTCGGCTTAGCAGTGTACCGCCCGAAGTTCGAATATTAGATCGAGCGGTTTCTAGCCGACACAACCTAAACGAGAGTCGAAGATCTCGTTAATAGTAGCGTAACGATAAAAAGACAGACGAAAATGGACGTCAGATGAAGAAGTTATGAATTTTTAACAGACCAATCATGTCCCGGCCTGTTAAAAATATAAATATAAATTAAAGTCAAAATTAGCCAACGGAGTCTAAACGAAAGTTGTAGAGTACTTTCCTGCCTACGCGTGGATATAAATAATTTCAAAAACGGAGCTCGTATGTGAAAGTTATGATTTTTAGAAGTCAGAAAGGAAAATTGCTAGACTGATGCGAAATTGATGACATGTCATGATCAAGGCCGTCGCTTGCTGATCACGCCTCGCTTCGGATGGATGACACGTCGCCTCGCATTACACCTCGTGTTTGGAACCAGGTACGCCCAGCGTACTTCGGTCTTGTGTGGTCCGAGAAGTGAACACATAGCCCCATCCGAAGAGCACCACCTGGCACCCTTATCCGAACTACACCTCGCGTAGTGTTGTACGCCCAGCGTACCACCGATGGCTTACGCCTATAACTAGGCTGCGAGGGCTGCCAAATAAATCACACCTCTCGCACTTCTCTCTGTACTTTATTTCTCTCTCAAGGACCCCAAACCTCCTCTAAACCCTAGGTAAACCCCCTTACACCCAAAGGAAGCCCTGAGGCTCTCGAAGTCCCGAGAAAAAGGGTCTTTCAGTTTGGAAACGCTGCTCCAAGCGAAGCCCGGTTTTTGAGAAAACCCGCTGTAAGTGTGCTACGCCTATGCTATTTTTAATATAGCTTTTTATTTAATTATACTAACATTATTAGGAACTTAAGATAATTATTTGGGCTATTATTATGAGCTATATAAGAGTGTTGTTTGACACTTATATAATACTAATAATAACTAGACTATTAATTAGTCGCGGTTAATGTTAGACTAAACCCTGTTGGTATTGATACTAGGTTTTGTCAAGGGAAAATTGTTTTGAGATAACGAAGCATTGTCCGAGTACCGAGACACCACCTTAACAGGTGAGTGGATAGTTACTTTCAGCTTACACATAGATATGAAGTATTTTATATAAATTACGTGTTGTTTGTGCATATTATCTGTATACTTGCTATCTATGCTGGATGAACGATTTTATACATGTTTGAAATTGTATATGTATTTTATATCTACAAAATGTGTTGGGTAAAACATGGGTAGATGTAATAGTTGCTGTGTGACAAAATAAAATAATGAGAGGCCTCGTTATAGATGTTATTGATGATCCAGTCATCTAGCGGAGTATAGATGACGACCACGGACTATTCTAGACAGTCTAGTGGAACACTAGTAGGCTCGCAACATGTAGGTGTTTATTCAAACTGTGTGTTTACCAGCAGTACTCCATCCCCCACATGGTTGCCTTATTTGACATGAATTGTCGAGGAATCCCCGAAGCATGTGTTGTCACCCCGATGAAAGTCCTTAGACTAGGTCCCTTGTGTTAGATGTTTTAGGGACGTAAAGTGAGGATAACGGGAATGGATAATTGGGTTTGTCTGGTTTGATAAAGTTAATAAAATTATTTATTGTAGGTTGAAAACCCTATGTGCTCACCAGGCTCCCAAGCCTGACCCACTCAGTTTCTTGTATTACAGGTAGTGGCGCATGAGCATAGATGTTTGGATGAGAGATAAGGGATTATAGGCCTGTAAATACGAAATAATGTAGTAAGGCTTATGTTGTACTATTTATGCTTTTGATATGTATCGAACAGCCCGAGTTGAACGAAGAGCAGTCTGAGGAGGGGAACTACAGTGGGACCCCTGGTCAAGTCAACCCACCCATAGTTCGACAAAACAACCAGGATGATGGAGTCGAGAGGAATGGATGAAAGTATAAGGATTTTCTGACTTGCAAGCCATCGAATTTCATTGGAAAGGAAGATCCGATTGGAGTCATGGATTGGATCTCGGAAATGGAGTTAGCTTTCATGACGTGTGGTTGCAGAGGCAAACTACAAACCACATTTTTTGTACGTCAGTTCCGTGGAGGAGCAGTGCGTTGGTGGAATACCCTAGGGAAGACTCTGAGCCCCAATGAGCCCCTGCAACTAACATGGGTAGAGTTTTTGGTGCAATTCAAACGAAAGTACTGCTCAGCCCAAAACTTGCTCGAGCTAGAAAACCAATTCCTGAATTTGAAGAAGGGAAGCATGTCAATCGATGAATACATGAACAACTTCACAGAGAAGATGGAGTTTGCATTGCGTCTTGTCCCGGATGAGCTGACGAAGATCAACAAGTACGCTAAGGGAATCCCATGGGAGTATGCGGTGCCAGTGCGTCACGCACCTACTCTGGAGGCAACTATATGGGCTGCCAAGTCTGTGGAGGATATGATTAAGGGAAGAGCTGCCAGCAAGGTTGAGGTTGGCGAGAAGTAGAAATTTGAAGGGTCTACTAAACCCAACAAAAAGAAGAGAAAGTTTAGTTCAAAGAAGTTTGGAGGAGGAGGAAATGAATCGAAACGGTGCGAGAAGTGCAAGAAGAAGCACTCGGGAAAATGTAGCGAGGAATTAACCTGCTACAAGTGTGGGAAAATGGGGCACTATGCCAATGAGTGCACCATCAACAAGAGGGTGTGCTACGAGTGTCATGAAGAAGGGCATATTGCTAAGGATTTCCCAAAAAAGAAAGATGCGGGAAGGACCAACGTTTCACCAAAGCTGAAGGTGAGAGCCTTCCAGATGATGCTCAAGGCTGCGAAGGAGGCAACAAACGTCGCTTGAGGTACCTTTCTTGTAAATGGTTTGCCTGCCAATATACTATTTGATTCCGGAGCAAACTACTCCTTTGTACCACATAAGTTTGGTGGGAAACTAGCATTACTTGTAGAAAAACTTGATAATGCCCTGATTGTAGAAGTTGCCAATGGCAAATTCATACCTATTAGTAATCGTATTAAGAACGTAGTCATCGACCTAAACGGAAAAGAATTCCATGAAGAGCTATTGCCCATAGAGTGGAACGGTTTCGACATCGTTCTGGGAATGGATTGGCTTAGCACCAACGATGCTGAGATATTATGTCGAAAGAAGATAATTAGGGTAAATCCCCCTAGAAAGGAGTCATTTATGGTGTACAGGGAGAAACGCAGAGTGAATTCTGGAAACATCTCTCTGATGAAAGCCATAAAAGGTTTATCCAAACGATGTGCATCATATTTGGCATTTGTGATCGATGCTAAGAAGGAAAAGAAGGAGGTGTAGAATATACCGGTCGTATGTGATTATTCATAAGTCTTTCCCGAAGATCTTCCTGGATTACCACCTGATAGACAAGTGGAGTTTCGTATAGACTTATTACCAGGAACGAAACCAATAGCAAAGGCACCATACCGATTAGCACCGACGGAGATGAAGGAGCTTATGACGCAACTTCAGGAGTTGTTGGAAAACGGTTTCATTAGACCTAGTTCGTCACCCTGGGGAGCTCTGATGCTATTCGTAAAGAAGAAAGACGGAAGCATGAGGATGTGCATAGACTACAAAGAGGTGAACAAGGCAACGATAAAGAACAAGTACCCATTGCCAAGGATTGATGACCTATTCGATTAGCTGCAAGGTTCAAGCTATTTCTCAAAGATCGATCTTAGGTCAGGATATCATCAGGTGAAGGTGAGAGATTAGGATATTGAGAAGACTGCATTTAGAACGAGATATGGACACTATGAGTTCTTGGTTATGTCATTTGGACTAACCAATGTTCCAGCAGCATTCATGGATTTGATGAACAGGGTTTGTAAACCATTCCTCAATAAATCTGTGATTGTGTTCATCGACGACATTCTGATCTACTCGAAAATAAAATAGGAGCATGGCAAGCATCTACGGGAAGTATTAGAAGTGCTGAAGAAGGAGAAGCTGTATGAAAAGTTCTCCAAGTGTGATTTTTGGATCCTAGAAGTCCAATTCTTGGGTCATGTGGTTAACCAGGAGGGAATAATGGTTGACCCAACAAAAATCGAAGTTGTAATGAAATGGGAACGTCCAAAGAGTCCCATAGAGATTCGAAGCTTTCTGGGATTAGCCAAATATTACCGACGATTTATCCAAGGCTTTTCTTCGATAGCTGCTCCATTAACAGCTTTGACCCATAAAGGAGCTACTTATACATGGAGTGAGAAGCACGAAGAAGCATTCGAGAAGCTAAAGAAGAAGTTATGCGAAGCACCAATTCTTTCTCTACCCGATGGAGTTGAAGACTTCGCGGTGTATAGCGATACGCCGGAGTCGGGCTGGGTTGTGTTCTGACCCAAAGAGAAAAGAAGATAGTATATGCCTCTCGACAATTGAAAGAGCACGAAAAGACCTACCCCACTCATGATCTGGAGTTGGCAGCGGTAGTATTTGCCTTAAAGATATGAAGTCATTACCTCTATGGCACGAAATGCAAGCTTTTCACTAATCATAAGAGTCTCCATTATCTCTTTAATCAAAAGGAGTTGAACATGAGGCAACGACGCTGCCTAGAGTTACTCAAGGACTACGACTGTGAGATACTTTACCACCCCGTTAAAGCAAACGTTGTCGCTGATGCTCTCAGTCGAAAAGTCAATCTTGAAAGGAAAAGGCCAAGAGCGTTGAGAATTGAAGTCGTCTCAACGATTTTGGAAAGTATCAGGAAAGCTCAAGAAGAAGCTTCAGAGAAGAATAACCGAAAGGAAAAACGTTTGGGCAAAACGTTAGTGTTCGGTACAAACCGTCAAGGGCTGAAGGTATTCCAAGATCAGATTTGGGTACCTAAGACATGAGGAATAAGAGGTCTACGGATGGAAGAAGCGCACAAGACCATGTACTCAATTCATCCTGGTAGCACAAAAATGTATAGGGACCAAAAACCCTACTACTGGTGGCCGACGATGAAACTCGATGTTGCGAAGTATGTATCCGAGTGTGTGACATGTGCAAGAGTTAAGGCACAACATCAGAAATCGTATGGGAGTTTAGAACCCTTACCTGTACCCATAGCGATACGCCGGAGTTGGGTTGGGTTGTGTTCTGACTCAAAGAGAAAAGGTGATAGCATATGCCTCTCGATAATTGAAAGAGCACGAAAAGACCTACCCCACTCATGATCTGGAGTTGGCAGTGGTAGTATTTGCCTTAAAGATATGGAGTCATTACCTCTATGGCACGAAATGCAAGCTTTTTCACTAATCATAAGAGTCTCCATTATCTCTTTAATCAAAAGGAGTTGAACATGAGGCAACGACGCTACCTAGAGTTACTCAAGGACTACGATTGTGAGATACTTTACCACCCCGTTAAAGCAAACGTTGTCGCTGATGCTCTTAGTCGAAAAGTCAATCTTGAAAGGAAAAGGCCAAGAGTGTTGAGAATTGAAGTCGTCTTAACGATTTTGGAAAGCATCAGGAAAGCTCAAGAAGAAGCTTCAGAGAAGAATAACCGAAAGGAAGAACGTTTGGGCAAAACGTTAGTGTTCCGTACAAACCGTCAAGGGCTGAAGCTATTCCAAGATCAGATTTGGGTACCTAAGACATGAGGAATAAGAGGTCTACGGATGGAAGAAGCGCACAAGACCATGTACTCAATTCATCCCGGTAGCACAAAAATGTATAGGGACCAAAAACCCTACTACTGGTGGCCGACGATGAAACTCGATGTTGCGAAGTATGTATCCGAGTGTGTGACATGTGCAAGAGTTAAGGCACAACATCAGAAATCGTATGGGAGTTTAGAACCTTTACCTGTACCCATAGGTAAATGGGAAGACATCACCATGGATTTTGTGACTAAATTTCCCAGGAAGAAGAACGGAGACGACATGATTTGGGTGGTCGTGGACCGTTTCAGTAAGAGTGCACACTTCATAGCAGCCAACGATAGGTGGTCTATGGATAAGCTCACAAATGCTTACGTGAAGGAAATTGTAAGACTTCACAGTGTTCCTCTAACAATTGTATCGGATCGTGATAGTCGTTTCACGTCGAGGTTTTGGCGAAGTCTACAAGAGGAATTGGGTATGAAGTTGTGTTTGAGTATGACTTACCATCAACAGATCGATGGTCAGAGCAAAAGAACGATACAAACACTTGAAGATATGCTAAGAGCGTGTACCCTGGAATTCCAAGGTAATTGGGACGAGCACTTACCTCTGGTAGAATTTTCCTACAACAATAGTTTCCACTTGAGCATCAAGATGGCGCCCTACCAAGCTTTGTACGGACAGAAGTGTCGTACGCCGTCTTGTTGGATTGAGGCCAGAGAGAAGCAGTTTATGGGCTCTGAGATCCTCCATGAGACTGCTGAGAGGCTAAAGGTAATTAGGGAAAGAATGTTAGCAGCTTAGGATCGTCAGAAGAGTTATGCTGACAAGAAAAGACGACCGATGACCTTCGCAGTTGGGGATTCGGTTTTGCTTAAAGTCTCACCGTGGAAGGGACTTATAAGATTCGGGAAACGAGGAAAGTTGAGTCCAAGGTTTATTGGACCATTCAAAGTTCTTCTGAAGATTGCGAACCAAGCTTACAAGCTTGAATTACCCGAAGAACTAGATGATATTCATTACACCTTCCATGTGTGTTATCTGAAGAAGTTCACGGGAGAAGTTCCCGACACAATTCCAATCTCAGAGTTAAGAATGGATAAGAATAAGAGGCTGATTGAAGAGCCCGATGCAATTGTTGACCGTAAGACTAAGAAGTTACGGCGCAAGATGGTCGACTTAGTGCTAGTCCGTTGGAAACATTCGAATGGGCCAAATCTCACCTGGGAAACAGAGAGTGACATGATGAATCGCTATCCGCATCTGTTTGTTGATGCATGATTCCAGAACAGAATCATCCTAAAGGGAAAGAATTGTAACGCCCGTGTTTCAGGGCTAAGCAGTAGTAGATGGTGTAATAGTCTAGGTCAAGTATTTTAACTCTTTTTGAGGTAATAAAGATGAATTATTTGAGTATTATGTGAATTATGTGCATTTATGTGCTTATTACTTATTTATAAATGTATAATAAATAAATGATAAAAATAAGCGTCAAAATTAAAGTGTGAGATAAACCCGATATCTCTACATAACGTTGTAGTGGTCGAAACAAGGATTCCACGGATATAAAGAATGCCGAAATCCGAGTTATAACGAAGAAGTTATGACTTGTCGAAGTTTTGCGATGAAACTGACACGCCACCAGGAAGCGTAAATAGTGAATTTACGATAGAATGACTTTTAGCCTTAGCGATCTAAACAAAAGTTTTAGAATATGTTAAACCGAGAGCGTCCATGAAAGGTACGCCCAAATCTGACTTCGTATGAGTAAGTTATGATTTTTCAAAGTTTCGGCTTAACAGTGTACAACCCGAAGTTCGAATATTAGATCAAGCGGTTTCTTACCGAGACAACCTAAACGAGAGTCAAAGATCTCATTAATAGTAGCGTAACGATAAAAAGATAGACGAAAACGGACGTCGGATGAAGAAGTTATGAATTTTTAACGGACCAATCATGTCCCGGCCTGTTAAAAATATAAATTTAAAATAAAGTCAAAATTAGCCGACGGAGTCTAAACAAAAGTTGTAGAGTACGTTCCCGCCTAAGCGTGGATATATAGAACATCAAAAACAGAGCTCATATGTGAAAGTTATGATTTTTTTAAGTCGGAAAGGAAAATTGCGAGACTTATGCGAAATTGATGACGTGTCATGATCAAGGCCGTCGCTTGCTGATCACGCCTCCCTTCGGATGGATGACACGTCGCCTCGCATTATGCCCCGCGTTCCGATCCGGGTACGCCCAGCGTACTTCGGTCTTGTGTGGTCCGAGAAATGAACATGTAGCCCCATCCGAAGAGCACCACCTGACACCCTTATTCGAACTACGCCTCGCGTAGTGTTGTACGCCCAACGTACCACCGAAGGCTCGCGCCTATAAATAGGCTGCGAGGGCTTCCGAAGAAATCACACCTTTCTCACTTCTCTCTTAGATTCTTTCTCTCTCTAGGACCTCAAACCCCCCTAAACCCAAGGTAAGCCCCCTAGCACCCAAAGGAAGCCCCAAGGCTCCCGGAGTCCCTAGAAAAAGGGTCTTTCGGTTTGGAAATGCTGCTCCAAGCGAAGCCTGGTTTTTGAGAAAACCCGCTGTAAGTGAGCTACGCCTACGCTATTTTTAATATAGCTTTTATTTAATTATAGTAACATTGTTAGGAAATTAAGATAATTATTTGGGCTATTATTATGAGTTATATAAGAGTGTTGTTTAACACTTATATAATAGTAATAATAACTAGACTATTAATTAGTCGCGACTGACGTTAGACTAAACCCTAGTGGTATTGATACTAGGTTTTGTCAAGGGAAAATTGTTTTGAGATAACGAAGCATTGTCCGAGTACCGAGACACCACCTTAACAGGTGAGTGCATAGTTACTTTCAGCTTACATATAGATATGAAGTATTATATATAAATTACATGTTGTTTGTGCATATTATCTGTATACTTGCTATCTATGCTGGATGAACGATTTTATACATGTTTGAAACTGTATATGTATTTTATATCTACAAAATGTGTTGGGTAAAACATGGGTAGATGTAATAGTTGCTGTGTGACAAAATAAAATAATGAGAGGCCTAGTTATAGATGTTATTGATGATCCAGTCATCTAGCGGAGTATATATGACGACCACGGACTATTCTAGACAGTCTAGTGGAACGCTAGTAGGCTCGCAACATGTAGGTGTTTATTCGAACTGTGTGTTTACCAGCAGTACTCCATCCCCCACATGGTTGCCTTATTTGACATGAATTGTCGAGGAATCCCCGAAGCATGTGTTGTCACCCCGATGAAAGTCCTTAGACTAGGTCCCTTGTGTTAGATGTTTTAGGAACGTAAAGTGAGGATAACGGGAATGGGTAATTGGGTTTGTTTGGTTTGATAAAGTTAATAAAATTATTTATTGTAGGTTGAAAACCCTATGTGCTCACCAGGCTCCCAAGCCTGACCCACTCAGTTTCTTGTATTACAGGTAGTGGCGCATTGTGACAACCCGAAATTTCCATTCTGAACAAACCATACCAAGCCAATAGAAGTAGAGCAGTTACAGTGAAAATTCAGACTTCGAGTATAAGTTGGCAGTTTTCAGGATTTTACACTTAAGGAGATATTAGGAGAGTGGATGCACTAGGGTTTTGTGCAACAATGTTATTCCAAGACTCTAGGGCATTAGAGTTCGTTCCAGGAATAAAAATATTTTCTGCCAAAAATATCTCAGGACTATAAATAGAATTCTGAACCAAATTGGTTCATTTGTTGAATTCCATTTAGAGAAAAGTCAAAATTCTCTCTCACGGATCTTCGTGTTTTTATCCCAAATTGTGAGTACTTTGATCTAGTTATTTTATATAGCTTAGATTGTGTTTAGAAACGCCAATTACATAGCAAATCTACAAGATTCGGGAGTTTACCGCCCAAGAACGTTCTTGGGGAGTAAACTACAAATAGTGGCTTAAATGCTACCTAGTCCTTTCCCCGTGACTTGTAACTACCTTAGACTTGTATGCTAGTGTGTATACGACTAGAAAACATCGAAATCGGATTAATAACCCAAGATTTGGGAGTTTACCGCCCAAGAACACTTGGGGAGTAAACTCCATTTTAAGGTCCTAAAGGGTTCCAATGACCCTCAAAGTTTTAGAACTCGAACTAGAAGCCTTCATTTCATGTTTAGGACACCAAAATCATTTCAAAACAATGAGGAAAGTGAGTTCACGGCCAAGGAACTTCTTGGGCCGTGAACTCCATGTTAAGTTCCCAAAATGCCCAAAATGTCTTCATTTAGCCAAGAGACTAGCCTAGCACATTACCTTGATGTTTCTAATACTCAAAACACTCAAAATACCAACACCTAGGGGTGTTCACAGCCGCAAACACATGGCCAATTGGTACATGGGCCGAAAACTCTAGTTAGGGGTGTTTTGATGCCACAAACACTACCTAAGGCTTAGACTTGATTTTAGACATGTACCCTAAAGTGTTTAAAGCCTAGAAAACATAAGGAAGCACAAGTATTGAGGAGTTTACGGCCAAGAGTAGTTCTTGGGCCGTAAACACCTATAAAGGGGTCAAATGACACCCTAACTCCTTCCTTATGCCTAGAACCCAACATAGATCATTACCTAGAAATGTTTGAGACTTGAAAACACCATAAAAACCCTCCCAAGGGAGTTTAAAGCCGTAAACTCCAAGGGAATATGGTCTCTGGGCCGTAAACTCGCCAAAGGAGTTAATATGGCACCCAAACACTTGTTATAGCCTTGAAACAATTCACCACATGAGTTGTATAATTGGTAGACACCATTTAGGGACTTGGTTGAGAGTTTACGGCCAGGAGCTTACTCCCCTGGGCCATAAACTCCAAAGAACATGGTCATTAGACCTTAAACTCCCATTTGAGGTATTGCACTCCTTTGTTGCAACCCATTAGCCTCCTAGCACTTGACCAAAAGTGTTTTCCTCACGTTTAAATGTTTATACTTGTATAATTAGTGTTTTAATCACTAATTATTTATATACATATGTCTTCATATGTAATTAGGATCATTGTGTGTGTCTAAGTCTTCACTTGACACCAAGCACTTGCCCGATCCTTCCTTACGATAATAGTCCGTTCAATTCCAGTCACTTACTGCAGGTGAGTTCATACCCCTTAACTAATGTTTTAAACTATTTTTAAATGTTTTATGGGGGGGGATACAAGTAGAATCATGCTACTTATTATATCAATCACATGTGATTAATAAGTAGAATTATGCTAGTTATTACATCAATCACATGTGATTAATATACAGCATTCAAATGATTTGACTACTCATTAGCCGTTTTTCCAAATAGTTCTTTTAAATGATTTTTATAAACATTTTATATGTTTTAAACTCCTTATTACACTGTACATTTTACTCTGTATATTACATTTCAAACTTATTTACAATTGTGTTTTCAAACAAATGTTTCTTTATACTAAACTGTTTTATCAAACCCATGCCTTCAAACTGTTTTATAGATTGACATCAAGTCGATCTTTTCTTAAAATAAAAATGATGTTCAAATGTTTTACAAAACTTATTTATGCTTTTATATTATAACTTGCATGCCTCTATATGTATTGTTATATAAGAAATGTTTAAAAGACTTAGGAAGACTATCCACCCTATTTCCTTTTCGCGCTTGAGATGTGGTCTGGTGGGATATCGGGTATTCATCCGAAAGTCGTTTAACTATTATTTATATATCATGTGTACATATATAGTCATAAAAGGCCCTTCCAGTTCATCAGATGCCCTTGGGTAGCAAGGGTATACTTCCACGTCCATACATATCAGTTAGATTACTAGTAAACTACCATAGGGGTAGTTTAGGAAGATACTAGAACTATTACTAGAACACAATATCATACAATGAGTCAGTTCATTCATTAGTCAATACTTTCTAGATCATTACCGTACATTACTATGCTTGCTAGGTAGAGAGCACGTACATGACAACTATAACATTACATTACATTACTATACTTGCTAGATAGAGAGAACACACATTACAGCTAGCACACGGGGAACATTTCAGTACACTACTATACTATTACATGATCACACTTACATAAGTACAATTACATGATTACACTTATATGAGTACTTTTACATAGATATTATAGTATGAGTTCTATTACATATTATATGTATAGACTCTGTTATAAAATCCTCATTCTTATCTTTACCTTGTGATTCAATCACATAATCAACGAGATAGATTGGATTTAATATCCTAGTACCAAAGGATACGTTGCGGGATTGATCATTCCTAGAATCTCTGTTAGCTATAGAGGTAAAAATACATCCACGGATGTCAACGGTTGATACCGTTACAGGTATACTTTTGGGGACTAACTATTCCTATACCCAGCTGTTAGCAACAGAGGTAAATGTACATCTACGGATGTCTTCAGTTAACATTGTTAGTTGCCCTTGTTCCAAAGGGTAATACTAATGCAGTTAGGTCTTGGTAGAAGACTACATTCAGAACAATTAGGTCTTGGTAGAAGACTACATTCAGAACAGTTAGGTCTTGATAGAAGACTACATTGAGAATAATTAAGTCTTGGTAGAAGACTCCTTTTGTTACTAACAGGAATCATAGGGATTTCTAGGGTTTTTTCAAATGTTTACAGTTGTTTTACAAACATTTTCAATACTTACAATTCATATACTTACAAATTCTTACATACAAATTTATACATACAAATACTTACTTACAAATTCAGACACTAAAATACTTATGATCTCACCAGCTTCAAAGCTGATACTCGCTTTCAAAATTACTTGTGTCCTCAGGTCATCATAGACAGGTACCGATGCAAGGAGAAAGGAAGATGGAGCTTATTCAAGACTTATCTTTCATTTTGATTTATGCTTTAGTGTTTATCAAAATTTGATAGAACACATTTGTATAATAATTATATTATTAATGCAATGGATGATGTTGTTGCTTGTTTACTACTTTACATTGTTGTGATATTATACATGACGTCCTCTGCCCCAGAACGTTTCCGCCGTTCTTGGTTTTGGGGTGTGACAGATTGGTATCAGAGCATTGTTTATAGTGAATTAAGTATATCAACCCATAAAAGATATACTAACTATAAATACATAAGGGATTAAAAATACTCTGACCAAGAGTTTATACTTTAAATAGTAAAATATTTAAGTAAGTATACGTGCTGCATTCATACTAAAATCAGTGTCACTAGGATAGTACAAAAGAATTACGATTGTTGGGCAACAGAAGTGGGCTTAGAGACATATGGTCAAAACTGGGAAGATATAGCCTGATCACCTATATTATCCGAGGGTTGACTAGCATGTGCCTAAGTTTAATTGTGCGGTTGCAACAATGCTAAAATCTTACCAACCCTACCACAATGAGAACAATAGAACATAACATTAAAATTAAAATACTATAGGAATATTTGGTGTTACCATAAGTACTTTATACTTGAGAACTAAAACGGGATCTTCATTACTAAGTTGGTAGTTGCTAAGTGGATACACTAAGGCTATATGTAATTAGGATGTTATTGACTTTGAATCTGTGGAAATTCTACTTCACCCTATTCTGTGTGAATACGGAGTTAAGGTCACTTATTCGAAGGTCTATCCTATTTAGATTACACATAGCTGGTATGCACTTCACAAATAGCGATGTAACTAATGAAGGTTTTCTAAATAATTATCTAGATAGTTCGTCTAATAATTATTCTCTTACCCTAAATTCTCGCATAGAAAACATAGCTGGACTCCATCCCCTCGACAACAAGTACCTTCCGAATAAGGTCATTGCTGGAATGGTTTGAAGAAGAACCAGAGAATGATCATCCTATCCCTTTGAATGATCACCAAGATGAAAACCTTTCGTATGATGCTAACTCCGGACCAGAGGTTGAGAACCTACCCCGAGCAGCTCCATTTCCAATTCCTAACCCTTGTCCGGCTTTTCATGGCTCGACCCTGAGTGAGTGGAATGCTTGGAAACATGGAGCCAAGGACAAGATCAGTCTATGCCATTTGATGGCGACCGAAGCTTTTACGACTTGAGCAATGGGGGCTTAGCAGATAGAGTCTTGCCAATCTTGGTCCGCAGAGTGGCCCGAAATGAGATTCAAGGCAGGACAGCCCTACACCAGATTACCGAAGTTGTCGCTGATACGAGAATGCATACCCTCCGCACCATTCGTCTAGAAGATGCTCGCGAGAGATCAGAGAGAAACCATGAAACCCTGTTGCAAGCACTGGCTGAACTGAGAGTTCACTTGAGGGATGACCGTCGTCAGTAGTAGATTCTTTACCGTACTTCCCTTGTTAGAAAGTAATCATTTTCTGTCTTTGCCCGATGTGGCATTTTCTATGAAATTATCTTGTACCGTAAGTACTTTAGTTAGGTCTTTATGCTGTCAGGAACTATCTTCTCTGGATATGATGTAAGACCTTTACAAGGTCATTTTCCCGAATCTTTATATCGTGAATATCAAAGATATTGACAGCCGGCTAACTTCTGTGTCATTCTTTATTCAAGTACTCTTACCATACTCTCATTGGAGTCTATCTGAAACCTACTTTAGTCAAGTCATTGGACTATAGCAAGTTAGATCCGGAGACATTTCCAAGTCTCTTTCAGTGGTTGGATCTTGTTATTCACCAACCCACGATACCTCGGCTTGAACAACAAACGTCTTGAGACCATTCTATGAACTTACTTCCACTCGTTAGTAGGACTGCATCATAGGGATGTAGGTCAACCCTTCATAAACACATTTCTACTCATTACTAGGACTGCATCATAGGGATGTAGGTCAAACCTTTGCGAACATACTTCCATTCCGTACTAGGACTGCATCATAGGGATGTAAGTCAAACTTTCGAGAACATAGTCGTGCTCTTTACATGAACAATCTAAGTACATCAAGGTCAACCGGAATCGCTCACAAAATCCTTATCTTTCGTGTTACAGAATCATGTCATCATCCGAAAGCAATCAGTCGAACAGCGAAACCTCCGCTTTTCCTATGGACGCCGCTACCTTTCAAATAGCAGTTACAACTGCCGTAGTGGCTGCCGTAACCGCGGTCCTTGCGCACCGTAGCGCTATCAGCACAGTCAATGCTGCTGATGGGAATGAAGTTTCCAATCGTGGTATCCATCCAAGAAGTCGCCAAATAGTAATAGTCACGGGCTCGCAAAGCCAAAAAGCAGAGAACAAGAAACGAAAGCGTCAAGCCCGGAAAGAACGCAAGAGATCCCAAAGGCTGGCTATACAACAGCAGCAAGTGGAAACCCCTGCCGTACCGAGCAGGCCATACGAGGGAAAACTCCCGAAGTGTGATAAGTGTAGTTTCCATCATCATGGGGCTTGCCATGAGATGCAATGTTGCAATTGCCTAAGCATAGGGCACCATGCTCGTGGCTGTGGAGCACCGGCACGACCCATCACTCAAGTCCCTTTCATCGGGACTAACCCTGCACACAAGATTAGTTATAATGCCGAACGATTTAAGAAGCATTTTTCAAAGTGGAGTAACGAGGAAGGCACTCGTGTCCACATAACACTGGCTAAACACCGAAATCCCGTCACCAAAGCTAGTACTAGCCAGTCATGCCACCAATGCGGGGAGATAGGGCACTTCAAGAAAGATTGCCCGATAGCAAAGAACTCTGGCACAGATGGGAGAATTCTCAGGATCACAGCTGCAGGAGAGCCTACTCCGGAACCCCTCGTTATGTAACTTAGGCGTGTTGTTGTAACAGACTTATAAACTATCCATAACTAGTGCAACTAGAGTCTTACCTTTTTGCGAGATCCTGTCTGTATAAGGATGCTCGTGCTGCGTATACTTGTCTTTTGTAGTATATCTTATTCGCAACAATGGTCTTGTTGTAAGTCTAAAGTATTGTAACTCTGTTAATGGTTGCACGCTTGTGTTTTGTCTGTAAACGTCTTATGTTCAAATATAATGTCTTTAAGTTTCAGTATGATTCCAACATTACCATACGACTCGATTCAATTTGATCCTCACAAAAACAGCTTCATACGTACATCTCTTTCTTCTAGATCACTTTTCCAGTGAAGCCGTCATATCAGAACACCGAAGTACTCATGCCAGGAGTACCTCTTAGTTATTTTCTCTCCGAAGAAATCCCCGAAGTACTCATGCCAGGAGTACCTCTTAGTTATTTTCTCTCCGAAGAAATCCCCGAAGTACTCATGCCAAGAGTACCTCTTAGTTATTTTCTTTCCGAAGAAATCCCCGAAGTACCACTCGTGCAGTGCGTCAAGTTTAATCCAAGGATTCATGCGATTGATCTATCACTAAGGAAGGTATACATAAGAGTGATATATAATCAAGCTTCTACAGGTTTAGAATTGATGATTCCACTTTAACTTCTTTTTCCCCGATGGGATGTGAGCTTAAAGAAGAATCAGTTATTCGACTACCTTTTCAATCTTAATTATATGCGACTCGTATACCCGAAATTGTGATTGTGAAACCATGTATGAATTCTAATATGAACTTCAGGACGAAGAACTGCTTAAGCCTACGAGTAATCACATCATCATGTGAACAAACTTAGAACCCAATACGACTCCCGTAAACAGATCACCCTATAGTTTAAACACCTACGGAGATACAAGAACAGCCGGGATAACTTAGCGAACTACACAGAAATAGAATTAGAAGACTAGGTTTCTCACCCTAGAGAACCCCGGTCATATTCTTCCAGAGATCGACGGATCGCATAGTATGTACCTCGATTATCGAGGACTCCGTCAAGATTTTTCATTAGAAATCGTTATCCCTGCCTCGTGTAGACGAAACGGTTGAGCAAACGCAAGGAAAGAAACTACTTCCAGGAATGGATCTGAGATCCGAATATCACCAGTTCGAGTGTTAGAGAAGGATGTCCGGAAGACTATCTCCTGAACTCGATGCGGACACTTCGAGTCCGTAGTGATACCCTTTGGATAGGACCAATACGCCCATAGTTTTCATGAGCTAAATGAATAGGGTTACGTCTTTCTTACTTGGATCACTTCGTCATTTCTCCATGTAATGACTTACTTATCTACCCTCGTAGTAAGAAGGAAACCCATGGAAACATTTCCTACAGAGGAACTTTAGCAAAGTTCTCTAGGCACGAGTTTTGAAATTGAAGAGTCAAATTTCTATGACACACTGTTAGTAATGTGGGAAATTTTGAGTACTCTTTCGATTTGTCAAAGCCGATGAGCATTTGTCGACACTAGAGACGCTGACAGTCATTCGCCAAATTCTAGGTCTTATCGACCTACTGTCTTAGTTCATTCAGAACTCCTCGCAAATTACAGAAACCCGTACGACTTTGACCCAGCAAGGGGTGGCCCTTGATTGGGAAGTTAAGCAAGAAGAGGAACCTTTGGAATTCCAAGTGAGTAACCAAGCTCTTTAGGTTAAATCACTCTGGGAATGGCTTAATACGCTTCGTATCGCGTGAAAGCTAAATCCAATATAGTTAGGACCTCCGAGATTCTCATCAGAATCGGTCCTGTGTCTCGCACAAACTAGACCCACTCCGCAAACTCAGTAACATACATCCTACTCTTCGCGTCTCGATCGTGGAACCATACCTTTCCGTTAAGACCCTTGTAAGTCCACTCGTCGAGATCCTCGCCTTCGTATTAGAACCATAGTAACCCTCGACCGAGAGGTCAAGCGGACGAAGCAACGCCGTCGCCAGTTAGTGAAGGTTCGTTGGAATACCAACCGAGAACCCGATTTCACTTAGGTGCGCTAGAACCAATCGATTAGGAAGTTTCGTCCTCACGACTCGGTCATTCGTACATACTTCCTTGCCTAAATTCTAATTTCGGGGCGAAATTCCCTTCAACAGGGGGATGATGTGACAACCCAAAATTTCCATTCTGAACAAACCATACCAAGCCAATAGAAGTAGAGCAGTTACAGTGAAAATTCAGACTTCGAGTATAAGTTGGCAGTTTTCAGGATTTTACACTTAAGGAGATATTAGGAGAGTGGATGCACTAGGGTTTTGTGCAACACTGTTATTCCAAGACTCTAGGGCATTAGAGTTCGTTCCAGGAATAAAAATATTTTCTGCCAAAAATATCTCAGGACTATAAATAGAATTCTGAATCAAATTGGTTCATTTGTTGAATTCCATTTAGAGAAAAGTCAAAATTTTCTCTCACGGATCTTCGGGTTTTTATCCCAAATTGTGAGTACTTCGATCTAGTTATTTTATATAGCTTAGATTGTGTTTAGAAACGCCAATTACATATCAAATCTACAAGATTCGGGAGTTTACCGCCCAAGAACGTTCTTGGGGAGTAAACTCCAAATAGTGGCTTAAATGCTACCTAGTCCTTTCCCCGTGACTTGTAACTACCTTAGACTTGTATGCTAGTGTGTATACGACTAGAAAACATCGAAATCGGATTAATAACCCAAGATTTGGGAGTTTACTGCCCAAGAACACTTAGGGAGTAAACTCCATTTTAAGGTCCTAAAGGGTTCCAATGACCCTCAAAGCTTTAGAACTCGAACTAGAAGCCTTCATTTCATGTTTAGGACACCAACATCATTTCAAAACAATGAGGAAAGTGAGTTCACGGCCAAGGAACTTCTTGGGCCGTGAACTCCATGTTAAGTGCCCAAAATGCCCAAAATGCCTTCATTTAGCCAAGAGACTAGCCTAGCACATTACCTTGATGTGTCTAATACCCAAAACACTCAAAATACCAACACCTAGAGGTTTTCACGGCCGCAAACACATGGCCAATTGGTACATGGGCCGAATACTCTAGTTAGGGGTGTTTTGATGCCACAAACACTACCTAAGGATTAGACTTGATTTTAGACATGTACCCTAAAGTGTTTAAAGCCTAGAAAACATAAGGAAGCACAAGTATTGAGGAGTTTACGGCCAAGAGTAGTTCTTGGGCCGTAAACACCTATAAAGGGGTCAAATGACACCCTAACTCCTTCCTTATGCCTAGAACCCAACATAGATCATTACCTAGAAATGTTTGAGACTTGAAAACACCATAAAAACCCTCCCAAGGGAGTTTACGGCCGTAAACTCCAAGGGAATATGGTATCTGGGCCGTAAACTCCCCAAAGGAGTTAATATGGCACCCAAACACTTGTTATAGCCTTGAAACAATTCACCACATGAGTTGTATAATTGGTAGACACGATTTAGGGACTTGGTTGAGAGTTTACGGCCAGGAACTTACTCCCATGGGCCGTAAACTCCAAAGAACATGGTCATTAGACCTTAAACTCCCATTTGAGGTATTGCACTCCTTTGTTGCAACCCATTAGCCTCCTAGCACTTGACCAAAAGTGTTTTCCTCACGTTTAAATGTTTATACTTGTATAATTAGTGTTTTAATCACTAATTATTTATATACATATGTCTTCATATGTAATTAGGATCATTGTGTGTGTCTAAGTCTTCACTTGACACCAAGCACTTGCCCGATCCTTCCTTACGATAATAGTCCGTTCAATTCCAGTCACTTACTGCAGGTGAGTTCATACCCCTTAACTAATGTTTTAAACTATTTTTAAATGTTTTATGGGGGGGGGGATACAAGTAGAATCATGCTACTTATTATATCAATCACATGTGATTAATAAGTAGAATTATGCTAGTTATTACATCAATCACATGTGATTAATATACAACATTCAAATGATTTGACTACTTATTAGCCGTTTTTCCAAACAGTTCCTTTAAATGATTTTTTTAAACATTTTATATGTTTTAAACTCCTTATTACACTGTACATTTTACTCTGTATATTACATTTCAAACTTATTTACAATTGTGTTTTCAAACAAATGTTTCTTTATACTAAACTGTTTCATCAAACCCATGCCTTCAAACTGTTTTATAGATTGACATCAAGTCGATCTTTTCTTAAAATAATAATGATGTTCAAATGTTTTACAAAACTTATTTATGCTTTTATATTATAACTTGCATGCCTCTATATGTATAGTTATATAAGAAATGTTTAAAAGACTTAGGAAGACTATCCACCCTATTTCCTTTTCGCGCTTGAGATGTGGTCTGGTGGGATATCGGGTATTCATCCGAAAGTCGTTTAACTATTATTTATATATCATGTGTACATATATAGTCATAAAAGGCCCTTCCAGTTCATTAGATGCCCTTGAGTAGCAAGGGTATACTTCCACGTCCATACATATCAGTTAGATTACTAGTAAACTACCATAGGGGTAGTTTAGGAAGATACTAGAACTATTACTAGAACGCAATATCATACAATGAGTCAGTTCATTCATGAGTCAATACTTTCTAGATCATTACCGTACATTACTATGCTTGTTAGGTAGAGAGCACGTACATGACAGCTATAACATTACATTACATTACTATACTTGCTAGATAGAGAGAACACACATTACAGCTAGCACACGGGGAACATTTCAGTACACTACTATACTATTACATGATCACACTTACATAAGTACAATTACATGATTACACTTATATGAGTACTTTTACATAGATATTATAGTATGAGTTCTATTACATATTATATGTATAGACTCTGGTATAAAATCCTCATTCTTATCTTTACCTTGTGATTCAATCACATAATCAACGAGATAGATTGGATTTAATATCCTAGTACCAAAGGATACGTTGCGGGATTGACCATTCCTAGAATCTCTGTTAGCTACAGAGGTAAAAGCACATCCACGGATGTCAACGGTTGATACCATTACAGGTATACTTTTGGGGACTAACTATTCCTATACCCAGCTGTTAGCAACAGAGGTAAATGTACATCTACGGATGTCTTCAGTTAACATTGTTAGTTGCCCTTGTTCCAAAGGGTAATACTAATGCAGTTAGGTCTTGGTAGAAGACTACATTCAAAACAGTTAGGTCTTGGTAGAAGACTACATTCAGAACAGTTAGGTCTTGATAGAAGACTACATTGAGAACAGTTAAGTCTTGGTAGAAGACTCATTTTGTTACTAATAGGAATCATAGGGATTTCTAGGGTTTTTCAAACGTTTACAGTTGTTTTACAAACATTTTCAATACTTACAATTCATATACTTACAAATTCTTACATACAAATTTATACATACAAATACTTACTTACAAATTAAGACACTAAAATACTTATGATCTCACCAGCTTCAAAGCAGATACTCGCTTTCAAAATTACTTGTGTCCTCAGGTCATCATAGACAGGTACCGATGCAAGGAGAAAGGAAGATGGAGCTTATTCAAGACTTATCTTTCATTTTGATTTATGCTTTAGTGTTTATCAAAATTTGACAGAACATATTTGTATAATAATTATATTATTAATGCAATGGATGATGTTGTTGCTTGTTTACTACTTTACATTGTTGTGATATTATACATGACGTCCTCTGCCCCAGAATGTTTCCGCCGTTCTTGGTTTTGGGGTGTGACATGCATAATCATAGATGTTTGGATGAGAGATAAGGGATTATAGGCCTGTAAATACGAAATAATGTAGTAAGGCTAAATGTTGTTTTTCTATAATTAAGGGAGAGGAATTTATACTTCATTTCAAAATCTAAAAGCTTAGATTGAGGTTTTAATCAATTTTAGTCAAATATATATATATATATATATATATATATATATATATATATATACATATGAATGTTATGTTGGAATGGTTCAACATAATGAAATTCTATATATGGAAAGGTTAATTGCGTTCTCAAAATTTGGTTATGATTACGACATACCTCTTCATAATCAAAAATTTGAGAACATGGCAAATAGAAATATTATAGCAAAAGACTGATTGAGGATCATGTCTTTATGTTAGACATTATAAATCATATCCCGGGTTAGGATCGATTGCATATGCTATAATATTCTCGTGTTCTAATTTTCCGAATGCCTAGGGCATTTAGAGGAAAAAAAGGAATAGAACTGGATATGACTAAAGTGGTTAAACAACTATTAAGGATAATCTAAGGTTCGCCAAAGATTGGTCGCTTAAGGACAGTTGGAAGTATAGTAATGGAAGGACCATATTGACATTATTATGAATAGACAGGAGTCTATTAATAATGAGTTATCATAGGGAAAATATGGAATGTTTCCATATTGGGAGTTGAAGAATAGATGAGAAACTTAGAAACTTTTATGCAAGAAGGATGTTCAAAGGAATGTACTTTTAATTTGAGACTTCATCTCCATGGAATTGTCTTGTAACAATCTCCAAAGGAATATTTTGTAATATCATTGGTCAAGTCTCTGTGACTTTTGGCACCTAGACATTACAAAAGAATCATTGCATGATAGTTTAGAATCTAACACTTCCTATTAGTGACAAGGATTTAAAATTCTTGCACTTACAACAAAAAAAAATTTGGAATTGTGAAATGGGCATCATTGAAATGTTTTCAGTTGATCTATTTCACAAAGTAAGGACCATAAACAAACATAGTATGGATTCTTGGAGCATGACATAACTATTGGTTAGACAAATATAGCGTGCATGCTTGGAGCATGGCATAGCTATTGTTTTAATTCAAGTATTAAGTTGATTATTCGAAACATTATATAATGAATAATGAGTAATCAATATGACTCAAAAGTTTTGGGCCATATAGGATTAGTAATCTTATTATGTTTCACTTTGCATGTTTTGACTTCCTGAATAACTAGGTTATTCAAACCATCCACAGTCGATAATACTTTGGAAGTAGGTATTGAGGCAAGACTGTTATGAATGGGTCTGTAGTTTGTCTAGGACAAGATGGCTGCAGTGTTCGTGAGTACTCCTGGAATAAGATTCGAGTATTGGATTCAACACACACTCATCTGAATCACTTCATGGATTCTATCACGAGTGATTGTGAGATGATAATATCTTATATTCTTGAAATGGAGCCATGTGAGTTGTAGTTGCAAGTCGGTTGCACATTGACATATGTTAATGAACCAGTAACTTGGATCTTATAAAACATATTGTTGTGTGTAATTTGATGAATAAGTACAAGCTATCGTTTCAGTCGAAGTTTATTCGTTCCTTTTACCCTATGTGGATAAAAACGATATATGTGGGCCCCTCAATGATTTAGTGATGACATCAGGCCTAGACTGATTTGATTTGTTCAATTAGTCAGTCATCATAAATCGGAAATCGGGAAACAACAGATGGACAGAGAGAATGATTATAATCCATGTCTCAGTCCATATGATATTTAGAATGGAGGAATATATGATCCCTTATCTAATGGACATGTGATTGACTAGGTCAGAGTTCAACAATGACTTTTAAGAGCTACGATTGCTAGTCGGTGTTGGAGTCATACTTGCAATAATAGTTACTAGACTTATCCAAGTGGGAGACTATTGGATTAGTGTCTAAGTCCAAAACTATAATTAGTATGTACTTGACACGAGAGTAGCATGGTCCATTTGGGTTGCATATCATCAGGACAATATGATAGGATGAACTTTTGAGAAGAGGTTATTATGGTTTATTAATATATTATAAGTTCTAATATATTAATATGAAATCATATTATTTAATTAGTATTGATCAATAATTAATTTGGAATTAATTCTATGATCAAAAGAGACTAATTAATTATAAGGGGTTGATTTGGTAAATCATTCATTCTTATAAAGTGGACTTATGATCCATAGTTTTTCATGTTGGGCTAAACCCATGTGGTAACCCATGGATACTCCATGGAGGTTTTAACCCATGGAGCATGAGGGATATGAAAAGTCATTAGGGTTTACATGGTGTAACCCTAGTTTGCCACACTATATAAGAACCCCTATAGCTCATGAAATTGGCACTTAAGTGGAATACTAGAGGTCTAGCCAATTTGTGTGTGCAAGGAACTCATCTTAAGTTATCCTTTGTTCTAGGTGTGTTGTGATTCCATTTGAGGCATTCATACTATTGGTGCTAAGATCGTGAAAGTCCAAGTAACAAGCTACAAAGAAAAGGTATGTTATCTAAATTGTTTTATTACCCAAGTATCAAAGTTTTGTATGCAAGATAGGGTAATCCCTTGGAAAGTTCAAGTTTGCATGTATAATAGAGAAAACATAGATCCAAGGTATTTAGGGTTGCATGTACACCTTAGGAGTGTGAGAATGCTCTAAACCCAACATAACTATCTTGACAAGTGACCAAATCTCCTTTTCCTTTTTTCCCAGAACTATTGGAAATGAATTTTCATTCTCTTAAATTCTTCTTTATCTTCGAATTTATTAGCAATTTGATATTAAGCAGCCATAAACATTATCTTGTTTGTTGGAAAATCCAATTGATTGAAATCAGAATTTTCTGTGGCAAAGATCTTCTTGGGAATCTTCTCAAAATCATGCATCTCACTATTGAAGACCTGTGCTTCAGTATATTCATAACAATAGTGTTTCGAAGGATAACCCTTGTCAAGATCAAGAGGATCATTGGCCTTTTGTCGAAGAATGCTTTGTATTTGCCTCTGCTTCTCCATCTCTTTTTCTACTGCTGCTTTCTTTTCTTCTATAGTGGGTTCAGTAGAAATGCCTTTGCCTTTGCCTTTGTTTTTCAACTCTTCTATTGATGGAGGTGGTTTAGACGAACTTGAACCTCCAACTCTAGAACCAATCACAATTCCTTTTGTTAATGGTCTTGTTTTTGTTGTTGTTGAAGTAGCTGTAGAAGAAATCTTTGGTAAACGAAGTATGAAGTTGAGTAGAGACCAAAAAATTTTGCATCATCATCACCTTTCGAAGATCCACTTCCTCCCATGCTGATCTTAGAACCCAAACCCATGCCAACACATATCCCTTCTCCCCCTTGCACCCGTGTGTGAACAGGTGGGGCATTCGTTGGCATCAGATTTACTAGCTTGGCAACCAGAGCTAGTTCATTGTGAATAATAGACTCCAACGAATGAAATTTCTGAGTTAAAAACTCATGAATAAGCAGTGATATAGATGAGGAACCAATCTTCAAAACTAATTCCTTGGGATTATTCACCTGATCTTCTAGTTTACCAAAGCTCTGAACATCAAGTTCATCCTTTTTATCAATATTCGAAATTAAAGACTGATATCACCCCTTGACCACATTCATTACTGCATCAGCTACAAGATCAACTTTGGTATGAAGAGTAGAATAATCATGAGAAACGGTTGCAACTTCCTTCTCCATATCAACCTGGAGTTCTTCAATCTTCAGGCTGACATCCTCACGAACCTTCTTAACATCTTGAATAAACAAGAGATGTCTTTCCCGTGCCATATATTTCAACACTTTAAGCTCATAATTCAGAGTCGAAGATTGAGCTTTGACACGATTCTCATTTTTCCGATCCAGTATCTCCAACTCATTTCGCAACTGATGCTCTTGAGCCTTGAGCAGAACATAAACTTCAATGCCGGACACATGATGTTTACCCCCCGCATCAGCTTGAAGCTATAATAACGAATTCAGCTTCCTATTGAGAATTTTAAATTTTTTTCCTGACATCAACATATGATCAGGAATATTCTCTTCTTTGGGATCAAATTCTATATCAGTAAAAGTACCCATGGATTCACCATCTTCAGTAGTGTCATCTTTATGAACTGTTGTGGGCCTTTCAGTAGGTTGGGATGGAAATATAAAAGTGATGGGTTGTTGTAAAATGTTTTCAAAGGTTGGTGATTGTGTGGATTGAGGTAAAGTTGTTGAAATAGGAATATGGAATGGTGGAAGTGAAACATGTTGGATTAGGTGTCTAAGCCCATAACTATAATTAGTATGTACTTGACCTGATACAAGCATGGTCCTCCATTCGGGTTGCAACTCTCTGGAACAATTAAACAGGATGGATATCTGAGAGATAGGTTATTATGATTTATTAATATATTATAAGTATAATATATTAGTTGAGAAAATCATATTATTTAATTAGTATTGATCAAAAATTAATTTGGAATTAATTTAGTGATCAAAAGAGACTAATTAAATTGACGGGGACTGATTATGTAAATCAGTGAGACATATGGTTTGGGCTAATGATCCATCGTTAATTTGTAATGAGCTAAGCTTATGTGAAAGTCCATGAAGTATTAGTGCATATAAGTTATGGACCACAAGCCTAAGTGTAAGAATTAGGGTTTGCTTATGACTCTTGGAATTCTACACTATATATGTATTCCTCTAAAGCCAAAAATTGCGCACTTTGTGTTCCTAGAAGCCCTAGACGATTTTTGTGTCTCCAAACCTCTCTCTTAAGTTCCTCTTCTTGTTCTTGGTTTGTTGTAAGACATTTGAGGCATCACACTTGAGGTGCTAGGCTCTTGAAAGGCCAATATCTACAAGCTACAATTAAGAGGTATTCTTCTAACTTATTTTTATGATTCATATGTCAAATTGTATGCTAGTTGCAGGCTTCATGCTTTGGATAATTTTGTTGCATGTATAACTAGAGAAAACTTAGATCCAAAGCTATTAGGGTTGTATGTGCACCATATGAGTGTTATAGTACATAAATCCCAACAGTGGTATCAGAGACATGGGTGTTTTCTGTTATTTTGATGCATTGCTTAATTGTTCAAAGCAAGAAAAATTGTTTTTTTGGAATCTGCATGATAACCAGGACGTGGTCAAAGTTACCATGACGTGGTGATTGTTCAGTGGACGATTTTTTCAGTTTTTTGGTCAAGTTTTGGATAAGAATCATTACCACAAACTGTTTTGACTATTAAAAAATTGTTTTTGTGATAAGTTAATGATTTCCATCATCCAAAATTAAAAAGACAATTATCAAATTTTAAGATAATCTTTTGATTATATGATAATTTGATTATTTGTATTGTTTGATTAGAATTGTCTTGCAATAAGATTTTAATTAGGTCAAATTGGTAAATGATAAGTTATATGTTAATTGTCACACCCCCAAACCTGAACGGTGGAAACGTTCGGGGGCAGAGGACGTCATGTACAATATCATATCAATGCATAATAGTAAACAACCAACAACATCATCCATTGCATTAATAGTATAATTTAATACAAGTATGTTCTACGTATTGTTTGAAAGACACCCAAAATATAAATCAAAATAAAAGACGAGTCTTGAACACGCTCCGTCTTCTCAAAAGCCTGGTCCATATGTACCTTCTACTCGTGACCTGAGAATACAAGTTATTTTGAAAGAGTAGATCATCGTTAAAGCTAGTGAGTTCATAAGCATTTTAGTGTCATTGTTTTGTATGAAAGTTTTTGTAAATGTTTGTTGTAAATTTTTTTAATTATTTGATGTAAATGTTGTATCTCCTAGAAAATCCTATATTTTCAACTTTATTATGAAATGTAGTCTGCTACCAAGACCCGACTGTTCTGAATATTTGTTCTTTTGTAAAAGTGAGTGTTATTCCCAAGTACAACTATCATTACCAAAATATGGTTTACATTGCTGTTTATGTGAGAAGATCACAATGTGAATGTAATGGGAAAATAAAGATGTACTTTATTATTGTATATAGTAACTACCATTTTACTAACTACCTTAAACAAATTTGTTTAATTAAGGTAAAATGTGATATGATTGTACCCATACTTTATTGACTAGTAAAACACGACGTTCGAAGACGTCGAAATGGTATGACATTCGTCACCCGTAGACCTGCAGGTCCCACTGTAGCTAGCAGCAAGGTGTAGGATGGTCAATCCCGTATAGATCTATACACAAATTCACGCTCTCCCTCTAGGAGACTCTAGTTACAAAACGTGACACAACAGTATATTGCCATGCCATGAAGCAGTGGATCACATTAATGTTATAGTATTCTTGTATTTGTATAGTATGTTCTATCTGTTCTAGTGTATTGTATGTTCTCTTTGTATAAAATGTTCCTCCCTGTTTCTCATTATAATATATTCTTTCTGGTTCTTGTTATAGTATTTTTTGAACTGACTCATGTATGAATTGAATCTTGTATGTTTCATTGTACTAGAAATAGTGAGTAGTACTTCTCTAAACTATACCTATTATAGTTTACTAGTAATGTTGTTTGAATGACTGAGTATGTTTGTACATTTTTGCTAACCAAAGGTGTTGAACTGATGTAAGAAATTTTATATCTATACACATATACTTAATATATAACTAAGATTCAAACGACCCTTGGACAAACAACCGATACCTTACGTCCACAACAAAACAAGGAACATGAAATAAAGTGAGTTATCAGTCCTAAGCCCTTTCAACCTCATTTATATAACTTTATCTATATAGACATGATTTTGACAATATATAAGTTTAAAAGAGTTTGATAAAGAGTTTTAACCATTTGAATGGTTATAGATTACTTGATATCAGTTTATAAATTGTTTTGAAATAGTTTGTTTGATAACATGGTTTGAAGTATAAGAGATCCACTTGTTTTGATAGTTATAAATCACATGTGATTGATTATACAACTATATGGTTTTCTACTTGTATTCCCCCCCCCCCATAAAAGCATTTAAAATCCTTTAAAAGATAAGTTAGGGGTATGAACTCACTTGGTAAGTGGTGAATCGGGCAACATTTCGTTTCTAGGAATGATATTTCTTGACATAACCGCGGGCTTCTGGTGAAGAAACGAGCTTCATGCGAGCAACACTTCGACTGGAAAGGAGTTAGTTTCTCGGGAGATTCGAGGCGTCGAGACTCGCGTTGTGTGCTAGAGGTGTTACCGGGGCTTCAAGGTGGTTTAGAGGGGCTTAACAGTGTGTAGAAGTAGGAGAGAGGATGGATTTCAGTAACCAAAGTCAGAAGGCCTCGATTTCTATATATAGGCTAAATTTCGAAACTCACATCGTGAGTTTTGCATAACTCATGTCGTGAGTTTTGCATAACTCACGTCGTGAGTTTGCACCTGATTTGCTCATGGCTTGTGTCATCCGTCTACTTGCTCTGGAAGGGTCAATCAAACTGTTCATGTCGTGAACATTGTACTCACGACGTGAACTCTGACATATATCAAAGTTTGTGCCCCGAACTTCAAAAATTCATATCTCTCGTATACGAGTTCTGTTTTTGACGTTATTTATATCCACACGTAGGTGAGATTATGCTCTACAAATTTTGTTTAGACTCCTTCGGCTAATTTTGAATTTATTTTTAATATTATAATTTTAACAGGTCGGGACTGGAAAAGTCCGTTAAAAATCCATAACTTCTTTATTCGATGTCCGTTTTCGTCTGTCTTTTTACCATTGCACTACTATTTTCGAGATCTTTGATTCTCATTTAGATTGTGTCGATTAAAAGTCGTTCGATCTCTATTTCGAGTTTTTAGTTGTCTACTATTATATTTGAAACTCTGAAAAATCATAACTTCCTCATACGAAGTCAGATTTGGATGTTCTTTTTTTGTACGTTTGCGGTTTAATGATATCTACGACTTTCATTTAAATACCTAAGGCTAAAAAGTATTTTACTGAAATTTTGCATTTTATGCTTAACAGTGTTTTACCGGTTTTGTCACGGATCTTTGGTTGGTCATAACTTCTTCGTTATAACTCGAATTATAGTGTTCTTTATATTTCTGAAAACCTTGTTACGATATATATCCCTTTATACGTCCCAACTGATATTTTTGAACATTTCATATTTGACGCTATTCTTATTATTTAAAAAATAGGTTACAATACTTGACTTTAGATCGTTACATTGACTTGAAAAATATCGGGTTGTTACAATAAATGTATTAGTTTAAATTTTGATCTAAGTGTTTTCATGAAGAGATTCATCACTTGTCCTCAAGTTATGAAATATGAAAAGTCTTATTCATGAAACTTCAAACTCTTGAGGTTATGGAATTACAAATGTCCTCAAGTTGTGGAACTTGGAATGTCTCATTCATTAAACATTAACTCCATAAGTTATGGAACATAACAGTTTTGAAGAGTTTCAAAACTTTCCCTCAAGTTTTGGAATTTTAAAGGTTTAATTAAAAGGTTTTAATTTAAAATATTGAATTCTAAAACATCTAGTAACAGAAAGGTTTCAAAAGGGTTCATAACTTTAAAAATTAATTAAATAGTTTTTAATTTTGAATTTTTATAACCTTGATGCTTTGAATAGTTCAATTACACCTTATGGAGTTTATTAAATTGATTAAAGTGTTTAATTAAAAGAGAATTAATAAATCCATAATCATATGGTTTAAAGTTAATTAAAGTAAGAGTATAATTGATTAATAGATTAAACCACCCAGTATTTTAAAAGTGTAAAATGCACCCTTATACTATATAAAAATAAAAGTTTAATATATTATATATGTATAAGAAAAAATTCAGTCTTACCGTTAGTAGTCGTCATTCACGAAGCTGGTCTATAAGGGGTGTTTAAGGAAGCGGCTTGTAAAATGACCGATATTGGGTATCCACTCTTACCCACCGCACGCTTGACCTGTCGAGGGTCGTTAGCCAAGCGGGTTCGACATGACATTTAAATCCTCATTAAAAGTATAATGAAACATAAAGTAACTAAACACTTTATAAATCCTCATTAAAGGCACTGGTAAAGCAAATTTGATTGGAAGATCTACTTCCCAAACATCCATGGACATTGACAATGGTGACATTGGAAGTCTAGAAACGTCTTCTCTTCCCAATGGAAAGGGATTGTCCAAGGTCAAATCATTTGACCAAATGGAAAATAGAAAGGCTAAGTCTGAGATTGTCCCATGTACCATTCCAGGAGATTCTCTTTGTTTCTATTTCCAAAAGAAGGTGCATTGGATATGAAGCTATCGTGTCCACCTGAAAGATCGCAAGGATAGTAAAGTTAAAATGTATGACTCTGCTTCAGGTAAGTCCGCTATCTAACTCTATTAAGTTCCTATTTCTAGATTCTTAGTACATGATGTGATAATATTACATTTTGATGTTTTGAAGGATCGAAGAAAAGAAAGAAAGCTTAAAGAAAGAGCAGGCTGAGTCTGATCGAGAAGAGATGGATTTTGATCACATGATTCGTTGATCAGAATTTTGAGCTGATGCTTAGGAGTGATGATAGATTGCTTAGGAACATTTAGAAACATAGTTTTCATATGTACTTTCATTGTAAGGAAAGGTTTTCCACATTTTATAAATAAAGAAAATTTTTGATTTTTTCTTATTTTATATTTCCTTGCAATGGCATTTGTGAAAATTGATGTTTGTGTGTTTCTATTTTTATCAATACGGATTTGATTCATTCGTTTGTGGTAGTGTAAGAAATTTACCAAATAAGGAAAGATTCTTATCACCCAAGTTTCAATTGGACAGAAATTTGGAATCATGCAACTATTATTGTGTGATGAATGAGATTTTTCATCTTCGGAAAATTAAGACTAATTACTTATTCACATATAGAGGTGAGTCAAGCGAAGGGCTAGGGGATCTAGTACATATTGTTGTGTACTGATCCGGTCCACCACAAAGAACGATAAGACTATTCGTCATGATTTACTAAAAGATTAGTGAATATGATTATGCTTAAATGATTAAGTGTAATTCTAAATCATTGAAAAAGTTTCAATGTATAGTCGAACGAATAAGAAGAATCAATTAGGCAAAAGATAAAAGTTTCTCCAATCTGAAAGGAAAGGAGAGTACTTTAGTATCAGGTTTTATGATAATCCTATTGATTATGGAACCATGTCACAATTGATCCTCTAAGGACACCTTAGTACACTTGTATGGCTAAGAAGAGGAATCGGGAATTGTAACGCCCGTAGATCTATGCTAGTCAAATTAGAGATAATAGGGGTCGAAAACAACTTTTCAACAAAACATTATTTAGAATAAATAATCTTAACCTAGTTGTAGAATATGTCTCAAGGGTTCCGTACATATAAATAACACCGAAATCCGAGTTATAACGAAGAAGTTATGGCCCGTCAAAGTTTTACGGCAAAACCGGCACGACACTAGGAAGCGTAAATAGTGAGTTTATGATAGAAGACTTTTTGGACTTAGTAATATAAACCAAAGTTGTAGTATGCATTAAACTAAGAACATCCATAAAAAGAACGCCCAAATCTGACTTCGTATGAGGAAGTTATGGTTTTTCGAAGTTTCAGCTTAGCAATGTACGACTTGGAAACTCGAATTTTAGTTCGAGCGGTTTTTAGCCTACGTGAACTAAATGAGAGTTGAAGATCTCAATAATAGGAACTCAACGGTAAAAAGACAGACAAATATGGAGTCCGTGTGAAGGAGTTACGAATTCTTCGCGGTCATTTAATAGCCTAAACTCCTCCTACTTTTAAATTTAAGATCAGTCACGAATTAGCCGACGGAGTCTATACGAAAGTTATAGATCTTGTTTTTACCTATGCGTGGATATAAAGAACATCGAAAATAGAGCTCGTATGAGAAAGTTACGGGGTTTAGAAGTCGGTAGGGTGCTATACGAAATCGGGTGGCGTGGCTGAATATGGGCCAAGGCTTTCTCCCCAAGGCAAGCCACCAGAAGGTGACATGTGGCATGGACTCGACGAGTAGGAGGAACTAATCGACGAGTAGAGCTATTTTCCAGCCTTTAAATAGAGGTGTCGGGTTCCCTCATTCTCTACACCATTCCAACCTCTTATTTCTCTCTCTAAACTCTCTCTCTAGCCCCCAAAACCCCCCTAAGCCTAGGTAAACCCCCTAGCACCCGAAGGAAGCCCTGTGGCTCCGGAAGCCCCGAAAAAAGAGCCTTTTGGCTCAGGAACGCTGCTCTAGCGAAGCCCGGTTTTCGAGAAAACCCGCTGTAAGTGAGCTACGCCTAACTTATCTTTAGTATAGCTTATGTTTCAATATAGTAATGTTATTAGGAACTTATAATGAGTATTTGGGCTATTATTATGAGTTATATAAGTGTCATTATAATATCTTTTTAACCACTCGCGGTACGGGGAATCTGGTTTGGAGGGCCGCTTGGGTTGTTGGATTTAAGAAGTGCTATATGCCAAAATGGTCGTGCCCTCCGGTGTTTTATGTCTAGCCCCTGTCTGTACATAGTGGGTGAAGAGTATTGTTTAATGCTTATATAATAGTAATAATAGTTAGACTATTAATTAGTCTCGGCGAATATTAGACTAAACTCTAATGGTAATGATACTAGGTTCTGTCAAAGGAGTTGTTTAAAGTAAACGAAGTGTTGTCCAAGTACTGAGTCACCACCTTATCAAGTGAGTGCATAGTTACTTTCATCTTACACATAGATATGAAGTATTTTTTATGAATTACGTGCTATGTGTGTATACTGTCTAAATACTTGCTGTCTATGTTAGATGAAACAATTTCATACATGTTTTAAATGATTTAAACTGTATATGTATTTTATATATACGAAAATATTGGGTAAAACATGGGTAGATGAAATAGTTGATGTGAAATAAAATGATGAGAGATAGGTGATGATAATTACGTGAGGAGAAATAGGTGATGATGAATCGGTGATGTAGGATGAAAGATACTATAACCTTGCCCGACAATTTGGAGATGTAGTCATCTACCAGAGTATAGATGGCGACCACAGACTATTATAGATAAACCCGTGGAAACACCAACATGCTCATAACCTGTAGGTGATGAATTATGAGTTGAGTCGATGTTGTAACTACGTATTCATGTTATGATACTCTAAACCTTACTATGAATTACGAGTTCAGGCGATGTTGCAACTACGTATTCATGCGATGATACTCCAATCCTTACTAGGTGCGTATTGAGGGAGTAATCCCCGAACCATTATTGTCTGTGTGATGTAGGCGATGATCCTTAGGAAAAGTCCTTAGGAACGAACATATAAGGAAATGCGATGTAAAGAGATGAGAGGTAAATACGATATAGGAGATGAACCTTAAGGTAATACTTTAGGGAATATCAAATGAAGATAGTGGGGATGGGTAATAGGGTTAATTGTTTGACATGTATTATGTGAAGAAACAAGTTAACTATATTATTGTGTGGGTGAAAACCCTATGTACTCACCAGGTTTCCCAACCTTACCCACTCAGTTTATTTGTATCACAGGTGTTGATATGAAGTCACATTGCACTGAGAGATTAAGGGGATATAAATCACTAGTGATAATAAATGTAACATCTGTTTATGCTTATGTTTATGTATTGACAATGACATCCCAAATGTTTTAATATGAATAAAAATAATTTTCTTCGGAAATGCTTTGATAACATATTTATCATGTTTTACTGGGAACAAATTCCACAACATTTTTTTATTAAAAGAGGTACTATGATTTTTATAAAGCATAAACAAAATCGGTCTTTTCTGGCCGTGAAAATGGGGATGTCACAGGAATCGTTGAAATGGTTAAATCAATTAAGGTGAGTCATACTTCGTTCCAAGATCAAGTCTTAGAGTCATACTCCAAGATTGTACATTGAGTGACATATCCTAAGTAGGATTTGTAACACATCATGAAATATGGAGTAGAAAAATTTTCATACTCATGCACATTTTTATTGGCAGTTGTGATGTTTAGATAAGACAAAGACCAACTAAGACTAATTATATGAAGTGTCATTCTTGATAGGTTTCCGCACTAACTCTTGGATATTTGTTTGTCAAGGAATGTTTCTTGACAGAGAATATTATATGTCAAGAAGTCAGTGGGAGTCTTAAAGATCTTGAAAAGTTTCAGGAAATAATCAAGAATAAACCTATTATGTATCACTAACTCATGATTTGAGGTTCGTAACCTATCGTGTTTGACACATTCTTGTTTCTGTGCTCATTCCAGTTAAAGTTGACTATGTATGTGAGTTCTATGAGCTCTCAATTGTTTGCATAAGGTAAAGCACCTTGATCAGTGAAAGTTCATTGATCAGTAAGGGTGATCTCAACAACTTGGAAGACATGGTAGGCCCTTGTGCTACCAAGTGGCAAGAAACTAATATTAAGTAAGTACAATCCATGAGGATTTGATTTTGTCATAAACCTTGTCTAATGATAATGGTTGGAAATGACAGTTTTCACATGGATAGAAACACATACTCCATAAAATGTAAGTTTCATAAGGTTTCACTCCAATTCATAAAAATCATTATGAGGAAACGATTTCACTAAGTAGGTTTTAAGGAAATAGCAGTTGTGTTCATTATGTTCTCAAATTCGACTATGATTATGGCATCCATCTTCATAGTTCGAGTTATGAGAAATGGAAAACAGTTTGAACATTTGGAACATATTGCTGTAAGTTTTGAAATAGTTTAGACACACATATGAGCTTTCTTATAAAAGGTATATGAGCTTAGATAAAGGCTCATCAAAGCATCTCGTATCAGAAATCTGAACTTTGGAAAGAATATAATTATCATAATAGTGGGATCATGATTATTATGTTAAGTGTTCCAGGTTAGCAATACTGGTTATAGGAAACAAATGTTAAGAATTTTTGCAAAGTAGCAAAATTTGAAAAAATTGTTTTGCTATAGTCATGGAGAGGATACTTATGCTTTATTTCAGATTTAAAAGTTTAGATTGAAGTATTAATCAAACATAGTCATGGATATATATGAATATCATGTTGAAATGCTTCAACATTGGAAATTCTATATATATGGAAATATTATAGCAAAAGACTGGTCAAGTATCGTGTCTTTATGTAAGTCATTATGAATCGTATCCCATATGTTTCAGGTATAGGATCGATTGCATATGCTATAATATTCTCGTGTTCTAATTTTCCAAATGCCTAGAGCATTAAGAGGGAAAAAGGACTAGAACCGGATATGAATAAAGTGGTTAAACAACTGTCAAGGAAAATCTAAGGTTCGCCAAGGATTGATCGCTTATGGGCAGATGGAAGTATAGTAATGAATGAACCATATTGACATTATTATGAATAGATAGGATTCTATTAATAATGAATTGTCGTACGGCGAATATGGAAATGTTTCCATAATGGGAGTTAGATATTAAGAGTCTATGTGAAAGTTAGATACTTTTATGCAAGAAGGATGTTTAAAGTAATGTACTTTGAAATTGAGACTTCACTTCCATGGAATTATTCTTGTAACAGTATCCAAAGGAATACTTTGTAATATCGTTGGCAAAGTATCTGTGACTTTTGTACCTCGACATTACGAAAGGAATCATTGCATAAATGTTTAGAATCTGACACATTCTAATAGTGGCAATAATTTGGTATTCTTAAATTTGTGATAAAGATTTGGAGTTGTGAAATGAGTTTCATTAAAGATGTATTCAATTGATCTATTTCACAAACAAAGGACCATAGGTAAACATAGTGTGCACGCTTGGAGCATGGGATAACTATTGTTTTAATTCAAGTATAGTTGATACATCAAAACATTATACAATGGATAATGTGTAATCAATATGGTGATTAAATAAAAGATGTTTTATTTATATTCAAAAGTTTTAAGACCATATTGAATTGGATTATTCCTGTGTTTCACATTGCATGTTTTGACTTCCCGAATAATAAAATTATTCAAACTATCCACAGTCGATCATACTTTGGAAGTAGGTATTGAAGCTAGACTGTCATAAATAGGTCTGTAGATTATCTAAAGGTGTTTAGACATAGCACAAGTTTGTTGTAGTATTCATGAGTACTCCTGTAATAAGATTTAAGTATTGAACTAAACCCACGGTCATTTGAATCACTTCATGGATTTTATCACGAATGATCATGAGATGATAATATCATATATTCTTGAAACGGAGAGATATCAGTTGCAGTTTACAAGTCGGCTGCACATTGATGATATGTAAACGCACCAATAACTCGGTGTTATAAAACGTATCATTGTGTGTGATTTGATGAGTAAATAGAGCAAGCATGTGAGTCGAAGTTTATCCGTTCCTTTTACCCTAAGAGGGAAAAAAGCGATATCTATGGGCCCCTTGATGATTTAGTGATGGCAACCCTAAGCGCTTGGCCAAGCCAGGACTGATTTGATTTGTTCAATTAGTCGGTCTTCATAAATCGGAAATTAGGAAACAACACATGGACATCGAGAATGATTATAATCCAAGTCTCATGTCCATACGATATCTAGAATGGAGGAATATATGATCCCTTATATAATGGACGCCTTACTAATAAGATTAGAGTTCGAGAACAATCTTTTTGAGAGCTACGATTGCTAATCAGATTTTGAAGTCGTACTTGTAATTATAGTTATTAGACTTATCCAAATGGGAGGCTGTTGGATTAGGTGTTTAATCCCATAACTATAATTGGTATGTACTTGAGCCGATACAAGCATGGTCCATTTGGGTTGCAACTCTCTGGACAATTTGATAGGATGGATATTTGAGAAAGAGGTTATTGTGATTTATTAATATATTATAAGTATAAGATATTAATTGAGAAATCATATTTTTAATTAGTATTGCTCAAGAATTAATTTGGACTTAATTTAGTGATCAAAAGAGACAAATTAAATTAACGAGGACTAATTATGTAAATCAGTGAGACATATTGTTTGGGTTAATGATCCATGGTTAATTTGCAATAGGCTAATCTTGTGTGAAAGTCCATGAAGTATTAGTCCATATAAGTTATGGACCATAAGCCTAAGTGTAAGAATTAGGGTTTGCTTACGGCTCTTGGAATTCTACAATGTATATGTATTCCTTTAAAGCCAAAAATCATGGACTATGCGTTCCTAGAAGCCCTAGACGATTTTTGTGTCTCCAAACCTCTCTATCTCAAGATCCTCCTCTTGTTCGTGGTTTGTTGTAAGATATTTGAGGCATCACACTTGAGGTGCTAGTCTCTTGAAAGACCAATATCTACAAGCTACAATTAAGAGGTATTCTTCTAACTTGCTTTTATGATTCATATGTCAAATTGTATGCTAGTTGTAGGCTTCATGCTTTGGATAATTTTTTTGCATGTATAACTAGAGAAAACTTAGATCTAAAGCTATTAGGGTTGTATGTGCACCATAAGAGTGTTATAGTACATAAATCCCAACAAAACAGTGGCATCAACAACTGATGTTTCGAAAGAGGAACAAATAACAAGAGTAGGATTACCTTGGGCTTCTTTCTTCGATACTCCTTCACCAATGTTGACATTTGCATCAATTTGATATGTTTGCAGGGATGCCTGAGGTTTGAACCTCCTCATAAACTGATTCGACATTCAAAACTTTGGGTGGTGTGACAACAGTCTTCTTAGGAGTTGATACTTTCGGATTATTACCTTGATTAATGGTTATGTGCACATAAGATGTTTTCACAGAGCCATCAAGCCCTTCAATCGCCTCGAAATTCGACTTGATTGGAGAATCCCTCGTTGGTGATAGAACACCCATATTATCACCACGAAGTGGTGATTCCGGTACTACTTCATCTTCTAATGAATCTTCAACCACTTTTCTCTTCTTCTTCTTAGAAATTCATTTGGCGATATCTCTGCTCTGCGCTTTTTAGATGCAGGATACACAAGAGTTGGAATTTCAAGAATAACAACACCTTTTCGATTGATTTGTGGCTATGAGTTATCTGAGGTACACCTTTATGAGAAAAATTGTTGGATCTCTCTAGTGAATGACGTGGCCTATGAGCCATTTTCTTTAAACATTTCAAAACACCAGATTTCGAAGGCATAACCTCCTTGGCAGGTTTAGAAGATTCTTCAACAGTTGGCTTAGTAACTTTCTTTGAAGGTTTATTAGACTTGACATCTTTCTTTGGAGTAACCTTTACAACTTTCTCCACTGGCTCAGGACTGGGTTTCGAAGGACTACGCTTAACCTCTTTCTTGGATTCTTTTCTCTTTTTCGATGGACCACCAGTGCTCTTTGGTAATGAAACACCGGTTTCGATCGAAGGATTGATGGCCTTCAAGTATGCCATTGAAATTGAATTTGTGGGATCAACCTTTCGAAGCATCCCAGCCAGAATTGGTGCAACCATAGGAAACATATCCAGATTGTCTTCCACTATTTTAGGATAGTGATACAAGGAAAATTTAACTTTCTGTTCATCTGCAAGGACTGCAATGCCCTCCTTCTCATAAGCATATTTTAAGATCAGGCTCCAATAACGGGCACATGAAATCCCATTCACCAAATTTGTGTTTCCAATACTTTTCACAAACTCTTCCCACAATTGAGTTTCATAATCAACGGGTAAATCATAGTAGAAACCTGCTACCAAGGCATAGGTTTCCAGTTTTGCCTTATCTAATCCAACACTTCGACCCGTCAAGCATCGAAGGTAAACACCAAATAGAAAATTCCAGATACAAGACAAACAGGATTTCTTGAAATCACTTATCTTTGTGAGAACTGGTTGATACCCCATCTCGTTGAACATGTGAAACCATTATTCAGTCGATACCTCATAGAAAGGTTCGACATTAGGGATACTCAAGATCTGAGCAAATAGCTTCTTTGTGAGTTTAAACTTCTTGTCATTGATCATATGGAAGGTAACCACTTTGATCATTTTGCTATACACCGCAGTGTTAAACCAGCAAGAGATAACCATGTCAATGGCACAAAAAAAAGAAGAAAACATGGCCGTTGATAGAATAGAATTTTACAAAGCAACGATGAGTATCTGCAACTCTTCAGGGTATTGAGTAACATCAGGTTGGACTCTGAAATTAGTGCTTTGAATCTTCATGAGTGGTTGAGAGGTAATGTCATAAGTTGTCTAAGATGGATCAAAATTAACATGTGTGGCAGCCATTATTAGGGTTTTAATAGGTTGAAGAAAACAGATTATAGAATGGCTCTTGAATTTGGGGATATTTTGATAGCGTAAAGTTGAAATAAAATCCCCAAAACCCTTTTTATACGTAAGGCCCAATTTAAATTTGAAGCGCTTAGCATTAATTGCTTGCCACGTGTAACCATGAAAACCGGGTTTGTAGCCGTAAAGTTAGCTACGTCTGAAAAGTGATGATCACTTTTTCCTTGAAAACCGCAAAGTAACCAGAACGTCACATCAATCAGTCTGTTCACATGTCCCAATGGGATAAGAACCGTCAGTAAACCTTCGGCATGGAGGCAAGACTCTTTCACTTTTGGGTTGAAAAACAAAGTCATACGCTAGACTTTTTGAAATCATCAACCTGAGTTGGTATTACCCAAAACCTCAAGGATTTCATTGTGTGTATGTGTGCCAAAGATTGAGATGAGATCAAGATAAAAGAATTTAGATCTGTGATGTCAATTAAAAATCGACATAAAGCAGAAGATCCCAGGCAAAGATCGCTTCGTTCTACATCAAGAGAGATGTCGAATAGCTTGTGTATGTTCCCATGAATTACAATCGAATACTTATAGAGCATTATCAAAAGGCTTCTTTTATAAGGCTTCACAGGTGGATAATAATTTCGTTACATATCGTAACTCAATATAATTGTGAGAAATTGTAAACGAAATTACCTCTTTGACCAGTGTAGTCAGTGACAAGTATGGTGAGAAAATTATTTCAAGTAACAAAGAATCGAATTGATACTTAGACGGAAATCATATTCCAAAAAATATGTCTTGGATCTTGTTGGGTAAAAAAGACGTGGGTGTCAAACATTTTAGCAAGACCACACAAAAAGAAAGAAAATGATTTTGAGTATCGAAAAAGGTACAGAAACACATGTTTCGTTACAATCTGGAACATAAATTCCCCGTCAACTCCTTAATGATTTCGAAATTATGGATTACACCTTCATCACGATCTCATGGATCGGGATCATAAACACATATTTTTGATATGTCTAAATCTTGGTTGGTGCGAACCAGTGATCTCTTAGATATATGCCATTGTGTGTGAAGCATTAACTATGAACAGTAACCTCTGAATAGTTTAATGAGAATTTGACATCACTTGTGATTATGACAAATTTAGTCCAGGGACACTATTCGCATCTAGCATGCCTAAGCCCGATAAAATCCTTAGAAAAGTTTTCTCATCCAATGGTTTTGTGAAAATATCAGCAAGCTGATCAGTAGTTTTCACAAAATGAACTTTAATGTTACCTTCCTCAACATGATCTTTGATAAAGGGGTAGCGAAGTGCAATGTGTTTTGTCTTCGAATGTTACACATGGTTATGGAAGATGCGAATTGCACTTTGTGAGTCACAATACAAAAAAATTTTCTTCATGTTTATTGCATAATTACGTCGTTGAATTTGAATCTAAATGATCTGAGAAGTGCAAGCAGCAGCAGCAACATACTCTGCTTTTGCTATGGAAATCAAAACACATGTTTGTTTCTTTGTTTTCCATCTCACTAGCTTCCCATCCAAAAGTTGACATCCACCACTTGTGCTTTTGCGATCAAGTTGATGACCACCCAAGTCAGCATCCGAAAATGCTTGAATGAAAAATCATGTTTTCGAAGGATACCATAACCCTAACGAAATTGAGCCTTTGAGATAGTGCAAAATGTTCTTAACCACTGTGAGATGGGGTTCTCTGGGATTCAACTGTTACCTAGCACAATTACAAACAACAAAAATTATATGAAGTCTACTAGCTGTTAGATATAATAATGAGCCAACCATGCTTCGGTATAATGTGAGATCAACAGCCGACTTATCCAACGAAGGACCAAGTCTTGTTCCAACTGCCATCGACACACGCAACTTTGAACTATTCGTCACACCAAAATTGTGTAGTAGATTTCGAGAGTATTTCTCTTGATTGATAAATATGCCTTCTTTGCTTTGACGAATGTTTAACCCTAGAAAATTATTTATTTTGCCCATCATGCTCATCTGAAACTGGCTTTTCATCATGTTCTCAAATTCCTTCGACATATTAGGATTAGTAGAGCCAAAAATAATATCAACATAAATTTGAACAAGCATGAGATGATACCCAACTTTCTTCAAAAGAGAGTGGGATCAGCGGATCCTTGTTTAAATTTCGAAGATTTTAAGAAATTAGTAAGAGTGGCATACCAAGCTCGAGAATCTTGTTTAAGTCCATAAACAACTTTATCTAACACATAACAATGATCAGGAGATTAAGAATTAACAAAACTTGGGGGTTGCTCGACATACACCGTTTCTTCTAGCACTCCATTAAGAAGGGCACACTTTACATCCATTTGATATACGTTGAAAGCCTCGAGTCATCCGATTCATTCATAATTGGTTTTTGTTCAAAACACTTTTCAACTCTCTTGACATAATGATCATCAAAAGTAAGATTAAAGGTTTCTTCGATTTTCCTGGTTTGTTTGTTTAACACCCTGTATGCAACAAAATTTTGAGAATATCCCAGAAATATTCCTTCGTCAGCTTTTGATTAAAACTTAGAAAGATTATCCTTGAGATTCATAATGAAGCATATGCAACCAAAAACATGGAAAAATTTAACATTTGGTTTCCTGTTGTTAATGATTTCATAAGGGATTATATTAAAACGACAATGAATTAAAGATCGATTCTGAGTGAAACACGCTGTTGAAACAGCTTCAGCCCAAAGATATTATGGAAGATTCGCATATGTAAGCATGGTTCTTACTGCTTCACAAAGAGATCTATTCCTCCTCTCGACAACACCCTTTTGTTGAGGTTTGTAAGGAGATGGAAAATTATGCGAAATTCCTTTGTCAGTTAAGAACTAATCAAGAACTTTGTTTTTGAACTCTGAGCCATTGTCGCTCTTGATCTTTCGAGCCTTTTTCTTTAAAATCACTTCTAGGTGATTGATAAACACAATCATTGCTTGAGCTGTTTCTGATTTTTGTCGAAGAAAATATACCAAAGTAAACCTGGAAAAATCATCAACAATAACCAAAATGTACATCTTATTGTTGAGAGTTTCAACAGTCGAAGGACCACAAAGGTCAATATGAAGAATTTCCAAAGGTTTAACAATCTTTGAATCAATGACAATCTGATGACCTTGTCTATGTTTCTTCCCTTGTTTACAAGCTGCACATAAAGTATCATTATCAAATTTTAATACAGGCAAACCACAACCAAGATCATTGATGACCAGTTTATTAATAATCTTGAAATTCAAATGAGAAAGTCTTCGATGCCATAGCCAGCTGATGTTTGATGATGCTTTTGAAAGTAAGCATACTGAGGGAACACCTACAATAGGTTTGATGTTAAGAGCAAACACATCGCCTTTTCTTTTTTATTTGAGCAAAACTTCCTTTGTGTCTATGTTCGAAATCACACATCCTTCTTCATTAAACACCACCTGATTGCCAATGCCCACAACAAGTTGCGAAACACTTATCAAGTTATGTTGAAGACCTTCGACATATGTTACTCTGTTAACAGTAAACTTGCCATTCATTACTTTTCCATATCCTTTGACTTTGCATTTGTTATTCATCTCTTCTGTCAATGGTGGTGGTTTAGATGTACTTGAACCTCCAACTCTAGAACCAATCACAATTCCTTTTGTTAATGGTTTTGTGGTTATTGTTGTTGTTGTTGTTTTTGAAGTCATTGTAGAAGAAATCTTTGGTAACGAAGTATGAATTTGAGTAGAGATAACCTTCCCAACAACTTTCGCATCATCAGCACCTTTCGAAGATCTTCTTCTTACCATGCTGATTTTCGAACCTAAACCCATGCCAACACCTATCCCTTACCAAATGTAGTTACGATTTAATCGAGTATGAATTACGAGATCAGAGTAATGTCAGAATTAAGAACACAAGATCTAAATATAATCTAGTTGGCTCAATTATGCTTTCAAGGAATACAAAGAAGAAATAGAGAGTACAAGATGAACTGAAAAAGTCCTCTCTAACTGTGACATCTCCTAATTTCTCGGCCAGAAAAGACCGATTTAATTTATTCTTTATAAAATAAAATAAGAGAAATCCTTTTAAAAGATGTTGCGGAATTGGTCCCCAAAACAAAACATGATAAAAGTTTAGCAAAACCTTTCTTTAAGAAATGTATAGTTTCATTTCATATCAAAACCTCGGGATGTCATGTTCCGATACAGATCAAAATCATAAACAAGACATTATAAGCCTTTCAATAGTTATTTACAACTACTGGCCTATAATCCAAAAATCTCTCGTCGTCCTCCGATTATGCTCAGGGTGCACTACCTGTAACATATAAAGCTAAGTGGGTCAGGCTTGGGAGCCTGGTGAGCATATAGGGTTTTCAACCCACAGTAATAATAAACTTATTAAGTTCACCAATCAACAATAACCCTGATTACCTGTTCCCGTTATCCTCACTTTACGTCCCTAAACACTTATCACAAGGTACCTAGCCTAAAGAATATCATCGGGATGGACACTACTGCTAAGGGGTTTCCTCAGCCATACATGTCCTAAAGGCAACCATGAGGGGGATGGAGTACAACGAATGAAGACTCTTAGTTCATTACACCTACTGGTTGCGGGCCTGCCAGTGTTCCACTGGACTGTCTAGAAAGTCTGTGGTCGTCATCCAAACTCCGCTAGATGACTGGATCTCAAATCACATCGAGGCCTCTCATCACTTTTATTTTATCACACATCACTATCTACCCATGTTTTACCCAACATATTAGTAGATACAAATACATATACAATTTAAAACTTGTATAAATAATCAATTCAACAGTCACCACAGTTAAACAATTAATATAATTACACGTAGCACGTATTTCATATAAAATACTTCATATCTAGGTGTAAGATGAAGGTGACTATACAGTCACATGATTTGATTATAATCGGGGAGGAATTCGTTTCCTAAAACGATCATTTCTAATAAAACCGGGAGTTTTATTAAGAAACCGGGCTCTGCAAAGGTCGGGCTTTGAAATCGAAAAGATATATTTTCCGGGCTTCTCGGGCACTTCGTGGAGTATTCCGGGGGTTATAATCGATATCGGGGCTTTGGGGGATGTTAAAATGAATGAAATATGAGAAAAGGGGTGAAAATGGACAATTTCTTAAAATTATCTGAGAAGGCTCGCAGCCTTCTATTTATAGGGGAGGCTTATGATCGGACGGATGAGAAGCTCCCACGTGGCAGCAGATCTGAAGGGGGAAGGTGGCTTCGCATGCAAGGGGCTCGTTGTCGCCTCCTGATTGGACCGCAGTCTAGTCCGAAGTAGGGATGGTTCGTGGCACTTGCGAGGGTTCGGACGCACGAGGGAAGAGGCACGCGTCGCATTTCTACTGGACCGAACCTCGAACTCGAGAAGATTATGACACGCCTTGCCAGGTGGCATCGGTGAATCAGCCAATTTCTGGACACGCGTCGGATGCGAAGCGAGGACACATGGCCGAAGTCCACGTGTGCGAAATTCCTCGGTTTTGGGGATTTTTCTCGTTTTTCACGCCAAAACTTCTAAAATCCATAACCTTCGCATGCGAGCTCCGTTTTTGACGTTCGTTATATGCACGCGTAGGTAAAATTACGCTCTACAACTTTCGTTTAGACTTCGTCAGCTAATTTTTAATTTAATTTTTATATTATTATTTTTAACAGACCGGGACTGGAAATCCGTTAAAAATTCATAACTTCTTCATCCGACGTCCGTTTTTGTCAGACTTTTTACCGTTGTGCTACTAATGACGAGACCTTCATTTCTTGTTTAGGTCGTGTCGGTTAAAAATCACTCGATCTAAAATTCGAGTTTTTAGCTGTCTACTGCTAAGCTGAAACTTCGAAAAATCATAACTTCCTCATACGAAGTCAGATTTGGACGTTCTGTTTATACATACTCTCGGTCTAACGAACACTATGAGTTTCGTTTAGATTACTAAGGCTAAAAAGTAGTTTATCAAAAACTCACTTTTCACGACATTCACCACCGTGTCGGTTTTGTCGCGAAACTTCGACAGGTCATAACTTCTTCGTTATAACTCGGATTTTGGCATTCTTTATATCTCCAGAATGCTTGTTTCGACCACTACAACTTTATTTAAAGATATCTGCTTTATCTAATATTTATTTTTGACGCTCATTTTTTTTATTCTTAATTAATTAAACCCTAATAATTAATCATAAAACACATAATTCACATAATTCCTTTTCATTTCTTCAAAATGAGTTACAAAGGTTAACCTAGACTATAATGTCAATATTAATGCTTGGGCTAGAAACACGAGCATTACAATTCTCTCCCCTTAGGATGATTTCGTCCAGAGAATCACACATTAGCAAACAAATGCGGGTAGCGACTCATCATGTCACTCTCCGTTTCCCAGGTGAGATTTGGCCCATTCGTATGTTTCCAATGCAGAAGCACTAAATCGACCATCTTGCGTCGCAACTTATTAGTCTTACGGTCAACAATTGCCTCAGGTTCTTCAATCAACCTCTTGTTTTTATCCAACCTTAATTCAGAAATGGGAATTATGTAGGACACATCTCCCGTAAACTTTCTCAAATAACACACATGAAAGTTGTTATGAATACCCTCCAGTTCTTCCGGTAATTCTAGCTTGTAAGCTTGATTCCCAATCTTCTGAAGAACTTTGAACGATCCAATAAACCTTGGACTCAACTTTCCTCGTTTACCGAATCTTATAAGTCCCTTCCATGGTGAGACTATAAGCAAAACCGATTCCCCAACTTCGAAGGTCATCGGTCGTCTTTTCTTGTCAGCATAGCTCTTTTGACGATCTTGAGCTGCCAACATCCTTTCCCTAATCACTTTCAACTTCTTAGCAATCTCATGGACTATTTCAGGTCCCATAAACTGCTTTTCCCCAACTTCCAGCCAACATGACGGCGTTCGACACTTTTCTCCATACAAAGAGTGATAAGGTACCATCTTGATACTTGAGTGGAAACTATTATTATAGGAAAATTCTACTAGAGGTAAGTGTTCATCCCAGTTACCTTGGAATTCTAAGGTACATGCTCTCAGCATATCCTCCAATGTTTGAATCGTTCGTTCCCTCTGACCATCGGTTTGCGGATGGTAAGCTGTACTCAAACACAACTTGGTACCCAATTCCTCTTGTAGACTCCTCCAAAACCATAAGGTAAAATGGTTGTCACGATCGGAGACAATCGTTAACGGAACACTGTGAAGCCTCACAATTTCCTTCATGTAAGAATTTGCAAGTTTATTCATAGACCATTTCTCGTTGGCAGCTATGAAATGCGCACTCTTAGTGAAGCGATCAGTGACCACCCAAATCATGTCATGACCGTTTATTTTTTTGGGCAGTTTAGTCACAAAATCCATGGTGATGTCTTCCCATTTACCCATGGGTACGAGTAAAAGTTCTAGACTCCCATACGGTTTATGATGTTGTGCCTTAACCCTAGCACAAGTTACACACTCGGCCACATACTTAGCAACATCGAGCTTCATCGTCGGCCACAAATAATAGGGCTTTAGATCCATATACATTTTTGTACTGCCAGGATGAATCGAGTACATGGTCTTGTGAGCTTCTTCCATCAGAAGATCTCTTACTCCTCCCGTCTTAGGTACCCAAATCCTATCTTGGAATACCTTCAACCCTTGGTTGTTTGTACCGAATGCTAACGTTTTGCCCAAACGTTCTTCCTTTCGGTCATTTTCCTCTAAAGCTTCCTCTTGAGCTTTCTTTATACTTTCCACAATTGTCGAGACAACTTCAATTGTCAATGCTCTTGGCCTTTTCTTTTCAAGGTTTACCTTCCGACTGAGAGCATCATCAACAACATTTGCTTTACCAGGGTGGTAAAGTATCTCACAGTCGTAGTCCTTGAGTAACTCTAGCCAACGTCGTTGCCTCATGTTCAATTCCTTCTGATTAAAGAGATATTGGAGACTCTTATGATCAGTGAAAAGTTTGCATTTAGTACCATAAAGATAATGCCTCCATATCTTTAAGGCAAATACTACCGCTGCCAACTACAGATCATGAGTGGGGTAGTTCTTTTCATGCTCCTTCAATTGTCTCGATGCATACGCGATCACTTTATCCCTTTGGGTCAAAACACAACCTAACCCAACTCTAGATGCATCGCTATAAATTGCGAAGTCATTAACTCCTTCAGGTAATGAAAGAATCGGTGCTTCACACAATCTCTTCTTCAACTTCTCAAAGGCTTCCTTGTGCTTCTCATTCCAAGCATAAGTAGCTCCTTTGTGGGTCAAAGCTGTTAATGGAGTAGCAATTGAAGAAAAGCCTTGGATAAACCTTTGGTAATATCCAGTTAATCCTAAAAAGCTTCGAATCTCCGTAGGGCTTTTTGGTTGTTCCCACTTCATTACAACTTCAATCTTTGTTGGGTCAACCATTATTCCTTCTTGGTTTACCACATGACCTAAAAATTGGACTTCTTGAATCCAAATCACATTTGGAGAACTTTGCATACAACTTCTCCTTTTTTAGGACTTCTAGCACTTCACGCAGATGCTTTTCATGCTCCTGCTTGCTTTTCGAATAAATCAAGATATCGTCTATGAATACTATCACGAATTTATCTAGGAATGGTTTACAAACCCTATTCATCAAATCCATGAAAGCCACTGGGGCATTGGTTAGTCCGGACGACATAACCAAAAATTCATAGTGTCCATATCTCGTTCTAAACGCAGTCTTTTCGATATCCTGCTCTCTTACCTTTAGTTGATGGTATCCCGACCTAAGATCGATCTTCGAGAAATAGCTCGAAACCTGTAATTGGTCGAACATGTCATCGATCCTCGGCAACTGGTACTTGTTCTTTATCGTCTCTTTGTTCAGCTCTCTATAATCGATGCACATTCTCATGCTCCCGTCTTTCTTCTTTACAAATAACATAGGGGCTCCCCAAGGCGATGAACTAGGTCGAATGAAACCTTTGTCCAATAACTCCTGAAGTTGTGTCATAAGTTCTTTCATCTCGGTTGGTGCTAATCGATATGGTGCTTTTGCTATCGGCGTCGTTCTTGGTAACAAGTCGATATGAAATTCTACTTGTCGATCAGGGGGCAATCCGGGAAGATCTTCGGGAAAGACTTCCGGATAATCACACACCGCCGGAATATTCTGCACCTCCTTCTCTTCCTTCTTAGCATCGATCACGAACGCTAGATATGATGTACATCCCTTGGCCAAACACTTTCTGGCTTTCATTAGGGAAATGATTCCAGAATTTACTCTGCGTTTGTCTCCATAAACCATAAATGACTCTTTCCCTGGCGGGTTTACTTTTACTATCTTCTTCATACACAATATTTCGGCATCATTGGCACTAAGACAATCCATTCCTAAAACTATGTTGAATCCATTTAACTCGATAGGCAATAATTCCTCGTGGAACTTATTCTCATCCAAGTCAATGAGGATGCTTTTCATATGATGGCTAATAAGTACAAACTTGCCACTAGCAATCTCGACTAATAAAGCATTAACTAGCCTATCTACAGGCAAAGTTAGTTTTCTACCAAATTCATGCGATATAAAGGAGTAATTGGCTCCAGAATCAAACAAAATTTGGGCAGGCAATTCGTTTACGAGAAAGGTACCTGAAGCGACATCGACTTCTTCTTTTGCAGCTTCAAGTGTCATCTGAAAGGCTCTCACCTTCGGCTTTGGTGGTAGATTGGGCTTTGCTGTGTCCTTCCTCTTTGGATAGTCTTTAAAAATATGCCCTTCTTCATGGAACTCAAAACATAACCTCTTGTCGGACGGACACACGTTGGCATAATGCCCAGTCTTTCCACATTTGAAGCAAGTCACCTCCTCACACATTTCCCAGAGTGCTTTTTCTTGCACTTCTCACACCATTTCACTTCACCTCCTCCTCCTCTAAACTTCTTGGACTTAGAAAATTTTCTTTTCTTGTTGGAACCTGAAGTTCCTTCAAATTTTCTCTTTTCACCAACTTCTGCCCTCTCCAGACCCTTCTCTCTGATCTGAACCTCAACATTCTTAGCAGCCCAGATGGCGGCTTTCAAAGTGGTTGCTTGCTTAACCATCGAACCAAAGTCCGTTGGTAATCCAACGGCAAACTTGTTGACCTTAGAGAGTTTAGTTGGAACTAGATGAGGAACAAGCTTCATCTTTTCCATAAAACTAGAAGTGTATTCAGTAACGCTCATCTTTCCCTTCTTTAAATTATGGAACTCATTGTTAATTTCCAGAAGATCCTGCTCAGAGCAGTACTGTAATTTCAGTTGTACCACAAAATCTTCCCAAGACATCTTACTAGCTTCTCCCTTGGGCATCGAATCAACTAGTAACTTCCACCAGCTCAACACACCAGACTTTAACAGAGGAATTGCAAGTGCGGTCTTTTGTTTGTTGCTGCACTCACAACTTTCAAACATCGTCTCCATTTCGGAGATCCAATTCATGACTTCTACCGGTGTCGGACTTCTAGATAGACACGGCGGTTATGATGCCATGAAATCTTTGTATTTTCATCCGCGTCCATCAACTCCTCCATCCTAGTTGTTTTGTCTAACTATCGGTGGGTTGGCTTGACCAAGAGTCTCACTGTAGTTCCCTCTTACTGATTGCCCTTCATTCAATACAGGCTGTTCAACAAGTATCATAGTCTCTTCCTTATGATGTTGTAGTAATCGCCTCGTCTCCTCCATTTGGCGATCAAACATCATCTGCATCATTGCTTGTACCCCAGCCATTGCCATTGGCTCAGGTGCAGCTCCTACAACAGGTACTTGCTCAAGTACTTGAGGCTGAGGCTGTTGATCCCTGTTTCCATTTGCATTTGCAACTCCACTACGAGTTCTTGCCATTACAATCTATATACCGAATAAGGCGAATTTAGGTCTTTATCCTTGTTAGACATTTTAATTCCCTTATCACTCCGAAACGTTTACATGTTAATTCTAATCTCGTAATCATACGCTTAAAATCCTACACATATAAAGTTTCCAGATCTGGTCAGCAACAAACCATAGATCCGAACAAATAATGGCACACATGGCAAAGACATAGCATTTAGCACATAAGGGCATTTTAGGCATCTTTCCTAAAATAAACTAGTGCTCATGTCTAAAATATGGTAGACACTCATCTCACAATCATCACTTAGCATTCTAAGTTTAAGTCTATAAATCCTACAATTTCTTAGTTTGCTTAAACTAATGCTCTGATACCAACTGTGACATCCCCTAATTTCTCGGCCAAAAAAGACCAATTTAATTTATGCTTTTTAAAATAAAATCAGAGAAATCCTTTTAAAAGATGTTGCGGAATTGGTCCCCAAAACAAAACATGATAAAAGTTTAGCAAAACCTTTCTTTAAGAAATGTATAGTTTCATTTCATATCAAAACCTCGGGATGTCATGTTCCGATACAGATCAAAAGCATAAACAAGACATTATAAGCCTTTCAACAATCATTTACAACTACTGGCCTACAATCCAAAAATCTCTCGTCGTCCTCCGATTATGCTCGGGGTCCACTACCTGTAACATAAAATGCTAAGTGGGTCACGCTTGGGAGACTGGTGAGCATATAGGGTTTTCAACCCACAGTAATAATAAACTTATTAAGTTCACCAATCAACAATAATCCTGATTACCCGTTCCCATTATCCTCACTTTATGTCCCTAAAAACTTATCACAAGGGACCTAGCCTAAAGAATATCATCGGGATGGACACTACTGCTAAGGGGTTTCCTCAGCCATACATGTCCTAAAGGAAACCATGAGGGGGATGGAGTACAGCGAATGAACACTCTTAGTTCATTACACCTATAGGTTGCGGGCCTGCCAGTGTTCCACTGGACAGTATAGAAAGTCCGTGGTCGTTATCCAAACTCCGCTAGATGACTGGATCTCAAATCACATCGAGGCCTCTCATCACTTTTATTTTATCACACATCACTATCAACCCATGTTTTACCCAACATATTTGTAGATAAAAATACGTATACAGTTTAAAACTTGTATAAAACATCAATTCAACAATCACCTCAGTTAAACAATTAATATAATTACACGTAGCACGTATTTCATATAAAATACTTCATATCTAGGTGTAAGATGAAGGTGACTATACACTCACATGATTTGATGATAATCGGGCAGCAATTCGTTTCCTAAAACGATCGTTTCTAATAAAACCGAGAGTTTTATTAAGAAACCGGGCTCTACAAAGGTCGGGCTTCGAAACCGAAAAGATAAATTTTCCAAGCTTCTCGGGCACTTCGTGGAGTATTCCGAGGGTTATAATCGATATCGGGGCTTTGGGGGATGTTAAAATGAAAGAAATATGAGAAAAGGGGTGAAAATGGACAATTTCTTAAAATTATCCGAGAAGGCTCGCAGCCTTCTATTTATAGGGGAGGCTTCTGATCCGACGGCTGAGAAGCTCCTAGGTGGTAGCAGATCCGAAGGGGGTAGGTGTCTTCGCACGTGGGCTGCGCATGCGAGGGGCTCGCTGTCGCCTCCTGATTGGACCGCGGTCTAGTCCGAAGTGGGGATGGTTCGTGGCACCTGCGAGGGTTCGGACGCACGAGGGAAGAGGCACACGTCGCATTTCTACTGGACCGAACCTCGGACTCGAGAAGATTATGACACGCCTCGCCAGGTGGCTTCGGTGACTCAACCAATTTCTGGACACGCGTCGGATGCGAAGCGAGGACACGTGGCCGAAGTCCACGTGTGCGAAATTCCTCGGTTTTGGGGATTTTTCTCGTTTTTCGTGCCAAAACTTCTAAAATCCATAACTTTCGCATACGAGCTCCGTTTTTGACATTCTTTGTATGCACGCAAAGGTAAAATTACGCTCTACAACTTTTGTTTAGACTTCGTCGGCTAATTTTTACTTTAATTTTATATTATTATTTTTAACAGAACGGGACTGGAAATCCGTTAAAAATTCATAACTTCTTCACCCGACATCCGTTTTCGTCAGACTTTTTACCGTTGTGCTACTAATGACGAGACCTTCGATTCTCGTTTAGGTCGTGTCGGCTAAAAATCACTCGATCTAAAATTCGAGTTTTTAGCTATCTACTTCTAAGCTGAAACTTCGAAAAATCATAACTTCCTCAAACGAAGTCAGATTTGGGCGTGCTTTTTATACATACTGTCGGTTTAACGAACCCTACGAGTTTTGTTTAGATTACTAAGGCTAAAAAGTAGTTTATCAAAAACTCACTTTTCACGACATTCAGCACCGTGCCGGTTTTGTCGCGAAACTTCGACAGGTCATAACTTCTTCGTTATAACTCGGATTTTGGCATTCTTTATATCTCCGGAATCCTTGTTTCGACCACTACAACTTTATGTAAAGATATCTGATTTTTCTAATATTTATTTTTGACGCTCATTTTTTATTCTTAATTAATTAAACCCTAATAATTAATCATAAAACACATAATTCACATAATATTCACATAATTCCTTTTTGTTTCTCCAAAATGGGCTACAAAGGTTAACCTAGAATATAATGTCAATATTAATGCCTAGCCTAGAAACACGGGCATTACAATTCTCTCCCCCTTAGGATGATTCTGTCCCCGGAATCACAGATTAGCAAACAAATGCGGGTAGCGACTCATCATGTCACTCTCCGTTTCCCAGGTGAGGTTTGGCCCATTCGTATGTTTCCAACGCACAAGCACTAAATCGATCATCTTGAGTCGCAACTTCTTAGTCTTACAGTCAACGATTGCCTCAGGTTCTTCAATCAACCTCTTGTTTTCATCCAACCTTAATTCACAAATGAGAATTATGGAAAGGATCCATCCTTATCTTACTTAATGTTTTGTGGATTTGAAGCCGATGTTGGACTAAAGCTTCTAATCCTAAAATCTACTAAATACATATTTGTAAAATAATTTGAATGTGGCTTAGGTTATCATATGCAAACCCACCAAAAATTAGTTCTCTTATTCTTGTGAAAGCTAAGTTAGTAGAAAACAAGCTTCTAATGACAAAGCAAGTGGGAGGTACATGGAACTTGAAGCAACTCAAGAACCATAACCTTATGTAGTAATGGTTGGCACTAGTTTTAACAATGATTGTTAAAGTTGAATAATAGCTATTCACAAACACAAATTGTTCTCATAGTGGTAGAAATCATCTATGACTTGAGAAATGTGGAATCTCTCATTGATGAGCTTTTATTGATGGTTTCTGGAAAATCCATCAAATACCAAGATGCCATCTCAGATCTCAAATATGATAAATGACTTAGAGTCATGAACATGATATGTAATACATGTATGAGAATCAAGTATGGGCTTGATTAAAATTTATTCTTATAGCAAGGCTAGACGGAGAAAATGATTCTTTTAGAAAGAATAAATTACATAGATAACCATACACATTTAAAACAAGAGTTGTAGTAAATGATTTTCTCATACTCATGTCATTGACAATGATCCTCATCATACTCATGACATTGACTGTGATAAAAACTTTTTCACAAGTAGCAATGATTAGATCAACAAGGATATTATTTAATATAAATTCAAATTCTTAATATGAAATATAGTAAATAGATTTCAAGAAAGACCGCTTTTCTTACTAGACATCTACTGGAAGATATCTATATAGATTATCACGGAGGTTTTCTAAAGCAAAGGTATCCTAAGAAAATATGTAGAGCTTTAGATATACTTGTGGATATAAAGCAAACATCCAAATGTTATAATCATCCTTTTATGCAAAAACCACACGGTGTGTTTTTATATCAAAATGAATAGAACATGTGTGTTTACTAAGAACTAGTGGGAGCATAGTGAAATTCCTAATCTTGTATGAATAAGACATACTTAATCATTTGAAATCACATTCTAACTAAGCAAGGTCGTTTTCACCTTGACTCAGAAAGTGTTTCTAAAATGAAAGGCTTAGGAAGGAGAATATACATTCTTAGAATGTAAAATATATAAGGGATAGATAAAATGAATGTTAAAAGTTTCATATCCTTATACATATGTTGGCAATATCTTGAAAGGGATCAAGACACAAGATTCTTTTGGAGAATTCTTAGCATTTTCATTTGGCAACATTTTGAGCTAGTCTCAAAAGTACATAGCTCATAGTCTTGAACTAGATGAAATTATTTATATTCTATTTTCTTGGAAAATGAATTCATCACTTACGCCATATTATGCATAGGACATGGTATTTAATCACATTGTAAGCATGTCATAGGATACTAATTAAATACATGGTTAAGTAACTGGATGACTAAGAGAGCATTCTAAGAGTACTTTAGAAGAACTAAGAGAGTGTATATGAGACAATCAGTTTAGAAAGGATCTTTATGGAAAGAGCTACATTAGATGTTAATTTCTAAGTAGATATAAATAATTATGAATTATAATTGGATTTTGACATCATTATGGAATGAAGGGTAAGTCTTGTTGGAATGAAGTCCAAGAAAATAATAATGACACAATCTACTACAAAATAAGAATACACTACTTTAGAAGTTGAATTCAAATATGATTTGATGAATGAGATCATTGAAAAACTATGTTGATTTCTGCCATTCACGAATCACATACAAATCTTTGTGACTTCGAGAGTATACTTAATCAAGATAAGAGACTTTATGTCACGAAAGAACACCAATCATATTCTCCAGGATACTTAACTATACTTAGAGTAAAGTGAAGTATGGAGATGATAGTATTCACATAATTCACACAAATTAAATTTTGTTAGATCCATTGATGAAGTCATTCTTTTAAGCCAAATATGAATGGTCACACTTCAGCTATAAGACTTTACTATTCTAGAAATTGGATTTTGATTTGGATTTAATATTTAGATATTAGAACATTATAAAAACAACTATTAGATAATGCTATGATATATTGGGATATAGTTATCACATTAATACTTGTTGTGTTCTATATTAACATGTTTAATCCATGAATAATGTTATTATTCTAAAAGTTCATAGTCGGTTATAATTGTGGGAGCAGTTATGAAGTAAGACTAATATGAATTAGATTGGTTGACTCTCACTAGGTGAAAGTAGGTAAGTGGTTGTTACCAAGTTTCATAGATACTTGTCAGAGAACTGGTATTGAAATGATCCGCATCAAGATCATCTCATGGATCGCTATCATGAATGACACTTAATTAGAAGGTACTATCTTTGTGTCCTTAACACCTGAGATACATATAGGGACTTAAGTGTAGGGAGTACTGTGCTTTGATATGGTCAAATGTTGTTCCTTAACCAGACAGTTATAAAATCCATTTTCAGGTATGGTGTGAACTATGCAAGAGGCTTATGTAGTCAAGATGGGACTTCTTCCTCTTATGTGTTGAGAGTTAGACATCTAAGGCACCTTACTAAAAGCTGAACAATTAATGAGTTTGATCTGGATTTGTATCTCATGTTCAACATGATGTCTATAGCAAAGAGATAATTGATAAACTTAACTTATACACCAGTGTAGCTTTGAGCTTTTGGGGAATTAGGTGTTGATAGAATGGCACAAAGTCGTTTGTTGTTGGGGGCAGTGAAATGTTGCTAGATGCTTACCACTGTCTATATCAGTCTAATATGAGTCTTGCACATGTGGGAGATTGAAAGGTCTAGTATGGTCAAGAATCATATTAAAGTGATATTGTTAATTAACATATGATACTAATGGGTCACACTAACAACAACTTGATACAATTGATTATTTATTATAAATTGGTTTTAATAAATATTCAATAAACTCTTATAAATAAATTGGAATTATTTATTTCTAGGAAATAATAATTTTCATTAGCAAGTAACATTATATATAATTCATATGGTATGAATTAATAAGTCATGCACAACATTTTGGATTGTATAAATTATTTTGTCTTTTACCAAAAAGTTAAAGTTTATATGTTATAAACTTGGTTTATAAAATATAAAGCTTTTGTCTTCTTCCTTTTATTATTTTTCTAAAATAAGAGTCAAAAGACAAGAGTATGGATTTCATGTCTGTTTAATCAAAAGTAATAAAAAGCATGAGAGACATGTAAGCTTTAGGGCATGCTTGTCTAAAGTGGAAGGGCCTAATGGTTAAAGACTTCACTTTAAGACAATATAAATATGAGGCTTCCACTCTTGAATTCGGTGCTTCATTCTTGCTTCCCAAAACCGTAACCTCGTTAAAGGAGGTTACTCTCTGTCTCTCTCTCTCTCTCTCTCTCTCTCTCTCTCTCTCTCTCTTTTCTTCATCTCTTCTTGAAGAGTACTTGTATTTTCATGCCCTCTTTAAGTTCATATTGGTTATGAACTTAAAGCTTAAGGGATTAAGAGTTTATGGACTAGCATCTATATCAAGTTGAGTCATTGATGGTATCTCAAAGGTTCCACATTCTTCATCAACTTCCAAGCCTCCCAAGAGGACCTAAAGAACTATAAAGGTTGTCATTTCTTCACCTCTTCTTTGGTTGGTGTTTAAATCTTTGTACAACCTGCAAAGAGATCCTTAATGGGTATAAAATGTTATGTTATGTTCAAAATTTGAAGTCTTCCGTTGTCATATTTTTCTAGTTTATGAAACTATTTTTGAATTAAAACCTAACATGAACTAGGTTACAACCCGTGGAAATCACGGGTAAAAAATTTATAACATTTTATCAGACTAATAAGGTATAAGTTTTGTTTAGACTTTTATATTAATTATTTAAAATTAATATATATTTATTTGTGTCACATGTAAATGTATAATTAATAACATCTTACAATTTTAGACTTTTTTATGACATACAATAGAAACTATCTTATCATTTTATCCAAATTCATATATGTTGTTATCGGATCACATGTAAATGTACGACAATGATGGTTATAGTAAAAACCAAAACCGAATGTAAATTGTCCAAGTAGAGGTGTATTGTACATGAAATGACAATATACTTTCAAATGTATAGTGTAAATGTATCTCTCTCTCTCTCTCTTTATATATATATATATATATATATATATATATATATATATATATATATATATATATATATATTAAGGAGTGATGTTATAAAATCCTACCAATTTATTTCACCAAAAAAGCAATTTATAAATATACAATTAGTAAAAATAAATAGATAAATTTATTTCTTGGAGGATTGATGGTCTGGAAAAGTCAATTACATATGCCACTCAAAAGACTAAACATTGCATATTTTGACTATGAAAATACTAAATTCCAAAAAAAACAAAAAAACAAAAAAACAAAGTACGCTTAACGTACTCAAGCAGAGTGCAAAAACCTAAATTTTAGGGTTTGGTCCCTGTTTAAACACCTTATGACCTCAAGGCCTATCTCATCACCAACCTCCATTGTCCTAAAGCAGTCCCCTCGAAACCCTAGCCTTCATTTGTGAGATCCTTGAGCTATTAAGTGATTTGGTGTGTTTTTGGTGATTGTTTAAGAAGAAGGAACTCATTGGAGAAGTGTTGATTGGCTTGAAGTTTGTGCTTCCATATTTTATTCATCTTGATCATCCGTTTGGAGGTATAAAGTCTCAACCTTTATGGTTCATTGCTTAGATCAAGTTTTGCTTAGGGTTTTGGCATATTTTGGTCCCTTGGGTTGATTCTTGTGAGTAAAAGCTACTCTAGAAGTTTGGGTTAACTTTTCTTGATGTTTCTGAGGTCCCTTGAGCTAGCCCTGTCGAAAATACCCGATACCCGAATTACCCGCCAGATTTTTTCGGGTATCGGGTAAATTTTTCCGGGTAATCGGGTTACCCGATTTTTTTCCGGGTCGGGTAAAGGCTACATTTTTTGGGTTTCGGGTACACCCGAATTACCGAAATTATTTTAAAAATTCCTTTTTTTTTTGTAGAGCTTGTACTATATAGCAGATATTTGATCACGCTTAAACTAACTATCATTATTGTAAAACATAAATATATTTATTATGACAATACGACACTAACAATATTAAAAGTAATTTTATATATAATCACGTTCTTTAAAACTTAACTGTTTTCTAGATTATAGTTTTTATTACAACTAACAAACTCATTATCTTGACGAAACTTTAGAACATGTCAAAACTTATGGCTACATTTATCTTAAACATTTTAAACTTTTAAATTAAGATCTTTAGGTATTTGTATTTTTAACATTTTATTATATTAGATTAAGTTGTTAAAAAATTACTTGATATTTCATGTATTATTGACTAGAAAATCTCAATGTTCAAAGCTTGAGTAACTTCGTTTATGTCTCGTTTGTTTATATAAAAAAGACTAATAAAGCACAACGTCTTTACTTCATTAAATTTATTTTTAGGTGAAATTAAAAAAAAATCATATAATTCGGGTAATACCCGAATTTCCCAAACCCGACCCGATACCCGAATTACCCAAATTTAGTTTGGGTAAGGTAACGGGTAATTTTTCTAACATGAAAAACCCGAATTACCCGACCCGAATTACCCGAAACCCGAAAAAATTACCCTTTCAACACCCCTACCTTGAGCATAAACATTGTATCTTGGTGGATTTGATTCAACCATGCATGGATTATTGTTCATAATGTGAAGTTAGGAAGTTAGAGTTTGATTTTGGATTTATTTGATCCATGCAAAAGCATAAAGTTGACGACTTTATCAGTTAAGACATTCTCAAGAGCTAGATCTGTGATTTGGACTACTAGACTTCAGGCATTAAGTGCTTAATATGAACTTTTGGGTATCAGGGGAGTACGTTGGGAGTAACCTCTAGGTACGCTCAACGTAACATGTTCAAGCCCTGATTTCCTTATTTGTTTAGTCTAGTAAGTTGGGGTAATAGGGTGGTACGCTTGACGTACTCACCATAATGGCTTTTGTGTCATTTTTGGGCCTTGGGTCATATTGGGAGGGTGTTTGGGAAATCTTTTATAATGACTTTTAGAACTTTTACCTTTTCCAAAAAAGTTAAAAAAGATGTTTGGGCATTTCAAGAAGTTCTTTTAAAACAACTTTTTGACAAGAACAAAAATAAGCTTTTGAAAAGTCATGAATTTGTGACTTTTTGCAACTTTTGGGTTTTTATCTTTTGAAAAGTCAAAAGATGAACCAAACATATTTTAAAACTATCTTTTGTAAAAAGCCAAAAAATCAAAAAGGACTCTTATCAAAAGAACTTTTTAGCATGAAAAGCAATCTCAAACACCCCCTGGGTTTTGGGCCATAATGGTTGGGCCATGTATAAGAAGGGTAAAATGGTCTTCAATCCTTATTATGATGGATTATGATTTGGACTTTTATGTGTGTTATTACCTTAAATAGTAATTAGGGTTAGTTTGAACGTGTTCAGTTTGAGGAGCCATCGTAGTAGCAGCTTGTGTGTGTGACTGTTTATCATCAAATTGAGACGAGTCTTCTCACAGTGTTTGCGGGTCGAAGGCACCAATGTCGACCCATTACTTTATATTTATAGGATGCTAGTTGTTTGTATGACTCTTATATGTATTCGACAATCACACCATGAGATGCGAGAAATTCATGATAACATTGCAAATATGACATGGGCACAAAATTTTACTTAAATACAATACTTTTAGTATTAACATTATTTTAATTTTATGTATTACATATTTGTCTTATAATATTGAATCATTTCTGTACATGTCCTTTTATGTCTTCTTACATTTTCTAGCTAGCTTAACAGCTAATTTTTACCAAATGTCATATTTTGATTAGCTAGCTTATCAACTAGCAATTAGATTTTTAGCTACCATCTAATTTTTCATCTATCAGTTAGTTTTTTAACTAGAAGTTAACTTTTTAGCTAGTCTGTCAAATATAGTTTTAGTACAAATTTTATGATTTTTAACACACATTATTACATAATACTCCCACCGTCCCAAAATTATAGTCCATCTTTCCTTTTTGGTTTGTCCCAAAATAATAGTCCACTTCTAAAAATAAATAACATTTTTACCAAAATACCTCTCATTATTACTTAACCAATTAAGCATTTAATGGAACATTAAATGCAAAGTAAGGACAAAACTGTCATTTTATTATATAAAGTTAGTGTTAATTAATGTTTTTCTTAATCTTTATGTTTTTTGTCTGTGAACAATAATATTGGGACGAAGGGAGTAATAATTTCTAAGTATAGGTAGGAGACCTTTGTGGTTTATAAGTCTAGATATTTTATCCTTAGAATACCGGCTTTTAATTGGGTTTTACATTTAGGCTTGTAACATGATATAAGCTTAATACAGGATGAGTTCATATCATAAATAAACACAATACATGTTTTAATTGATGACAAAACCTAACCCAAAAGCCATTTATAACGACATCTTTTTAAATTCTACATACACATAGATAAAATATATTTGATTTTAATACAACTATTCTATTCCGAAAAATCATGAGATGGGTTCAGTCCAAAGTTGTGCATTTTTGACCTTCGAAACACTCTCCAACACCTCAAATGGAACAATGTCTCCCATTACGATCACCATCTTGGTTTCCAGGTCCACTTGGTAGGATGTCACTCCTGTTTTTATTACCAATAAATTCAAAAAAATTATTATTATTATTCTTATTGGGACAATAAATATTCATCAATTATTAGAAATTGACAAAATATAGTGTATATAATTATTATGTTATACTGAAATTATTTTATCATACACTTTATAATTAAATGTTACATATATAGATAAATAAGGATAGAAAATTTTGATAGTTGGAATTACAGAGGCATGAAGAATGTGCGTTTGTACTTTGGTTCTTTTCTACTTCACTTATCGAGAAAAATCAGAAAATACACCATTATTTTAATTTATCTAAAAGAAATGTAATATTTTACTTATTAATATTTATCAATTAACTAAATTATATAAAATAATGATTAATTCTATCCATATTTATCAATTAATAATTAGTCCATGATATTAAAAACGTTGGTTTTGATCCACATATGCTTTTATACAAAGTACTAGACATACAAAGCGACTAAGATTTTTAATACTCTCCGTAAAAAACATAAAATGGGAAAGTAAATACTATTATTGTTAAAAGTTAAAACTGTTAGAAAATATTTATTAAAAAATGTTACCTTCCATCTTGGCGATGTGCCTTTGTACCTTCCTTGCACAACCATTGCAATGCATGGACACCCTTAGCACCACCATCTATACATAATGCAATGATAACAAGAAACATTTTTTAAGCAAAACCAATATACAAAAACATAGTCTATTCAATGTAATTTGTAAATTGAAAAAAATATTATACATAAAACTCTACCATTGTTACCAATTTATATAACATTTTATAAAGAACAAGAAGAGACGATGAGCATCATAGATGCATAGTTTATTAGAATAGTTACATGTGGTGGAATGCAAAGTTGTCATAAAGAAGCAACCATAGGATATGAAACTCAATGATCATTGAATTTTTTTAATGATTTTTTAAAAGTTTAAAATAAATGTTTTATTGAACTTTTGTATAGTTCAATATATTGTAGAAAAGAATATATAGCAAAAATAAAATGATAATTTAACAAACCACTAAACTCAATAAAGACGTCCATAATTCATTGAACTTTAATAGAGTTCAATACATCATGTGTCATTAAATGGTTAATAAAATTCATATTTCATGATTGGTAACATGATGAAAACATATTTCATATTATTTGAATCAGCTCTTTTTGATATATTAAAGAATAAAAGCATGTTTATAAACCCAAGCTCATGTATACCGTGATACATGTTAATACCATTTACTTTCATTTTCGATCTTTATTTTCTTGGTTCCAATTTAGTTTAACTTATGTTGGGAAACATGAGAGCCAGATTCACAAAATAAGTTTGAAACAATTTTCTTAAACAGACGATAAATACAGTAACTAAACGTACTTCACATGTAAACATCGGTTTGAAAAGAGGATTCCATACTGATAGATTATCATATCGATCCTACATGTTACATGTAAGAAGACATCTTTGTGAACGATTATGGAACTCAGGACATTAATTACCTTTGGCTTTAGAAAGAAGGCAAGAGTCTGAGGTTTATCCGATGCATCTTTGGATTGATCGACAAGTGGTTCTGTTTCAAACTCAGAATCGTCTTGGGTTTCAAAATTTTTAATGCAACAAAGACAAGAACTTGCACCAACATTTGAGAGACACAAACTGTCCAATAACTTGCCAAAACTCATAATCGTCTTCCCCATTTCTTTTAACAAAGAAAACACAATATGAAATGCAAGATTTTTAAGCTGAATATATATAAAGATTCATTGGGGAATGACCCAAGAAAGTTTGGGGGGAGAGAAATGAGTCAAGACCCAAGTTTCAAGGGGAGATCAAATGTTTGAAAAAGGGTGTTCTTTTATAGTTATAAAATATGATCAATTACTAGTAGATTTTTGTCATGTGATGAGGTACAAAAGACAAGTGAGAGGGCATCTAGTTTCATGTGGTTATGTGCTTTATAATTGGAGCACGAATTTATAATTGTGCATATCTCACATGATCAAGTTGTTAAGATAACCAAAGAGACAAGTGCCACAGCTAGCCTAAATTCGTAAATACATGTGACGGTGATAGGTGTTAAGATAGATAAGGGTATTTCAAAATTATTATTATTATATATATATATATATATATATATATATATATATATATATATATATATATATATTTGCAATTTAAGAGTCAAGCGAGATTGTTATTATCAGATTGATATAAGATTCCATCCCAAAACTATCAATTGTTGTATACAAATTTTAATCATGTGGAGAACTATCAACTATTTTAAGAACATTTCTTTTTCTTTTGAAGGATAAATGATTCCCAAACTCTTTACTTTATTTGTTGGTAATCAATTTGATGTCTCATGTGAAAACTGAATTATTATTTTCAGTTTACTAATATTGTTGGTTTATATGTTATCACTTATCACAATAATATGGTTTCTTTATTAATTTGGTACATAAATTTAAATTATTTTTTGGCTTTAATTAGAATATTTAGCATATGATATCACCATCACATTTATTAAAGGAAAAATGACTCTTGAGGATAATTAACTTTTGCGTTTGTATTCATTTTGTCTCTTTTTTTTGTATTCAATATCATCGAACTTGTTGTTTGTGTTCACCATAACCCTTTTGACCGACTTTTGACCTGTGATAGCCAGTCAAAGGGTTATGGTGAACACAAACAACAAGTTTGATGGTATATTGAGTACAAAAAAGGAAAATGACCAAATGAGAACAAATGCAACAGTTGGTTACCCCCCTGATTCATTTTTCTTTTACTCATTTACAGCAAATCCCACGTCATCTCCTACTGATATTAATGACTTTATGAGATTCATTCTTGCTTCTCTTCAAAACATAACCTACGAAAGAACATTATTCATACATGTACAACTTTGTAATGCACTTGAGTATTTATTAGGGGAATCTTGACTAAACAGACGTATTTCATGACTACATTTACATTTCCAATCAAATGATTTATTGTATCATGGATTCTAGACAAGTCTACAAACGAGTGGAATCACAAGTGCTGTGATTTTTGAGTTTACTTAGCTTTTAGATCGAACTCATGAGATAAGATACAACATCAATATGTATAATGTTATGGTGATGTGTCTACAAAAGCAGCATGATATTGTACATATTGATGTTGTATCTTATCCCATGAGTTCGATCTAAAAGCTAAGTAAACTAAAAAATCACAGCACTTGTAATTCCACTCGTTTGTAGACTTGTCTAGAATCTATGATACGATAAATCATTTGATTGGAAATGTAAATATAGTTATGAAATGCGTCTGCTTAGTAAAGATTCCCCTACTAAATATTCAAGTGCATTACAAAGTTATATATGTATGAATAATGTTCTTTCGTGGGTTATGTTTTGAAGAGAAGCAATAATGAATCTCATAAAGTCATTAATATCAATAGGAGATGACATGAGATTTGTTGTAAATGAGTAAACGGAAATTGAATCAGGAGGGTAACCAACTCTTGCATTTGTTCTCATTTGGTCACTTTCCTTTTTTTGTACTCAATATACCATCGAACTTGTTGTTTGTGTTCACCGTAACCCTTTGACCGACTATCACAGGTCAAAAGTCGGTCAAAAAGGTTATGGTGAACACAAACAATAAGTTCGATGGTATATTGAATACAAAAAAAAGGGACCAAACGAGTACAACCCAAAAGTTAACTACCCTCAAGAGTTATTTTCTCTTTATTAAATTATGTAAATATTGTAATTTTGAAAGGGTAGGCGTGTCATGATAGTCTTAAATATTTATAAGGAAGCGACCTTATAATTTTGATATAAATTCCAGAATATATAGAAAAAAATATTCTTTTCCATAAAAATAAATTAATTTGTATCGTCCCTACTCCCTATAGGCCACGAGAGGTCTCATCCGTGTCATGAACATCAAGTACATTATATACATTAATATTTTCAATTATTACTATTTATGTTTCCTAGATAAATTTTTGAAAATATGATATGTTCATGATATTTATAGCATGTAATTGAGGTGACATATGTTTGAAACATGACAACTCTAGAACCTAAAAAGAGTATTATCATCAATTAAGAATGAACGTTCATTGAAATGATTAATATGATGGCGTAACACTATATATAGTAGGGATGATATTCGGGTCGGAACCGAACCGAACCGACCCGAACCCGAATAAATCGAAAACCGAATAAGGGTAATTATATGAACCGAAAACCGAACCAAATAAGCAATACGGGTTCGGTTCGGTTCGGGTATTATTCGATTCGGTTCGGTTCCGGCCCGAATAACCCAAATAACATGTACAAGATGATTAAGGAGCCGAATAACCCGAATAACATTTACAATGTGATTATAAATAGTGTATTTTGTATGACTTTTTTAGCTTATGATAAACACAAATAACACGGATTAACTATTCTTGATATATAAAATGTAAAATCCAACCACGACATTCTTAAGATATAGTTATTAAGCAACCTATTAAACACTAATATCTAAAACATCCAAAAATCTATCTATAAGTATATAAGTTAAACATTAAACATTACTTGGGTATTTTGGGTAACGATCAATAGAACACAAGACCGAATAAGCAATCGTGCAAGTGGAAAAAAATATGACTTTTCTTATTCGGTTCGGTCCTTTTGGACCGAATAAGCCCTTATTCGGGTAACCCAGACCGAATAACCCGAAAACCGAATAAGCCTTATATAGATACCTGAAAACCGAATCGAATTGCTTATTCGGGTCTGATTCGGTTCAGTTCGGTTCGGTTTTCGGTTCGGTTCGGATTTTCGGGCCAAATTCTCATCTCTAATATATAGTAACTTTTTTGTGACAATTATTTGAAGAGAAAATAAACATAAAGTAGAAAACGTATGGACAAATGCTATTTTTTTAAAGATAATTTTATTTATATTATTTTTTTTTTTTTTGAAGTTTAGTACGTTTGTTTGAAATAACAAGAAGAATAGATTAAGGAGCAAATAAACAAAGTTAGATATAACAAAAAGTAATTCTACCTTACATCTTAAAACCATGTAAGCTGTACCTTTTGGCGACTTATATTAACCCATTTAAGGGACTATGTTATAAATAAATAGCTAAACACTATCAATATTTTAGGTGTATCCGTATTTTGAACCATCTATCTCATGTATGAAATTTTACATCTTAACTATTAGGCTATCATCACGATGCAACTTACATTTTCATATTCAACCATCGAGGTACCAAAAAAGTAAAATATCGTTATCCTTATCCCAATAGATTACTATACTTTTAATATCGTTATCCTCAAGGTTCTAAATGGCGTGAGGTATGGCGTGGCGGTAAGGCCAAGCCTCAAGCTTAACGAGCCATGGCGAGCTATATCGTTTTTCAAGGCGTGATGTAAGGCGGCAATTTTGTATTAATTTAAAAATTATATTACGACTTAAATATAAATTTATATTAAATATAACGACTTTTTAGAAGTGTTAGATCAATAACTAATAACAAAAAGTTAATAAAAACCACAATACCTGTATCTCCGATTAGAAAAGACATAACAAAGAGCAAAAAACTGTGTCTCAAACAAAAAAACACACGCCATAACACGCCATGGCGCGCCATATCACGCCTTGCCACGCGCCACGTCTAACAGCAACATTATGAAGCTTTTTGTAACGACGAAGTCACGCCTTACGCCATGGCGCGTCTTTTAGAACACTGGTTATCCTTATCCTAACTATTAGTCTCCTAGTTTGTTTATGATTGTAATTAGTTTTTGTATTTAAACCCTTAGTTAATGAAAAGTCGAGCCTTGAAATCATCGGGTTTTTTAATGGTATCAGTGCGGGTTGTAAAATCTGTGGTAAGAAGTCGTTAGAGATGGCGGGAGACAAACCCGAATCATCGAAGGATGGTGGGACCATTGATTCCAACTCACCCTACTACATTCATTCCTCAGAGTACCATAGGAAGGTGCACGTGGATGATGTTTCGATAGACGATGATACTATAATGATTGGGCTCAAGAAATGAATAACTTTCTTTTTGCCAAGACAAAGGCCGACTTCCTCTACTGAACAATTGAGAGTGTAACATCCCATTTTTTTCGCAACCAAAATTTTTATTTTTATTTTTGGTAAAACATTATTTTTCATAAAAACCAAGTCAGGAAAACACGAGTATCAGATACAATCATCCCAAAAATTAGAGTTTCATAATAATGCGAAAATCTCAAAAGTTGTCGATGACAGTGTGTCCAGTCAAGCCTTCGCTTTCCCACGATCTTCTGAAGTACCCGAAATGCATTTAAATCCACAACTATAATCATAAAACTTAGTGAGTTTCCCAAAATATCACATACAACACATCATAATTGTAACACCCGCAAATTCAGAATACACATAATAAGTAAAAATTATTAAAATTAAAATTCTCGAATAGGATAATTTATAGTTGTACGCGCTGCAGACTATATAATATAAGTTTTGTATTAGGAAAAATAGGAAAAATTAAATGAATCGTCCGTAAATCATAAAAATAAGTGCACCAATATATATATATATATATATATATATATATATATATATATATATATATATATATATTGAAAGTATACGTCGACGTGATCCATAAAATATAAATTTCGTAGAAAGAGTTCATATGAATGAGATATGAATTTTACAAGATATAAAAATCAACCGCGTAATTAAAATTATTAACGTAAAAATGTACGAAGAGAATGGTTGACTTTTAGGTAAAGTCAACAAAATCAAAATCGCAGTACTCTTTAAGATATAAATTTTGGTAAAAGGAACACCAAAATCGGAGTCCGTACGAGAGAGTTATGATTTTTGCAAAATCATTAAATCATAAAAATAAGGCAAAAATAAATTCAGACACAGCTGATGAAGCCTAAATGAAAGTTACAGTACTCGTTGAGAGCTACGTGTGGAAATAAAGAACGTAAAACACTAGAGATAAGTTGGTGTCACCCACGAATAGAGTTGGTATTAAAAGAGGGTCGGAGGAACTGTAATCTAGTCTAGGGATAAACTTAGACTTGTGGAAGGTACCTAGTTCAATTAAGTTTGATATAAGGTAGTCTCATTAAGAGAATATGCATAACATAGGAACGAATAGTAAAGTTCTGTTCTGTGGCACTTTCAGGTGTCGATATACGGTAGCTCCATACGAGAGTGTGATATAGTATTCCCCTTGGGATAACCAAATATGGTGGGTATCGATCAAACAACTGTAATGATATGTCTGCATATTCTTGGATAACCAAAAATAGTAGGTCTTGATCAGACGATTGTATTGGTATGTCTGCATATTCTTTGTGACTTACACAGGCCAAGGAAGCGCTAGCTATGTAGTCAATCTTTTAAAAATTCATCAAGAGAGATAATTTTCCCCTAATAATCATGGCCTAGGATCAGTGAGGATCGGTAGGAGTAGATATGTAGGAATGTAAGCCTATATGGATATAGTATGATAACGGTTGGTTTTGCAGGTCTGATAATTAAGGAATATTATCGTATCAATATTATGGGATTGAAATACCTATGTATCTCACTAGGTTTCATCAACCTGACCCACTCAGTTTATATGCATCACAAGTATCAAGACTTAAGCTAATGGAACTTGATTAGGATGCTGAGGGATTATGAGACAACTTGCAATAGTATTCAGACCATCAGGTCTTTATGTTGTAACTTATGCATCTGTATTGATTATGACATCCTTAAGATTTTAACATTTTGGAAATAAAAATTTGTAATCAAAATGATCTTTTGTATTGGTATTTTCTGCAAATATAAATAAATTATTTTAAAGGGTAAAAAAAGTTTTAATTGGTTATGAAAATTTAAGGATGTCACAGTTGGATTCAGAGCATTAGTTTAAGCCAACTATGAATTTGTAGCATTTCTAGACTTAAACTTAGAGGTTAAGTAATGATGACAAGGTGTGTGTCTAGGATAGTTTAGGTGATATACTTGAACAGACACAAGCACTAGGATATTTTAGGGTATAGTCTTTAAATTATATTACATGCTAAATAAGAAATTAATATATATATATATATATATATATATATATATATATATATATATATATATATATATATAACATAAGATAGGTTAAATACCTTATTTGCTATATTATGCACTAACATACTTTAGAAACTCCTTATATGTGCTAAATGATATGTATAACACGCCTTCAGTTTTTTACATAAATCGCTAAGTACTGGAAAAGTTAAGGTCTGTTGCCGACCTAGTATTAGGAAATTTTATGTGTTCAGATTTGTAAACATTTAATTACGGTATTAGAACTGACATATAACTTTTCAGTGTAATAAGGAGGATTTCGCATCTAAACCATTCCTACATATATTCTCGTCTTGGTATGCTAAATGCTTGCTTGGGTATATAAAACGTCATCACAATCACAAGGAGCAATAGAGTCGTCAATAATGAAGGAGGTCCAACACCTTAGAACGCTAAAGAAGTTGTTGCTCAAATCCTGATGAATGAATCTCGGGCAATGATGCAAGAAATGCTCGATCAATAACGACGTTTGTTTAGGGAGCTCTTAGCTCAGGAACTAGCTAATGCTAGAAGAGGAGCACATGTGATCAATGAGCTAGTAGTTGTTGAACAAGTCAACAATGGACCGATTCCCTCACATGCTATGAGGGTTTTGATGGGTTTTGAGCATAACATCAATCTTATGGTGCACATGCAAATCCTAAAGCTTTGGATCTAGTTTGTCTAGTGTACATGCAATAATCATTCAAAGCACATAAACCCCAGAAAGCTTAGTGCCTCAAATGTTGCACCTCTAATGGAGTCACAAACACCATTAGCAACAAGATGATTTAGGAGAGGGAGGAGGAGGCACAAAATTCATCCAAGGGTTCTCTTAGAAGGTTCAGGATGAATTTGGGAGCCTTAGGGTTCCTTTTATAGGTGAGCTGCTAGGGTTTCAGTAAAAACCCTAATTGAATTGCTTAGCCACCAAGCATCCCTTTAGATCCTTCCAGAATCAAGGCATGGACGATTTCTAAGTGGGTTTCCACCTTGAATTCGTCCACCTTATTCCTAAGGGATCTACAACCCAAAACCAATTATCTTATAATTGCAATTCCAGTCCACTAAGTTTAATTAATCTCTTTTGACCACAAAATTAATTCTAAATTAATTCTTGATCACTATTTTATAAACAATATGATTTCTCCTTTAATATATTATTCATATAATATATTAATAAATCATCATTAATCCTCTTTCTCCATAATTCATCCTATCAATTGTTATGGTGAAGGCAACCTAAAAGGACCATGCTCATAATCGGATCAAGTACATACCAAAATAGTTATGGGCTTAGACAGAGTGGCGGAGACAATAAGGGGGCATGCGGGTGTTGAGCCCCCCCTAAATCTCTTAATTTATGTATTACATATATAGTCCATTTAAAGCCCACATAAGATAACTAAACACCGAAGCCCCTATCATTTTTATTTAATCTCTAAAACTTTGAAACAAGTAGACTTCATTTGAAATTAATTAATTTTTTAACAAACCAAAAAAACAAGTTTAATCTTAATTTATATCGTAATAACTCAATCCTACAGAATTTAAAACCCTAAAAAATTAGCAGACATATTGCAGCCTTTGCTCCCTTGCGTAAAAAAGAAAAGGAAGAAATAAGGTTTTCATCTTTTGTGACTGAGAAGAAGAGATCAATATCTATTATTTTAAATTGTTTCAACCTTTTTAGTTAAGGTAATTCTGTTGGCATTGTTTATCGCAAGGTTATGGAGAAAAAGGTCAAGAAGCTATTGTTTGTGATTGTCATTGGAAACAAAAGGTAACTTTTATTGTTATCATTTTATTTGTTTTTATTTGTATCAATTTTGTTTCTTTATTGCTTTCAATAACTATTTATCATCGTTTAAATAAATCTTAAAATTTAATAGGTTGAGATAAGTCTCAAGAAACGATTTCAAGCTGTAAAAGAATTAAATCAAAAGATAATTATCACTATGTCTATTACAATCAAACAAAAATACACTTATAGCTTATTGATTTCTAATTTACTATCTTATATCTTATGTTGTTATTTTTATTTTGTTTTTTAGCTATTAACTTCTCAAAATAACGAGTTGTTTGACAAAACCTATTTGTCAATTGTTATTTGTTTGTTAAACAAGAAAGTTTTTTCAATATCATGATTGTTTTTTATAAATATACCCCTACCTCTAGTGTTTTTCTTACCAAGAACCAATCTAGAAAAGAAAACATTGGGTGTTTCTTTGGAATTGTTTTGAAGTTTTAGTTACGGTCCCCTGGTTCTTGTGTTTGTATTCCACCTTGGATTACAATGTAAGCCCCCCTTATTTTAAAATCTTGGCTCTGCCTCTGCTTAGACACCTAATCCAACAGTCTCCCACTTGGATGAGTCTAATAACTATTCTGCAAGTACGACTTCAAAACCTGATCAACAATCGTAGCTTTCAAAAGCCGCTGTCAACTCTGATCTTATTAGAAACGTGTCCTTTAAATAAGGATCATATATTCCTCCATTCTAGATATCGTATAGACATGAGACATGAATTATAATCATTCTCTCAGTCTATGTGTTGTTTCCTGATTTCCGATTTATGACGACTGACAACAGACTACAAGATATTATCGTCTCACTAATCACTCGTGATAAAATCCATGAAGTGATTCAATTGAGCGTGGGTTTAATCCAATACTCAAATCTTATTTCATAAGTACTCATGAACGTTGCAACAGACTTTTGCTATGTCTAATACACTTTAGACAATCTACAAGCTAATTCATGACAATCTTCTTTCATACCTACTTCCAAAGTATGAGCGACTTTGGATGGTTTAAATAATCTTATTATTCGGGAAGTCAAAACATGTGAAGTGAAACACAAGAATAATCAAATCCAATATGACCTCAAACTTGTGATCATAAATAAAACACGTTTTATTTAATCACCATATTGATTACACATTATTAATTGTATAATGTTTTGGATAATCAACTTATTACTTTAATTATAACAACAGTGGTCCCATGCTCCAAGCATGCATACTATGTTTACCTATGGTACTTACTTTGTGAAATAGATCAAATGAACACATTTACAATGATGCTCATTTCACAATTCCCAATCCTTATCATAAGTGTAAGAATATCAAATTCTTGTCACTATTAGAACGTGTTAGATTCAAACATTTTACACAATGATCCTTTTGTAATGTCAAAGCACCAAAGTCACCAAGACTTTGCCAATGAAATTACAAAGTACTATATGAAGTCTCACATTCAAAGTACATTCTTTTGAACATTTTTCTTGCATAAACGTTTCTAATCTACATATATTTTTAATATCCAACTCCCATTATGAAAACATTTCCATATTTGCCATATGACAAATCATTCTAAATAGAGTCCTATCTATTCATAATAATGTCAATATGTTCCATCCAATATTATACTTCCAACTATCCACAAGTGACCAATCCTTGGCGAACCTTAGATTGTCCTTGATAGTTGTTTAATTAATTTCAGTCATATCCGGTTATGGTCCTTTTTCCCTCTTAATGCCCTAGGCATTTGGAAAATCAGAATGGACGAATATTACACCATATGCAATCGATTCTATACCCGAAGTGTATAGGATACGATACATAATGTCTTACATAAAGACATGATACTTTACCAGTCTCTCGCTATCATATTGTCATATATAGAATTTCCTTATGTTGAATCTTTTCAACATATCATTCATATATGTCTTTTGACTAAATTTGATTAAAATTTCTCAATCTAAGCTTTTAGATTTGAAATAAATTATAATTTCCTCTCCCTTAGTTATAGCAAAACAATTTTTCAACCTCTGCAACTTTGCGAATTTAAACTTTTGTTTTCTATAATTAATATTGCTAACTTGGAACATAATAATCATGCTCCCACTAACACAATAATTATATCCTTACCATCATAACACTTATGCTCCCACTATCTTTGACATGTATTTAGAAATCAGTTGAACTTCTAGAAATCTATACTTATTGACTTTCTTCCCAAAGTTCATATTTCTAATACGAGATGCTTCGATAAACCTTTATCCAAGCTTCTCAAACTCATACACATTTCCTTAAAAAGCTCATATGTGTGTCTAAACCATTTTAGAACTTATATCAATAAGTATTAAATGTTCAAACTAATTGCCAAATCTCACAATTTGAACTATGAAGAGGGATGCCGTAATCATAATCGAATTTGAGAACGCAAATATCACAATTGCTATCTCCTTAAAATCTCTCTTAGTGAAAGGGTTTCTCACAATCATTTTCATGAATGAGAGAAACCTTATGACACTTATATTTTATGGTGAATGTGTTCCTATCCATGTGAATTTGTCATAACCATAATCATAAGACAGGGTTTGTGAAAAATCCAAACTCATATGGACTGAACTTGTTCAATCTTTATTTCTTGCCTCATGGCAGCACGAGCTCCCACCATTGCTTCCAAGTTGTTAAGCAACTCACCTATACAGATTAATGAACTTTCATTAATCAAGGTGCTTTTCCTTTATGCATTCAAATGAGAACTCATTGAACTCACATGCATAGTTAACTTAATTGGAATGGCACAAAAAACAAGAATATGTCAACTAGAGATTGATCAATTCTTGAAGCTTTTCAAGATCATTAAGACTCCCACTGACCTCTTGACATATAAGATTCCCTTGTCAAGAAACATTTCTTGACAAACAAATACTCAAGAGTTAGTGCGTATTCTTATCAATAATTCTTCTTATTCGTTATGCCATTCATTGACCTTTCAATGATTTAGAATTACACTTAATCTTGTAAGCATAACCACATTTACTAGACTTTTAGTAAATCATGACGAATAATCTTATTGTTATTTGTGGTGGACTTGACCAGTGCACAATATCGCGTACCAGATCTCTTAGTCTTTCACTTGACTCATATACTTATGTGAACAATGAATTAGTCTTAATTTCCTAAGTACCAAGATTTGGATACATCGCATGACTCAAATCATATGATTCCAAGCTTCTGTCCAATTTAAACTTGGGCAATGGGAATCTTTCCTTACTTAGAAAATTACGACACTAGCATAAATAACATAACTAAGAATCACATCCACTTAATATTGCTTATAATAGAAACACACAAGCATCAATTTTCACAAATAACATTGCAAGGAGATATAAATAAGACAAAAATCAAAATTTATTTTATTTATAAAAGGTGTGGAAAAACTTGTCCTTACAACGCAAATTCAAATGAAAACTATGTTATCACATATTCCTAAGCAATCCATCATAACTCTAAGCAGCAGCTCAAAAATCCGATCATCGAATCATGCAATCGAAATCCATTTCTTCGCGATTAGACTCAACTCACTTCTTCCTTTAAGTTTCCTTTCTTTTCTTTGATCCTAAAACACATCAAAATGAAATCCTATCACATCAACTATTAAGAATCTAAAATAGAAAACTTAATAGAGTTAGATAATGGATTTTACCTGATGCAGAGTCATACAACTTGACTCTCCCATCTTCGCAATCTCTCAGGTAAAATTGGCAGCTTCGCATCCAATGCACATTCTCTTGGAAATAGAAACAAATGAACTCTTTTGGAATGGTACACAAGACAATTTCAGACTTAGCCTTTCTCTTGCCTAGAGAAAACCTTTCTGGACTTCCAATGTTGCCATTATCAATGTCCATGGAAGTTTGGGACATTGATTTACCAGACATATTTGCTTGACCAGTGCGCCAAATCATCGTTGATTTAGTTGCAATAAGCAAATAAGTCAAATCAGTGAGGGTCATGTCGTGGTCCATCATATAGTACTCTCTAATGAACTCACTATATGAGTCAGGAAGTGATTGAAGAACCTAGTCAACAACCGACTTCCTTAAGACTTCGACACCCAACTTTCCCAATTTGTCAAAATGCAACTTCATGTCCAAGACGTGAACACATATAGACTTTCCATTTGCATGTCTTTTTTTTTTTCCAATAGGGCTTGAGAGATCTTGAAATTTTCAAGTCTTCGAACACGTGGGTCAGGGAGAACTATTGGAGGAGGTGGAGGAAATAAAGCACGATTTCGATTTCCACAATCCAATCATGGAACATCATCTTCATGTGGAAATTTTTTTCCAAAGGATTCGGGAAGACCATAGTTGTTAGATTTTGACATCTACAAAACGGGAGATATTCAAGTTAGTTGATTGAGTCCTTAATAAAACACCTAAATGAGATATTAAGGGTAGGACCCAACACAATATTCTACAACTCGGAAGAGGGATTTCGTAATCAAGTTGCAGAACATTTGAGGGTAGGTAAATGACGATTTACTAATTTCCACCATGAAAAACAAAAAGAAAATTTAAGTGTTAAATGAATTGAAACTCCTAGATCTTTTGAGATTCATTGAACTTTTCAATGGCATGTTTAATCTCGATTATGCCCTTCTAGTTTGTGACTGGGATGCCAAGGATCACAAACAAGGTGTGGATAACCATGCAAATTAGCTTAGTACTCTCGAAGACGTTTATCTCCTAATCAATGTGTCGGTTAACCACATACGCTCAATTGATCTATGATAATCTACGAGCTACCCATTTCCATCCTTCATTGGTCCAATATTAGTGTGCCGGTTAACCACACACGCTCCATTAACGACCAACAAGGTGCAATGTGCAATTTCATGGATTAGCACCAACTCCACATTTTTCCTAAAGTAACTAAGATTTGAGAATTTATACAAGTTTTTAGTTACTTCGTATTTCATTATACTTATAATGGAAGGTTGTGTCTTATCCTACCCGTTCGGCTAACGACCCTCCATTAGTCAAGAGTGCGGTGGGTAAGAGTGGATACCCATTCAATCGTCATTTTATAGGCAATTTCCTTAAACACCCCTTATAGACTAGCTTCGTGAATGAGGCCTACTAACGGTAAGACTGACTCTTTACTCATACATATATAATATTAGACTTTTAATTTTATATAGTATAAGGGTGTATTTTATACTTTTTAAATACTAAGTGGTTTAAATTTTAATGAATTAGACTTTTAATTGATTAATCTTAAACCATATAATTATGGATTTATTAATTATCTCTTTTAATTAAACACTTAATTAACTTAATAAACCATAAGGGTGTAATTTGAACTTTTCAAAATACTAGGGTTTTAGAATTTAATATTTCAAAATTAAAACTTTTTAATTAAATTTTAAATCCCAAAACTTGAGGGCAAATTTTGCAACCTTTCAAAACTTCTAGATCAAAATTAAAACAATTTAAATTAATCATATAGTTTTATCTTTATTAAAAATTTGACCTAAACCCGTTTATTATGGTAAGATAATTCAAAACAAAATTTACAAATAACTAATATATCATATAATCTTGTAATTATCTTAAAATCTGACAATCATCCTTCAATTAGATGAAGATATTCATTACCATATTAAAAAAATGATTTTAATCAATTAAAACAACTTATGGTAATTATCCTAACCTAATTAAGATCAAAAATCCGAAAAATCTGCGATCTGACCCGACACCACCTCGTGATGGCTCGCCACCTCGTGGTGATCAGGCAGAAAGCAAAAACGAAAATTTTCTAGCTTTGAACAATTCACATTAGAAAAATACATTAGATAAACAACCTAGGCTCTGATACTACTGATGGGTTTTGAGCATAACGTCAATCCTATGGTGCACATGCAAAACCTAAAGCTTTGGATCTAGTTTGTCTAGTCTACATGAAATAATCCTCTAAAGCTCATAAACCCTAGATCTAGCATACCATAATCGAAATTAACATGTAATTAGGGTTTAGATATTACCTTGATTGTTATGTAGCAATAACAATCACAAACCTTCTTGATCTTGACTTCTGAAAGCTTAGTGCCTCAAATGTTGCACCTCTAATGGAGTCACAAACACCATTAGCAACAAGATGATTTAGGAGAGGGAGGAGGAGGCACAATATTCGTCGAAGGGTTCTCTTAGAAGGTTCGGGACGAATTTTGGGAGCCTTAGGGTTCCTTTTATAGGTGAGCTTCTAGGGTTTCAGTCAAAACCCTAATTGGATTGCTTAGCCACCAAGCAACCCTTTAGATCCTTCCAGAATCAAGATCTAGACGATTTCTAAGTGGGCTTCCACCTTGAATTCGTCCACCTTATTCCTAAGGGATCTACAGCCCAAAACCAATTATCTTATAATTGCAATTCCAGTCCCCTAAGTTTAATTAATCTCTTTTGACCACAAAATTAATTCTTGATCAATATTAATTAAACAATATGATTTCTCCTTTAATATATTATTTGTATAATATATTAATAAATCATAATTAATCCTCTTTCTCCATAATTCATCCTATCAGTTGCTATGGTGAAGGCAACCCAAAAGGACCATGCTCATAATCGGATCACATAGATACCAAAATAGTTATGGGCTTAGACACCTAATCCAACAGGTTCAAGAAGGAAACAATGATGACTCGAAAAGTTATCAAGGACTGGAGGAGCTAGAGGTCCAGAGAAACAATGAGCCTAGAGGCTACTACAAGTATAAGGATTTCATGACTTGCAAGCCATCATCATTTAATGGGAAGGAAGAACTTGTATGAGTCATGGATTGGATATCGAAGATGGAGTCGGCCTTCATAACATGTGGAGGCACGGGCAAGCTACAAAACGCCTACGTTGGGAAGCAGTTAAATGGCACAAAACATTGTTGGTGGAACATGTTAGGGAAGATTGTAAGCCCCAACAAGCCATTGCGGCTGACATGGGACAAATTCTTGACCCATTTCAATAGGAAGTTCTGTTCAGCTGAGAAAATGTTGGAATTGGAGAATCAATTCCTGGCTTTGACAAATGGAAGCATGTCAGTGGATGAGTACATCAATGCTTTCATTGGTAAAATGGAGTTCTCCCTACGACTTGTTCCGGATGAACTAACCAAGATTGAATGGTATGCAAAGGGCTTACCGTGAGAGTACACTGTGTCGGTGAAGCAGGAACATACATTTGAGGCGGTCGTCTGGGCTGCAAAGTATGTCAAAGGGATGATAAAGAAAGGGGGAGCCAACAATGTTGAGGGAAGCAACAACAACAACATTAGTAAGAAGAAGAAGTATTCAAAGTCAAGCAATGAGTCTGTAAGCAACCAGGAAGGGAAATGGTGTGACCATTGCAATAAGAGGCATTCTGGTGACTGTGCCATCTGCTAAAAATGCAATAAGTCGGGGCATATATCTACAAACCGCCTAATAAAAGGAAAAGTTTGATTCACTTATGGAGAAGAAAGGCACATGAAGGCAGAGTGCCCTAAATCTAAGAAGAAAATCTCAAGGATCCTACTAGCAAAGCTCAAGGGTAAAAGCTACCAAATGATCCTTGATGCAGCGGATGCCATTTCAGGAAATCAAGAGTAGGAAACTACTTGTCTGAAGAGCGATATATGAGTAGTCGTCCTATATAGATAGTAATCGAACATGAAGCCCAATATAAGGGGCATAATGTATAAATAAATGTTGTAATCATTTTCAAAAGTTATCAAATTTCTAGTTATGTTACATCATTTTATAGCATTAAGAAATTATGATTTCAACATAATGGTTTGGTTGACAATAACTTCTAGTACAGTGTGCCTGTAAGCAGGACACTACATGAGAAAGAATTTATACCCACGGTTGGAAAATAGAATTACGGTTGAAGAAACACATGGGAAATGCTCTACAGGAAAAAGTGTTGCACTCCTACATGTTGGTTGGATCCGGGAGAAAAACAGTTTACGAGCACAGAGATGATGCATATTACTGATGATAAAGTGAAGATAGCTCGTGATCCTTTGCATGTGGTGAGAGAAAGGAAAAAGAAGTACTCAATGAAAAAGCACCGACTGAATACCTTCACGGTGGGCGAGAAAGTAATGTTGAAAGTCTCACCTTGGAAGGGGATCATTCGCTTCAGCAAGCAAGACACGTTAGGACCGCGTTCCATTGGTCCACTTGTGGTGTCGGAGCTGATCGGTAGTCAGACGTACATTTTGGAGTTACCACTAGACATAGAGGGGAGCCATGATGTGTTCCATGTTTTGTACTTGCATAAGTGTTTAGCCGAAGAGCCAAGCATATTACCTATGGATGAGTTGCGAGTTGATGAATCGAAGAGTTTGGTGGAGGAAATTGAGACAATCTTGGAACATGAGACTAAGCAGTTATGTAAGAATATGGTTGAACTTGTAAAAATCTTGTGGAAGAAAAAACATGAAGTTGATATAACTTGGGAGCTCGGGGATGATATGAGGGCTCGTTATCCTCACTTGTTCATTCAAGTTTCTAATTCCGAGACGAAATCCTATTAAGGAGGGGAGGATTGTAATGACCCAAACTTCCTATTCCATTATCAAGCCTCTAACTCACTTTGAGAGAGTTCTTAAATTTTCTTTCCATTTTTGGAGTGTGTGAGTGAATCTCATGAAGAAGGTGTCGAAATTGAAGCATTTTTAGAGGATTCTTGGTGTTGTTCATGAAAATTCTTCCCTTCTATCGGTTCTCTTGGAATCATCTAAGAATTTCTAGAAGGTATAAGTCACTTTCTTACCATCCATCTCCATTTTCTAGTACTTGTATTAATCCTTGAAGAATTTGGTGATTTTTTTCAAAAGTTGGAAATCTGGACAGAAATGTTGATATGTGTTGCAAGGGTCGTAAATGTTGGATTAGTGTCTAAGCCCGTAACCATATTTGGTAAGTACTTGACCCGGTTGTGCATGGTCCTTTTGGGTTGCCTTCACCAAAGCAACTTGACTGGAGAAATAAATAGAGAAAGAGGTTATTAGGATTTATTAATATGTTATAAGAATAATATATTAAAGGAGAAATCATATTTGTTGAACTAATATTGGTCAATAGTTAATTAGGAATTCATTTTGTGATCAACTATAATTAATTAAACTAGAGGGGCTGAATTGTAATTATGTGATAGTTGCAAAGTAAGGCAATGGTTATCCTTGTTAAAGGTTGGACAAATTCAAGGGATAGGATATCCTTGAAATCATCCAAAGGTCCAAGAGATAAGGGCTTTTCAAGCCTTATCTTATGATTGCTTGGTGGGAAAACAACTAGATAAGGATAAGGACTGAAACCCTAATCTCAACCCTATAAAAAGACCCCTAGACCTTAAGAAATCGTCCACTTGCTTCTAAGAGATCCCAAGGCCGATTTCTACTTCTCCCCTTCTCTCTCTGTAGCCTCTCCAATTGCTTGTGGTGTTTGTAAGCCATTAGAGGCACTACACTTGTGGTGCTTGCTTTCAAGACTTAGGGTTTGAAGATTTAAGTAGTTATTGCAATATAACAACAAGAAGAGGTATGTGATATAACCTTATATATGAATTTCGAAAATAGCAAGCTACATTAGAGTTTTATTCATGTGTTCATAATGTTGTGTATCTAATAGTGAAAACATAGATCCAAATTAGGGTTGCATGCACACATAGGATTGTTTGTATAAAACCCATCAGTGGTATTAGAGCCTTTGGTTAACTTGTTTTCAATTAATATTATACAATTGTATGAACTTGAAAAATTAGGGTTTATAGCCAATAAACCCTAGGAGGCATGCAATTTCGAGATTAGGGTTTCCTAACCCTAATTTGCAAAAATTATGAAAATGTTTTTTGAATCCTTTCCATTAATCCAAGATTTCGAAATCTAGGGTTTGCAAACCCTAAGATTTCGAGATTAGCCTCCTTCCCCAAGATAAGATCCTAAATTTTAGGGATTTGGATAATCCCATATCTTGTAATTATCTTTTAATCGTTTAATATGGTAATTAAAGATTTTGAATTATCCCATCCCCTTATTTTTGAAATTTAGAGGGATTAAAGGGATTAGGATAAGTTAATTGTTTAAATGGTAATTATCCTTATGATTTAAATAATCCCTTATGATTTGATAATTTAAATTAATATTTTAATTTAAGATAATTATTAAATCAATAGTTTGAATATTTAAAATTTTAATTTAAATGGTATTAAATTCGAAAATTTTAAATTGAAGATTAAAACCCTAGTATTTTGAAATGTTTAAAATACATCCTATACTATTATATTATTACAAGCTTAATAAATATATTTGTATAATTAAAAGGCTAGTCTTACCATTAGTAGGCCTCATTCACGAAGCCGGTCTATAAGGTGGGTATAAGGTTGCTGCCTATAAAATGACGCTTAATGGATGTACACTCACACCTACCGCTTGCTTGACTGGCAGAGGGTCGTTAGCCGAACGGGTAGGATAAGAAAATCATCTCTTCATTAATAAGTATAATGAATCTGTACAAAGTAACTAAACATTTTTTTATAAAATTCCCAATCCTAGTTACTTTAGGAAAAAGTGAATTGATGCAATCCCATGAAATTACACTTTGCACCCTTGCTAAGAAGTTAGTGGAGCGTGTGTGGTTTACCGGCACACTAATTGGTTCTAAGCAAAGGTGGCAAAGGGTGATTCATTGTTTGTCATAGTTCGATGGAGCGTGTGTGGTTTACCGGCACATCGAATAGGTGATTGTAACAATGAAGGCACCATGTAGATTTGCATGGTTATTCACACCCACTTTGTGATCCTCGGCATCCCAGTCACAAACGAGAAAGGCATATCAAGATTTAAACATGCCATTGAAAAGTTAAATGTATCTCCAAGAAAATCGAGGAATTCTCAATACATTTAAAACTTAAGATTATGTTTTTCATGGTGAAGAATTAGTGAATCGTCATTCACCTACCTCCAAATTATTTGCGTGTTGGATTACGACATCCCTTTTCTAATATGTAAATAATGTTGTTGGGTCCTAGCCCTAATTTTCCATTTTGGGTGTTTAATTAGGGATTCAATTCTAATCAAACTTTGTCTTTTCTATTTGTAGATGTCTAACACAAACAACGATGCTACTAGCTCATTCACGCTAATGAGCCTTTGTCAAAAGTGACTTTTGATGGATTGAACTTTAGTGAATGGATAAGATACATTCGCACCATCGCGCATTACGAGGAAAAAGAGTATGTTCTCGATGAGAAGCTTGAGAAGATCAATCCAGAAACTGCTACTCCCAAAGAAATGGTTGTCTTTGAGACCCATGAGCGTGATGCAACGAAAGTTCATTGCATCATGATAGCCACAATGAACTCCGAATTCCCAAAATCCTATGAGGACATGTATCCTTATGAGATGCATATAGACTTGATGGAGAGATATCACCAAAGCATGAGGAAAGAGCGCTATGAGATCATAACGAATATGATCACTGCTAAAATGGGAAGTGGAGAGTCTCTAATCATGCACTTGCAAAAAATGCAAAGGTATGTTGACCGTCTTTGCAAATTGAATGTCAACTTTGGGGAAGACTTGGCTATCGACATTGTTCTTCACTCCTTGCCCTCATGGTACAACCAATTTAGGATGACCTACCACATGAACAAGGAAGAGGTCACCTTAAGCAAACTCCAAGGGCTCCTAAGGACTGCTGAGAGCAACCTAAAGGACAAGTCTGTTGCACCAACTCCTAATCCATCCGCTGCTCCTGTTTTGGCTATAGGGCAGGGAAGGGGAAAGAAGAGGAAGGATCCGTCAAAGAGCCACCGCAAGGGAAAGTCCCAAGATGGTTTCTCTTCTAGTGGGACCAAGGTGGATCCTGCTAAGCCCAAACCTAACCCAAAGGAGGTAGAGTGCCATCATTGCCACAAAATAGAGCATTGGAAGAGAAGCTGCCCGTAATATCTGCAAGCCATCAAGGATGGAAAGATCAATCCATCTTATGCAGGTATATACACAATTTAATCTAATGATTCATCTCATGCTATTTCTTGGGTTCATGATATAGGATGTGGTTACCACATCTGTTCTGATTTGCAGGGACTAGGAAGAAATAGGGATGTGGAGCTTGGAAGAATAAATCTAATCATGGGGAACAGAAGAACGTCGGCTGTTACCAAGATTGGAGTGTATTATTTAGTGCTTAGTAATGGATTGAATTTAGATTTAAATAATTGTTGCTACTCGCCATATATGGCAAGAAATATCATTTCTTTTCATGGTTTGTTTAGAAAAGGATTTAGATATTCATTTAATAATGAGAATGGTTCAATTTATGCTTATCTAAATGGTGTTTTATATTTTGAAGTAATGCCTTCTAATGGAATTTATGAAACTGTTATGGTTGTAGATAACCTAGGAAATGATGTGTTGTGTATGGATTCTTCCAATAGTATGGATAAAGCATCTTTATGGCATTGTCGTCTTGGACATGTCAACAAGAAGCGCATAGCCCAACTCCAAAAGGATGGAGTGTTGGAGTCATTCGACCTTAGGGAAGATTACACGTGCGAGTCTTGTTTACTTGGAAAGATGACCAAGTCACCCTTCACTGGCACTTGTGAGAGGCGTGAGGGTTTATTGGATCTCATACACACCGACATGTGTGGGCCCTTTAGATCCACCACAAAGGATGGGAATCGCTTCTACGTGACTTTCACCGATGATTATAGTAGATATCGGTATATTTACTTAATCAAACACAAGTCAGAAACGTTTGAAAAGTTCAAAGAGTTCAAGCATGAAGTGGAGAATCAATTGGGCAGGAAAAGCAAGATGCTTCGATCCGATCGAGGAGGAGAGTACCTAAGTCTTGAATTCCACGACTATCTCAAGGAACGCGGAATAGTTTCGCAACTGATGCCACCTAGGACACCATAGTTGAATGGTGTGGCAGAAAGGCGTAATCGAACCTTGTTAGACATGGTCCGTTCTATGATGAGTCGTGCTTCACTACCTATCTCATTATGGGGGTATGCCTTAGAGACTGCCGCCCATATCCTTAACCGAGTCCCTACAAAGAAGGTTGCCAAAACACCTCACTAGATGTGCACAGGGAAGGCTACCTCGTTGGTACATATCAAGGTTTGGGGATTTGAGGTTTTTGTAAGACGAGAGACTCACGACAAGCTCGAACCTCGTAGTGAGCAATGTATTTTCATTGGCTACCCGTAGAGATCCTTTGGATATCTCTTCTATAGACCGAGTGACAATGTTGTCTTCGTTGCGAGAAGAGGGGTTTTCTGAGAGTGAGAACTCATAAGCCAAGGAGACAGTGGGAGGCAAATAGATCTCGAAGAGATTCGAGAATCGAGCGATGAAGGAACCTCTACCGCTGGCGCTCAACCTGAGGAGGAAACTCCGGTTAAACCAATTGACGAGTCCTTACCTCTTAGACATTCCGAAAGAGTTAGAGTTCAACCCTAGTTTTATGGTTTTCATATTACTACCGAAGGGGACACGTATATTAGTGATGGTACACTAATAAATTTAGATGAACATAATAGCTATAAGGAAGCCATGGCAGGCCCAGAGTCTGAAAAATGGAAAGAGGCGATGGACAACGAGATTCAGTCCATGTATGACAACCAAGTTTGGAATTTGGTTGACAATGTGTCTGGACGTAAGACGGTCAGGTGCAAATGGATCTTCAAGAAGAAGACCGACGTGGATGGTAATGTGCACACGTATAAGGCACGACTAGTGGCGAAGGGCTTTACTCAAACTCCCAGAGTTGACTACGATGAGACCTTCTCACGAGTTGCGAAAATAAAGTCTATTAGGGTGATGCTGGCCATTGCTGCATTTCATGATTATGAGATATGGCAAATGGATGTCAAGACCGCTTTCCTTAATGGGAAGTTGGCTGAGGATGTTTACATGGCTCAGCCATAGGGTTTTGTTGATCCGAAGCATCCCAATAGAGTGTGCAAGCTTGAGAAGTCCATTGATGGACTTAAGCAAGCATCTCGCAGATGAAATCTTTGCTTTGATGAGAGAGTCAAATAGTTTGGATTTCTACGAAGAGAAGATGAATCATGTGTATATGTCAAGGCCAGTGGGAGTATAGTTAGCTTCCTCATTTTGTATGTCGATGACATACTACTCATAGGAAACGACATCCCGACTCTGCAGGAGGTTAAGTCTTGGCTAGGGAAGTGCTTCGCTATGAAGGACCTCGGAGAGGCTTCCTATATTTTGGGAATATGGATAGTGAGAGAACGAAGTAAGAGACTAATAGGACTTAGTCAGAATACTTACTTGGATAAGGTACTAAAATGTTTTAGTATGAAAACTCGAAAAAGGGAGAGCTACCGATACAGAGTAATGTCAAGTTAAGTAAGACTCAAAGTCCGAGTACCGAAGCCGAGATAGCAGAGATGAGCCGAGTACCTTACGCTTCCGCAGTTGGCTCGATCATGTATGCCATGACTTGTACTCGCCCTGATGTGGCCTTTGCTTTGATCATGGTCAATAGATATCAAGGGAACCCGGGCAAAAGCTCATTGGATTGCAGTCAAGAATATACTTAAGTACCTTCGGAGGACCAAGGAATGGTTCTTAGTCCTCCTAGGGAGTGATGACTTAAAGGTGTGAGGGTATAGTGACGCCAGCTTCCAGACCGACAGAGACAACTACCGTCCGCAGTCGGGCTGGGTCTTTACCCTAAATGGAGGAGCAGTGACTTGGAAGAGTTCCAAGCAGGAAACTGTAGCTGATTCAATGTGCGAATCAGAGTACATTGCAACAAGCGAAGCGTCAAAGGAGGCGATATGGTTGAAGAACTTCATTGGTGACCTTGGAGTTGTGTTTGCCATAAAGGAGCCTATGGAAATTTTCTGTGATAATGAAGAAGCGGTTGCCTTAACCAAGGAACCGAGGGATCATGGTAGATCTCGACATATCCACAGAAAGTATCACTTTATTAGACATCGAGCAGAAGAAGGACACCTCGTGGTTAAGAGGATATCATCAGAAGATAACCCATCAGATCCGCTTATGAAGGGATTGAGTAGGGTTAAGCACTTGCAGCATGCTAGGAGCATTGGGCTAAAGGATTATATTAGTTTAGATTAGATAGTTTTAGAAACATGTAATAGATAAATGTAATTGACATTTTTTGATTAAATAAAGGAGTATTATTTATGAGTAAAGTTACTGTCTTATGTTAGTTGTTTAACTATTGTTTCACTTTGCATGTTTTGACTTCCAAAATAATTGAGTTTATTAAGAATAATCGAATTATTCAAACAGTCCACAATCGTTCATATGTTGGAAGTAGGTATGAATGAAGATTGTCATGAATTGGTGTGCAGACTGTCTAAATGGTATTAGACATAGCAAAAGTTTTCTACAACATTCATGAGTGCTTATGAACAAGTTTTGAGCATTGGAATAAACCCGCACTTGCTGGAATAACTTTATGGAATGTGACAAAAGTGATCTCAAGTCGATAATATCATATGGTCTTAAAACCAAGATATATGGTTTATTGTTTACTAATTGGTTGTAAATTGATAAGGCGAAACCGCATCAGTAAATTGATGTCATAAAATGCATTGTTGTGTGTGATTGATTAGTAAATAGTAAATGCATATAAGTCGAATTTTATCTGTTACTTCTATCCTAAGAGGGTAAAAGCGATATCACGGGCGCTCGATGATTTGATTTGACTTATGTGCCGGGCCCGGTCAGGACTGAATTGATGTGTTCAATTAAGTTCTATGTCAAATGAATCTGAGATCGAGAAACCAACTACTGGACAATTAGTTCCATAAAATTATCCGCACAATATCTAAATAGAGGACTGTACGATCTCTTATCTAAAGGACAGGTTACTGATGAGATTAGAGTTCGACAACGTCTTTGAGAGATACAATTGCTAATCGAGTTGTACGTTACATTTGTGGTTACTAGACTTATCCAAGTGAGCAACTGTTGGATTAGTGTCTAAGCCTGTAACCATATTTGGTAAGTACTTGACCTGGTTGTGCATAGTCCTTTTGGGTTCCCTTTACCAAAGCAACTTGACTGGAGAAATAAATAGAGAAAGAGGTTATTATGATTTATTAATATGTTATAAAAATAATATATTAAAGGAGAAATCATATTTTTTTAATTAATATTGGTCAATAATTAATTAGGAATTAATTTTGTGATCAAGTGTAATTAATTAAACTAGAGGGGGCTGAATTGTAATTATGCGATAGTTGCAAAGTAGGGAAATGGTTATCCTTGTTAAAGGTTGGACGAATTCAAGGGATAGGATATCCTTGAAATCGTCCAAAGGTCCAAGAGATAAGTGCTTTTCAAGGCTTATCTTATGATTGCTTGGTGGGCAAGCAACTAGATAAGGATAAGGACTGAAACCCTAATCTTAACCCTATAAAAAGACTCCTAGACCTTAAGAAATCGCCCACTTGCTTCTAAGAGATCCCAAGGCTAATTTCTACCTCTCCCCTTCTCTCTATATAGCCTCTCCAATTACTTGTGGTGTTTATGAGCCATTAGAGGCACTACACTTGTGGTGCTTGCTTTCAAGACTTAGGGTTTAAAGATTTAAGTTGTTATTGCAATATAACATCAAAAGAGGTATGTGATCTAAGCTTATATATGAATTTCGAAAATAGCAAGCTACATTAAGGTTTTATTCATGTGTTCATAATGTTGTGTATCTAAAAGTGAAAACATAGATCCAAATTAGGGTTGCATTCACACATACGGTTGTTTGTATAAAACCCATCAGTAAAGATCAATCTGGTCCGAATTACACAATGCACCAGAGAGAGAAAATTGTAGGAAATTGAGTGTAGTTTCTAGAGACTCCAATATCAATCAATTTAGAGTTTAAATCTCTATTTTATGCTCCAAACACAAAACAGAGGTCAGACTGTTTAACTTAAAAATATGAAACATAAATTATGTTTTCGGTGTTGAGTGCTTGTTTCTAATCGCATTTTGTGCAATTGTTTAGGGTGCTTAATAGAGATGTTGGGAGAATATTTATTTGTTCATTTATTGCTATAACTTGGATTTGAGGTGAGTCTTTCTTGCAGTTGTGTAGTACATATATGGAAGTTTTTATGTTTTGATACAAGTCTCTTGGTCTAGGTTTTTGTATGAGATGTTGTAATGTGGCCATATGCGAAGTATGAGCAATATATGTCACACCCGACCGACGATGGAAACACTAGGCTGTGTGACATTAGAATATTGGATCATAGATACAAAATTATACATATACATCAAGATGTCACACAAATTTACTCTTTATTAATTAAGTAATAAATATTACACACATGTTGAAGGTGCTCATACATTACAAAGGAAAAATAAAGCAACATAACACATAGGCTTCCAGCTGCGCTTCCGTTATCTTCCTAACTCATTCCCTTAAGAATACATGTTGTTTTGAAAGGTCAACATTGTAACGCCTGTGTTTCTGGGCTTGTCATTAATATTGATGTAATAGTCTAGGTTAACCTTTGTAACCTGTTTCGAAATAATAGACGTGTATTATTTGAGTATTTTGTGTTTTGTGCTTAATTATGTGTCTTAATTGAATTAAGTATGAAAATATGCATTAAAATGAAATGTTAGATAAAGCCGATATCCATGGATAATGTTGTAGTAGTTGAAACGAAGTTTCCGAATATATAAAGAATGCCGAAATCCGAGTTATAACGAAGAAGTTATGATCTGTCGAAGTTTCGCGATAGAACCGGCACGACGCTGAATGACGTAAAATACGAAGTTAAGATAGAGCGATATTTATCCCTAGTAATCTAAATGAGAGTCGTAGAGTTTGTTAAACCGAGAGCGTACATGAAAAGAATACCCAACTCTGACTTCGTATGAGGAAGTTATGATTTTTCTAAGTTTCAGCTTAGTAGTATGCAGCCTGAAACTCGAATTCGAGATCAAGTGATTGTTGGTCGAAACAATCTACACGAGAATCGAAGATCTCGTTGATAGTAGTGCATTGGTGTAAAGACAGACGAAAACGGACGTCAGATGAAGAAGTTATGAATTCATAACGGAGTTTTCCTGTTCTGGCCTACTAAAAATAAATAATAAAAAATAATATCAAAATTAGCAGACGGATTCTAAACGAAAGTTGTAGAGCGTAGTCTCACCTACGCGTGGATATAAAGAACGTTGAAAACGGAGTTCGTATGATGAAGATATGAATTTCCGAAGTTTTTAAAATAAATAATATTTATTATTTAATCTTTAAATTGGATCGATATCCGAAGGAGTCAACAAGCTTATCCGAACTACGCCCAACGTAGTTGATATAACACTAGTCAAAAGTATGTCAATAACAATCACATGTGATTATACCAATCATGTAATGTGATTTTGTTAAACTAGTAATGTAATAAAGTTACTATGTATTTCATGATAATCATAATACAAATATGCACTTTATTTATGATACAACTCAAAGTATACGTCCATACGATTCCAAAAATATAGAGAGCATTTAAATCTGACTTTGCGTGAAGAAGTTATGATAAACCGAACACTATAAATCTCTATAATAAGAGGAATTTAAAATAGACTTAGAATTAGCTATTGGAGTCTAAATGAAAGTTGTAGTACTCGGAAATACCTATGCGTAGATCTAAAGAACGTCAAAAACGGAGTTCGTATGAGAAAGTTATGACCTTCCGAAGATGCAGCTGTCTAAGGGCTTGACACGTGGCAGAAACCCTAGCCGCCTTAAACCACGACGTGGCAATTAAGTCCACGATGTGAAACGTGTCTGGGACACTAATCGGGGCTAGAAAACACGTGTTGAAGCTACGGGGTGACTCATGAATGGCCACGACGTGACCCTAGGTATGCCACCATGTGAAATGGCCTAGAAGAGCCTATAAATAGCGATCAAAGCTCATTCATTCCTTACACCTTTTCTTTTCACTCTCTCTCGTTTCTGGAGGCCGTTTTCCTTCCCGATCCTGAAAATGATGAGCTTTTGTCTGTTTAGATTCTATAGACCACGATATTAAGGTAAGTTTCACGGCCCCACTTTTTAATATTTTCGGGGGAAAATGAATGCTAAATATTGTATATACGTTATGTCTATATGATAGTATATCAGTATCAACGTAGATAGTTATAATAACCGAGATATAGTTATTTCATATCTGAAAGTATCCAACTACCGTAAAGTTGTTAGCATGTTATTGTTATAGTAATATACTAATGTAGATCTTGAGTTACACTTAGGATTCTATATATATGTTGTGTGCGATATAGTTCCGAAGTTATATTCGGAAGTTCTATATGTTAGTTGTTAGGTACATTGTTATTGTTGGTTTTATGTCAAGATAAAACCAGGTATGCTATATGTTGTTGTTATTGGTTTTATGTCAATATAAAACCTGGTTTTAATTGTAATTATAGTTGTTGTACTACCGCAAGGTGTGATCCTTGTACTACCGCAATGTGTGATCCTTGTACTACCGCAATGTGTGATCCTTGTAATATTAATAAGAGGTATAAAACTAAGTCATACAGTCGCATCTACAGACTCATGGTAGAACAACTTTAGAAGCATTATACTTTGTCGATATATAGGTATGAATGTTAAGTATAAGTTTCCCAAAGACTTATAATATATGTATAAGAATCTAGTAGGTATATTACTTGTATATTAAGTAGACCACTATACCTATCCTACTTACTCATATAGAATTGAAATAGATTTATACGTAGCGGTTTTACTCGTATAGAATTGAAATAAGATTTATACGTAGCAACTTTGTTTGTATGGAATTACAAACATTTATATTTATAATATATGAGACTTATAGGTATATACTTATTTGGTAAGTAAACCATTATACCTAGGATATATATACTAAACGTTGGAAACTCAAAATAATACTTTCAAAACTATACTTTTGAACTTGGAAAATGTATTATTTTTATATGGAGTCAAAACTTGTGGACTCACCAACTTTATGTTGACATATTATAAAATGCATGTGTTTTTAGGAAGTTGATAACTATGATACAAGAAATGACGTTACACTACCCGGTGTTTCCGCCGATGGCCGGGGTGTGACAGAATGGTATCAGAGCTATTAACTATAGTGAATTAGTACTTTCTTAGGAAAGCACGACTATAGTTTAGGGCTTACTCTGTTAGGTTTAGGTATATCCCATAGCCTATAATAAAAATTATTATTAATTATTCTACTGAAGGACTACTTATGGGAGTGGTGACAAGATAGACATGTCGCTTGGGTTGCTGGATTTCAGAACGGCTATATGCTAAAATGATCCTGCCCACCGACTGTCCTGACTGGCCGGTGCCTTATCAGCTAGACCTAAAGTAACAAACAATAATTAATAGAGCATGAATACAAAAAATAATAAATATAGAGTCATATATGAAGACTCAGACCCGCGATGAGAATACACCTAAATACCCAGAATGTTTTTGATCTCAAGGATTTAGATTAGATATTCCAACTAAATTTCATATGTGCATAGATCTTATCACAACTAGGTGTAGGTGTACAACTATATTTTATTATGTTCAGATCATATGAACTATTTAAATGGGGAGTACTATTTGATAGACTAAACACTTGGTGATCCAAAATGTACAGGAACTAAACAAAATGCCTAGAAGAAGTAGCGCTCGTCTAAACCTGAACCAATGACCAGAACCAGAACAACAAGTACCGCAACCACCACCACGAGAAACAAACCCTCCAATAAGTTTAGTAGAACTTGAAGAAATTTTAGCTCAGAGAATCGCTGCAGCTCTTGTTAATGTCACAAGAGGAGGAGTTAGAAATGAAGGGAATGTAAGGACCGCCAGAATGTGTACCTACAAGGATTTGATGAATTGAAAACCTAAGAGCTTCCATGGAACGGAAGAGGTTGTTAGCTTGACTCGGTGGATTGAAAAGACAGAATCAGTATTTCAAATAAGCTTTTGTCCGGATGAATGTAAGGTATGATTTGCTGCGTGTACCTTCGCTGATGTCGCACTTACATGGTGGAACAACCATGTGAATACAACGGGTATTGATGGTGCCAATTCCATGCAATGGGAAGAGCTGATGAGGATGCTAGTAGAGGAGTATTGTCCCATGGAGGAAATACATAAGCTGGAACAAGAATTGTGGACCCTAACCATGAAGGGTTCAGAGATAAATGCTTATACCGCTAGATTCAATGATCTTGCTGTGATGTGTCCGACACTTGGAACCCCAGAATACAAGAAGATCGAGCGATATATCTGGGGTCTAGCATCACAAATCAAAGGAATGGTGATCGCTTCGAAGCCTACAACATATGACAGTGCAAAGCGTATAGCTCATCAGCTAACCAGCACAGAAATCCAAATGGGATTTATAGCTGATTCTCCCGAATCTGGAACGAATAAGTGCAAATTTAATGGGAAGAATCCCATACAATCATCTGATGAAAGACAAGATGTGGCAAATAATTATGCAACCACAACAACAATACCCATGCAACCAAGGAAGTATGCTGGAAAACTCCCATGGTGCACTCAATGTAATCGTCATCACCCAGGTAACTGTTCATGGTGCAGTCAATGTAACCATCAACATGCAGGTGACTGTTATATTTGCATGAAGTGCAAAAAGAAGGGACACACCGCCAATTATTGCACGAGCACAACACTAATAACAGAAAATCAAGGAACAAAAATTGAAACATGCCATGATGGAGGACAAGCATGTTTTGAGTGTGGTGAAATTGGACATATTAAGAAGGAATGTCCAAAGTTAAGGAGTCAACGAAGTTAGGCCGTGGTAGGGCATTCGTAACAAGAAGCAGAGAAGCTATCCAGGACCCTGCAGTGGCATCTAGTACAAGATAATTTTCGGGACAAAATTTTATCAACGGGGGGAGAATGTAACACTAGTCAAAAGTACGTATATAACAATCACATGTGATTATACCAATCATGTAATGTGATTTTGTTAAACTAGTAATGTAATAAACTTACTATGTATTTCATGACAATCATAATACAAATATGAACTTTATTTATGATACAACTCAAAGTATATGTCCATACGATTCCAAAAATATAGAGAGCATTTAAATCTGACTTTGCGTGAAGAGGAATTTAAAATAGAATTAGAATTAGCTATTGGAGTCTAAATGAAAGTTGTAGTACTCGGAAATACCTATGCGTAGATGTAAAGAACGTCAAAAACGGAGTTCATATGAGAAAGTTATGACCTTCCGAAGATGCAGCTGTCTAAGGCCTTGACACGTGGCAGAAACCCTAGCCGCCTTAAACCACGACGTGGCAATTAAGTCCACGATGTGAAACGTGTCTGGGACACTAATCGGGGCTAGAAAACACGTATTGAAGCTACGGGGTGACTCATGGATGGCCACGACGTGACCCTAGGTATGCCACCATGTGAAATGGCCTAGAAGAGCCTATAAATAGCGATCAAAGCTCATTCATTCCTTACACCTTTTCTTTTCACTCTCTCTCGTTTCCGGAGGCCGTTTTCCTTCCCGAGCCTGACAACGACGAGCTTCTGTCCGTTTAGATTCTATAGATCGCGATATTAAGGTGAGTTTCACGGCCCCACTTTTCAATATTTTTGGGGGAAAATGAATGCTAAATAATGTATATACGTTATGTCTATATGATAGTATATCAATATCAACGTAGATAGTTATAATAACCGGGATATAGTTATTTCATATATGAAAGTATCCAACTATCGTAAAGTTGTTAGCATGTTATTGTTATAGTAGTATACTAATGTCGATCTTGAGTTATACTTAGGATTCTATATATATGTTGTGTGCGATATAGTTCCGAAGTTATATTCGGAAGTTCTATATGTTAATTGTTAGGTACGTTGTTATTGTTGGTTTTATGTCAAGATAAAACCAGGTATGTTATATGTTGTTGTTATTGGTTTTATGTCAATATAAAACCTGGTTTTAATTCTAATTATAGCTGTTGTACTACCGCAAGGTGTGATCCTTGTACTACCACAAGGTGTGATCCTTGTACTACCGCAATGTGTGATCCTTGTAATATTAATAAGAGGTATAAAACTAAGTCATACAGTCGCATCTACAGACTCATGGTAGAACAACTTCAGAAGCATTATACTTTGTTGATATATAAGTATGAATGTTAAGTATAAGTTTCCCAAAGACTTATACTCTATGTATAAGAATCTAGTAGGTATATTACTTGTATATTAAGTAGACCACTATACCTATCCTACTTACTCGTATAGAATTGAAATAGATTTATACGTAGCGGTTTTACTTGTATAGAATTGAAATAAGATTTATACGTAGCAACTTAGTTTGTATGGAATTACAAACATTTATATTTATAATATATGAGATTTATAGGTATATACTTATTTGGTAAGTAAACCATTATACCTAGGATATATATACTAAACGTTGGAAACTCAAAATAATACTTTCAAAACTATACTTTTGAACTTGGAAAATGTATTATTTTTATATGGAGTCAAAACCTGTGGACTCACCAACTTTATGTTGACGTATTTTAAAATGCATGTGTTTTAAGGAAGTTGATAACTATGATACAAGAAATGACGTTACACTTCCCGGTGTTTCCGCCGACGGCCGGGGTGTGACAGTTGAGTACGCCCAATATACACCGAAGCGTGACCCGCCTCGCACTCGAGTGCTCCGATGACGCATGCAGTGACGAATCCGAAGCGTACGCCCCGCGTACTGAGCATTACGCCCAACCTAATGCAAGGCATCATCCTCTATAAAAGGGCATGCGAGGCTGACGATTTCTTTTGCCAAAATTCTTTCTTTTCTCCCTAATTTTCCTCGTTTTGCATGCAACTTATACCCCGAAGCCCCGGTATCATTTCCGAGCCCCGAAGCAAGTCCCGAAACCCCGAAGATCCTGAGGAGTGCAATTCCCGAGCTGAAGCCCTATCCGTGAAAAGCCAATTTTTGTGAAGATCTTGTAGATCTACCGAAGAATACTACTTCTACAAGCCGTAGTGGTGTCCGATCAGCTTCTGATCAAGTGAGTGTGTAGTTAGTTTCTTCTTACGCATAATTTGTTGTTATATGTGTGAATGTATATTCACTTTCATCTATCTCATAGATATGATTCATTCTCTATGAAATACATGTTATGTGTATCTGTCTCATCTGTTGTTTGGAATATGTATTGAATGAGAATGCTATACAGGTTTTAAACTATGTATAAAAATATATATTTTTATCTACTAATATGTTGGGTAGAACATGGGTAGATAGTTGATGTGTGATAAACAGATGAGAGGCCTCGATGTTTTTGTTGATCTAGTTACTCAGCGGAGTATGGATAAAGACCACAAACTCTTTCTAGACAGTCATGTGGAACGCTAGCAGGCTCATAACCTATAGGTGTTGTGAACGATGTGTTCACCGATGTACTCTATCCCCCTCATGGTTGCCTTTAGGAAATCTATTGTTGAGGAAACCCCTTTGTAGTAATCTCCATCCCGATGAAAATCCTAGATTAGGTCCCTTGAGATAGATGTTGTTTTAGGGACGTAAAGTGAGGATAACGGGAATGAATAATCGGGTTATTGTTGGTTGGTGAAATTAAAAATAATTATTTATTGCGGGTTGAAAATCCAATATGCTCACCAGGCTCCCAAGCCTGACCCACTCAGTTTTATTTGTATTACAGGTAGTGGCGCGAGGACATAAGATGGATGAATTATTAAGTTATTTTGTTTATTAGACCAGTTTTTATATGTAACTGTTGTATGGTCTATCTTTTGTTGTTTATGCTTTTGCGTCTGTATCGGAACATGACATCCCGAGTTATGATTATATAATGAAAATACATTTCTTTATGAAATGCTTTGGTAAATATTATTTTTATCATATTTTGATTTGGGGAACAAATTCCAAAACTCTTTTAAATCAAAAGGATTTAGTCTGAAACTATTTTAAAAGCATAAATGAAACCGGTCTTTTCTGGCCGCGATTTTGGGGATGTCACAAACATGATGTTGGTGAGTTCACAGGTTTATATGTTTTAAACTGTTTTAAAGAGTTTTTGTTGTGTTAGTAATATTATGATTGCCTAACTCGCATCCTGGAGTTGTGTATGCTATCCCTACATTCTTAGGTTTAGTCCTAATCATAGTTTTTAGATAGTTAAGCTAAAAAATGTTGCGATGAGTTCCTATAATCGAGCTCATGACTGTTGTACTCCCCGTGGCGACGCTTCATCAGACGTCAGCAAAGTTTAGAAAGTTATGTCTGCTTTGACTTCACCATCAGGTTGTAGCTAGCAATCGCATGTGGGGCTATCAACCCCGTATAGATATGTACATATCTTTCCCACTGACATAAGATTTAATGATTATAGGTCGGGGCTAGCTAAATGTAATTTAGCTAAGGATGATTAATGTCTCACCTAACCATTGTTTTGTCATCATGTGTTGTCGTCATATCGTGTATTGTTGTAATGTTATCGTTTATACTTAGCCCATCCCCAATGGGCACTCAATGAAGAGTCTAATGAGAAAAAGTAAAGTGATGTGGCATTGAATGGTTAAATTTGGCATTGTATGAGGAGTTTAATGAATTGGGGGGGGGGGGGGGGGGGTTAATCCCATTCAACGCTGTAATTGGATTTTCCTTTTTTTTTTTGTATTTTAATATATAGCAATTTATATAGAACTTAACATTTGATTTTTTTTTCTTTCATAAACAAACTATATATCATAATTTTTCTGATTTATAATTTATTTTAGTTTAATAATTTACTTTTTATTTAATATATTATTCGTAATTTTTAATTGCTAATTGTAATCTTTAATTAATATTTTGTAATTGTATCTTTTAATTTCTAATTAACGTAAAATTCTAGTATTATTTATTAATATTATTTTTTTAAAAAATATAATAAAATGCTGACGTGACAATCCATTGAAATGTTAAGAGTTTAATGGAATGTAAAGTTTAATAGATAAAATTGTTTAGTTAGTGGAATGCTGATGTGGCAATCCATTGAACTCTTAAGAGTTCAATGCATTGGAGATAACCTTATATATATATATATATATATATATATATATATATATATATATATATATATATAAAAGTTAAGAATGTTTTATTAGGTTGGATATAGTAACCGCCAGGTATTAAGTTATCCCATAGTTTGGCCAGGGAAACAGCTAGGTATGATGTTCACTAAATGTTTGGCCGGTGTAACGACAAGGTATCTATGTTTGCAGGTGGTTAAGTTGGCGTGATAACTAGGCAAAATATTATACATAAAAGTTGGATAAGATACCTACCATGCATAGTATTACCTTAATGTACTTGAATAATTATATAACTGATATTGTACGATTAGAAAAAATTATGAAATTAGCAGTAGTTTGACATGTATTCCCCTTTAAAGGTTTGAAAATTGTAAAAGTGGGGCTATGAACTCACCCTTGAAGCGTGAACCATTTTTGTAGTGTAGAATCGGGAAGATGGAACTTGAGAATAACTTTGGAGGTAGGGGCACAAAATTTGAGAGAGAGTGATGGTTGTATGGAGGTGTGAGAAATGAACATCCAGAGTTTGCTATTAATAGCAAGTTTTTGAGGTGCGCGTCGTGCATCACACTGCGCGGGCTGTACGCGGGGCTTCATCTGGGAGCTGCCACGTTTCCTACATACAGTGTGCCACGTAACCTGTATCTTGACGGATCTTAGTCATCAAAATGTGCGTCGTGTGTGATGCACAATAGGGCACGTGTTACAAGAATTTTGTTTTCTAAATTCCACAACTTTCGCATATGACTTCCGTTTTCGACGATTCTTATATCCATGTGTAGGTGTTAACATACCCTTGTTTTGGCTAATTTTTAATTTCATTTATTGCCCATATTTTATAACCGCTATGATTTTATAAAAATTGTAACTCTCACGTTTGGGTTTAATTTTAGGCATTTGTTGTCTCAATATTCCTACTTTTAGAAGTACTATGATTTTTCTTTTGGTGACTTTAGTTAAAAGATGACCATTCCTTCTGTAGTTTTCGTCGTTGTAACTTTTTATGTGTGGTAGATCTTTGTTTACTGTATAAATCCTAACTCTCCCAAACAAAGTCGGATTTTTACGAATCTTATATGTTTGGAATCCCGTTGTCGTGTACATTCTAAAAATGTTAGCCTGCTCATAAGATACCAGGATTTTTCGCACACATATTTTTTAGCTTAATATTTTACGTAACTATACGAGTTAATGGTAAAAATAGAATAAATTCCTTCATCTATCTAAATATTACATTGTCGTCCTATTACATGACTCTGAGAGGTTAATTTCTAATTGCAGTTGGTGACGTATTTTCTGGGTTGTCACATCCTCCCCTGGTTAACGGAAATTTCATCCCAAAATTTAGGTTGTGCTTGGAATGTTATTGAACAAGTGAGGGTACTTGTTCTTAATTTGGTTTTAGTGTTCCCACGTACATTATGGCTCTTTTTTAGTGTTCCATCGTACTGTGACTATAGGAATGTGGCTTTGCTTCAGTCTCTTAACCTCTCGGTCCATGATCTCAATTGGTTGTTCGAAAAAATTGAGCTTCGTGTCAACTTGATTTTCTTCGAGAGGAATGACAAGTGTATCCATGGAGATACATTTCTTAAGATTTGATACGTGGAAGACATCGTGCACACTGCTGAATTCATGGGGCAATGCATGTCGGTAAGCGATCGGGCCCACTCTAGAAAGGATTTCTAAAGGTCCTCTGTACCTTAGATTGAGTTTTCCCCGTTTTTAGAATCTTATTACTCCTTTCCAAGGAGAGACTCTCAACATGACCTTGTCTCCAACCAGGAATTCAAGGGGTTTCCATCGGAATTTAGAATATTTCTTTTAATGGTTGCGAGAGGTCTTTAGTCTCTCTCTAATCTACACGTTCTTTTCTGTGGTATCGTGAATGATCTCTGGTCCTGTTATCCCAGTGTCCCCTACAAGTTTCTTTTCTAAGTGGTTGTCACCAACTTTTTCCTAACATAGCGGTGAGCGGCATTTTTTTTCCATATAATGCTTCGAATGGCGCAACCTTGATGTTGGTGTGGTAGCTGTTATTGTATGAAAACTCAACCAAGGGTATGTAAGTATCCCATGCATCTCCAAAGTGGGCAAGACAATTTGAATGTGTAGTCATGGTGAGTGCTTTCAATCTACAAGGCTTACGTCGTTCCTTTTGGCTGAAGGCATTAGCTACTACGTTTTCTTTGAATGGGTGATATCCTATTTCACACTCATAGTCATTCAACAGTTCTAACCATATTCGATATCTCATGTTAAGTTCCTTTCGATTGAATATATGCTAAAGACTCTTGTGGTCGGTGTATATGGTGCACTTGGTTCCATACAGGTAATGTCATCGGATGTTTAAAGCAAAGATTACAGCTCCTAACTCTAAATCATAGGTGGTATAATTGTTCTCGTGCAGCCTAAGTTAACACGAAGCATATGAGATGACATTGTCTCTCTGCATAAGTACACACCCTATACCCTGATGTGAGGCATCATAGTACACAAAAAAATCTTCAGTTCTTTCTGGGAGTACTAGAATTGGTACACTACACAACATATGCTTTAACGTTTGGAACATGGATTCTTGTTTTTCTTCCCCATTGAACTTTGTGTCCTTTTGAATCAATGTTGTGAGGGGTTTAGCTATCTTAGAGAAGTTATCGATGAGTTTTCGATAATAGCTTTCCAATCCTAGGAATGGCTCTCCTCGGTTGGTGTTGTAGGTGCTTCTCAAATCAAGCATCACGTATGAGTGGGGGATATAAGCGTGGAAATACCAAATGTACCACTCTCGAACGACAACCTCGGAAATGTCGAAGTATTGAATGCAGAGAACCATATGTAACATCCCGAAATGAGGTATACTTCGATGACCTTAATCCTTTATGCAATTGTCAAGACTAGTCCCTATTTGAGAAAAGGTGGCAATTAAGTATGTGGGGTGTACGCATGTGTACGCATAGCGTACTCATGCACATTGCATGATATCGGAGGCCACCTAGTACGCTAGGCGTACTAGGCTCAAAGTAAAACCATAATGCCCTCTTGTGCCCCTATTTAAGGAACCTGGTGGCCTCATTTCATGCAACCATTTCCAGCCTCCAACCTCCCTTAAACCCTAATTTCGTATTCCTAGCCTGTGTGAGTGTTGTGGCTCATTGAAGTGTTCTTATGAAGCTTTTGGTGAAGAAGGAGCATTGGAGGAAGTGTAGTTTGTGCTTCTAGCTCTTGGATCTGAGTTCTACTATTGTTGGTGCATCTTCCAGAGGTATCAAGTTTGAAACGTGCTTACTGTTGTGTTAGTTCATGTTTTGGGTCCATTTTTAGGGTTTTATGTCCCAAGTTTAGAGCTTTGTGAGTCTAATGAACTCCAAAGCATATCTCCTGTCCTTTTAAGTGTATTTGGTTGTCTAGATTCATAAAAATAGGAACTTGATCGTCTAAACCTCTCCATGCATGACTTATGTGGATTCTTGTGTTGGGAATGTTAGAGTTTGTGAGTTTGAGACTTGTTCAACCATGGTAAGGCTTAAAGTGTTGTGTTATGAGCATTGCATCGATCCTATGGTTCTAATGAAAACCCTAATGCTTTGATCTAGTTTTTCTAATTATACATGCAATACTTGTCCAAGACTTACAAACCCTAATCTAGCATACAATAAAAATCGAAATGTACATCTAATGAAGTGTTAAGGTATTACCTTTAGTTATAGCTTGATGGTCTTGAGCTTTTGAGAACTTTAGCACCTTAACTGTGATGCCTCTAGTAGATCACAAACACCAAAGCAATTGGAAAATGCAAGAGAGAGAGAGGGAGGAGGCTCAAAGTCGGCTCTAGTAATCCTTCTAGGGTTGTGGCAGCCAAAATTGGGAAGCCTAGGGGTTCTATATATAGGTGAGGAATTAGGGTTTCAGTCAAAAACCTAATCCGGTTGCTTAGGCTCTAAGCAACCCACTAGATCCTTCCAGAACCTAGCCCTTGGACGAAATCCTTATGGGCTTCCATAAGATTCCGTCCACCCTATCTTTAGGGTTCCTCAGCCCAATCTGCAATTATCCAGTAATTACAATAACAATCCCCTTAATTCAATTAACCTCTTTTGACCACAAAATTAATTCTAAATTAATTCTTGACCAATGTAAATTAAATAATATGATTTCTCTTTTAATATATTATTCAAATAATATATTAATAAACCATAATAACCACTTTCTCTATTATTCTTCCAGTCAAGTTGCTTTGGTGAACGCAACCCAAAAGGACCATGCTATAACCGGGTCAAATACATACCAAATATAGTTACGACTTAGATAAGTCTAATAACTATATATGCAAGTACGAATTCAAAATCCGATTAGCAATCGAAGCTGTCAAAAGTTGTTGTCGAACTCTGACACGTACTATAGATAAGGGATCGTATAGTCCTCCGTTCTCAAGATATCATGTGGACAATCACATGGAACATAGTCATACTTATTGTCCAGCAGTTTGTTTCTCGATCTCTGATTTGTCTGACATATAACTTAATTGAACACATCAATTCAGTCCTGACCGGGCCCGACAGATAAGTCAAAACAAAATCATCGAGGGGCCCAAGATATCGCTTTTAGCCTCATAGGATAAAAGGAACATATAAACTCCGACTTAGATGCTTGTACTATTTACTGATCAAATTGTACACAACAATGTGTTTTATAACATCAAGTTACTGATGCGTTTACACATTATCAATGCACAACCAACTCGTAAACAACAACTCATACATCTAGGTTTAAAGACTATATGAATTATCGTCTCACAATCACTCGTGATTAAATTCCATGAAGTGATTCATGTGAGTGTGGGTCTAATACAATACTCAAATCTAATTTCATAAGCACTCATGAACGTTGTAACAACCTTTTGCTGTGTCTAAACACTTAGATAATCTACAAGCCAATTCATGACAGTCTTCTTTCATACTTACTTCCAACGTATGATCGACTGTGGATAGTTTAAATAATCTTATTATTTAGGAAGTCAAAACATGTAAAGTGAAACAATAGTAAATAATTAACATATGACAGTAACATTACTTATAAATAAAACTCTTTTATTTAATCATCAAATGTCAATTACAATTTATCTATTACAAGTTTCTAAAATCTATTTAATCACTAAAACTAATATCGTCCTTCAGCCCAATGCTCCTAGCATGCTGGAAGTGCTTAACCCTACTCAGTCCCTTCGCAAAGGGATCTGCTGGGTTATGTTCTGATGATACCCTCTTTACTATGAAGAGTCCTTCTTCTACTCGATGTCTAATGAAATGATATTTCCTGTCGATATGCCTAGATCTGCCATAATCCCCCAGTTCCTTGGTCAACAAAACCCTCTAGTTGACTCATGTAAACATCTTCAGCCAACTTCCCATTAAGGAAAGCGGTTTTGACATCCATCTGCAATATTTCATAATCATGAAACGCAACTATGGCTAGCATAACCCTTATAGACTTAATCTTTGCTATTGGTGAGAAGGTCTCATCATAGTAAACTCTAGGAGTTTGAGTAAAGCCCTGCGCAACCAATCGCGCCTTATATGTGTGTACTTTCCCATCCATGTCGGTCTTCTTCTTGAAGATCCATTTTCACCCGACCGTCTTACGACCTGGCACATTGTCAACCAAGTTGCAAACTAGATTGTCATACATGGACTGAATCTCGTTGTCCATAGCCTCTTTCCATTTCGCAGACTCTGGGCCTACCATGGATTCCTTGTAGTTGTTAACTTCATCCAAATTTATCAGTGTGCTATCACTGATAAACGTATCACCTTCAGTAGTAATATGGAAACCATAAAACTCAGGTGGAACACTAACTCTACTGGAATGTCTTAGAAGTAGGGACTCGTCTATTGGTTCAACACGAGTTTCCTCCTCAGGTTGAGCGCTAGTGTTTGAGGTTCCTTCATCGTTTGATTCTTGAAGCTCTTCAATATCAATTTGCCTCCCACTGTCCTCTTGGCATATGAGTTCTCTCTCGGAAAACCCCTCTCCTCGTAATGAAGACAACATTGTCACCCGGTCTATAGAAGATATATCTAAATGACTTTTGTGGATAGCCGATGAAAATACACTGCTCACTACGAGGTTCGAGCTTGTCGTGAGTCTCTCGTCTTACGAAAGCCTCGCAACCCTAAACCTTGATATGTGCCAACAAGGGAACTTTCCATGTCCACATCTCGTCAGGTGTTTTGGCAACCTTCTTAGTTGGGACTAGATTAAGGATATAGGCGGCAGTCTCTAAAGCATACCCCCAGAATGAGATAGGTAACGAAGCTCGACTCATCATGGAAAGAACCATGTGCAACAAGGTTCGATTGCGCCTCTCAGCCACACCGTTCAACTGCGGTTTCCTAAGTGACATTAATTGCGATATGATTCCGCATTCCTTGAGGTAGTCATGGAATTCAATACTAAGGCAGTCACCTCCTCGATCGAATCTGAGCATCTTAATTTTCATGCCCAGCTGATTCTCCACTTCTAGCTTAAACTCTTTGACCTTTTCAAAGGTTTCTGACTTGTGCTTGATTAAGTAGATATATCCATATCTGCTATAATAATCAATAAAAGTAACATAGAAGCGATTCGGATCCCTTGTGGTGGATCTAAAGTGTCCACATACATCTGTATGTATGATATCCAATAAACCCCCACCCCTTTCACAAGTACCAGTGAAGGGTGACTTGGTCATCTTTCAAAGTAAAAAAGACTCGCACGTGTCATCGTTCCTAAGGTCGAATGACTCTAACACTCCATCTTTTTGGAGTTAGGCTATGCGCTTCTTGTTGACATGTCTAAGACGACAATGCCATAAGCATGCTTTGTCCAAACTGTTGGAAGAATTGATATGCAGCACATCATTTCCTAAGTTGTCTACAACCATCACAGTTTCATATACTCTATCACAAGGAAATGCTTCAAAATAGAAAGTACCATTCAAGAAAGCATTAATAGAACCAATTTCATTATTAAAAGAAAATCTAAAACCTTGTCTATACAAACTATGAAAAGAAATAATGTTTCTCGCCATTTCTGACGAGTAGCAACAATCATTCAAATCTAAACCTAACCCAATACTAAGCACTAAAAAGTAAACTCCAATCTTGGTGACAAGAGAAACTTTCCTATTCCCTATGATCAGGTTCATCTTCCCATGCTCCACATCCCTACTTGTTCTTAGACCTTGCAAATCAGAAAAAAATGTGAAAACCACATCCTGTATCAAGGACCCAAGAAATAACACATGATGAGTTGTTAGATTGAATAGTATAAATACCTGCGAAGGATGGCTTTATCTTCCCATCCTTGATGTCCTGCAGTTACTTCGGACAACTTCGTTTCCAACGCCCTTTGTTGTGACAGTAGAAACACTCTGGTTCTCTTGGGTTGGAAGAGGGGGTAGCAGAACCAGGTTTGGTCCCACTAGAAGAGGATCCATCATGGGGTTTTCCCTTGTGGCTCTTACAAGGAGCCTTGCTCTTCTTTCCTTTCCCTTGCCCAATTGCCAAGACAGGAGTTGTAGTAGTAGGAGTAGATGCAATAGATTTGCCTTTCAGACTACTCTCAGCAGTGCTTAGCCGGCCTTGAAGCTTGCTCAGAGTGACATCCTCCTTGTTCATACGAAACTGGTGGTAACAAGGAGGCAACGAGTGAAGAATGATATCTATGGCCAGCTCCTCATCGAAATTGACATTCAAATCCAGCAAGCGGTCTATGAATCTCTACATTTTATGCAAGTGGGCCGTGATAGACTCTCCATATTTCATTTTTGGTAGTGATCATCGAGGCGATGATCTCATACCTCTCCTGCCTGGCAATTTGATGGTACCTTTCCATCAAATCTTGGTGCATATCGTAGGGATAGTAGTCCTCGTAGTTCTTTTGGAGTTCAGCAGTCATTGTTGTGAGCATGATGCAATGAACCTTCGTAGCATCTCCCTCATGAGTTTCGTACGTAAAAATTTCTGCAGGAGTTGCAGTGTTCACATTGACCTCCTTTAGCTCCTTGTCGAGAACATACTCTTTGTCCTCGTAGTGGGTGCCCATGCGAATGTTGCAGATCCAATCAGTGAAATTGGTCCCATCAAATATCACCCTCCCACACAAGTTCATAAGTGACAATAAGCCAGAAGGGGTTGAGCCAGAAGCGTTGTTGTTTTGAGTAGACATCTGAAATAGAAAAGGAACAAAGTTTAGATTAGACAATGATGCCCAATTAAATACCCAAATGAGAAATTAGGGCTAGGACCCAACATAATTATTTACAATTCAGAAGAGGGATGCCGTAATCTAATTGAAAACAATATGAACGTAGGTAAATGACGATTTACCAATTTCCACCATGAAAAACGAAAAGGATTTAATTTTTAAATGAATTGAAATTCCTAGATTATTTTGAGATTCATTGAACTTTTCAATGACATGTTTAAATCTCGATTATGTCCTTCAAGTTTGTGACTGGGATACCAAGGATCACAAACAAGGTGTGAATAACCATGCAAATGTACTTGGTACTCTTGATGTCATTTACCACCTAATCAATGTGCCGGTTAGCCACACACACTCCATTGATCTATGATAAACATCAAGTTACCCTTTTCCACCTTTTCTAGTCCCCAATTAGTGTGTCGGTTAACCACACACGATCCACTAACGACTTGGCATGGTGCAAAGTGTAATTTCATGGAATAACATACATTTTTACATTTTCCTAATGTAACTAAGATTCGGAATTTATAAAAACATTTAGTTACTTTATAAAATCATTATACTTATTAATGAGGAACTGGTTGTCCTATCCTACCCGTTCGGCTAACAACCTTCCACCAATCAAGGAAGCGGTGGGTGAGAGTGGACACCCATTAAAATGCCATTTTATAGACAGCAACCTTATACCCCCTTATAGATCGACTTTGTGAATAAGGCCTACTAACGGTAAGACTAGCTTTATCTTATATATATATATATATATATATATATATATATATATATATATATATATATATATATATATGTGTGTGTGTGTGTGTGTGTATATATATATATATATATATATATTAATCTTTTAATATTATAATAGTATAAGTGTTGAATTTTAACTTTTAAAACTCGAGGGTTTAGAATTTAACTATTTCAAAATTAAAACTTTTAATTAAAAATTTAAATTCCAAAACATGAGGGCAAGTTTTGAAACTTTTCAAATCATCTTTTATATCAAATTTGAAAAATAATTAATTAATAATATTATTAATTTTATCACATAGTTTGACCTAATCCTTTTCATGACAAGATAATTCAAATCAAAATACAAATAATCAATCTTTATCATATAAAATAAGTAATTATCTTATTTATGACAATTATCTTTGAAATGCATGCAGATAATCAATACCTTATTGTAAAAATCGGATTTTATCAGTTAAAAACATTTTTGGTAATTATCCTAACTCAATTTTAGTCAAAAACCTGAAAATCAGCCACCAGGCGACCTGAATTGCCGAGTTACTAATTAGACTCGTCGAGTTCATCTGGTGACTCGACGAGTTCATCAGTTAGAGGCTCAATTTTTCGATTTTCAAGCTTTGAACAAATTAACAATGCATGAAATACAAAAGAAAAACGATCTAGGCTCTGATACCACTGTTGGATTATGAGCATTACATCAATCATATGGTGCACATGCAAACCCAAATGCTTGGATCTAGTTTTTTTTAATTGTACATGCAATAATTGTCCAAGACTTACAAACCCTAATCTAGCATACAATAAAAATCGAAATCTACATCTATTGAAGAGTTAATATATTACCTTTGATTGTAGCTTGATGATCTTAAGCTTTTGAGAACTTTAGCACCTCAATTGTGATGCCTCTAGTAGATCACAAACACCAAAGCAATTGCAGAATGCAAGAGAGAGAGAGAGAGAGAGAGAGAGAGGGAGTAGGCTCAAAGTCGGCTCTATTAATCCTTCTAGGGTTGTGGTAGCCGAACTTGGGAAGCCTAGGGGTTCTATGTATAGGTGAGGAATTAGGGTTTTAGTCAAAACCCTAATCTGGTTGCTTAGGCTCTAAGCATCCCACTAGATCCTTCTAGAACCTAGACTGTAGGGTCCATTATGTGTTGCGTCTTGGGCTCGGTCCATAGTCTTATTTTGTGTCCGGATTGGGCCTGTCCATCTGTGATTTTATTATTAGGGTTTAGTATTTATAGATGCTTGCATGCATCTTTGTACGTAATATTTAGGAGTCGATCATTCATAGCGAAAACCTTTTATCGATTGTAACCCTAAAAAGCCTCTACAGCGGAAGTTCTTTGTCGAGCTTTGCTGAGGCGTGAATCTATTGAATCATTCAACTTATTTTGATTCATTCTCTTGTTTGATATTTCTGTTTGTATTATTCTGATTAACCTGTGTAAGATCTAAACGATCAAAGAGTTTTTCAACTCATCAATTGGAATCAGAGCAGGAGACTGTGTAATTCATACACATCTCTTCTGTGAAAGAAGTGATTAGGGTTCATTCCGTATTCATTGATATTTATTGAGCCGTCACTCCATAATTGACGTATCTCATTAATTATTCATCTTGCCCTAATATTACGTATTACAGAGTCTGATCTTATTACACGCTAAACGATCAAGCATGGACGATTCTCAATCCAATCCCATCAACATCTCTAACAGCATCGGATCAAGAACCAAGATTCCAATCCTCTACACTCAAGACTATGAAGTGTGGACGCACCACTTTGAAGATTACGTTATTGGATCGGAAGATAATGGGTATCTGATATGGGAAGCTATCACTGCTGTCCCCTTCGCTCACTCTAGCACTTCAAGAATCATTAAAACTCAAAAGGAGTATAATGATCTATTAAAAGATGTGAAGGACGTCGCTCAGGACGAAAAGGAGAAGTTTCAATGCAATATTAAGGCATTAAGACTAATTCGATTCGCTCTTCAATCCGATACATTTCGATTAGTAAGTTCTTGTGGTACAGCAAAGGAAATCTAGGATCGGCTGCGATATCTGTACTCCACAGATGAAGATCTGGAGCACTCAATTCAGACCCTACTTCTCTCTGAATTTGGAGAGTTCAAGCAGATGCCAGAGGAGGTTGTTACACAAACATTTGATCGGTTCAATCATCTTCTCAGCAAGATGATCAAACATGACATTGAAAGAAAGTTGATTGAACAGAAGGTCACTTTTTTAAATGGCCTAAGACCCGAATGGAGGGCGGTTGTGTCGACGATTAAAGCGCATGAGCAGTTCAAGTCGTATTCCTTGGAAAAACTGGTGGGGATTCTGAAATCCCAGGAAAATATTGTACTACAAGAGAAGAGTGTGGTTTCAAACTTGGGATCTTTGGCTCTTCTGTCTAAAGGTAAGAATGCAGCAGAAGAAGAAGAAGATTTGAATCTGGGAGTCTACGATTTAACAGCTGAAGACTATGCTATGATGGTGTCAAATCCCAGAAGGTTCATCAAGAAGAAGTTCCCTACCAATAAGAACCGAAACTGGAAGGGAAGCTACAGCTCTGAAAAAGTGAAAGAGGAGCCGAAGGTTGAAGAATCAAAGAAAGAAGTGAAGGGTGAAGCTGACTCTGGTGTCAGTTGTTTTTACTGTGGTGGGAAAAATCACTACGCAAAAGATTGCGTGTTGAAGAAGATGGCAGAGAAAGATGAGGAGAAGGATGAAGAAGCGAGTCTCCTGAAAAGACTGGAGGAGATTAAAAGGAAGAAAGCTACTACTAATCACTCTATGAATGCTCTTGTTGTGCAGGATTCGGTAAATGACGATGAGTTCGGTGGTGTATAGGTGTGGTCAACCGACTGAGATGATGATGAGGTGAGAAAGCCATCTCATGGAAAGGCTTATGTGGCAAAGAGTGGTGATGCTGGTGGAAGATGTCTGATGGTGACAGATGTATCCCATATGAGAGGATACAACACTGATGGTGGAAACGAAGTGGCTAAGGAACGAGAGGACGTGTGCTTTACAGCGAAGCCTCTCAGTGTGCAGATCAGTAAACTGGATGAACTGATCAAGAAGGTACAATCCATTTTTGTTTCATTTAAAATTCCATAAAAATCATATGAAAAAGAATTAAATAACTTGAATTCAAGAATTTCAAATCTAGATAGTTGTTTAACTCAAACACGTGTCACGAATTCTAATCTAACTGACCAAATAAGCAGGGTATCATCCAAAAGTGAGGAGCGAAGGATATGGATTGAGCAGAAGGAGTTGGAGTTGGTCAAGTCTAGGGATGAGAATATCTATTTGCAAAGAGACAATCTTAAATTGTTAAAACAGAGGAATGTTTTTTGTTTAATTGCAAAAAGACTTTATACTAACATTACTCAGCTGCATTTAAACTGTGAAATAGGCCAGAAGATACATCGCATGATTTTTCCCTTCCTTGAGTTAAAGGAGGATGAAATCGATGCCGAAGCATACAACTGTGAAAGTGTTGTATCTTTAGATGATGTAAATCCCACTTATATGTATGGTCTGGACAAAATTGAATCTTTTATAAAGTCCAAAGACCATAAGGACATGCTTAATAATCTTTTGGATGAAAATGATAAGTTGAAACTCAGAGCCGAAACTATACAAAAATTTGACTCATTGAGTACCAAATTAAGTTCAGAAAATAAAATTGATGTTGAAAATGCATCTGAACTTAATGAGGTCGATGACATGAGTGAAATCTCTGTAGAGGATGTGGTTGACTGTTCAGAGTTTATTAGGAGCGAACCTGAAAACCGCAAAAACTTGATTTCTGAAAATTCTGTGGAATTCGCTTGTCTGTCCAAAAATAAGTCCCCAATCCTTAAAGAAAAGGCCGTTGTATACCAAAAGGTTAGAACCACTCCAATCAGGTGTATAAGATCACAGGAGTAACCGAACATCAGACAGCCGAACTCACTGCCGTGGTGAATGAAGATAATGCAGATGGCTGTGATGAATTTTTCTGGTTTGCACCGATAGACAACGCAGATGAAGCAGTTGGTTTGTCGGAGCGAACATCATGGAAGGCCAAAGGTAGATATGTGGCAGAACCACTAAATAAACCTACCAACTTTGACGTGCCCAGTTCCAATGGCACAAAAGAGGTTCCGGTAGAATGCGTCTCTTCTACAAGCGAAACCTCTTCCTTGGAAAGAGAACCAGTTGTTCAAAAGCCGAAACAAAAGGCAAATATTCTCAGACAACCGAAACAGGTGAAAAATCAAAAGCAGCAGAGGAATCTGAGATACAAGAAAAATATCTCAGAGCGAAAGCAATTTTGGCGCTCCCAAAATCCTCACTATACTCCCTTTCATAAAAACACCAAGCCAAAAGAAGAAGAAAACAAGGATAAAAGGAGCTTCGGTCCGTTGGATCAAAAGAACCAAAAGAAGACTTTTGGGCCACGGAAAGAAAAAAACCAAAAGGATAGGTTCGGTCCTGAAAGTAACAACAACCGAAAGCCTGGTTTCGGTCCACCAAACAACAATAGACAAAGACCAGAGTTCAGTCCATCAAGCTTTTACAGCAGAAGACCAAGTTTCGGCCCAGCAACCTACAACAACCGAAAAGCAGTCCATCAATAAACAGCAACCGAAGGTCCAGGTTCGGTCCCTCAAATGGTCACAATCGAAAGGATTATTTTGAACCTCAAGTTAGGAAAGATTCTCATTCTAACATCTATTCCTCTAATTCTTCTCGTTCTCATTCTTCTTCTAAGCCTAATTCTCATCCTACACCAACCTCACAATTGACGAAGGATTTGAAAGGAAAAAGGAAGATTTCCTCAGCGAATGAAGAACGAAAGCAAGCTAAAGCCCAAACTCCCGAACCTGAATCCAAAATACCTACATCTAACTCTAATAAAATCAAAGTGTTTACTATTAAGAGGAAAGATGAAACAACCTTAATAAAACAAACATATCTTGTTGATGTTTCTCTTATTGTTCCTGTTTCTGTAAAAGGCTCACGAGGACCCAAGAAACTTTGGGTTCCTAAATCTGCTTAATTTTTGCAGGTTATAAGTGACGAGCAGTTCGACGAAGAATGGTACATAGACGGTGGCTACTCACGTCACATGACAGGAATGAAGGAAGAGCTAAGGGAGTTTCGGTCACTTCAAAACGGTGGCAACGTCAAGTTTGGTAACAACTCTTATGGAACGATAAAGGGTTATGGGATGATAACCAATGGAGACTTTACAATCAGGAAGGTGGCGTATGTAGAGGGATTGCAGCATAACCTCATCATTGTGTCTCAACTGGTGGGAGGTACAGGTCTCAAAGTTTCGTTCGATGACGAAGGTTCAGAGATAATAGAGAAGAAATCCAACAAAGCTATTCTCAAGTCTGAACGAAAAGGTGAAATGTTCCATCTGAATCTCAGACCAATCAAAGGGAATCCAACCATATGTCTTTTGTCCAAAGCCCATTCAGACGAAAGTTGGTTGTGGCATCGAAGGCTCTCACACCTCAACTTCAAAGACATCAACAAGCTAGTCACTGGTGGTCATGTTCGGGGACTTCCACTGCTTAAGTTCGATCGTGAACACTTATGTGATGCATGTGAAATAGGGAAACAAAGTCGCCAAAGTCACCCAACAGTTATAAACACCAAAGTTGTGGAACCACTTGAGTTGCTTCACATCGACTTATGTGGTCCATCATCAATCGAGAGCATTGGCGGTAACAAGTACATCCTTGTTATTGTTGATGACTTCTCACGATTTACTTGGGTATTCTTTCTAAAGCACAAATCTGAGGCGACTCCCAAATTGAAGATCTTTATCAAGCAAGTCGAAGTGCAGCTGAGAAAAGTCGTTCGAAACATCAGGAGTGGCAATGGACTGGAATTCAAGAACAAAGAATTCGAAGATTTCTTGGCAAAAAAGGGCACCAGTCACAATTTCTCAGCCCCCTATACCCCTCAACAGAACGGAATTGTTGAAAGGCGAAATCGATCTCTGTGTGAGGCGGCCCGAACCATGCTGAGTTTCGCCTCTCTTCCTCTATATTTCTGGGCTGACGCCATTGCTGCAGCTTGTTTCACTCAAAACAGATCTTACCTCAACAAGCATTTCTCTATCACCCCATATGAGATTCTAAACAACAGGAAACCGAATGTTAAGTTCTTTCATGTGTTCGACTCAAGGTGCTTCATTTTCAATTCCAAAGAGCATCGCAACAAATTCGATGTCAAAGCCGACGAAGGCATTTTTCTGGGATATTCTCTTACTTCAAAGGCGTACAGGGTTCTGAATAAACGTTCTAAATGTATTGAAGAAACCTATTATGTAACGTTCGATGACAGTTACGTCAAGAAGTTGAAGTCCATTGAAGGGGGAATTGGAGAGATTTTCCCTCAACCTGGTCAGGTCACAGCCTCTATCGCCAATTTGTTTGACCAATTCATGGATTTATTTGATGAACCTGAGAAAGCTACTCATTCTAAGGCCACGACAGCAGACAACAAGATTGATCACCTTAAGAAGATTGTCGAAGATGCAGCCAAACGAATGGGAGAAGAAGAGCCAATTCAAAACGAACTTCCCTAGAGTGGTACTTCGGTCCAGGGGGAGAATCAATTTTCCTCAAATCAACAGGACTCACACATCCAGGGGAAGAATCCAATCTTTGATGCACCCAGAAGTCATGTAGCACCCGAAAGTCCTGTAGCACCCGGAATTCCTGAAGCAACCGAAAGTCCGGAATCACCCGAAAGTCCGGTTGCAACCGAAAGCCCAGAACCACCCGAAAGCCCAATAGATGAAGAATTTTTTGTCGAGGGGGAGAGTTCCCATATACATTATGATGATGATATTCAATCAGAGTTGGAAGATGTGGTAAATGCTGAATTGGATCCCTCTTATGATCCAAGTTATCCTCCTCTCACCAAATGGACCAGAGATCATCCTGTATCTCAAATAGTGGGTGATGCATCAGAAAAGGTTCTAACTCGATCACAACTGAAGGTGAAGCAAGCTGCTTTATTCTCCAAAGTAGAATTCTGCATGTTTAATTCTTTTATCTCCAATATAGAGCCGAAGACCGTCAATATTGCTCTCGATCATTCTGATTGGGTTCAGGCAATGCAAGACGAACTCAATGAGTTCGAAAGAAATAAGGTCTGGAGACTCATTCCAACACCAAAAGATTCCTGGTTGTCGGTCTCAAATGGGTGTTCAGAAACAAAATGGACAAGGAGGGAAATGTAATCCGGAATAAAGCTCGGCTAGTGGTGAAAGGATATTGCCAGGAAGAAGGAATCAATTACGAAGAGACATTCGCTCCGGTAGCAAGGCTGGAATCCGTTCGAATATTTCTTGCCTATGCTGCACACAAAAATTTCGAGGTCTACCAGATGGATGTGAAGTGTGCGTTTCTGAAAGGGGAACTTGAAGAAACCGTGTACGTGGAGCAACCTCTTGGTTTTGTGAATGAAAAGCATCCAGATCACTGCTACATCTTGGATAAGGCAGTTTATGGTCTGAAACAAGCTCCTAAGGCATGGTATGAAACACTAACTAAGTTTTTAAAGATGTCTAAATTTAAACAAGGTTCGGTTGACCCAACCTTCTTTCGTAAAAAGGAAGGTAACCACCTTATGATCGTTCAAATCTATGTCGATGATATCATCTTTGGCTCAACGAATCCTAGCCTAACAGCTGAATTCATAAAGTTGATGGAGACTAAATTTGAAATGAGCTCAATGGGTCCGATTAACTTTTGCCTTGGTTTAAATATTAGACAAGGACCCGATGGCATCTTTATCAACCAGGAAGCATATACAAAGACTCTCCTTGCTAAATTTGGCATGATGGGAGAATCAAAAGTCAAAATCCCTATGGCGTTCGGCACCAAGCTCACTCCATCTTTGGAAAAACCGACAATCGATATAATGCTATATCGCCAAATGACTGGTTCCCTAATGTACCTCACAGCTAGCAGGCCCCATATAATGTTTTCAGTGTGCTATTGTGCCAGGTTCCAAGCAAATCCTCATGAACCACACATGATGGTAGTGAAAAATATATTCCGGTATTTGAAGCAAACCACCTCTCTCGGTCGCTGGTATCCCTCAAACTCAGGTTTCTTTGTTCAAGCTTACTCTGATGCAGACCTAGGAGGATGTGGTCTAGACCGAAAAAGCACTACAGGAGGTTGTCAATTCCTCGACGGGAAGTTGGTGAGCTGGCAATCTAAGAAACAAACATGTGTTTCTCTGTCTACAGCCGAAGCAGAGTACATTGCAGCCACCTCCTGCACATCACAAGTGATTTGGATCCAAAGCCAACTCCGGGATTATGGACTCAATATGAAAAAAGACCCCCCTACATTGTGACTCAGAAAGTGCAATTAGGATCTGTTAGAACCCAGTGCAACATTCCAAGACAAAGCATATAGCACTGCGGTATCACTTTATTAAGGATCATGTGGAAGATGGAAACGTAGAAATTCACTTTGTTCGAACCAATGATCAACCGGATGACATCTTCACGAAAGCCCTTCCTGAAGCAATTTCAATAAAATCCTACAAGGCCTAGGTATGATGGAATCGGAATATGTTCCAAAAATGCCTTCTCAAAACTAAAAGTTGGAAGCGAAATGAACCGAACGCTCGGTTCATTTCGAGTTCGGTTCACACGGGAACCGAAATAAACCGAACGCTCGGTCTATTTCGGGTTCGATCCCACTGCACTTGTTTTCTCTTATCTCAAAAAGGTGATATCTTTGGTTGTATACTTTTGTACAATTTTTTTCCAAAAATCCAAAAATATTTTTTTTGAACCGAAATGAACCGAGCGTTCGGTCCATTTCGGGTTCGGTTCAAAATTTTTTTGTTTGGCTTGTTTTGTGTTTCTCTTTACAAAAAATCAAAAATTCCAAAAATATTATCTTTCTTTTTGTCTCTACTTCTGTTTATGTTAACAGTTAATGGAATATCGATGGGGCAGGTATCATTCTCCCACTTTTTACTAGCTAAGTGTCCCTAGAAGCATGCTGCTGCATGTTGTTCAAAGCCTCAACTGATTTTGAATAAAGCCTTATTGACTGGGTATATACAAACCCTGTCCTCCCAATTAAGCTGCTACATTTATTCTAATCATGAGCTACCTTACCCTTTTCTCATTTGAGTTAAGAGTTTTCTGCTTGGTCACTATTTTTTTTATAGCAGAGGTACTTTAGTTTCCTTACACCACCTCAAACATTTTTCTCCATCATATTCACTTCATACATGTAACCCTTGAGACTCTCAGAAATTACCACTGAGGTTTATGGTTACACAATCTCTGTGTTTGTGATCTTAGCTTCGTGTCACTACGTGCTAAGTGAAACCCACAATTCAATACCCACTATGCATTGACGGTGAACAATTAAATTTGCTCTAGCTTTCTCTCATGAATTAACGAATCCACCCAAGTAGTTGTACCATGAAATCTCTATTTTTCTTTTTGTGTGATTCTTATGAAATTTTTACATACCATAACATTTCTTCCCATAGAATCCATTTTTAAATTTTCTTGAGATTTCACACCAAGCATTTCCAACAAGTCACTAAAATATGATCCAAACCTACTTGTTCAACAGACCACATTGGTCTCACAAGTACTTCATTCGGTTTCTATCTTATGTCAAGATCTGGAATTCTGAACTGAAGCGAAAGCCACCCCTCTAAGCCTCTTTAAAAGATGGCTTTCGACACTTCTTAACAAGTGCTTGATCGTAATTCAACGGGAAACCACACAAACACTTTAAAGTCTCTCTTGACTTTGAAGGAAGAGATTCGGAGTACGCTGGGCGTAATTTCGGAGTACGCTGGGCGTACGCGACGTCAGCGCTTACCGCATCCTCGGACGGAGCATTGGATGGGACCTGGAGCGACGTGGATGAACCGAGGCCTAGCACCCGAGTACGCTGGGCGTAACTTGGATTGGTCTGATGACTCCTCCTGCGGATAATACCAGATTTTGAATTAAATTTATATTTTAATTGTTTAGTAAACTTCAAAATTTCATATCTTCCTCATATGAACTCCGTTTTCGACGTTCTTTATATCCACGCGTAGATGAGACTACGATCTACAACTTTCGTTTTGACTCTGTCGGCAATTTTTGATTTATTTTTAATATGTCGAGACAGGAAAAGTCCGTCAAAGTTCCATAACTTCTTCATGCGACGTCCGTTTTCGTCAGACTTTTTACCGTTATGCTACTATTGTTGAGACCTTTGATTCTCATTTTGTTTGTGTCGGCTAAAAGTCTCTCGATCTCTATTTCGAGTTTTTAGTTGTCTATTGCTATATCCGTAACTTAGAAAAATCATAACTTCCTCATACGAAGTCAGATTTGGACGTTCTTTTTATGTACGTTTATGGTTTAATGATATCTAAAACTTTCATTTAGGTACCTAAGACTAAAAATATTGTATTGAAACTTCGCGTTTTACGTCTATCAGTGTTGCCGGTTTGGCCGAGAATCTTCGGTTGGTCATAACTTCTTCGTTATAACTCGGATTTTAGGGTTCTTTATATGTATGAAAACCTTGATACAATTCCTACTACTTTATTTAACCCAAATAAGATTTTAGGAAAGTTAAATTTTGACCTAAATTTGACTTGTGTTCCATCATATTGTCTCGAAATATCGGGTTGTCACATTTGAGTATTGTGTGTGCATTTAGCTTGTCCTTGATTATTTCAGTGTTTATGTTTTAGAAAATATGGTGGTTACCCGAGGTTCATGCTCGAACAACCCCGAGAGGACGAGTACCAGTGACGATGAGATCCGCAGGATCATTGCCGACGAGGTGGCTGTAGCAATCAGGGAGGCCATCCCAGAGATGTTCGAGTCTATTAAGACCATATTAATCAAGACTTTTGACGAGCATTATGCTTTCATCATTGAGGCTGCCTCTGTCGCAGCCACCGCAGCTCTTGCAGCCGCGGGACCTCAGGGAGGTGATTCTTTGATGTTCCGAGAGTTCAACAACACGAAGCCACTAGAGTTTGCTAGGACCCAGGACTCAATTGCTGCGATGAGATAGATCTCTGATGTTAATGGGATGTTCATATATCTGTTCATGCTCGGAGAACCTGAAGCTTTGATTTGCACTGAAGCCACTTCACTTAGGAGTGAAGGACTGGTGGAAGTTTGTGACGACTGATTATTCTCCTGCAAAGCATGATGCAGTGACTTGGGAGAGGTTCTCCCAGTTGTTTCGAGATGAGTTCGTTCCCTAGGTGGATATGGAACGGTTGGCCCAGGAGTTTCTGTCTCTCAAGTAGAAGACAAAGACGGTGACAGAGATCATGAGGATGTTTCACGAGAGGGCATTATTCTGCCCTGATCATGTGTTTACGGAGCAGACACGTGTGAGCTGATACTTGAGCATTTTAAGGAGGGATATTCGGGAGTTCATGGAGAACTCATTATACTGGACTTTGGCCGAGCTGCAGACTAGTTCCAAGAGGCGGGAGATTGAGCTGGAGACTCAGACGAGGGAGGAAGGAGAGTCTCAAGGGAGAGACAGGAGGCCAGTGCAGTCGCAGCCGGTGACCAAGCGGGCGAAGCCCGCTAATTCTAGAGCAGGAGGCTAGAAGGGCCGCACTTGTGGCAAGTGCGGTAAGAGTTACGAGGGACCTTTCCGATCAGGAATTTGTTTCAAATGCGGCAAGGAGGGGAATATCACAAAGGATTGCCCCCAAGGGATTTTTGGTTTGCTTTCATTGTGAATAGAATGGCTACAAGAAGGTCAAGTGTCCTCAGCTCACTCATGTATCAGCTCAGGCCCCTGCTCTTGCTACCTTGCATATCACTGATGGTCGGCCGAGGAAGGTGAGGCTACGAGGGCTCGTGGGAGAGATTTTTAGCTGACTGTGGAGGAGGTACGTGCAGCACCTGATGTCGTTGTTGTTATGTATCTCTTATCTAAATTGTTGATTTGTATTGTTTATGCTTATGTTGTGTTTTCTCTAGGTACTTTTCTTGTGAATTTTGTGCATGCTTGAGTGTTATTTGACTCAGGTGCGAGTTGATCCTTTGTGTCCCTATCCTTTAGTTGTTGTTTTAGAACTAGGCGCGAGGCCTTGAGTCAGCCATTGAGGGTTTCCATAGTTGATGAGCACGTGGTTTTTTCTACCGATGCCTTTCATGGTTATGTTTTGGAGATTTTTGGTGTCAAATTTCTGATTGATCTGGTGCCGATAGTGATGGGGGATGTCTGTGTTATAGTTGGCATTGATTAGTTGATCCGATTTGCGGCTTTGATTGATTGTGAGCGGCAGTTAGTGACAGTTCGGGACTCAAGTGGGGGAGTGCTTACTATTTATGGTGAGGGTACTAGATCGGGATCAGTTTTTTGTTCTGCCGCCAGAGCAAGACTGAGTCTGCAGCATGGATGTATGGGTTTTTTGGCTTATGTGCTGGATACTCGGGTTGTAAAAGAGGGGTCGATAATGTTTCTGATGTTCCGGTAGTATGTGATTTTCCCGATGTTTTCCCTGAGGAGTTACCAGGTGTGTCTCCTAAGAGGCAGGTGGAGTTTCGGATTGATCTGGTTTCGGGGGAGGCACCTATCGCCAAGGCACCATATCGTCTTGCACCACACGAGATGCAAGAGTTATCATTGTAGCTTCAAGAGCTATTGGGGAACGGATTCATCCGACCGAGTAATTTGCCGTGGCGAGCGCCGATTACCTGGAGTTGAACAAGTTAACGCTTAAGAACCGCTATCCGTTGCCGAGGATCGACAGTCTATTTGATCAGTTATAGGGAGCGTATTGGTTTTCCAAGATCGACTTGAGATCTGAATATCATCAGATGAGGGTCCGTGAGAAAGATATTCATAAGACGACCTTTCAGACTCGTTATGGGCATTAAGAGTTTGTGGTGATGCCTTTCGGGCTCACCAATGCACCAACAGTGTTCATGGACCTCATGAACCAGGTGTGTAGGCCCATGTTAGACCGATCTATGATCGTTTTCATTGACGATATTTTGGTATATTCGAAGTCTAGGGAATATCATGAGGAGCATCTTCGGGAGATACTTGGGGTGTTGAGGATGGAGATGCTTTATGCCAAATTCTACAAGTGCGATTTCTGGTTACGAGAGGTCCGGTTCTTAGGGCATCTCATTAACCAGAATAGGATTTTGGTTGACTTGAACAAGATTGAGGCAGTTATGCAATGGGAGGTGCCGAGATCCCCATCCGAGATAAGAAGTTTCCTTGGCCTGGCAGGTTATTATCGGAGATTTATCAGGGATTTCTCTAAGATTGTTGTTCCTTTCACCAAGTTGACAAGGAAGGATGTTGTTTTTGTTTGGGGGCCTGAGCAGCAGACGTCATTTGAGACCCTTCTCCAAAGATTGTGAGGCTCCAGTGCTAGCCCTCCCAGAAGGGGTTGATGACTTCGTAGTTTATTGTGATGCATCAATATCAAGATTGGGTGTTCTGTTGATGTAGAGAGGGCATGTGATCACATATGCGTTGAGGCAGTTAATGTCTCACGAGACGAGGTATCCCACCCATGATTTGGAGTTGGGGGCGATGGTATTCGCCATTAAGATTTTGCGTCATTATCTCTATGGTGTCCGGTGTACCACATACACGGACCATAAGAGCCTGAGATACCTTATGGATTAGCCCAATTTGAATGTAAGGCATAGGAGGTGGTTGGATGTAGTGAATAACTATGATTGTGAGATTTTGTATCTTCTAGTTAAAGCTAATATGGTAGCTGATGCCCTGAGTCGTAGAACAGTGAGTGCCCCGACTTGAGATGTATGTATGAGGATGACAGTGATGACTCTAGTCTTAGATGTCATCTAGGAGGCCCAAGCGGTGGCCATGAGACCAAAAACCCGCAAGAGGGAATGGGTGATCGGGCAGATTTCGGCTTTTGAGACAGATAGTAGGGGGCTTATGACTCACCATGGGTGGATATGGGTGTCGTATACGGGTGGAGCTAGGCATATTTTGATGGAGGACGCCCATAAGTCGAGTTTTTCTATCCACCAGGGGCCACAAAGATGTATCTGGATTTAAAACACAATTAGTGGTGGCCCTGCATGAATAGAGATGTGGCATGGGTTGTAGAAAGATGTTTGACCTGTCGCAAGGTCAAGGTAGAGCACCAGCGCCCTCATGGAAAGTTGCAGCCTCCGGAGGTTCCCCTTTGGAAATGGGAACATAATTTTATGGATTTTATTACCAAATTACCAAGGATTGCGAAGGGTGTCGATACCATCTGGGCAATAGTGGACCGATTGAAAAAGAGTGCTCACTTCTTGGCTATAAGTGAAAACTCTTCCGTGGAGAAGCTGGCCGAGGTCTATGTTCGAGAATTGTGGCTTGGCACGGAGTGCCAACATCTATAGTGTCCGACCGTGATGTGTGCTTTACTTCTAGATTATGGAAGAAATTTCATGAGGATTTAGGTACCAGACTGCATTTTTGCACCGCGTACCATCCATAGATGGACGGACATAGCGAGCACACGATTCAGACGCTCGAGGATATGCTTTGCGCGTGTGTTATGGATTTTTGTGGGAGTTGGGACTCCTACCTTCCCTTGGCTGAGTTTTCTTACAACAACAACCATCACTCCAACATCGAGATGCCTTCCTTTGAGCTTCTATATGGGAGGAGGTGTCAGACTCTTATCTGTTGGGGGGAGGTCAGACAGAGAGTTATGGGGAGCACCGAGATAGAGGTTAAGACAACTGAGCATATCCAGCAGGTCAAACATAGATTACTGACAGCCCAAAGTCGTCAGAAGTGTTACACAGATCGAATGCATTCCAACCTAGAATTTCAAGTCAGTGGCTTCGTTCTCCTTAAGGTATCCATATGGAACGGGGTGATCTGATTCCAGAAGCGGTGCAAGTTGGGCCCTATATTCATTGGTCCCTTCAGGATGATTGCTCGAGTGGGTATGGTAGCTTATCGGTTAGAGCTGCCTGAGGAGCTGAGTCAGATTCATGTCACCTTCCATGTATCCCAGTTGAGGAAGTGTGTTGCCGACGAGATGACATTGGTTCATTTAGAGGACATTCAGGTTGATGATCAACTGAACTATATTGAGAGGTCGGTGGCGATCTTGGATAAGAAAGTAAAGATGTTGAGGAACAAGGAAGTGCACTTGGTTAAAGTCCAATGGCTGCATTGTAAAGGCTCAGAGTGGACTTTGGAGTCGGAGTCCGAGATGCGTGAGCAGTACCCAGAGTTGTTTCCTGAGAATGACTTCGAGGGTGAAGTCTGATCCTAGTGGGGGAGAATTGTAACATCCTGAAATGAGGTATACTTTGATGACCTTAATCCTTTATGCAATTGTGAATACTATTCCCTATTTGATAAAAGGTCGCAATTAAGTACGCAGGGCGTACCCATGTATACGCGCAACGTACTCATGCACTTTGCATGATCGCGTAGGCCACCTAGTATGCTGGGCATACCAAAGGGTATGTTGGCCATACTAGAATTAGAGTAAAACCCTCATGCCCTCTTGTGCCCCTATTTAAGGAATATAGTGGCCTCATTTCCTATTACCATTTTCAGCCTCCAACCTCCCTCAAACCCTAATTTCGTATTCCTAGCTTGTGTGAGTGTTGTGGCTTTGAAGTGTTCTTGTGAAGCTTTTGGTGGAGAATGAGCCTTGGAGGAAGTGTAGCTTGTGATTCTACCTATTGGATCTGAGTTCTACTCTTGTTGGTGCATCTTCCAGAGGTATCAAGTTAGAAACTTGCTTATTGTTGTGTTATTCCATGTTTTGGGTCCATTTTAAGGGTTTTATATCCCAAGTTTGGAGCTTTGTGAGCTTGGTGAACTCCAGAGCATATCTCCTGTCCTTTTAAGTGTTTTTGGTTGTCTAGATTCATAAAAATGGGAATTTGATCGTCTAAATCTCTCCATGCATGAGTTATGTGGACTCTTGTGTTGGGAATGTTAGAGTTTGTGAGTTTGAGACATGTTTAGCCATGCTAAGGCTTAAAGTCCATGGCTTTATGGAGTAATAGGACGTATTTAGCTCAGATCTGCAGTTGTAGCATTTGTCTTAACAGATTAAGACCAAGTGAAGTGAGGAGTGGAAACTTGAGACATACGTCATGCGTACTCCCAGCTACGCGCAATGTAGTGTTGAGATTCTCCGATGCATGTATGGCTGTACGCCCAACGTACTCGCTGGGTGTTGACCTTCGTTGACTTTTAAGCTCTTGGCCATTTTGTGGACTTTTGGCCAAAGAGGAGCAAAATGGTCTTTTCACCCTACTGAGATTTTGTAGAGAGACTCGGTCTAACATTTTGGGGTTATTAGAATTATTTATTAATTAGAGATGAATGTGATATAGTAGGCGGAGTCTAGACCGGCAGTTCGGGTGCGAGATGCATTGCTTTTCAGCGAGAGGTGAGTCTTCTCACTATGCTTATTTGTGTGGTAAATTTTGTGTGACCGGAGGGTCTGATTTGTATTACTGATCGGTGCGTCTTATCTGTTTATGTGTCATTATGCATTCTATCTTTGTGACTTATGCTGTTATGTCATTATGTGTATTTATTGAGCTATGACCAGAGGGTCCATACCGAGATGTGAGACCAGAGGGTCTTCACTGAGACACATGACCGGATGGTCCTTATTGGTATTTAGCCACACGAGGCTAATTACTTGTGTACATGGTATTTTGGGGAACTCACTAAGCTCTGTGCTTACAGTGTTGATCAATGTGTTTCAGGTACTTCACATGATTGCGGGAAGGCATCGACATGATTGTAAACACCAGCTTGATGTTTAGAGTTCATGAGGAGTCTTGGATATTTGACTATGTTTCATAATAATTGTATTTTACGATGAGAACTGATGGGTTTTGGTCCTAAGAACATCCTATGTGCTCATACAAACCCTAATGCTTGGATCTAGGTTTCTCTATTGTACATGCAAGTTATCCAAGACTATAAACCCTAATTCTAGCATACAAGTAATCATATTAACATAAGAATAGGTTTATAATATTACCTTGATTGTTATGTAGCAATAACAATCCCAAATCTCCTTGTATTGACCTTAGAAAGCTTAGAGTCATAATTGTCACTCCTCTAATGGTTCACAAACACCATAAGCAAGAGGATGAAGAGGAGAGAGGATGGAGGCTGCCCAAAACCGTCTACAAACCCTAGAGAAGTCTTAGCCACGTTTTTGGGTCATAAGGGATCCATATATATAGGAGGCAATTAGGGTTATCTAACAAGGAAACCCTAATTTAGTTGCTTAAGCCCTAAGCAACCCATGGAGCCCTTTCCTTAAGGCCTTGGACGATTTTATATGGGCTTCCCCCATAGAATTCGTCCACCTTATAATAAAAGGCAATCCACGGCCCAAATTGCAATTATCTTATAATTACAATTCCAGTCCCTTAAGTTTAATTAATCTCTTTTAGTCACAAAACTAATTACCAATTAATTATTGACTAATATTAATTAAACAATATGATTTCTCCTTTAATATATTATTCTCATAATATATTAATAAATCATATTTAATCCTTTCTCTCCATAATTCATCCTATCAAGTTGCTTTGGTGAAGGCAACCCAAAAGGACCATGCACCATCGGGTCAAGTACATACCAAAATAGTTATGGACTTAGACACTAATCCAACAGTCTCCCACTTGGATAAGTCTAATAACTATTATGCGTATGACTTCAGATCCTGATGTGCAATCGTAGCTTTCCAAAGCCGTTGTCAACTCTGATCCTATCAGATACGCGTGTCCTTAGATAAGGGATCATATATTCCTCCATTCTAGATATCGTATGAGATATGATTTCAAATCATTCTCTTTGTACTATATCTCGATTCCCGATTGATGACGACAGACTAATTGAACAAATCAAATTAGCCCTAGCCCGGCCGAGCATTTACGTTTGTCATCACTAAACCATCGAGGGGCCCAAAGATATCGCTTTTATCCTACTTTGGATAAAAGGAACGGATAAACTTTGATTCAATGCTCGCTTGCACTCACTCACCGAATCACACACAACAATATGTTTTATAACACCAAGTTACTAGTGCGTTTACATATTATCAATGTGCAACCGATTTGCAAGATACAACTCACACATCTCGGTTTCAAGAATATAAGATGTTATCGTCTCACCAATCACTCGTGACACAATCCATGGAGTGATCCAAGTGAGTGTGGGTTTAATCCAATGCTCAAATCATATTCATAAGCACTCATGAACGTTGCAGAAAACATTTGCTTATGTCTAATACTCCTCTAGACAATCCACACACCAATTCACGACAGTCTTCATTCATATCTACTTCCAACATATGAACGACGGTGGCCCGTTTGAATAATTCGATTATTCTTAATAAACTCAATTATTCTGGAAGTCAAAACATGCAAATGTGAAACACAAGAATAATACTAATCCCATATGGCCTCAAACCTTTGAGTATAAATAAAACTCCTTTTATTTATCACCATATCGATTACTCATTATTTGTCGTTTCGGGTAATCAACTTCTTACTTGAATTATTACACTTGTCCCATGCTCTTAGCATGCACACAATGTTTACCTATGGTTCTTACTTTTGTGAAATAGATCAAATTGAACACATTTCCAATCATTTTCATTTCACAACTCCAAATCCTTTTTCATAAGTGAAAGAATATCAAATTCTTGCCACTTACAGAATATGTTAGATTCTAACATTCTATGCAACGATCCTTTCGTAATGTCACTGCACCAAAGTCACAAAGACTATTGCCAATGATATTACAAAGTCCTCTATCGGAGATTGTTACAAGACAATTCCATAGACGTGATGTCTCTCACTCAAGGTACATTCTTTGAACATCGTTTTGCATAAAAGTTTCTAATCTAGTCATAGATTTTCAAACATCAAATTTTCATATACGCCATTGCAAGGATAAATAAATAATATAAAATCAAAATTTATTTTATTGCGGAAATTTTTTTTTGTCCTTACAATGCAATTCATTGAAAAACTATGCTAATACATCTTTCTTAGCAATCTAATTCTAACTCTAAGTAGTAGCTCAAGAATCTAATCTTCGAGAAATGCGATCGAAATCCATTCCTTCACGGTTAGATTCTGCTCACTTCTTCCCTTAAGCTTTCTTTCATTTCTTCGATCCTTCAAAACATCAATTGTAATCTTATCACATTATGTATTAAGAATCTAGAATAGAAGCTTAAAAGAGTTAGTTAATGGATTTTACCTATATTAGAGTCATACGTTTCGACTCTCCTATCTCTTAGATCTCTTAGGTAAATGGGACAGCTTCGTCTCCAATGCCCTTTCTCTTGGCAATAAAAGCAAATTGACTCTTTTGGAACATGACATGGAACTACTTCAGACATTGCCTTTCTCTTATGATCAAACTTTTCGATCATAGCATGTCTTTCGTTGCCATTGTCTATATCCATAGAGGTCTTAAAGGCAGATTCGCCAATCAACTTTGCTTTTCTATTGCGCCAAATCATTGCTGATTCAGCAGCAATAAGCATATAGGTGAGATCTATAAGGGTCACGTCGTGGTTCATCATATAGTACTCTCTTACGAACTCACTATACGAGTTAGGAAGTGACTGAAGAACCCAATCAACAACCATCTCCTCACCAACGGATCCCATCATTCTTAACCTATCAATATGTGACTTCATCCCTAGGACATCTGCACACACCGACTTTCCTTCTTTATGTTTACTTGCCAAAAGGGCTTGAGTGATATTGAACCTTTCAATTTTTCGATCTTGTGGGTTAGGGAGAATAATTGGAGGAGGAGGAGGAAGTGAAGCATGATTTCTTGTTCCTCGATCGAATCGTGGAATACCATCTTCATGTGGAAAGCTTGTTCCACGAGATTTGGGAAGACCATAGTTGTCGAACTTTGACATCTACAAAACGGGAGAAAACGAATTCAAGTTAGTTGATTGATTGAGTCCTTAGTAAATCACCCAAATGAGATACTAAGGCTAGGACCCAACACAATATTCTACAACTTGGGAGAGGGATGCCGTAACCCAAATTGCAGAATATTTGAAGGTAAGTGAATGACGATTCACTAATTTCCACCATGAAAAACGAAAAAGAAAATTAAGTTTTAAATCTATGAAAACTCCTAGATCCTTTGAGATTCATTGAACATTTCAATGACATGTTTAAATCACGATATGCCCCTCTTGTTTGTGACTGGGATGCCGAGGATCACAAAGCGGGTGTGAATAACCATGCAAACTTACATGGTGCCCTCACATGTTACAGTCACCTATTCGATGTGCCGGTAAACCACACACGCTCCACCGAACTATGACAAACATTGAGTCACCCTTTGCTACCTTTTCTTAGAACCATTTAGTGTGCCGGTAAACCACACACGCTCCACTAACGTCTTTGCAAGGGCACAAAGTGTAATTTCATGGAATTGCATCAATTCACTTTTGCCTAAGTAACTAAGATTGAGAATTTTATGAAAACGTTTAGTTACTTTAATAATTCATTATACTTATAATGGAGGGTTTCGTCCTATCCTACCCGTTCGGCTAACGACCCTCCACTAGTCAAGAGTGCGGTGGGTAAGAGTGGATACCCATTCAGTCGCTATTTTATAGGCAATTTCCTTAAACACCCCTTATAGACCAGCTTTGTGAATGAGGCCTACTAACGGTAAAACTGACTTTTACTCATACATATATATAATGTTAGACTTTTAATGTTATATATATAGTATAAGGTGTATTTTACACTTTTAAAATACTAGGTGGTTTAATTTAACAATTATACTTTTAATTCAATTAAATTGTTAACCTAAACTTTTCTGGATTTATTAAACCTCTTTTAATTATACACCTTAATTAATTAATAAAACCATAAGGGAGTGATTTGAACTTTTCAAAACATTACTAGGGTTTTAGAATTTAACATTCCTAATTAAACTTTTAATCAACTTTTAAATTCCAAAACTTGATAGAAAGTTTTGAAACATTTCAAAACATTAGGGTTTAGAATTTAAATATACATTAAAATTAAACTATTAATCAAAATTTAAATTCCAAAACTTGAGGGCAACTTTTGAAACCTTTTTCAAAACATTAGGGTTTTAACTATTTAAATTTCAAAACAACAAAACTTTTGGGTTAAAATTTAAACTATAAAACCTAAAGGGGAAAATATGAAACTTTTCAAAGCACAAGGATCAAATAAAAAATAATCTAAATTAACATTTAATCATATAATTATCCATATTTGATTTATTTAATGATTTCTTGCAAAACAATTTACCAATTTAATCAAAATAATTAATCAATTATCACATAAGGAAACAAATATTTTATTGATTGATAAATATCTTCAATTAGATCAAGAATATACTCATATATATAAAAAAAAAGATTTATATTGATCTAATGTGATAAGGCAACTTTCCATAAGCAAAAACAGCAAGAAATCGCGAAGATATCCCCATCTGACGAGTTGACTCGTCGAGTCAAGCATGGACTCGGCGAGTTCAGCTATGGACTCGGCGAGTCCAGCCTCCAGAAACCAAAAATTAGAATTTTTCAACCATATCAAGCATCAATACAATAGAAACCAGTCTAGTCTCTGATACCACTGATGTGTTTTGGTCCTAAGAACATCCTATGTGCTCATACAAACCCTAATGCTTGGATCTAGGTTTCTCTATTGTACATGCAAGTTATCCAAGACTATAAACCCTAATTCTAGCATACACGTAATCATATTAACATAAGAATAGGTTTATAATATTACCTTGATTGTTATGTAGCAATAACAATCCCAAATCTCCTTGTATTGACCTTAGAAAGCTTAGAGTCACAATTGTCACTCCTCTAATGGTTCACAAACACCATAAGCAAGAGGATGAAGAGGAGAGAGGATGGGGGCTGCCCAAAACCGTCTACAAACCCTAGAGAAGTCTTAGCCACGTTTTTGGGTCATAAGGGATCCATATATATAGGAGGCAATTAGGGTTATCTAACAAGGAAACCCTAATTTAGTTGCTTAACCCTAAGCAACCCATGGAGCGCTTTCCTTAAGGCCTTGGACAATTTCATATGGGCTTCCCCCATAGAATTCGTCCACCTTATAATAAAAGGCAATCCACGGCCCAAATTGCAATTATCTTATAATTACAATTCCAGTCCCTTAAGTTTAATTAATCTCTTTTAGTCACAAAACTAATTACCAATTAATTATTGACTAATATTAATTAAACAATATGATTTCTCCTTTAATATATTATTCTCATAATATATTAATAAATCATATTTAATCCTTTCTCTCCATAATTCATCCTATCAAGTTGCTTTGGTGAAGGCAACCCAAAAGGACCATGTACCATCGGGTCAAGTACATACCAAAATAGTTATGGACTTAGACACTAATCCAACAAGAATTTGACAAGAGTTAATGCTATAAACTATATTTTGATGATTTCAAAATGAAATTTTTTTTTTGAAAATTTTGGTTGTTACACCAGAGACAATGTTAGGGTTTTGAATCGTGTTCCATTTAGTGTACTCGATCATTAGGTCACGTTAGCATCGAACGAAGTCTTCTACGAGGGAATTAGCAGTGTTTAGACTCATATTAGTGAAGTACATAAGAGTAATTATAACGGTGGTAAAAACAAATAATTACTATGGTGAAATATCAATCAATTAGTATATTCATAATACATTGATAATATTTAAAGGTGAGCAGTGGTTGGTAAGAAACATATAGAAAGTTTTTTTATTTGACAGAATGTATTGTATGAAATATACATGTTTCCATTCATGTGTACTTGAAATAGACTCACTGTGTTGATTCTGACATTTGTTTCTTTGCTTGTTGCTTTCGCCTTGCATTGGTAAATGTAGCACGATTTGATGGCTTGGTGATGATGAGTATTTATGGGTAGTTATATCTTAGATGTTTCATTAGTGATGATACCATCTTGGATGTTCTAATTCTTACCATTATGTGGCTTCTTTGGAGATTTCGTAGTACCGTTGTTTTTCAGCATAATCAGCTGAAGAAAATTTCCATCTTTGAAAAAAAAATGATACAATTATAATAAAAAAAAATCTAATTAAAATGGGTTGGTTGAGTTCAAAATATAAGTATTTTTTTCTTCTTTTTAATATTATTGCAGTTATTTGCTAGAGTTTTTAGTATGCTCTTTTAACATGCTCACACTAAAACCTAACCCCATTAAACCCTGAGTGGGGTTTTCCGCACACCACAATAGGTGATGTGTCACTGCGGTGGTGCGGTTAATATGACACCTTCTGAGGCTCATGCAGTAAGGGCATGACATGGGATGAACATACCACACCTTTATTTATTTTTATTTTTTTACTATTGTGTGTGACCATTTTTAAGGGGCTATTTGTTTTGATTTTTTTAAAGAAACAACTATAAATAACATACTATATATCACATACTTCATACCACCACAATACATTAAATTCCTACAAAAACTCAAAATTTTGTATTTCAAAAAATGAACCCAAACAACTTTCCAATCAATTCTCAACCTAAAATCCAGTCGAAACAAATCGTGTGAAAATGTTTATCCTTTGGATTCATTTGTTTACTGAATGCAGCTTAATCCCTCTATGATTTCACCTCGGCCCCAACCTAGAAACCTACCCCAACTGCAATACATTCACCCCCAACAAATACCATAACAATTTCGACTTCCGGGAAGCAACCCCTAACATCAGAAGTTAAATTTGTTCGGGAAGCCCAACCTGATCCCAAACCACAACTCAACCTAAATTTGTTTGGGAAACTCATGCTCAACTATCCAATCTCAAAAGACGAGGAAAAGGAAAAACATTGGTTATAAAATATATGGTGTCCTCTCAACAATGGCAACCGAAAAAAAGATATAATTAGTGAAATCTTGGGTCGACATTTCGGAGGATCCCAAAACCAGAAATACGTAAAAGGATGAGAATTTTTTTGTGATGCATTATGGAGAAATTTCACATCGTTATGGGTCGTGACGAATATCGTACAAAAGATCAATATAATAGCAAGTTTTCGCGAGATGAACAAAATGATTACACAATTCAACGGGATGTACAACTTGCTAAATCAATGAAAAAACGGGGGAAGCGATCAAAGTACTTTCGAGATGTCGTCTAAACTTTTTCAAATTGATAAAAATAGGAGGACGTTCAAATTTATCGATGTTTGGAAAATTTTAGTCACGTCGTAAAAATGGATAAAAGAGTATGGTAGCAAAGAAAGTCGTTCGAAAAAAACCAAAATTTCTGAAGCGAGTTACAGTACTTCATCGGATGCACATTTTAGGATGGATTTGAACAAACATGATGAACTTGAACTTGGAGAGGTAGTCCACCCGATGGGTCGAGATAATGCGCAAAAGAGAGAGAGAGAGAGAGAGAGAGAGAGAGAGAGAGAGAGAGAGAGTCTTCGTCAAATACATCGGGAACCGGAAAAAGTGATGACATTCACAAGATTAGTAGTAGTTTCAAAATTTATAATTTGAATTTCGAAAATTATTTCAATTTCGAAAATGAGAAATTAGAGCAGAAATAGAAAGCTCAAGAGGAGAAACAAAGAGTGCAACAAGAAAAGAAAAAAACCGACAATATGGAATTTTTAAGGCGCAACATTGGTTATCTCACCGAAACGAGCTCGATATGGTTTTGAGGGCTAGATCATTAAAAAATATTACAATTAGTCTTATTTTATAATGTTTTTATTTAATTATCATTTTTAGCTATGCAATCATTTTTAATTAAACTAACAAAATATTTCTCTTTTATTATTATAAATATATATTTCAAATATTTATATAATTAATAAATTACATTAAAAAAAGAAAAAAGAAAAACAAAGTATGATGAGGTATGATACCATTCCTTTGAGTTTTGTAGGATGGGAGATTGGTGAGAGGAAAATGATGTGAAAGTGAAGTTACAAACCAAAATATGGTAACATATGGTACAATACCGTTTATTTTATACATCAAATTACTACAAGCCGTTTTAAACTTTTAACAGTGCCATTCAGTGCAATCCAAAATTAACTCATTAAGCTGAAAAAAATGGTAGCATGCTTAACATTATGCCACATAAGATTTTTGGATTCCAGATCATATTTTTTGACGCCACATAGGACTAAAGGAATGATAGCATTTAAGTTGTAAAAAGATAGTGAGCGGTGGTGTTTTATTTTAATAGGTTTTACTTTAGAAAAAAAGATTAAGACAATAAAAGAAAATATAATCAACCAATCAAAACCTACCATCCAATATTCTCTTTCCTCTCTCCTCTCGTTAAACTTATAGTGAATTAGCGACTATCGGTAGCGAGCCAACCTTAGCGCAAGCCAGGGGGCCGTGTCTAGCATCTCGTAGAGCGCCTAGTGAGGGCCTTGGCTACCCCCACTCCTTCAAGCCTTAGGGTGGAGAGAGTCATTCCCCCTTAACCAATTGTCACGTCTGTTTTTTTTCTCTCATCTCTCTTCATCTTTCCAACACATAATACATGAAACCTCTATCTTTACCAACCCACTAAACGTATTCAATTTTTAATTTTAAAATAAACACAAACTAATAAAAATCATGGAAAACTAATTTTCAAGATATTAAAAACATACAAAACTAATTTAAAACCATACAAAATTAGTTTGGTGCAAGTCTTCAGGCAAAAAATACAAGTACTCAATGGATGAGGTTGAAACGAGTTAAACAAACCGTTTATAGATTTTTCTCTTCCTACCACTCGTGACCCACTGACTGAGGGAGTGGTAACTTGGAGGTACCATGTGTACCTCCCCCAACCCACTCACCTCTGCGTTCTTCCTTATATCATTTTTACAATGTTATGTTAAAACTTGCAACTAAATTGTAATATTATATGGAGATATTAGAAAATATATATACTTTGGTTAATGAATTTATACCTTTTAAATTACCAAATAAAAAGTAACGATTTTATTCTTAAAGAATATCTTAGACAAGTCTCAACCTATTTATTAGCGTGTTTCACAATTTAAGACGTAGTAGCAACATATTTTAAACCAAAATATTCCATATAACATTTTTGAGTACGATTTCATCACCCATGTGACATGACCCTTGGCAATAATATATAGTCAATTAGTCATATGGATAACAAATGGAGGTTGAAGTTCAAATTCATCTGTGAGAAAATGACTCTCTACCAAATTCTGTAACACCATATGTTTAAAGATAATAAAGAACCGACTTTTTTCTTGAGGCCATAATTCTTGAATTCAATATTATAAACATAACCTTTATTCCTCAATGTATAGACACAAAATGAGGTGTATGAGTAGTTGAGAGACCTTTGTCATTGCCCTCAATGAAAGCATAGTTCTAGTAAGTTAAAATAAAGTATAGTAGTAGACAAATAAGCGTCAAATTATTTAAGAACATGAGGTATTGAGGGTTCATGTAATCAATTATTGTTGAATTGAAATTAGGTTTGTTGCCCTTTTCTCTTTTGTATGGTGGGGTCTAATTGACATCATAAATTGGTATATTAGTTGGTCCATGTGCACATGGATTCTAAATTGTAATGGAAAGAAGAAAACTACAAATCTCGAAAGATGGCACCTTAAGTGACTCACACATGATTAACTTATTGACATGCATAATTAACACAAATGTGGGAAATGTTGCATGTTTATGGAAAATTTGGTTATCTACACTTAGTGACAACACATTCCTCTTTTAAGTTTAGCGGTGTCAACCTTAAAGGATATAGCCACACCATTTATATTAAATCGAGCAAGTTGTGTAGTCTTGCGTTAAACCATTTACATATTAAGATGATTCAAGTTATTTAAATCAGAGATGACCGTTGTAACGAAAGAACCAAACTTTTTAAAAATACATTGTTCATATTTTTTAGAACGGCAGAACGGAAGTAAACAACACACCAAGTGTTCAAAACTCAACAAAATATCAACTTTTAATCTTTTATTGAATCCCCGATCCCATCAAAGCTTACAAAATACCTTTTATATATGGCCTAACCAACATCAAATGGACATGAAATTTCTCTAATTTAACTCTTAACTAACTAAGAGAAGGAAAACATATTGTTGCCTTAAAAACATAACAAAAGAAATCATCAAGTACATGAATGGTCCATATAGTTTGAGATATATATTTGGTCCCTAACTCTTATCAATAAATTCACTATTTATTTATTATTTATTTATCATGTATTTGACCTATAAATTGTTGGATTAAGGTGTCTTAGTTTATAACTAAATTGATATAAACTTGTAAATAGAAACAAAGTCCTTTTTAGGTTGCCCTCATAACAAGAAATATCTAGAAATGAGTGAGTGAGTGAGAGAGAGAGAGATGATTTGTTAATATACTATGTGATTAATATATTAATTGAAAATTGATAATTGAAATGTTAATTTGTTACGTGATTAATAAATTAATATGAGATCAATAGTTAAATAATTGATTTATTAATTGATAAATTAATGAAAAATCAATCAGACTTAATTAATTGTTAATCAGAATTAATCTGAAATTAATTTGGGATTAATTGGAATTAATTAAAGGTTTAAGGGGTGAATTGTAATTGTTCAATAGTTGAACAAAAGAAACAATTTTAGAACCATTCATGGTATGGACGGTTTTAGCTTGATTCTTAGGGTTTATGGAAGCCTTCTGGATGTAGATAAGGAAGTGACTTGAATTGGGATTAAATATATTATTTAATTAATTCAAATCTGGTTTTGCCTGCAAGTTACCTAAACTATAAATATGACCCCAAGACCAACAAATTTTGTTCATACCTTTACCTACAATGTTAGGAACAAAATCTCTATATCTCTCCTCTTCATTCCAGGGTTTCTAGGGTTTTGGGTGTGAGCCATTTGAGACTAGGGATGAAATTTAGAAACGGAAAACCAGACCGGAACCGGAACCGTTAAAACCGGAATATATAGAACCGGTTCCGGTTCTGGGTTTAAAAATTGGCTTTATCCGGGTTCCGGCTAATCCGAGTTTGGGTCCATTGGGTCTGGGTAAACCGTGTCTGAAAACCGGAACCGATGTTAGGAACCGGAACCACTTTTAAGGTTGGAACCAGTTTTTGTGAAATGTTTACAAGATGCATATCTCATTCGTTTCAACTACGATTGACATGCGTTTTTTTTTTCCAACATGTAGTTTAGAGTTTGTACAAGATTTTAGACTATAAATTTGCCATTTTTTGTTTTATATTCATTGACTTACAGTCCCCCAAAGTAATGATATAAAAGCTGAAAGTTTTTAGTTTTTCAGTTTTTTTGTATTATGTGAAAGTTTTAAAACATGCATATCTACTTCGTTAGAAGTCGGATTGACATTTGTTTTTTTCCAACTTGTAATTTGGACTTTGTACTTAAGTTTAGACTATAATTTTGTCATTTTTGGTTTAATATTCAATGATTTATATTCCTCCGAAGTCGGGATAGAAAAACTGAAAATTTTCAACTTTTCAGCTATTTGTTTTTGTACTTTGTATTATATGAAAATTTTGACACATGCATATCTCATTCGTTTAAATTTGGATTGACATGCGGTTTTTTCCAGAGTGTAGTTTAGAGTTTGTACATCATCTTAGACTATATTTTTGTCAATTTTGGTTTCATATTCAATGAGTTACAGCCCCCCAAAATCGGGATATCAATATGAGAATTTTCAAAGTTCAACCCACTAAGTAGGAAGTAATTACCAAAAAATTCTGGTTTTTCTGGGTTTTCTGGTTCTAAACCCACTTTATCCGGTTCCAAACTACCCACTTTGATGTTTCCGGGTTTTCCGATTCTAGACCCACTTTACCCGGTACCATACCCGGAACCGAACCGGAACTGGTTCCTATATACCGGTCCAGTTTTCGGTTCTACAAAATCCCGTTAACCGGTTCTGGGTTTTCGGATCCGGGTCCATCCGGTCCGGGTTTAGACCAACTTTCATCCCTATTTGAGACATCGTATTTTAGAAGTTTGCTTTCTAAAGACATATAGGAAAGGATCAAATATTTATTTGCTATAGTAAATCTAAAGGTATGTAAACCATAACTCGTGAATTTAAATTTGCATAGAGTTCCTTTAGGGTTCTTGAAGTCCATTGTATGTTGCTATCAATTAGAGACAACATAGATCATTTATAGGTTCCATGTGAACTTAAGTGTTATAATTTTCCTTTTTACATGTTTTTAATAACCTACAAAACCCATCATAAATAACTTATTATTATTCATTATTTATTTTAAGTTACACTATGTATTATTATTTATTTCTTCCCTTTTCGCTATTAAGTTTGTGAGTTGTGACCCATATATTCACCTACGAACAAAAAGTACAATGATAAACTTTTTTCTTTGCATATTTTGTTAGTGATTTATTTCACTAATACTATTTAATTGTAATAGGATTAATCTATTGACCAAAATCAAACTTGATAAATGTGACATCCCCAAAATCACGGCCAGAAAAGACCGGTTTGTTTATGCTTTGTTTAAAAATCAGAGTTACATTTTAAATGAAAGTGTTGCGGAATTTGTCCCAAAACAAAAATATGATAAAGATTTATCAAAAGCATTTCCATATAAATGTATTTCATTAAAAGACTCGGGATGTCATGTTCGTACAGATCAAAAGCATAAACAGTACAATATAAGCCTTACTACATTATTTCATATCTACAGGCCTATATCCGTAATCCCTCGTCCAAAACATCACACCTATGCTCATGCGCCACTACCTGTAATACATAAAACTGAGTGGGTCAGGCTTGGGAGCCTGGTGAGCACATAGGGTTTTCAACCCACAATAAATAAGTTTATTAATTTCATCAATCAACAATAACCCGATTACCCGTTCCCGTTATCCTCACTTTACGTCCCTAAACACCTATCATAAGGGACCTAGCCTAAGGATCATCATCGGGACGGACACTACCGCTAAGGAGATTCCTCGGCAATAAATGTCCTAAAGGCAACCATGTGGGGGATGGAGTACACCGGTGAACACATCGTTCACAAACACCTACAGGTTGCGAGCCTGCTAGTGTTCCACTGGACTGTCTAGAAGAGTCCGTGGTCGTCATCCATACTCCGCTAGATGACAGAAACAACAACATCAACATCGAGGCCTCTCATCATTTTATCACACATCACCTATTACATCTACCCATGTTTTACCCCAACATTTTCGTAGATATAAAATACATATACAGTTTAAATCATTGAAAACATGTATAACAACGTTCATCCAGCATAGATAGCAAGTAATCAGATAATATGCACACATAGCACGTAATTTATAAAATACTTCATATCTATGTGTAAGCTGAAAGTAACTATGCACTCACCTAAAAGGTGGTGACTCAGCACTCGGACAGCGCTTCGATACTCTCAATACGATATTCCTTCGATAAAACCTAGTACCAACACCACTAGGGTTTAGTCTAACGATAACCGCGATTAATTAATAGTCTAGCTATTATTATTATTATATAAGCGTTAAACGATACTTATATAACCCATAATAATAGCCCAAGTACTTATTATAAGGTCCTAATAACATTACTATATTAAAACGTAAGCTAAACTAAAGATAGGTTAGGCGTAGCTCACTTACAGCGAGTTTTCTCGAAAACCGGGCTTCGCTGGAGCAGCGTTCCCGAGTCAAAAGGCTCTTTTCTCGGGACTCTGGGAGCCTCGGGTCTTCCTTCGGGTGCTAGGGGGTTTACCTAGGCTTTTAGGGGGGTTAGGGAGGCTAGAGAGAGAAAGTGAGTTTGGGAGGTGTGAAGAGAAGGCTAGACCCGGCACCTCTATTTATAGTGAAAAATCTGATGGACTCGTCGAGTCTGAGTCATGAATCGCCGAGTTGGTCCATGTGGTGGCCTTCTGGTGGTGCCACGTGTCCAATTCTGGTGGTGCCACGTCACCCCCTATCGCGTATCAGCCTCCGAACTTAGAAAAATCATAACTTTCGCATACGAGCTCCGTTTTCGACGTTCTTTATATCCACACGTAGGTAAAATCAAGATCTACAACTTTCATTTAGACTCCGTCGGCTAATTCTCGACCGATCTCAAATTTAATTGTAGGATGCGTTTAGACTGTTAAATGACCGCGAAGAATTCGTAACTCCTTCATACGAACTCCGTTTTCGTCCATCTTTTTGCTGTTGAGTTCCTATTAATGAGATCTTCAACTCTCATTTAGGTCGCGTAAGCCAAAAACCACTCGAACTAAAATTCGAGTTTCGGGCCGTGTACTGCTAAGCCGAATGTTAGAAAAATCATAACTTCCTCATACGAAGTCAGATTTGGGCGTTCTTTTTACCGACACTCTTAGTTCAACATATTCTACAACTTTTGTTTAGATTGCTAAGGCTAAATCTCACTCTATCGTAAATTCACTATTTACGCTTCCCGGTGCCGTGCCGGTTTTGCCGTAAAACTTCGACGGGCCATAACTTCTTCGTTATAACTCGGATTTCGGCATTCTTTATATGTACGGAAACCTTGAGACATATTCAACAACTTTATGTAGAGATATCGGGATTATCTTATACTTTAATTTTGACGCTTATTTTTATTATTTATTAATTATACATTTATAATTAAATTATAAGCACATAAATACACATAATTCACATAATACTCAAATATTTCATCTTTATTACTTCAAAAAGAGTTACAAGAGTTGACCTAGACTATTACATTGACAAAAATGCTTAGCCCTGAAACCCGGGCGTTACAATAAACATTAAAAAAAATAAGGGTGGTGCGGAGTGAACACTTGTTTGACTCTTTCAAGATTCAAAATACACAATCATTTAAGGGTGAATCCTCTGAACCAACATGGGTCCGAGTGTAACATCCTAAAAACACTAATCAAAATTTTCACTTGGAGGTTTATCAATTCATTCATAAATTGTTCAATATCAAACACCCAGTTATAATACGGAAACCATGAGGGGACAATGCTATGCCATCACGTCGGGCCCTCCCCTTTCGAACCAGAAGTACCTGAAACTTTAATGTGACAACTGTCAAATTCTGGTCAATTCAAAGTCAAATAAAGTCAACAAGTCAAACCGGTCAACTCAATTTGTCTGTAGGTACTAGAGTTTACGTTATGTAATTTCTAAACAACTCTCTATTCTAATGAGAGATCATAAATTGAAAAGTGCGTAAATCTAGATCTCCTTAACCTAAAACTGTGGTATGTGGCGAGCCAAACCGATAAAACAATGTTACATACTCATCGGGAGTATGCAAGATCCTTAAACAAGGCTTAACGGGGTTTACGGACCTTGCAGTGCGAAGCCGGACACTCAAAAAGGTCACCAATGAAACCTCTCTCAATCGTTTTCACTCCATCTCTTCTTATCAGAAATCCCACCCACATACCTCTCTGTATGTGAAATCTCTCCCACATATCTCTTTGTATGAGAAATCTCTCCAAGTATGTCAAATCTCTCCCAAATCTCTCTAAGAATGTGAAATCTCTCCTACATATCTCTTTGTATGAGAAATCTCTCCAAAAATGTCTAATCTCTCCCAAATCTCTCTAAGAATATGAAATCTCTCCCAAATATCTCTTTGTATGAGAAATCTCTCAAAGAATGTCAAATCTCTCCCAAATCTCTCTAAGAATATGAAATCTCTCCCAAATATCTCTTTGTATGAGAAATCTCTCCAAGAATGTCAAATCTATCTAAGAATATGAAATCTCTCCCAAATATCTCTTTGTATGAGAAATCTCTCCAAGAATGTCAAATCTCTCCCAAATCTCTGTAAGTATGTGAAATCTCTCCCAAATATCTCTTTGTATGAGAAATCTCTCCAAGAATGTCAAATCTCTCCCAAATCTCCCTAAGTATGTGAAATCTCTCCCAAATCTCTCTAAGTATGTGAAATCTCTCCCAAATATCTCTTTGTATGTGAAATCTCTCCAAGAATGTCAAATCTCTCCCAAATCTCTCTGAGTATGTGGAATCTCTCTCAAATCTCTCTTGAAATCTCTCCCAACTTTCTGTAATCACTCGGGGCATTCTGACCCTCAAAATTGGCGAAAACAACCCAAAAGCGGAAGTCTACGCGAAAAACGGGCTTGAGGAACCGAAACCCCTCTTAGGACCCGAAAGTCCTCTTAGGAACCGAAACCCCTCTTAGGAACCGAAACCCTTCTGAGCCGAAGGCTGCTGAACCGAACCCGAAAGATCCTCTCGGACCCTAAATATTCACAATTTAATCATATTTTCATAAAAATCTTTATTTAAATAATAAAAGCAAGTGGGTAAAGTACAAAGAGGTGGAGTGTTGACTTTGCTTTACCTTATGACACAAGCAACCACTCCCACACCCACTCTATGACCAGCCACACCTCCCCACCTTACCTAGGTCACATCAATGTCCTTTCCACTCAATCATCACTCTTTCCCACGTTTTGAGAGCTGAATATTCATCCTCTCTCCTCACTTCTCTCATTTGCTCTCATTTCACAAGAAGATTAAACTCTTTGCTCTCTCACTTTCTCTCTCTAGAAATTCGAGATTCCCAGGGCTGATCTTGAGTTTTTCCTCCACATTTGGTAAGCATAATCCATTCTCTTTATGATTATCTCAATTATTTCCACTCAAATCATGGATATCTTACACAAACTCCATTATAATTGTGTTAGAGCTTCGAATCTTCAAGGGATTCTTCAAGTGTTCTTGGGTTGAACACTTCTCTTCTTCAACACTTATCTACTGAAATCACTCAAGGTGAGTTCATACCCCTACATTTTCATGTTTTCTCAAGTTTTTAGGGAGGGGGGGGGGGGGGGGGGGGGGAATACAAGTTAAAACACCAAGAACATAACTAAACTTTTCTAACAGCTTTCATCAGAAAAGTTCAACTCCATTCACGGACTGTTTTGGACAACTTAAACATTTTAGTTTTCAAAACTGTTTTAGGTGCATGTAGTTCCACTTCTTAGCTTTAAAATGACTACTTGCACATCTCCATATGATTTTTCTACAATTTATGGTGATTTTTACAAAACTGCCTATCATTTGAAACATCAATCCGGACCAGTCTGTGATTATGGACTTTTTCATACAAGTAAGAGGTCATTAAAAATTATAATAAAAATTATGAACCAACTAGACTCATTTTACAAACTCTCAGAAGTTACAGAACTTGATTTGGACATTTTATGACTTTTCTACAAATTTTCCAATAACAGTTACAGAAAATATTATTAACAGAAAAACACTATAAATTTCATTTCACCTTGTAACATGTTGAGCAAGGTATACATCATTATGTGATTATGTGTTGTTGCAATATATGACAATTTTGTATTCTTATATAGACATACATCAGAAAACAAATGGATTTTTACCTCCACAAGTATGGTAAATATATAAATGATATTACAAGGCTATATCCATTAAAACACAAACATTGGTAAATTATGACAAGTAAGGCTTATGCTCACTACCCACACAAATATTTAATAAACTATAATAGGTATAGTTTAGGGTTATTTTACATAACAAACACATTATTAAAGGTTTTACACATACAAAGGAGTTATTACCACTATGGATAATTATGATAAACTATAATAAGTATAGTTAAGCCATTATACCCCCACAAACGAACACGCTAGTTATAATCGGTATAGTTATGGCATATATATATATATATATATATATATATACATATATATATATATATATATATATATATATATATATATTACAAACAAAGTGATAAACTATAATAGGTATAGTTTATGTTTCATCTACACTATGAACTTAATTACAAGAAAGGAATTCACCATCACCACCACTTTTGATAAGCTATAATATGCATAGTTCATGTTCACTACCACTATCACTATTTGATGAACTATGATATGTATAGGTTATATTCACCATCACCACCACTTTTGGTAAACTATAGTATGCATAGTTCATGTTCACTAGTCAGTATCACTATCCGATGAACTATGATATGTAGAGTTTATGTTCACAGTCACTATTACTATTTCGTACACTACACTAGGATTGGTTCCGGTTATTGGGTTTAAGTCCACATTCACTTTCGCATTGTTAGTTTTCAGCTATAATTTCTAAGTGTATATGATAGAGTTATATAGAATCTAGTCGTGATTGGCTTAGAATTGGTGGGCCCGCCTCATCTCCTGTTCCTTGTTTGGTTGTGGACCTAGGGCAGACCCATTATATTCAACGTTTTATCAACTTAAATCTTATATAACTCATATACGCTGGACGATTATAGGAGAAGTCTACGGGTCATTCTAGGGTTCATTAATGTATCATATAGGAATATTCTTTTCACACTTAACTAAGAAAATATTGGATTTTCTGGAAATCAACTCTATCGATTTTATAAGGAAAACGGTTTCTACTCCAAACAAAACTCTTATGAACTCACCAACTTAATTGTTGACACGCTTTCAAAACTACTTGTATTCTCAGGAAATCAGTGAAACAGGAAAACTTCAGCGTTTTGAGGGTGGGACGTTAAACCGTCAACAATTTATTTTTGTCATCATAATGTAATTGATTTTGAAACATGTAAACATATACTTTGGTGTAACTTTTTCAATTATATTTATGATGGTTGTATTTACTTTGAGCATTATTATACACGTTGTTGTGATACTGTACATGAAGTCCTCCACCCCCGGACGTTTTCCGCCATCCTTGGTTTGGGGGTGTGACAGATTGGTATCAGAGCATTGTTTATAGTGAACTCAGTATATCGAACCACATAAGATATACAAACTATAAATACATTGGGACTGAAAGTCTCTAATTTAAAGTTTTCAAAGCAACTATACTTTAGAAACAAATAATTTCTCGGTAAAAGTAAGAGCACGTGCACACACACTAGGGTCAGTATCATGGTGGGATAGGACAAAAGTGGTGATTGTTGAACAATACGAGTAGGCTTAGGGATATATAGTCAGGTCTGGGAATGACATAGCCTGATCAACTATGTCTCACTCAGAAGTGATTAGCATATGCCCAGGAGTGGTCGTAGGTGTTGCAACAAGTCTCAAAAAAAAAAAAAAAAAAAAAAAAAAAAAAACCCTACCAACGCTACCACAATGAAATACCATAGGGGTATTCGGTGTTATTATAATTACTTATCTGAGAACTAAATAGATTTTTATCAATAGGTCAATAATTGCTTAGTGGATACATTAAAATTATATGTATCCATGACGTCATAGACTTAGAATCTGTGAATCTTTGCTTTACTTCCTGTTCTCGTTGGATTGGGGATTTAGAGTTAGGGTCGCTTATTCGAAGGCCTATCCTGTCCCAAATACATGTGACTAGTATGCACTAAACAATGTATTGAAGTACCTGATAAAGATCATCTTATAATTATCTAAATAGTACGTCTACTTAGTTACTTCTTATATTCCCTTTTTTCTCGCGAAGATATCATGGCTGGATTTCATTCCCATGGCGACCCGTACTACCCTAACCACGACAATACTGAATGGCTCGGAGAGGAGCTAGAAAATGATTACCCAATCCCTGTGGATGGTCACCAAGCTGAAGGCCTTGCTGATGGTTCTGACTCCGACCCTGAAGTGGAGAACCTACCCCGATGACCCTTGTTCCGAATCCTAACCCTCGCCCGGTTTTTCAAAGCCCGACGCCTCCTTGGGTAGAGTGCTTGGAAACCTGGAGCGAAGAACACGACCAACCTAGGCTGTTAAATGGAGACATTCAAATCCTTCAGAATCCGGAGACTACACTATTCAAGAGAACCGTAGCATTGCCCAAAATTTTCCTTACGTTAATGAGATGTAGACTTATTTTCCTCGAACCCTATATTACAAACAATTTACATATGGTAACTCCAAGAAATTCTTAATATATACCAAGTGATTTTAGGAAGGGATCAGGCGAAAGAAATCACAAGTTGCATTTGAGTCACTACCACTAAAATTCATTCATAGGGGCTTTGTTATGAATTACATGCAAAATACTTTTAAGTCAAAACATAATACAGACAAGTCTGGCTTGATAACATCTGACTTGTCACTACTATTAGAAACTTATCGTTTGTTCATCTCTACCAACTTATGACAGGACTATGCCGCCAAAGAAAAAGTCCAGACCCTCCGGAAGCACAGCACCGCCCTCTCCGCCACCACCTCCGCAGTTTGATCCCATAATATTTCAAGCTGCCGTAACAGCAGCTGTGGCGGCAGCAATGTCGCAAATGGGGACAAATGGTTCCGGCGGCTTCGGATCCGGGAGTACTAACTCAAATCAGGGGGACAGCACAGGGCGTACTAAGGAGTGTTCTTACAAAGACTTCACGAATGGCAAACCCGATCCTTTCGACGGAAGCGGGGGCGTCATCGCGCTGATGCAATGGTTCGAAAGGACCGAGGCAGTCTTCGAAATTTGTGCCTGTCCCGAAGCAAGCAAGGTCAAGTATGCGGCATTCACCTTCACAAGAAAAGCTCTTACTTGGTGGAACGGCAGAGTTAAGTCGCTTACCCCTGCAGTGGCTAACTCTATAAGCTGGGAGGATTTAAAAGCTTTAATGCTGAAAGAATATTGCCCAAGTGGCGAAGTGCAAAAACTGGAAGAGGAACTCTGGAACCTCAAAATGTCGGGGACGGATCTCGAAGCTTATACCGCCCGATTCAATGACCTAGCACTCCTCTGTCCGGCAATGGTCACCCCAGAGGAGAAAAAGGTAGAACGATACCTTTGGGGGCTATCATCCCAGATTCATGATAGTGTATTGGCCTCCAGACCAACTACCTTCGACAGCGCCAAGGAGTTGGCACAACAACTCATCGACCATCGTGCCAGCCATGACACTACGACAACCACGCCAATTTTTGCTGTTCATGCTGCCACAACCCTCACCACGCCAACTCCCATGAAACAATACACTGGAACCCTTCCGAAATGTAACAAGTGTAGCTTCCATCACACTGGGGCTTGTAGAGAATTGCATTGCATGAACTGCAATAGGAAAGGGCACACTACCCGTTTCTGTAGGGCACCGGTACGACCCATCAACCAGTTCCCCGGCGTTGGAGTAAGCCCAGCCTGTTACAAGTGTGGAGAAACAGGACACTTTAAAAGGAACTGCCCAAGTGCAAGAGATGCCAGTAGTGGTGGAAGGGTGCTTGCGATCACCGAAGGAGAGACCACCCCGGAACTGCCCGTAAATATTAGTATGTGTTTCTAACATCGACGACTAAATTCCAAATTTCTTTATTTGATTAAGTCTAGCATCGATTAAAGCATGCATAGTAGTAATGCGAAGGATTAAACTGAGAGCATAAACAATAAGAAATTCCAAGGCCGTCATGAGACCATTCTATGAATTTACTTCGACTCCGTAATGGGACTGCATCATAGGGATGTAGGTCAAACCTTCGAGAACATACTTCTACTCTATAGGTGAACGGTTGAAATACATCTAGGTTCAATGATAGCCCTGACTAGGAACTCTAGTTCATTAAGAAGGATTACTAAGAATGTTATTTGTTATGATTTCCTCACTTATACATTCCCCAGTTATATATAACGAATACCTGGTAGATAATAGAATGTGAGAATTCTGACTTAGTTTCTTTTCCTCGTTGGGATGTGAAACTGAAGTAGAATCACACATTTTACTATCCGCCCAGTATTGGTTATATCATAATGTGTATAAGCTATGTTTTCATGTATAATAACTCATCTCTTAGTCAGAATCAAAATAATGTAGAGCCAACCTTAGTCATTCACAAACTCCTTTCCTGATTTTAAATTTCGGGACGAAATTCCCTCTAACGGGGGATGATGTGACAACCGTCAAATTCTGGTCAATTCAAAGTCAAATAAAGTCAACAAGTCAAACCGGTCAACTCAATTTGCCCGTAGGTACTAGAGTTTACGTTATGTAATTTCTAAACAACTCTCTATTCTAATGAGAGATCATAAATCGAAAAGTGCGTACATCTAGATCTCCTTAACCTAAAACTGTGGTATGTGGCGAGCCAAACCGATAAAACAATGTTACATACTCATCGGGAGTATGCAAGATCCTTAAACAAGGCTTAACGGGGTTTACGGACCTTGCAGTGCGAAGCCGGACACTCAAAAATGTCACCAATGAAACCTCTCTCAATCGTTTTCACTCCATCTCTTCTTATCAGAAATCCCTCCCACATACCTCTCTGTATGTGAAATCTCTCCCACGTATCTCTTTGTATGAGAAATCTCTCCAAGTATGTCAAATCTCTCCCAAATCTCTCTAAGAATGTGAAATCTCTCCCACATATCTCTTTGTATGAGAAATCTCTCCAAGAATGTCAAGTCTCTCCCAAATCTCTCTAAGAATATGAAATCTCTCCCAAATATCTCTTTGTATGAGAAATCTCTCCAAGAATGTCAAATCTCTCGCAAATCTCTCTAAGAATATGAAATCTCTCCCAAATATCTCTTTGTATGAGAAATCTCTCCAAGAATGTCAAATCTCTCCCAAATCTCTCTAAGAATATGAAATCTCTCCCAAATATCTCTTTGTATGAGAAATCTCTCCAAGAATGTCAAATCTCTCCCAAATCTCTGTAAGTATGTGAAATCTCTCCCAAATATCTCTTTGTATGAGAAATCTCTCCAAGAATGTCAAATCTCTCCCAAATCTCCCTAAGTATGTGAAATCTCTCCCAAATCTCTCTAAGTATGTGAAATCTCTCCCAAATATCTCTTTGTATGTGAAATCTCTCCAAGAATGTCAAATCTCTCCCAAATCTCTCTGAGTATGTGGAATCTCTCTCAAATCTCTCTCGAAATCTCTCCCAACTTTCTGTAATCACTCGGGGCATTCCGACCCTCGAAATTGGCGAAAACAGCCCAAAAGCGGAAGTCTACGCGAAAAACGGGCTTGAGGAACCGAAACCCCTCTTAGTACCCGAAAGTCCTCTTAGGAACCGAAACCTCTCTTAGGAACCGAAACCCTTCTGAGCCGAAGGCTGCTGAACCGAACCCGAAAGATCCTCTCGGACCCGAACCTCGCATGCCTCAACCAAACCCGAACGTTCGGCACCTTTCGGTTCTGACCATTTCCTCTTCTGATGACTAACCGAACCCTCCCTTCTGATGGCTTGCCGAACCTTCCCTTCTGAGGACCGAGGACCGAGCCCTCGCTTCTGACTTCGGACCGAGCTCCTCGCCCCTTCGTTTCCCTCTGTTCGTTTCCGGCTACAATCCTCAGCATGGACCGAGCCTCGGCCTAGGGACCGAACCTCGGCCTAGGACCGAGAGGTCTCGCTGGGAACTCATTTTCTCCCGGTTTTCGCGTAGTTTTGCGTTTAAGGCCCGTTTTTAATTATTTTAACGCGGGATTTTCACGCAAAATCATATTTTAACATAATAAACCCTAAATATTCACAATTTAATCATATTTTCATAAAAATCTTTATTTAAATAATAAAAGCAAGTGGATAAAGTACAAAGAGGTGGAGTGTTGACTTTGCTTTACCTTATGACACAAGCAACCACTCCCACACCCACTCTATGACCAGCCACACCTCCCCACCTTACCTAGGTCACATCAATGTCCTTTCCACTCAATCATCACTCTTTCCCACGTTTTGAGAGCTGAATATTCATCCTCTCTCCTCACTTCTCTCATTTGCTCTCATTTCACAAGAAGATCAAACTCTTTCCTCTCTCACTTTCTCTCTCTAGAAATTCGAGATTTCCAGGGCTGATCTTGAGTTTTTCCTCCACATTTGGTATGCATAATCCATTCTCCTTATGATTATCTCAATTATTTCCACTCAAATCATGGATATCTTACACAAACTCCATTATAATTGTGTTAGAGCTTCGAATCTTCAAGGGATTCTTCAAGTGTTCTTGGGTTGAACACTTCTCTTCTTCAACACTTATCTACTGAAATCACTCAAGGTGAGTTCATACCCCTACATTTTCATGTTTTCTCAAGTTTTTAGGGGGGGGGGGGGGGGAAATACAAGTTAAAACACCAAGAACATAACTAAACTTTTCTAACAGCTTTCATCAGAAAAGTTCAACTCCATTCACGGACTATTTTGGACAACTTAAACATTTTAGTTTTCAAAACTGTTTTAGTCGCATGTAGTTCCACTTCTTAGCTTTAAAATGACTACTTGCACGTCTCCATATGATTTTTCTACAATTTATGGTGATTTTTACAAAAATGCCTATCATTTGAAACATCAATCCGGACCAGTCTGTGATTATGGACTTTTTCATACAAGTAAGAGGTCATTAAAAATTATAATAAAAATTATGAACCAACTAGACTCATTTTCCAAACTCTCAGAAGTTACAGAACTTGATTTGGACATTTTATGATTTTTCTACAAATTTTCCAATAACAGTTACAGAAAATATTATTAACAGAAAAACACTATAAATTTCATTTCACCTTGTAACATGTTGAGCAAGGTATACATCATTATGTGATTATGTGTTGTTGCAATATATGACAATTTTGTATTCTTATATAGACATACATCAGAAAACAAATGGATTTTTACCTCCACAAGTATGGTAAATATATAAATGATATTACAAGGCTATATCCATTAAAACACAAACATTGGTAAATTATGACAAGTAAGGCTTATGCTCACTACCCACACAAATATTTAATAAACTATAATAGGTATAGTTTAGGGTTATTTTACATAACAAACACATTATTAAAGGTTTTACACATACAAAGGAGTTATTACCACTATGGATAATTATGATAAACTATAATAAGTATAGTTAAGCCATTATACCCCCACAAACTAACACGCTAGTTATAATCGGTATAGTTATGGCATATATATATATATATATATATATATATATATATATATATATATATATATATATATATATATATATATATATTACAAACAAAGTGATAAACTATAATAGGTATAGTTTATGTTTCATCTACACTATGAACTTAATTACAAGAAAGGAATTCACCATCACCACCACTTTTGATAAGCTATAATATGCATAGTTCATGTTCACTACCACTATCACTATTTGATGAACTATGATATGTATAGGTTATATTCACCATCACCACCACTTTTGGTAAACTATAGTATGCATAGTTCATGTTCACTAGTCAGTATCACTATCCGATGAACTATGATATGTAGAGTTTATGTTCACAGTCACTATTACTATTTCGTACACTACACTAGGATTGGTTCCGGTTATTGGGTTTAAGTCCACATTCACTTTCGCATTGTTAGTTTTCAGCTATAATTTCTAAGTGTATATGATAGAGTTATATAGAATCTAGTCGTGATTGGCTTAGAATTGGTGGGCCCGCCTCATCTCCTGTTCCTTGTTTGGTTGTGGACCTAGGGCAGACCCATTATATTCAACGTTTTATCAACTTAAATCTTATATAACTGATATACGCTGGACGATTATAGGAGAAGTCTACGGGTCATTCTAGGGTTCATTAATGTATCATATAGGAATATTCTTTTCACACTTAACTAAGAAAATATTGGATTTTCTGGAAATCAACTCTATCGATTTTATAAGGAAAACGGTTTCTACTCCAAACAAAACTCTTATGAACTCACCAACTTAATTGTTGACACGCTTTCAAAACTACTTGTATTCTCAGGAAATCAGTGAAACAGGAAAACTTCAGCGTTTTGAGGGTGGGACGTTAAACCGTCAACAATTTATTTTTGTCATCATAATGTAATTGATTTTGAAACATGTAAACATATACTTTGGTGTAACTTTTTCAATTATATTTATGATGGTTGTATTTACTTTGAGCATTATTATACACGTTGTTGTGATACTGTACATGAAGTCCTCCACCCCCGGACGTTTCCGCCATCCTTGGTTTGGGGGTGTGACATTTAAGCACAAAGCTTAGTGAGTTCCCCAAAGTACCACATACTACACACAAGATAATGAATGCTATGAACCGAATCATAGTCTTACAGTCACTTTCTACCATGGGCCAAATCATGGTATTTCCTTGCAAAACCGAGGGCCAAATCCCGGTCTTACATACAAGTGCCAGGGGCCAGATCGTGGTCTTTCTTACAATTTTCAGGGGCCAGATACTATTCTTTCATGAAAGTACCACTGAGACAGCTAGCACTCTATACAACAAGGTAATTGGTCAGCATTGGTGCCTTTGACCCATGAACATATTCAGAAAACTCACCTCCATAAGAAGATAACCGAGCCACACACTTGAGCTGCTGCTAACACGACTCCTCACACTAGTTATATCCCAAAAATAACCCTAATCGATAATCTGGGTTTTTAACCCATAATAAATGGTCCAATAATTCCATTATCCTAATTAGGGCAAAAAGGTGATTTTCCCTTCCCATTCAACCTAACGTAAAAAGTCCAACACCTAATGGTCCAAGGCCCAAAAGAATGGCCTAAAAGCTGGAACTGGATCGTACGCCCCATGTACCACCTTGTACACCCCGCGTACAACAACTAATGCAAGAGGGAAATCGGGGTCAAGGTGCAGTACGTGCAACTTACATACTTTTACTCCCGATGTACGCACCCTGGAACAAAACTCTCATTAAGGTCTTAATGCCTTAAGACCTTACGTCTAAACTTCAGATATGAGCTTATTAAAACCTCTAAGGCCATAAATTTGAAATCTTTATGCCTTTGCATGGCTACAAGGAGCCCAACACTAAAAACCTAACTTATTCAATCATTTTCCACGCCATAACTATTGCATGGGGACAAACCAAGACTAAGCTTGCATTTTTATGGCTTAAAATATACTAAAATTTCTGAAAGGACAACTTAAAGGCTTTGGAGTACCTCATACTCACAAAGACCTAGGTTTTGGAACAATAAGGGATAAAAATCTAAGCTTAACCAAAATCTAGATAAAAATGTATCAAGGTTGGACCTTTATACCTCCATATGGTGGACAATGAAGAGAAAATGGTGAATCCAAGGACTTGAGAGAAAAAGCACTTCTTTGACGATCTTCCTTCACAAACAAGAATACCTGCAATTTACTCAAAAGCACAAAATGCTTGAAATGGGTTAGGGTTTGCAAGGGGGTCGATACGAGGGATGGAGTTTGATAAGAGGAATGGTTTTGGGGCTATATGGGTGTTTATAAAATGCACAAAACCTACATATTAGGGTTTGGTCCTACCCACATACGCCCTGCGTACTAGTGTACGCTTAACTTACTCGCGCGAGACTAGGTACGCCCAGCATACCCATGCTGCCCCAAAAATAAAAATGCCATAAAGGTACACTTTGAAAATAATCATATTTTAAGGGGGAAAAGGTAAATACCTGGAAGAACAAGATGTTACAACTCTCCGCCACTTGACTTAGACTTCGTCCTCGAAGTCCACTGTCGCGAATAAATCAGGGTAGTGCTCTCGCTTCTCCGCCTCAGGCTCCCATGTCCATTCAGAACCTTTCCTACGCTGCCACTAGACCTTGACCGGAGACACTTCCTTGTTGCATAAATCCTTCGTCTTCCGATACAAGATTGCCACCGATCTCCCCATATAGTTCAGGTGCTCATCAACCTGAATGTGATCCAGAGGAACAACTGTGGACTCATCAGCCACACACTTCTGATGCTGAGACACATGGAAAATGTTGTGGATATGGCTGAGCTCATCAGGCAAATCCAGCCGGTATGCAACATTGCCCACCTATGTGGATATCTTGAAAGGACCAATGAATATGCAGTCCAACTTGCCCCTCTTCCATAATGGGATGAAACCTTTCCAAGGTGACACCTTCTGATGCACCAAATCTCCTACCTGAAACTCAAGGTCCAAACGTTGCCAATCTACATAACTCTTTTTTTGGCTATGCGCGACTCGCAACTTATCGCGCATCTGCTAAATCAATTCATTGGTCTTGAGTACAACCTCAGTAATCCCCATGATGCGATGCCCGACCTCCCCCCAACAAACCGTGGTCATGCGCCTCCTTCTATACAACATCTCAAATGATGTTCGACCAATACTGGCATGATAATTGTTTTTGTAGGAGAACTCGATTAGTTGAAGGTAAATATGTTAACTCCCTCCAAAAATCTAGGACACAAGCCCGAAGCATATCTTCTAGCGTCAGAATCATCCACTCACTTTGGCCGTCAGTCTGGGGGTGGTATGCTATACTAAAATGTAGCTGAGTACCCAATTCCTCATGGAACTTCCTTTAAAACCTAGTGGTGAAATGAACATCTCGTTTTGAAACCACCGAAACTGTCACCCCGTGCCGAACTACCACCTCCTGAACGTAAATGTCATCAAACTTCTCAGCCGATATGCTCTCGACAATTGGTTTGGAATGCACACTCTTGGTGAATCTATAAAAAAGTACCCAGATAACATCAACTCCACATGCTATCCTTGGCAGATTTTGATGAAATCCATGGTAATCTCTTTCCACTTCCACATGGGAATGGGTAAGGGCTGCATCTTGTCGTGGGGTATCCGATGTTCAGCCTTGACTTTCCTGCAAGTTAGGCACCACTCAAGAAACCAAGCTATTTCATTTTTCATACAAGACCACCAATAACTCAACCTCAGATCTCTATACATCTTTGTGGCGCCCGAATGGATATAAATTTTTGACCTATACATCTCCTCCAGAACTGTCTACCTCATCCCACCTGTTGTCGGAACCTAGACTCGACCACATTGAGTCAACAACCCCCAAATTGTGTCTGAAAAATAAGGGAATATGCCCCCTGATTCACTCAATCTTCCAGTTATCCATTTTCAATCCCTCCATCTGAGCGTTTTTTATCAAATCCAACAAAGGCGAAGTAACAACCATCCTCAAGTAGATATCCATGACAGAAGAACTCACAGCCTTACAGCTCAAAGCATCGTCCACTACCTTGGCCTTCCCAGGGTGGTATAGGATCTCGCAATCATAATCCTTTACTATATCCAAGAATCTCTGATGCCGCATATTCAAATTCGGCTGATCCATCAAGTCTCTTAAACTCTTGTGGTCAGTGTACATAGTACACCTAATCCACGTACATATAGTGCCTCCAAATCTAGAGGGCAAAAACCACTGCTCCCCAAGTTCAAATCATGCGTAGGATAGTTTTCCCCATGATGCTTTAGCTGCCTCAAAGCGTAAGCAATCACGTGACCCCTCTGCATAAGGTCAGCTCCTAAATCAAAAATAGAGGGATCATAATAAACCAAAAAATCATCCAAACGCTCGGGAAGCGCAAGAATTGGGGTCTCACACAATCTGTTCCTCAAAGTCTTAAAAGCCAACTGTTGATCATGCTCTCACCAAAAAGTCACACTCTTTTTCATCAAGTGGGTCAAAGGAACTACAATCTTGGAGAAATCTTGGATAAAAATATGATAATACCCCATGAGGCCGAGGAAGCTCCGAATATCATATGGGGTCCTTGGAACCTCCCATTACATCACGAACCTGATCTTGGCTAGGTCGACCAGGATACCCTTCCGATTGACGATGTGACATAGGAACTGCACCTCGCAAAACCAGAACTCACATTTGGAGAGTTTGGTATAAAGCCTCTTCCTCCTTAGGATCTCTAACACCTCTCACAAATGGTCCTCATGCTGATCCTTGGTCTTGGAGTAGACTAGAATATCATCAATCAATACCATCATAGACCAATCCGACATCGGCCTGCAAACTCGGTTCATGAGATCCATGAACGCTGCTGGTGCATTGGTGTGCCCGAATGACATCACCATGAACTCATAATGACCATAACAAGTCCTGAGGGTTGTCTTCTGCACATCATGTTCCCTGACCCCCATCTGATGGAACCCCAACGCAAATCAATATTGGAAAACCAAGATGCACCCTGAAGCAGATTAAACAAGTTGTTCATTCTCAGAAGTGGGTAACGGTTCTTCACCGTCAGCTTCTTCAACTCTCGGTAATCAATGCTCATTTTGTGTGACTCGTCCTTCTTCTGCACAAAAAGAATCGATGCTCCCCACGGAGAACTGCTCGGACGAATAAAACCCTTGTCTATCAGCTCCTAAAGCTGCATAGAGAACTCTTGCATCTCTAGTGGTGCCAAGCGATACTGTGCCTTGGCTATCGGAGCCGCACCAAGGTACAAATGAATTTGAAACTCAACCTGCCTCTCATGAGGCACTACTAGCATATACTGAAGAAATACATCGGGAAAATCCCGAGCAATCGGCACCCCACCCAACTCTATCTTGCCCTCAACTCGAGTGTTTGCAACATAAGCTAGAAACCCAAAACAACCTTGTTGAAGATATCTCCTTGCCTTCGGGCAATCGAAGTTTTTATGCTCGGTCTGAGTGTAATGGAACAAAATGAAGTAACTCCTTGGGCAATCCCTACTCACTTGGCCCGACTGGCCACAACTAAAACTACTTGAACCCAACACTCGGCATGCTCCACTGTGCAACTTGCCGCAATGGCCCCAAACCTGCTGGCCTCTGGTACGTGCATTAGAAGTTTTGTGCCTCTTAGCCTGGACCACTATTGTCTGTACCTGCTCCAGCTTCCGCTTCATTCGGAGCTCCAACTCAATCTCTTGCTTACGGACCTTTTCGATCATATCATTCAGGGTCTTACACCCTGAAAAGCTCATGAACTCCATGATATCATCTCTCAACATGTCATTGTATCTCGTCTTCCTAATCTACTCATCTGTAGTGTACTGCAGGAACAACAAAGCCGTCTCCCTAAATTTGGCGGTAATCTCCGCCACAATCATAGTAGTCTGGCGAAAGTCCTAGAATTTATTCGCCAGTTGCTGCACCTCAATAGCTGGTGATAACTCCTTTTGGAAACTCTGAACAAAATCCTCCCAGGTCATCACTGCCACTACCGCTGACCCTACAACTCGGGTAACATCATCCCATCAGTCTTGTGCTCGGTCCCTCAGTGGGCAGGATGCAAATCCCACCTATGCCCCCTCAAGGAAAAAACTCGTCCGTTAATCTTTCTCCATGTCATCGACCCATCATCGGCTAGCGATGGGGTGCTTAAACCAAAAGAAGTTAGGAGCTCCACATGCCTTGTACTCCCAGAATGAGGGATATCAATCACCTATCTGACCCGGATCAATCTCAGCTTGAAGTAACCTGATTCTCTCATCCATTAGCTCCATAATATCCTCCTTGATGGTACCAAACATCATAGGGGTAGCATCCAAGATACCGTGAGTAACCTCAGCCGAAATGAACTCACACAATCTCTCATCAATAAGTTTTGTGCTTGATCCAGAACCTGAACCAAAACCAGAGCCATAACCTCCTCAAGTAATCATCACCATCCTCAAACTAAAACGCAACATATAAACAATCAACATATGACTCGAGGGGATCACTAAAAAGACTTCCTTAGAATTCCCCGACTTGTTATTGTCACAGGTACAAATCATATGCTTCCAGTAGTATGAGTCGAATACTACCTTTCACACCTACATGTACCTTCCTCCAGAGCAGGTCCGATTTCTCTAAGTCACCAAACTAACCATATAACACTCCTATGCTAAACAACATACATATCCTACACTATCTTAGGAAATCTAAATTCTCACCGCTCACAATACCACGAACCTTAATCAACATTGTTGGTTGACTTATGCATGCAAGTTATACACAAAACAGGATCATATAGACTGTCAAATGATGATTCTACCGTAAGTCCACAACCAAATAAGGACCAGGAAATGAGGCCAAATCGATCATTCTTGGGCTATACATTCCTAATCGTATACAACTTTGAAAGCATACACTTAACAATTAACTGAGATGAGATCAATTCCAAGTAATTTATAGGATCAAGTTCCACTAGGCTATAAGACATCACACAAATACATAAATTCTATTATATGATTCTTGAAGGTATCCTTATCCCTAATCTAGCATGTAATTCTCATATCAAGCATACTACGCCTAATATATAGGTATGGGTAATCTTGAGAACCACTTACTTGAGTGCATTTGGTTACACACATCGCACCCATTTTTCTTAGTAAAAATCTTTTTAAAAGTTCTATTTCATTAATCTTTAAAAAGATTATCGTTTCCTCTATTTGAGTTATGACACACCCGAAAGTGTGTCCGAGTCCCTCAAACCATGGCTTTGATACCAACTTGTAACATCCTATAAGCAGTGATAAAATTTCTCATTTGGAAGTTTATCAATTCATTCATAAATTTTTCAAAATCAAACACTCAGTTATAATATTCAAAACATTAGAGTATAATTATTCAGATTGTGAAAATAGTGAGGGGAGGATGTTGTGCCATCTCGCTGAGCCCTTCCCTTTCGAACAAGAAGTACCTAATGCCATAAACAAAAACCGTAGGCACAAATATTAGTAAGTTTCCCAAATTACCACATACCACACACAAGATAATGAATGCTATTGGCCGAATCATATTCTTACATTCACTTTCTGCCATGGGCCAAATCATGGTTTTTACTTGCAATGTCGAGGGCTAAATCCCAATCTTACATACGAGTGGCAGGGGACATATCATGTTCTTTCATACAATTGACAAGGGCCAGATCCAGGTTTTTTTTTTTTTTTACAATTTCCAGGCTTCATATCCTGGTCTTTCATGCAAGTATCACAGAGACAGCTAACACTCTACATAACAAAGTAATGGGCCGACATTAGTGACTTTGACCCATGGATATATTGAGAAAACTCACCTCCAAAAGAAGATAACCGAGCCACACACTCGAGCTATTTCTAACACGGATCCTCACACTAATTACATCCTAAAAATAACCCTATTTAATAATCTAGGTTTTTAACCCATGATAAATGGTCCATTAATCCTCTTATACTAATTAGGGGAAAAATGTCATTTTCCCCTTCCCATTTGCCCCAAACTAAAAAGCCCAACCCCTAATGGTCTGAGGCCCAAAAGAATGGCCCAAAGATGGAAGTGAGTCATACACCCCGCGTACAAGTACTGATGCAAGAGGGAAATCATGGTCGAGGTGCAGTACGTGCATCATAAATACTTTTACGCCCGACGTATGCACCCTAGATCAAAATTGTCATTAAGGTTTTAATGCCTTAAGACCTTATATCCAAACATCATATTTGAGCTTATTAAAACCTATAAGGACATAACATTGTAATCTTTATGCCTTTGCATCGCTACAAGGAGCGCTACACTAAAAATCTAACTTATTCAACCATTTACCACACCATAACTATTGCATGGGGACAAACCAAGATCCAAGCTTCTATTTTTATGGCTTAAAATACCCTGAAATGTCTTAAAGGAAAGCTTAAAGGCTTTGGAGTACCTCATACTCACAAAGGCCTAGGTTTTGGTAAAAAAAGGGATAAAAATCTAAGCTTCTCCAAGATATAGAGAAACATGTATCAATGTTTGAGGTTTATACCTCCAAATGGTGCACAATGAAGAGAAAAGGTTGGATCCAAGGACTTGAGAGAAAAACCACTTCTTTGATGATCTTCCTTCACAAACAAGAATACTCACAATTCACTCAAAATCTCAAAATGCTAAAAATGTGTTAGGGTTTGCAAGGGGGTCGATATGAGGGATGGAGGGTGATAAGAGGAAGGTTTTTGGGGCTATAAGGGTGTTTAAATATTGCACAAACCCTAAATATTAGATTTTGGTCCAAGCCATGCATGCCCTACGTACTAGTATACGCTCAGCGTACTCGCACGAGACTAGGTACGACTAACGTACTAGCAGGTACTCCCATCGAACCTATGCTGCCCCCAAAAATAGAAAAATGTCATAAGGGGCCACTTTGAAAATAAGCATATACTAAGGGGAAAAAGGTAAATACCTAGAAGAATAAGAGGTTACATCGGGGGCAGCGCCCCTAGTAGCAAGGTCCAAAGGGTGGCAACACTTGGTGGGGTCCAAGTGCCAGAGCCCGTGGTGCGGGGGGGGGGGGGGGGGGTAATATTGCATTGTAAAAAATGCATGAAAAATTTTCATTTAAGAAAATTGAACCGGTTTTTTATCCTTCTACTAAACCCAATTTTAGTGATAGTTTGTGATGGTTATAAATGTCCCATGTGGCCGCTTTTGGTTGTTTTCTAACTATGTAGTTTTTAGATAAGGGATAATACCCATTTTGGTCCAAATTTTGTTACATTCTCAAGAACATAACATCATATTCGACATGTTTGAAAGCACTGAGTTTTATCCAGTTGGACTTTCGATTTGTACCATCGAAATACTTCAATTTGATAGTGATTCAAGACTTTTAGTGGATTAGTGGCAATATTTTAACCCTGAATTCTAAGAAAAGTTAAAGTAGTATTTGATAATGGCGAGTAGATATTCTGTAAAGGACATGACAATCAAGGTTGATAAGTCAATATAGTTTAAAGGGAAACACTTCGAAGATGGCAGAAGAACAAAGATATTAGACCAAGTGGATATAAGGATCCAGAAAAACAACAAAATCAGATCTCAGATTTCATGCAGAATTCTAATTACGTTCAGAATTACGATTCTGTGAATTTTTAGGCATTTTATGCAAGGGATGATGATGTTGTTCGGTGGGTTGGTTCTGGTGCAACAAGTCATGCTTGCAAGGATCTTCGTTGGTTTAAATAATGTGAACCAATTGAAGATGGGAAATGTTGCAACTAAACCAATCGAGGGACTAGGATGTGTTTTACTTAGTTTTACTTATATAAAAAGTTTGTGTTTAGAAAATGTATTGTATGTACATGGGATTCGAAAGAATATCTTATCTGAAATTATATTGAATAAGTGAGGCTAAAAAAGTGTTGGTTAGTGAGAAATATATCTTTTCAAGACATGGTACCTTTTTTTGATTTAGTTATGTATGTAATGGTATGATTAGAATTAATCTAAATTATCCATCTTATGATAATTCGATTTGAATGGATTCAACTAGTACTAGCAATAACTTAAATAAATAATATTTATTGTTAGGGCCAGGATCCTTACGATATTCAGGATCCTCAAATATCCAAGATCCTCAGCTACATCAGGATCCTGGCTAATTACCGTTATTATTTTTATCAATATTTATAATGGTCATATTTTGTCTATAACTAACCGTGTGCAGAAGTAGTCAAGGGAAGAACAATTCTCAACAGAGAATCATCTTAACTATGCTAAAGACCCGGAATACTTGGTCAAATAACGTTCTTGAAGCTGGTCATAGAGGATCCTGGAAATATCGGATATCTGCCTGTGTATCAATCAGATCCGTTTGATGGTGCGGAATCCCAATGAAACGGATGATGTCAGATCAAATAGAAGAGAAGGAGAAGAAGAATAATATGAATCTCTGTATGAATTGATTAGAATTAATGTTCCAGATACAAAAAATTCACACACACAAAAATGCTCTCTAGTTTCTCTCTTCTCTCGTTCATCAATCTACTCCTCACACCTTACACTTATATTTATACTTGGAGAATATGGGCTTGGTGAACATGGGCCGTAAATGGGTTTACGGTCCAACACAAAAAAATACATTTTTCTAGAAAAGCAAAGTATAAACCATATTTTTGACCCAACAATCTCCCCCTTGGTTTATAGCTTTCTTTTCTTAATTGACCCAACAAGCTCCCCCTAAAAAGTAGGTGACTTTTCTTGTTAATCTTCAATGGGAGCTTTGGCTTCAGCTTTAATCTTCAATTTCTTCACAGCATCAAGATGAACATATGAATCTTCTATGGATGACTTCATCTTGAGCAGTTGAGCATTTCATTAAAATTTGGCATTGAACGAACGTTGGGTGAGGATACTTGATGTATTGATTCTTGAAAGATAGCGCTTTCGGCTCGAGAATCTTCATAGAGAACATCAAAGAGAACAAATCTTCTGGATCACTTCAGCAGGTACAAAGATAACAGCAGACTGATTGAGGAGGCTTCAATGCAATCCGTCACATAATCTTCAATTTCAGCTTCACCTTGCTTCTGGGGTTGAAAGATTGAATTTGAAAGAATAATCTTCATTTCTTGCTCCTTCGAATGAGAATTCTTTGATGCTCACGGACGAAATTTTTGGCTCAGAAATCTTCAACACAAACTCCATGAGTTTCATCTTCACCTGAAATCACTTTTCAAGACAAAACAAAACTAAAAGAAAACTTAGCACACAAATTAAAACAAAAACAAAAATATTTTTGGATTTTTCATATTTTCTAAAAAAGAAATAAAACAGAAATAACAATATTTTTTTAATATTTAATTTTCTGAATTTTTTCTCCCCTAATATTTAAATTAAAAGAACACTATGAACAAACTTAACAAAAACCAAATGATATCTAACTTTAAGAGTGATTTGGGATCAAAGTTGTTGGACAACCTTATTCCACTTGTCGGTACCCTTATCTTCACATCTTCGTCTGATCGATCGTCAGTATTGTGGTCCACTTAAACACGAAAAATTTGTGACAATTTTGGACAATTTTACCAATGACATGATACATGCATATATCTAATTGTAACTTTATTATCATGATTGGCCCTAATTCTTAAATACATTTTTCTTAAGACCATTTAACTGACTACAACCAAGGATATTGTTGTCCACCTAAATCGAGCAGCGAGATCTACAGACAATCTGTATGTGTTCAATTTTAAGTGTACTAGAACGTGTTTCTCGCTTCTTGATATGCCCCAGCCATCAAGAACTTCCAGAGTACTCCTTACACCGGGTGAGCAGACAACCATTCAGAGAGAGGATATATTCAGAATTCTATTACTTACTGTTTCAGAGGGGTTGAGAAGTAGAAGGTTGCATATGTTGTGTACCAGGTCGGATTGGAAGTCACGCAAAGGAGACAACATATGGCTAACAGATAAGAGGAATTTCATATATATAACATGCAAAGAAATAGAGTTGCATATGTTGTGTACCAGGTCGGATTGGAAGTCACGCAAATGATACAACATATTACTAACAAACAGAAAGAAAGAAAATGATATTCTACAGACCTAATTTATAGGAATTTACCAGTCGCTCCATTCAACCGGAATTAAGGAAAAAATGCGCACATCAAGGAAAAGTGATTCCACAGTTCTAGATACGGGTTATTTAATGTGACCGGTAGATTCCCATGTATATCTCCCTGCTAAACCTATCCGAGCATCGTGAAGTCAGGTTAAACAGATCTAACTAGGTCAAAGTTTGTCAAGTCCTTAAATTCATTACGTTCAAGTTTCCCTAGTCAAGTCCATTTAAAATCTTTTGTGCCTACCAGCGCATCAAACACAGAGCGTAGACGATTCAACTTAGGTACGTTACGCCGATTCAGATTCCCCGTTATCACTTGCTAATTTCATTTCTCAAAACATCTCATTCAAGCACATTTCATTTACACCACATTTTTTTGTATTTTCTAATCTTTTTGGATTTTTTTTTAAATTAAAATTTTCTAATTTTTTGTTTTGTTTTTATTTCTCCCCCTAAATTTGTGCATAGGAGAGAAACGAAAGTAAATGCGCAAATTTAAACTATCCTAAAACAAAAATTAGTCTTTAAAGCGAAGCAGCTTAAGAAAAACCTAGGAGTATAGAGAAGAAAACGCAAAACGTAATTCACCGATTGAATTTGCATTCAGAAGGTCTGAGAACAACACGCATAATCTCAAAACGGATCGGAAAATTCTTTATGTCATTAAGCACTAACCCCATTTGTGATCTCTTCCTTCCTTCCTTTCCCGCAAAAGGACACATACTCTCAAACAAAGGTCTGACTGTTGTACAGTTGAGAGATGTCCCTAATCATATGCCAGGAATAGCCACTACCAACAAACTGAAGTCTGATGATATGCCTCTATAGCTGCTCCGACATAGAGCAGGATCAGTTGGTCTTTGGAACCCAGTCCATTTTGAAACTGGGTCGACCTTTATCATCAACACACGATACTTTCTCCCATGACATGTCCTGTTTATCACAAACAGAAGACATAGAAATATTAGAATCATTAATTGATTTGGGAGTTTCACCTTTGGTACCCATCTATATTCGGGTTTAACCCATTTCTTATTCGATCCAATGGGTGCCTCGGCACTTGATTTGGAACTTGAAGCCATCTGCCTAGATGAATTTGACCTAACCAGTCTTGGCTTCACAGGAGCATCTCTTGAACTAGACTTCTGGGCCAGCATTCCCTTCTTGGCCTTAGGAGTTGGATGCTTGGCCTTGTGCGCATTCCAGTCATCATGGTCTGAACGTGACCTTGAGGGGTTTCTTTTGGAGTATCTCCCTCTTGATGCGTTCTGCCATCCTTGTGCATAGTAAGGAACGTATGCGCGATTTGGACAGTTTCTGACAATGTGTCTAGGTGTTCTACAGTGAAAACAAGTCCATTTCTTCACTTGGAAATTGCTTGTTCCTGCCCCTGGTGGCGTATCTTTGCCTTGTCTCTTGTTGTTCCCACATGCACACTTGCCACAAGAACTCTGTTGCATTGGAATTGGTGGCCTGTATTTCTCAACATCAGGTTGATCAGAAACAGTTGAGTTCGAAGCAACAGATTCAGAGTTCAAGGAGATGTTGGCTTGTTCAGTAGTGCTCTCATTGTTCTCATCTTCTGCTACTTTACCTGCACATGAAGTAGAAACATTAGTATTTTCATCCTGAATAAATCCTCCTGACACAAATCCAGCTAGTTTGCCATATCGAAGATGTGCGTCCCTGTCAATTGCTTCCTGTGTCATAGGGATGGATGTGTAGTTATGATTGAAATATGGAGGAACACTATCATACCCTAGACCATTGTTTTGATTTTCTTTGAATTTTAATTGAGTTTCATACAAGGACTCAACTGTCTGACTAGACGCAGTATAATTTTTGAAACTAACATCTGTTTTTCTACTCTTAATTTTCAAAGTGTTAAGTTCTTCAGTTACAGCAGCAAGTTGTCTCTTAATATAGTCATAATTTTCACACTTGTTGCTATACTCTTCCCGAAGCTTCCTAAAGTCCTTGGTTTTTGCTTCTAATTTAGCCTTTAGGGGTTTCTGTCCTTTCCTAAGTTGATATCCTTCATATCTCAGGTCCTCAATTTCTCTTTTTAATAAATCAATTTGTTCCCAAAGAAATTTAATCGTAGCTTCACAAGCTGGAGTACATGTAACTTTAGTGACCGGAATGTTTTCAGAACTCATTGTTTCTCTACACTTCAAAGCATCAAGTTCTTGAATTACATCCGCAAGACTAAGATGATTGAGATCTTTTGTCTTCTTGATGATAGCCACGTTCATATCCCACGATTTCGGAAGTGAATTCAGTAGCTTTTTGTTTATCTCAAACTTAGACAAGGAGATCCCAACTATATTCATCTCAGTAGTAAGTGTAGTAAATCGCTGCAACTAAGCTTCCAGAGTTTCTCCAAGGATATAATCGAACATGTTGAAATTTTGTCTTAACATCTCCTGACGACTCTCTTTCATGTTTTCAATTCCCTCGCAAACTTCAAAAACTATTAAAAGCACAACTAGAACTTAAAAGTCAAACCCAAGAAAAATGCGCTTTGACTATAAACCTCAAAAGTCAACCTTAAAAGTCAAATTTAAAAAGTCTTACTCAAAAGTCAAACTTAAAAGTCAAACCGAAAAGCTAAATTTTAAAATTTAAAAGTTAAATGAGAAAGTCAAAGTTTAAAGTCAAAGGTCAAATTTTAAAAGTCAAAGTCAACATTTTAAGTAAAAAGTCAAAAATAAAATTCAAAAATTAAAAATTAAAATTTTTGGTTTGAAAAAGGATTTTAAAAATAAAAGTTTTGAATTTTTGGGATAAAAATGACAAATTGTGAAATTTGAAAGCGGGAATGAGATGTTAAGTTTAAAGATTCGAAAGGATGACACAAAAGGCTTGCTAACCGACTAGGTAAGGCGCGAGCTTGCTGAACCGGAGGTCTCGAGTTCGAACCCTTGCAGCTCCAAATGCGCTTCCTAATTTTTTATATACACTAAGCGAGGCGAAGAAGAAGCTGCGAGGCGATGCGATGCGAGGACGAGGCTGCTGAGCGAGTCTGCTTCTTGCGAGGCCGTAAACTCCGAGGCCGAGGCCGCAAACCTCGGGCCGTGAACCTCGGGCAGCAAACTCCGGGACGTGAACCTCCGGCGACCGTGAACAGTTTCCGGCCGCAAACTCCGGCCGTGAACTCAGAAACCCTAGCCGCCGGCCGCAAACTCCGACCAAAAACATCGATTTTTCGACTTTGAAGCTCCAAAACTCGATCAAAAACCCTTTTTTATGAAAAACACAAAGAACAAACCCCCCTTATTTTTCAGAGATCTATCCAAAAGAGCAAGAATATTTCGAAAATAAGATCAAATAATTCCCCAAATCTAACAAAATTGACTGATACAACTTGGCTCTGATACCAATTGTAAGTCCCTAATATGCCTGTGTATCAATCATATTCGTTTGATGGTGCGGAATCCCAATCAAACGGATGATGTCATATCAAATAGAAGAGAAGGAGAAGAAGAAGACGATGAATCTCAATGTATTAATGAATAGAATGATGATCCAGATACAAGAGATTCACACACACACACACACTAACACACAATAGTTCTTCTCTCTCTCTGGCCGTAAACTCTCTTCGGTTCATCAATCTCTACTCCTCACCCTAACACCTATATTTATACTTGGAGAATATGGGCTTTGTGAACATGGGCCGTAAATGGGTTTATGGTCCAACACACAAAAATACATTTTTCTAGAAAAGCAAAGTATAAACCATATTTTTGACCCAACAATTGACACTTGTAATCTAGACACAGGACATTGTTCTTCAGCTTAAGCTTACTGTACGAAATTATCTAATTATTCTTACTAAGAACTCACTGTATTCTTCATTTTATTTCAATAAAATCATCAAGGCAGGTGATAATTTCACCTCCCAAGGTTTTATGTTGATATCCTAGTAAGGATCAAGGGTTTTCCTTGTAAACCATTGTGTCACTTTCTTTTACCACTTGCTTTTACATAATCTGAACATCACGCCCTCTCATTCAATTTGGTTGATTAGTACTTGTGTAATTTTTGACCAAAACAATTTGGCACCCACTGTGGGGCCGTGGTGTTCAAAATCCTCAACAAAATCATGTCTACATAACTAATCCTCTCTTCGTCCTCTGCTCTTTCCATTCCAACCAAAAACCTACCACCTCCTCCGAGTACACCCCCTAATCAGAGGAAAACGCCTAACACTTCTTAGAAAAGAACCCCCATAATCACTAATCTAGGAAGTTTGGGATCCTCAGGGATCCAGGATCTGACTGCCTCAATCACTACTGAGAACGTTTCACTATAATGAGGAAAATGATGCAACAGGTGACCCAACAACAGGAGGAGAATAGAGCACTACTTAAAGAAGTGGAGAGGATAAAGGCAGAATTTCAGAACGACACAATTCCTTCCACTGTGGCGTCACCCTGGGGGCAACTATGGACAACCGAGCATCCATGATCAATGATCTCAATGAGCCTTTCCACACTCCTAGAAACCTTGACTCTAGTAACTTCTTAAACATCGATACTATTAATACTAACTATACTAACGTTGATGCATGAATAAACCCAAGCATGGCCATGAAACTTCAGCAATTAAAACAGATGATTGCCAGTGCACTCAGAGTGGTCCAACCAATACCAGAAGCATCTCCTACAAGCCACAAGATCTCGAGATTTACTCCTGCGATAGCTGATACCAAAGCTCCTAAGTGCTTCCAAACTCCCAACATGAAGCTATATGATGGAACTACAGATCCTGAAGAGCATATAGCCCAATACAGAGAAAGGGTGGATATCATTCCCATCCCGGGGAACTTGAAGGAAGCTTGCCTATGCAAAGGATTTGGTTCGACCCTTACAGGATCACCCCTCAAATGGCTACTAAATGTTCCCCCATACTCTATTACTTCATTTGCACACTTAGTCAATATCTTTAATAACTGGTTTTCTTGCAGCAAAACCTTCGAGAAGATCACTAGTGATCTCTATCGGGTGGTTCAGGATCCTAAGGAAAAACTTAGGGACTTTGTTAAAAGGTTTGGCAGAGAAGCTCTGAGCATTCCCAACATTGACATGGCCACCACTGTGGAAGATTTTAAAATGGGATTAAGAAAGGATTCAACCTTCTATGAAGACCATGTGATGAACCCATGAAAAAGATTGGATGAAGTCAAGTGCCGGACGTTGAGGTTCATAAGGATCGAAGAGGATAGAGAGATCCAGAAGAGAAACAACCCTTCGGATCAATATGAGAACCCCAAGAGGATGGCCGGATCCTCGACTCAAAGATCCTACAAATTGAAGCCCTATTCCTAACTGGATCATTACAGGGTTGATGCCCTTGAAGATGGAGAAGAAGAAGAGCTTCGTAAAATCACTAAATATTGTTTTTCTGTAGATGTTTCAGGTGTAATTCATGCTATGCAGGATCTTGGAGATAAAGCAAGACGGCCCAAGAGAAACAACAAGTCCACCTCTTGGAAAGACAGGTCCGAATGGTGTGCTTACCATGAAGACTTTGGCCACATGACGGAGGACTGCATATCCCTACGAAAAGAGATCAACTACCTCCTTAGCAAAGGACACCTTAGAGAAATCCTCGGGAGAAAAACAGAAAAATACAAGAAGAACAACCAAGATGATCACAGGATCCCGGAGAAACCATGATCTCCACCCTCTGACGCTAAGATAATTAATGTTATCTCAGGCGGATCTAACATCTATGGTACCTCTTATTCTCATGCTAAAAGACACGCCAAGGTATCCAAAACAGAAAAGGAGGATAGTTCATGAAAGAATACCATGATTGCAGTGAAAACGAAATCACATTTGACAACACTGACTGGGAAGGAATTCAAGATCCTCACCATGACGGACTCGTGATAACACTGTACATGGCCAACCATTTTGTCAGATGGTTCCTCGTTGATGGAGGATCCTCAGTCAATATCGTACTCCTAGATGCTTTGAAAAGAACGAACATCCCAAAATCAGAAATAGTCAGAAGATCCTCAGGCCTCATAGGATTTAGCGGGGAAACAATACACAGTTGGAGAAATAAAGCTACCAATATACATAGAAAGGGTAAACTCCATACAAAATTTTTGTGTTATTGACACCCTGTCTTCTTATAATGTGATACTAGGTAGACCATGGATCCATGAGATGAAAGCGGTTCCATCAACATACCATCAATGTGTGAAGATGCCCAGTCCATGGGGGACAGTGAAGATCATGGGAGATCAACAAAAATCGAAAGAATGTTACAAAACCTCAATGAAATCTACGACTAAACCTCAACAAGCATGAAACTTAAGGCATGAAGCACGACATGTTCTAAAGTTAAAGGAACAAGACGTAAAGGAAGTGCCCTTGGGCATTAAGGATCCTGAAGCTGAAGTCCTCATGGGATCCTCAATGCCGAAGCAGATCGAGCAGGATCTACATAATTTCTTAAGAACTAGAAGTAAGACATTTGCATGGAAACATGAAGATATGACAGGTATAGACAAGAGTATTATTACTCATAAACTTAATATTGATCCTTCTTTCAGACCAATACACCAAAAAAGAAGGAAGTTTGTACCCGAAAGGAATCAAATCATCCAAGAGGAAGTAGAGAAGCTCCTCAAAACGGGGATAATCAATGAAGTGAAGTTCACAAGATGGATTGACAACGTGGTTGTCAAAGAAAAGAAAAATGGAAAATGGAGAGTGTGTGTGGATTACACGGATCTCAACAAAGCTTTTCCTAAGGGTCTTTTCCCACTACCACATACTAACTCTATGATAGATGCGACGGCTGGCCATGAAATCTTGACCTTCATGGATGATTTAGCAGGATTCCAACAAATCCAAATGCTACCATCACACCAAGAATATACTGCATTCATAACACCAACATGTATATATTGTTACACCGCAATGCCTTTTGGTCTTAAAAATGTAGGTATGAAATATCAAAATTGGTGAATCAGATGCTCAAAGACAAATTGGGGGACACCATGGAAGTTTATATTGACGACATGGTAGTGAAGTCGATGAGAGCCGAAGATCACCTTAGAGACCTCAAGGAAGCATTTGACATCCTGGAGGAGTACAATATGAAGCTGAACCCACTCAAATGTCACTTTGGAAAGAAGTCAGGAAAGTTCCTTGGATACATGGTAACCAAAAGAGGGATAGAAGCAAGCCCTGAACAAATAAAAGCAATTATTAAACTACGATCCCAATCCTTAACAATGGACATCCAAAGGCTAACTGGAAGAGTAGCAACACTCAACAGGTTCATTTCAAGATCCTCAGAAATGTGCAAGACCTTTTACAGTATACTGAAAAAGAACAAGAAATTTGAGTGGAGGGAGGAACACGAGAAAGCCTTCTAGGAACTCAAAAAATTATCTAAGCTCTACTCAAATACTAGTGAAACCTATAGATGGAGAACCACTTATTCTCTACCTCTCGGTATCCTCAAACGCGGTAAGTGTCGTTCTGGTCAAGGATCTTAACGGTGAGAAACATCCTATCTACTATGTAAGTAAAAGTCTCCTGGATCCTGAAAAACCAGGTACGCCCACCTCGAAAAATTAATTCTTCCCTTAGTAACTGCTTCTACCAAATTAAAAAACTACTTCAAAACACACACTATACATGTAAAAACTAACTATCCTATCAAGAATGTCATGAGAAAACCAGAAATGTCAGGAAGGATGGCAAAATGGTCGGTGAAGTTAAGCACATTTGACATCAGATACGAACCAAGATCTGCCATAAAATCACAAGCATTAGCGGACTTTGTGGCCGACTTTAGTGATGATCTACGAAACGAAGTAGACATGGAAGCCAAGTGAGTCCTAGAAGATGGACGTTGTTCACAGATGGAGCTTCAAATCATAAAGGAACGGGCCTAGGGATCATACTAAAGTCGCCATAGGTGGACATCATACCCCATACTGTTAGTTGTGAAATCAACACTACCAACAACGGAGCAGAATACGAAGCACTCATCATGGGACTATAATTAGCTAAGGACCTTCAAATCAAGGATTGTCAGGTCCATACCTAAGATTCTTTGCAGATCCTGAAGCTGCAGAAGTCTTAAAGGATATACATGAAGGAGATTATGGCAATCATATTGTGGGAAAATTCTTATGCTACAAAATACTAAGAATAGGATACTACTGGCCAACCATGAAGAAAGACTCCTTTCTACATGATAAAAAATGTGATGCTTGCCAAAGACACAACAACATCCTACATCAACCGGCAGAACCTCTCCATTTTATTATCTCCACATGGCCATTCATGAAATGGGGATGGATATTGTAGGAAAATTTCCACTACCCCCAGGAGGAAAAGTCTTCATGTTGGTGATGACTGATTACTTCTCCAAATGGATCGAAGATGAAGCTTTCTCCCAGGTAATAGACAAAGAGGTAGTATCATTTATTAAACGTAATATCTTGACGAGTTTCGGGATCTCGGCTGAAGTCATATGCGACAATGGATACCAATTTATTAGCAAAAGAACAAGAGACTTTTCCATAAGATGGGGGATCAAATGATAATGTCCACTCCCGTTCATCCCCAAGCTAATGGTCAAGCGGAGTCGAACAACAAAATCATTGTTAACAATTTGAAGAAAAGGCTAGACAAAAAGATGGGAAGATGGGAAGAAGAACTTCCTTTCGTTTTATCGGCAGATAGAACCACTTCCAAAGTAGCCACAGGTCAAAACCCCTATTCCTTGGTGTTTGTGACATAAGCAATAATACCTACTGAAGTAGTGATCCCGACGGCAAGATACTTACTACAATACCAAGAGAATAATGATATGATCCTAGCACAAGATCTTGATACTATTGACGAGCTTAGGGATCTTTCCAAAATACGCATCACTACTCATCAACAAAGAATCACCAAGGCTTACAATAGGAATATAAGGGTCAGAAGGTTTCAAATAGGAGACTTGGTATTAAGGAAAACATTGCAAAACACCAAGAATCCTAGTGCAGGAAAATTGGCACCCAAATGGGAAGGACCATATCTTATAGATGCTAAAGCAGGAAAAGGAGCATACTAGCTAGGAACACTCGAAGGAGACATTCTGCCAAGATCCTGGAATGCCATACATCTCAAAGCATACTACATGTAAGTAGGATCGAATGATCCACAACAAAACCAAGGTACACATGTTCTTTACCTTAAAACTTTTATTATTACTGATTTTTTCTTTGAACACATTACTAACTTAAGAATCAGATTGGTGTTAGGTAGACTAACGCCCACCCTTAGCTAATGTTTTCCATGCAGAAAAACGTACAGTTAAGGTTTTTCACGAGTAGAGATCCTAAAACATCAAGATCCTCACAATTAAAGATCCTGAAATGTCCGATCCTCAAGTTTGAACACCCCAAAGCACAAGGATCTTGACACTTAAAGATCTCAATACTTGGTAAAATCCATTATATTTAACAATGTAATCTCTAAACTATCATGTACACAAGCTAGAGACTGATCATCTCTCCCACGCCTAAGGGCACTTAATCCCCTCTAAGGTTTAAAGAGTTAATTACCTCTTTCACACGAACTAAGATTTATACACCTCACTTGGACGCATGATATCTAACTATGGGATATGGGTAAGGGGATCATTTCACGGTTCAGTGGCTTGGCAAGCCTCTTATCATTGAACAAAAGTTGAGATCCTTAAGGTTTATAACATTTTCATGTTATCCAGAAACCGAGATCATACCCCAGTGATTACTCCAGGTTTATAACATTTTCATATTATCGAGATTTTACCCTACTAACTACTTCAGGCTTATAACATTTTCATGTTATCATGGATTGGGATTTTGCACCAGAAACTACAAAAGACCTATAACATCTTCATGTTGTCACACGTTGGGAATGTTCCCCAGAAAATACGGTCAAATTGTAACATTTTCATGTTACCTACCCGATGAATTATATCACAAGTTGGGATCCACCCTAGAATATTGATGGGTTTTGAGCACTACAACATTCCTATGGTGTACATGCAACCCTAATTCTTTGGATCTACGTTTTTCTCAAGTTATACATGAAAATAATCATCCAAAGCATAAACCCTAATCTAGCATACATTTTTTTCGAAATTGATATCATAAAACAAAGTTAGATGAATACCTTTTCCTTATAGTTCGTAGATCTTGACCTTCTAGGGCTTAGTGCCTCAATCGTTGCACCTCCCATGAGTCACAAACACAAAGTAGCAATTGGAAGAATATGAGAGAGGTTAGGAGGCTCTAAAATCGGCTAGGGTTTCCTCTATGGATCAAGTGGCTGATTTCAAGGATCCAAGGGGTTCCTTATATAGCTAAGATACTAGGGTTTCAGGTAAAACCCTAATCTGATTGCTTAAGCCTTAAGCAGTCCAGTAGATCCTTCCAGAAGGTCTCCTTGGACGAAATCTATGTAAGCTACACATAGAATTTTGTCCACCCCTTCCTAGGGATCCACAAACCCAACTTGCAACTATCATATAATTGCAATATTAGTCCCTGCAATTTAATCAGTCTCTTTTGATAACCAAATTAAATCCAAATTAATTTCTTATCAATATTAATTAAATAATATGATTTCTCAATTAATATATTATTCTTGTAATATATTAATAAATCATAATTAACCTCTTTTTCTATAACTCATCCTATCAAATTGCTATGGTGAAGGAAACCCAAAAGGACCATGCTACTATCGGGTCAAGTACATACCAATTATAGTTATGGGCTTAGACACCTAATCCAACAGTCTCCCACTTGGATAAGTCTAATAACTATAACTGCAAGTATGACTTCAAAATCCGATTAGCAGTCGTAGTTCTCAAAAGCCGCTGTCAAACTCTGACCTAGTCAATGACGCGTCCTTTAGATAAGGGATCATATAATCCTCCGGTCTGCAAGATATCGTGTGGACAATGACATGGAACATAATCATTCTCAATTTCCAATAGTTTGTTTCCTGACTTCTGATTTGTTTGACATAGAACTTAAATGAACACATCAATTCAGTCCTGACCAGGCCCGACACATAAGTCAACACAAAATCATCGAGGGGCCCAATATATCGTTTTTAGCCTCCTAGGATAAAAGGAACATGTAAAATTTGACTTATATACTTGTAGTATTTACTCATTAAATCGTATACAACAACACATTTTATAACATCAAGTTACTGATGCGTTTACGCATTATCGATGCACAAGAAACTTGTAAATAACAACTCATATATCTCGGTTTAAAGATTATACGATATTATCATCTCACAATCACTCGTGATGAATTCCATGAAGTGATTCAAATGAGCGTGCATTTAATCCAATACTCAAATCTTATTTCAAGAGCACTCATGAACGTTGCAACAATCCTTTGCTATGTCTAAACACTTAGAGAATCTACAAACTAATTCATGATAGTCTAACCTCATAACTTACTCCCAAAGAATCATTGACTGTGGATAATTTGAACAATCTAATTATTCTTGATGTAAAACAATAGTAAACAATTCATACAAGATGGTAAACTTTACTCATAAATAAAACTCCTTGATTTAATCATCACATGTCAATTACATTTTACCTATTACAAGTTTCCAAAAGACTATCTAATCACTAAAACTAATATCTTCCTTCAGGCCAATTCTCCTCGCATGTTGTAAGTGCTTAACCCTGATTAGACCCTTTGTGAGGGGATCTGCTGGGTTCTCTTCTGACGATACCCTCTTTGCTACAGGGAGTCCCTCTTCTGAAGCGATATTTTCTGTCGATGTGTCTGGATCTACCATGATCCCTCGGTTCCTAGGTTAAGGCAACCAATCCTTCGTTATCACAGAAAATCTCCATAGGCTCCTTTATGGCTGGTACAACTCTGATGTCTCCAATGAAGTTCTTCAAGCATATTGCCTCCTTCGACGCTTCGCTCGCTGCTATGTACTCTGATTTTCATGTTGAATCAGTCACGGTCTCCTGCTTCGAACCTTTCCAAGTAATCGCTCCTCCATTCAGGGTAAATACCCAGCCCGAATGAGAGCGGAAGTTATCTCTGTTTGTCTTAAAGTTGGCGTCACTATACCCTGTCATTATCAAGTCATCACTCCCACCAGTGTGAGGACCCAGTCCTTTGTCCTTTGCAGGTACTTGAGAATGTTCTTCACTATAGTCCAATGAGCTCTACTCGGGTTCACTTGATATCGACTAACCATGCTTAGCCCAAAAGCCACATCAGGGCGACTACATGTCATAGCGTACATGATAAAGTCAACGGAGGAAGCATATGGCACTCAAGTCATTTCCGCTATATCGGCATCGGTACTCAGACTCTGAGTGTTTCTCAACTTGGTATTGCTTTGTAGTTCCCCTTTCTTGGAATTCTCCATGCTAAAACATTTCAGCACCTTGTCCAAGTAAGTATTTTGACTAAGTCCTATTACTCTCTTACTTTTGTTTCTCAATATCCTTATCCTTAGAATATAAGCAGCTTCTCCTAAATCCTTCATAGCGAAACACTTCCCAAGCCAGATCTTAACCTCCTGCAAGGTAGGGACGTCATTTCCCATGAGCATTATGTCATCAACATACAAAACTAGAAAGCTAACTATACTCCCACTAGTCTTGACATATATAAAGGACTCATCCTTGCTTCTCGAAAAACCAAACTCTTTGATTTCTCATCGAAACAAAGATTCCATCTGGGAGACGCATGTTTTAATCCAAAAATTGATTCTCATGCTTGCACACTCTATTGGGGTATTTGGCATCCACAAAACCTTATGGCGGACACATGTATACATCTTCAACCAGCTTCCCATTAAGGAAAGAGGTTTTGACATCCATCTTCCAAATTTCATAAACATGAAACACAGCGATGGCCAACATAAACCTAATAGACTTGATCTTAGCCACTGGCGAGAATGTCTCATCATAGTCAACCGTTGGGGTTTGAGTAAAGCCCTTCGCAACCAATTGTGCCTTGAACGTATGTACTTTCCCATCCATGTCAGTCTTCTTCTTGAAGATCCACTTGCACCTGACCGTCTTACGACTTGACACATTGTCAACCAAGTTCCAAACATGATTGTGATACATGGACTGAATATCGCTGTCCATTTCCTCTTTCCATTTTGCAGACTCTGGGCCCGCCATGGCTTCCTTGTAGTTATTAGGTTCATCTAAATTTATTAGTATACTATTGTTGATAAATGTATAACTTTCATGATTACTAGAACTTCTTATAGTTAGGGAATCGTCAACCGGTTCAACAGGAATCTCTTCCTCAAGTTGAGTGCTAGTGTTAGAGGTTCCTTCATCACTTAACTCTTGAAGCTCTTCAAGTTCAATTTGCCTCCCACTGTCCTCTTGGCATATGAGTTCTCTGGTGGAACCCCTCTCCTTGCTATAAAGAACATGTTGTCACTAGGTCTATAGAAAAGATATACAAAAGATTTCTGCGGGTAGCCGATGAAAATACACCGCTCACTGTGAGGTTCAAGCTTGTCGTGAGTCTCTCGTCTTACGAAAGCCTCGCAACCCCAAACCTTGATATGTGCCAAATGAGGGAACCTTCCCTATCCACATCTCGTGAGGTGTTTCAAAAACCTTCTTAGTTGGGAATAGATTAAGGATATGGGCGGCAGTCTATAAGGCATACGCCCAAAATGATATAGGTAACGAAGCTCGACTCATCTTGGAACGAACCATGTCTAACAAGGTTCGATTGCGCCTATCAGCTACACCATTGAGTTGTGGTGTCCTACGTGGCGTCAATTGTGAAACAATTCCACATTCCTTAAGATAGTCGTGGAACTTGATACTAAGATACTCACCACCCGTATCGGATCTGAGCATCTTTATCTTCCTTCCCAATTGATTCTCTACTTCTTGTTTAAACTCTTCGACCTTTTCAAAGGTTTCCGATTTGTGCTTGATTAAGTAAATATACCCATATCTACTATAATCGTCGGTGAATGTAACATAGAAGCAGTTAGCATCCCTTGTGGTCGATTTAAAGGGCTTACAAATGTCGGTGTCTATAAGATCCAACAATCCCTCACCTCTTTCACAAGTACTAGTGAAAGGTAATTTAGTCATTTTTCCAAGGAAGCAAGATTCTCACGTGTCATCCGACTTTAAGTCAAATGACTCCAACACTCCATCCTTTTGGAGTTGGGCTATGCGCTTCTTGTTGACATGTCCAAGATGATAATGCCACAAGCATGCCTTTCCTAAATCGTTAGACGAATCGATATGTAACACATTATTTCCGAAGTTGTCTACAACCATCACAGTTTCATATACACCATTACAAGGCAATGCTTCAAAATATAGAGTACCATTATAGAAATCATTAATAGAACCAATTTCATTATTGAATGAAAATGTAAAACCTTGTTTGTACAAACCATGGAAAGAAATAATATTCCTCGTCATTTCTATCAAGTAGCAACAATTATTCAACTCTAAACCAAGCCCATTACTAAGCACTAAAGAATAAATCCTGATCTTGGTGACAGGCGATGATTTCCTATTCCCCATAATCAGGTTTATCTTCCCATGCTCCACATCCCTACTTCTTTTTAGCCCCTACAAATCAGAACAAATGTGAAAACCACATCCTGTATCAAGAACCCAAGAAGTAGCATGTGATGAGTTATTAGATTGAATAGTGTAAATACATGCGAATGAAGGTTTTATCTTTCCATCATTGATGTCCTTCAAGTATTTAGGACAACTTCGTTTCCAATGCCCTTTGTCGTGACTATAGAAACACTTTGCTTCTTTTAGATCAGATGAAGGAGTAGCAGAACCACCCTTTCCTTTGGAACCACTTGAAGAAGATCCATCATGAGACTTCACCTTGTGATTCTTAGAGGGAGCTTTCCTCTTTTACCCCTTCCTATGTCTAATAGCCAGGTTTGGGGAAATAGTAGTAGGAGTGGATACGACAACTTTGCCTTTGAGTCCACTTTAAGCAGTTCTTAACAGACCTTGAAGTTTGCTCAAGGTGACTTCCACCTTATTCATATGATAAGTCATCTTGAACTGGTTATAACAAGGAGATAAAGAGTATAGGATTATATCAATCACTAAATCTTCATCAAAGTTGACATTCAACTTGAGCAGATGATCCACATACCTTTGCATCCTTTGCAAGTGGCTTGTGATGGACTCTGCATCTTTCATCTTGGTTGTTATCAACGAGGCGACAATCTCGTACTTTTATTGACGCACACTTTGATGGTAATTTTCCATCAAATATTGGCACATCTCGTAAGGCCAATAGTCCTCGTAGAACCGCTGGAGCTTAGGAGTCATAATGGCTACCATTATACATGACAACTTTGTCACATATTTTTCGTGAGCCCTATACTCATCTATCTCTTCAGCAGAAGCCTTGGTTTCATCTATCTCTTTGAGATTTTCGTCGATGACATATTCCTTCTCCCCATATCGAGGGGCCATGCGGATGTTGTCGATCCAATCATTGAAATTAGACCCATCGAAAGTGACCCTCCCACAAATTTTCATAAGAGAAAAGGAGCTTGAAGGGTTGGAGTTCGAGGCGGAAGCATTGTTTGAGCTAGACGATTGAAATAGAAAAGGAACAAAGTTTAGATTAGATAAAGAGTCCTTAATATAACACCCAAATGAAATAGTAAGGATAGGACCCAAAACAATATTTCACAATTAGGAAGAAGGAAGTTGTAATCCAATTGCAAAATATTTGAAGGTAGGTAAATGACGATTTACCAATTTCCTTCATGAAAAACAAAACGAACAATTATGTTTTAACATAAATGAAATTCCTAGATTCTTTTGAGATTCATTGAACTTTTCAATGACATGTTTAATCTTGATTATGCCCTTCAGGTTTGTGACTGAGATATCAAGGATCATAAACAAGGTGTGAATAACCATTCAAATCTTCTTGGCACTCTGGAGTCATTTACCACCTAATCAATGTGCCAGTTAACCACAAACACTCTATTGATCTATGATAATTATTGAGCTACCCTTCGCCACCCTTTTTAGTCCAGGTTAGTGTGTCGGTTAACCACACACGCTCCACTAACAACTTTGACAAGGTGCAAAGTGCAATTTCATGGAATAGCATCATTTTCACATTTTTCTTAAATTAACTAAGATTGGGAATTTATGAAAAAATTTAGTTACTTTATAACTTTCATTATACTTATTAATGAGAAATTAATGTCCCATCCTACCCGTTTAGCTAACGACCCTCTACTAGTCAAGGGTGCGGTGGGTAAGAGTGTATACCCAATGACGATCATTTTACAGGCCACTTCCTTAAACACCCCTTATAGACCAGCTTCGTGAATGAGGCCGACGAACAGTAAGACTAACTCATATTACACATATGTAGAAGTATTAAGCTTTTAATATTATAATAGTATAAGGGTTGTATTTTAACTTTTAAAACACTAGGGTTTTAGAATTTAATATTTCAAAGTTAAAAACTTTTTAATCAAAATTTAAATTCCAAAACTTGAGGGCAAGTTTTGAAACTTTTTCAAAAATTATAGATCAAATTTAAAATAATTAAAATAATCATATAATTTTATCTTTATCGAAATTTGACCTAATCCAATTTTATTTGGTAAGATAAACACAAATCAAATTTTACAAATAATTAATTTATCACATAATCTTGTAATTATCTTAAATTTGATTATTATCTTTTAATTAGATTAGGATATCAATTACCATATCAAAAATTCGAATTTTAATTAGTAAAAGAATTTATGGTAATTATACAAATCTAATTTAAGCCAAAATCCGAAAATCTGCTATCTGAATTGTCTCCACATCGTGTCAAGCCATTACACGTCGTGGAGGGTCAACACGTCGTGTTCTATTATGAACATGTCGTGTTCATCAGGCAGAACCATAAATCAATTTTTCTTTTGCTTTGAACAATTCATTAATGCATCAAATATAATAGAAAAACACCCTAAGCTCTGATACCACTGATGGGTTTTGAGCAGTACAACATTCCTATGGTGTACATGTAACCCCAACGCTTTGGATCTAGGTTTTTCTCAAGTTATACATGCAAATAATCATCCAAAGCATAAAACCTAATGTAGCATACAGTTTTAGAAATTGATAACATAAAAGAAAGTTAGATGAATACCTTTTCCTTGTAGCTGGTAGATCTTGATTGACAGTTAATTTGGCTAATACCTCATGCTAACCAACTGGCAGTAGCTCGCTTGCCAGTTAATTTGGCAATAGCTGGCTTGCCAGTTAATTTGGCTAATACCTCATGCTAACCACAACACATGATCCCGACTGGCAGTAGCTGGATTGCCAGTTAATTTGGCTAATACCTCATGCTAACCAACCACGTCCCAAGATCTTGCATTTTTAAGATCCTCAGCCAGACAGATCTTGGCCTCCCAAACGGCCACTGCAACACTGACCTTTGCGTCGAGGATCATCTCCTCCATTTCTTGTATGAGATCCTCCTTTCTCATCCTTTTCCCTGGTAAGCAACTCCACCATCCTTAGAAGATCCTCATTGGTCGTCTTCCACATATTCTCCTGTCCCTGAAGGGCTTTTTCAGCCCTCTTCGCTCGGATCCTTAGATCAGCGGAAACATGATCAGAAACCTGTGATGAAAATATGACAAGTCAGCGAAAAAAAATTTAAAAATGGAGTGAAAATGAAATCTACACTTACATCCTGAGAGAAAGAGAACAAATTTTGGAGCGCTTCCTCAGTTCCAAGGCTCTCCAAAGATAAACCTGTGGATTCGGCAGTTTTCCTCTTCCGGGATCCCGGAGTTTTCACTGTCAAATCCACGGTCGACCTCTTAGGAGAAAGAGAGGACAAACTCTTATCCTTCTTCACTACTAGTTGATCTCCTGACATAGCCGTATCAAGACCAGCAAGACTAAAGCTAGCACTGGAGTGAGTGACCTTCGATCCTATATACAACAAAGGATTATTAAAGATCATTATTACAAACAAGAAAAAACTTAAGGATCCTTATCCGTCGACATGAGGTCTGTAGCGGAGGAGCTTTCCTGCGGGACGGCTTGATCGAATCGGAAGGATCTCTCGACTTCAGATAAGGCCAAGAACTTCTCAATCTTCTCTTCTGAATCCTCAACAATAGGAGCAGGTTCCTCGAACTTGAAGGCTGCAAAGAAGCAAAAAAAAAAAAAGAATAAAATTCCAGGATCACAAGCCAAAGCATTGAAATCCTACCCTTCTTAACCTCATTTTTGGGCAAGAGATCCCCATTGGGAATGGAGTCGCGCTTCACAAAGAAGTATCTCCCTTTCCAAGCTCCATCATTGTGCTTGATTTTCAAGATTAGATAAGATATGAGGGTTTTGATCTAAAGAAGGAAACGAGAATTCCCAAAGGTTGTGAGATCGTATATACAAGTCAACTCAAAAAGGCCTACGTCAAGACCTTTTGATTGATTTATCTGGTCGACCCAATTTAGGATCCTATAGGAAATTGGCATGGCCTAGATATAATAAATCCCATTCGCCCTAAACAATTTGGAGACGATCCCGGGGAAAGGATATCTCAAGCCTAAGGATATATGATACTCAGGAAAGCACACCTAAGTGGGTGAGACAAAATCTGAATGAATTAGAGGATCAAAGGGCCTGAAAACAACACTTAGAGGAAAAGCACCATTGAGTTTTAGAGACTCAATGTCGTCATCGCCAAAAGATCAGGTCTCCTCATAAGAGAGGATCCCCTAGTCAATAAAATCATCATCGGTAAGGGTCAAGATGCTCTTATGAGAGACAACCATTTTTCGACCCATGGTAGAGATATTACAGGCCATGAAGAAAAATTACCTTTTAAATCGCAAGATGGCACAAGAAAATAAAAGAAGAATGGATAGGATAATATGATACTGATTGTAACGCCCATAGATCTGTGCTAGTCAATTTAGAGATAATAGGGGTCGAAAACCAAATTTTGACAAAAGATTATTTAGAATAAATAATCTTAACCAAGTTGTAGAATACGTCGCAAGGGTTCCGTACATATAAAGAACGTTGATATCCGAGTTAAAGCGAAAAGTTATGGTCCGTCGATGTTTTACGGAAAAACGGGCACGACACCGGGAGAAGTAAATATTGAATTTACGATGGAGGAATTTTTAGCCTTATAAATCTAAACTAAAGTTGTAGTACACGTTAAACCGAGAACATACAAAAAAAGAACGCCCAAATCTGACTTCGTATGAGAAAGTTATGAATTTTCTAAGATTTGGCTTAGTAGTGCACAGCCCGAAACTCAAATTTTAGATCGAGCAGTTTTTGGCCTACGCGAGCTAAATGAAAATTGAAGATCTCATTAATAGGAACTCAACGGTAAAAATACAGACGAAAACAGAGTCCGTATGTAGAAGTTATGAATTTTACGCGGACATTTAACAGTATAATCTCCCCGTACTGTTAAATTTATGATCAGTCGAGAATTAGCCGATGGAGTCAAAATGAAAGTTGTAGATCTTATTTTTACCTACGCGTAGATATAAAGGACGTCAAAAACGGAGGTCGTATGTGAATGTTACGGATTTTAGAAGTCGGAAGTGTGCTGTGTGAAAATGGGTGATGTGGCACAATCTTGGCCATTGTTTTCTCCCCAAGTCTTGCCACTAGATGGTGAAATGTGGCACCAAGTTTAGCCATTTTCACCCTATAAATATAACCTCTCCCACCCTCATTTTCTTCACACATTTCCCATTCTTTCTTCTCTTTACTCTCTCTCTCTCTCTAGCCCCGAAACACCCCGAAAAGCCTAAGGAATCTCCCTAGAACGAGGCGGAATCCCTGGAGTGCTCGAAGGTTCCGAGAAGAAGAGCTTTTCAGCTCGGGAACGCTGCTCCAAGCAAATCCCGGTTTTCTATAAAACCCGCTGTAAGTGAGCTACGCCGATGCTATTTTTAATATAGCTTTTATTTAATTATAGTAACGTTATTAGGAACTTATAATAAGTACTTGGGCTATTATTATGGGTTATATTAGTATTGTTTAACACTTATATAATAGTATTAATAGTCAGACTATTAATTAGTCTCGGCGAATAATAGACTAAACTCTAGTGGTAATAATACTAGGTTTCGTCGAAGGAAATTATTTTTAAGCAGCGAAGCGCTGTCTGAATTTAGAGTCACCACCTTATCAGATGAGTGCATGGCCCCTTTCATCTTCAACATAGATATTAAGTATTTAATATAAATTACGTGCTATGTGTGCATATTGTCTGAATACTTGCTGTCTATGTTGGGTGAAATATTTTTATACACATTTTAAATGTTTTAAACTGTATATGTATTTTATATCTACAAAATGTGTTGGGTAAAACATGGGTAGATGTAATAGTTGTTGTGTGACCAAATAAAATAATGAGAGGCCTTGATATAGATGTTATTGATGATCGAGTCATCTAGCAGAGTATAGATCACGACTACGGACTATTCTAGACAGTCCAGTGGAATGCTAGCAGGCTCGCAACCTGTAGGTGTTTATTTGAACTGTGTGCTCACCAGCAGTACTCCATACCCCATGTGGTTGCCTTATTTGACATGAATTGCTGAGGAACCCCCGAAGCATGTGTTGTCACTCCGATGAATGTCCTTAGACTAGGTCCCTTGTGTTATATCCTTTAGTGACATAAAGTGAAGATAACAGAAACGGGTAATCGGGTTTGTTTGGTTTATAAAGTTAATAAACTTATTTATTGTGGGTTGAAAACCCTATGTACTCACCAGGTTTCCCAACCTGACCCACTCAATTTGTTTATATCACAGGTGTTGATATGAAGTCACATTACACTTAGAGATTTAGGAGATATAAATCACTAGTGATAATGACTGTAAGTTCTGTTTATGCTTATGTTTCTGTATTGACGATGACATCCCAAATGTTTTAAAATGAATAAAAATACTTTTATTTGGAAATGCTTTGATAACGTATCTATCATGTTTTTCTGGGAACAAATTCTGCAACATTTTTATTAAAAGAGATACTCTAATTTTTATAAAGCATAAACAAAAATCGGTCTTTTCTGGCCGTGAAAATGGGGATGTCACAGTTGGTATCTGAGCATTAGTTTAAGCGAACTTGGAATATGGATTTGTTTCTAGACGTAAACTTAGAATGCTAAGCAAGGATTGTGAGGAGTGTGTCTAATAAAATTTAGGTAAAGCACTTGAATAGGCACAAGCACTAGCTAATTTAGGGAAAATGCCTAACATGCTTTTATGTGCTAAATGATTTATGATATGCATTGTATGATCGGATCTATGGTCTGTTGCCGACCGGATCTAGAAACTTTACGTGTTTAGTTTTCTAAACGTTTAATTACGGTATTAGAACTGGCATATAACGTTTCGGAGAAATAGGGAGAATTACACGTCGATCGTCAATAAAATCTTTCCTATCTGAATTCTCGTTATTGCACACCGAACGTCTAATTTGGTATATAGATCGAAATGGTAAGAACCCGTAGTGGAGTCGGAAATACAAATGGGAATAGGAATCAACCCCCAGTGATTGAACAAATACCTGTTGTAGCAGATGGTCCTGAGCCAATTACAATGGCTGGAGTACAAGCCATGATACGGGCTATGTTGGCTGAACAACGAGAAGAGATGAGGCAAATTTTGCATGAAAATAGGGACGAACCGACAATGCGAGTTGAACAGCCCGAATTGAACGATGGGCAGTCAGAAGGAGGGAACTACAGTGGGACCGTTGGTCTAGCTAACCCACAAATAGTTCGACAAAACAACCAGTATGAAGGATTTGAGAGGAATGGATGCAAGTGCAAGGATTTTCTGACTTGCAAGCCATTGACTCTCACATGAAAGGAAGATCCGATCAGAGTCATGGATTGGATCTCGGAGATGGAGTTAGCTTTCATGACGTGTGGTTGCAGAGGCAAGTTACAGACTACCTTTGCGTTACGTCATTTCCAAGGAGGTGTTGTGCGCTGGTGGAATACCCTGGGGAAGACTCTGAGCCTCAATTAGCCCCTTCAACTGACATGGGCAGAGTTTTTGGTGCAGTTCAAGCGCAAGTACTGCTTAGCCCAAAACCTGCTCGAGCTAGAGAACCTGTTCCTGGCCTTAAAGAAAGGAAGCATGTAAATTGATGAATACACCAACAAATTCACAGAAAAGATGGAGTTCGCCATGCGTCTTGTTCCAAATGAACTGAAGAAAATCAACAAGTAGGCAAAGGGACTTCCATGGGAGTACACGGTGCTAGTGCGTCAGGTACCTATTTTGGAGGCATGTCTGTGGAGGATATGATTAAGAGAAGAGCTGCCAACAAGACTGAGGTTGGTGAAAAGAGTATGTTTGGGTGGTCTATGAGGCCCAATAAGAAGATCAAGTTTGGTTCAAAAGGAGTTTAGCGGAGGAGGAAACAAAGTGAAATGGTGCGAGAAGTGCAAGAAGAAGCACTTTGGGAAATGTAGCAAGGAAGTGACTTGCTACAAGTATGGGAAGACCGGACATTACGCCAACGAGTGCACCGCCAGTGAAAGGGTGTGTTATGAATTCCGTGAAGAAGGGCCCGTTGCTAAGGATTTCCCAAAGAAGAAAGAGGCGGCAAGACCAAACATTCCACCAAAACTGAAGGCAAGAGCGTTCCATATGATCCTTGATGAAGAAGATGGAAATGAAAGGGATAAGGAATGAGGATCTATGAAGTAGTCGTGTAAATAGTACCACATGGTGTAGCCTATTAGAGGCATAATATAAGTTGAACTTGAACACCTATGTAATTGTTTCAAGGAATAATATAAAACCTTCGTTTTGTTATCTAATGTGTCAAGTTGTTATGTGATTTTCTTGTATGGTGACTTGGGTGAACTACGAGACAATACTTGGGACGAGTATGAGTAGGTGTGAAAGGTAGTAGAGGCCTAAACTAATGGAAGAACAGGACTCACGCTTGGATCAAGGAAAGTCACAAAGTTACTAAGAAGCTAGTAATTGATACCGTTTTATTCAAATATGTCGTTACCATTGTTTCGGTAATGACGAAGATGATGATTGTTATTCTGACCATAGTGGTCATATCGAATTGAGTCTGACTACGATAAGAATGTTACATGGTAGAGGTAGCATCTGACTTAAGTCCGAAGATTGAAATAAAAGATAATCAAAGTGATCGGTAGAGGTATCGCGACAGTTTCTTGTAGCTAGAAATGCTACCATTTAAGATGTGATTAGAACATAAAGAAATGTATAGTCTATTCTGGAAGACTCTAAGAGACCTGAGGCTAAGCGTGGGAACATACGATGATAAGTCATTAGAATATGAAACATCGGTCCATTTTAGTAATAAAATAACTTATCTTAAGTTTGTTAAGAAGAAGAAGTAGTCTCCAGTAAGGATCGAGATTGTGACTTGAAGGTCATAATTTGGAGTCTAACGTGAGATAGGGAGCAAGTGCAAGATCGAGCACCGCTTGCAATTAGGAAGTCTTAGAGTTACATATTCGTTCGAAGAAACATCAAAGTTACGATTATTACTTAGGATGAAGAGATAACGTATGGAGTCATCATGAGAGCCCTGTTTCGTTGATGATTCCGAGACGTAATCATCCTAAGGGGAGATAATTGTAACGCCTGTAGATCCGGGCTAGTCAATTTAGAGATAATAGGGGTCGAAAATGAATTTTTGACAAAAGATTATTTATAATAAATAATCTTAACCAAGTTGTAGAATACGTCTTATAGGTTCCGTACATATAAAGAACGTTGAAATCCGAGTTAAAACGAAAAAGTTATGGTCCATCGAAGTTTTACGGAAAAACGGGCACGACACCAGGAGAAGCAAATCGTGAATTTATGATGGAGGAATTTTTAGCCTTAGAAATCAAAACAAAAGTTGTAGTATACGTTAAACCAAGAACATAAAAAAAAGAACGCCCAAATCTGACTTCGTATGAGGAAGTTATGAATTTTCTAAGATTTGGCTTAGCAGTGCACAGCCCGAAACTCGAATTTTAGATCGAGCGGTTTTTGGCCTATGCGACCTAAATGAGAATTGAAGATCTCATTAGTAGGAACTCAACGGTAAAAGTACAGACGAAAACAGAGTCCGTATGTAGAACTTATGAATTTTACACAAACATTTAACAGTATAATCTCGTCGTACTGTTAAATTTAAGATCTGTCTAGAATTAGCCGATAGAGTCAAAATGAAAGTGGTAGATCTCATTTTTACCTACGCATGGGTATAAAGAACATCAAAAACAGAGGTTGTATGTAAATGTTACGAATTTTAGAAGTCGGAAGTGTGTTGTGCGAAAATGGGTGATGTGGCACAATCTTGGACATTGTTTTCTCCCCAAGTCTTGCCACTAGATGGTGACATGTGGCACCAAGTTTATCCATTTTTCACCCTATAAATAGAACCTCTCACACCCTCATTTTCTTCACACATTTCCCATTCTTTCTTCTCTTTACTCTCTCTCTCTCTCTCTCTCTCTCTCTCCCTGTCTCTCTCTCTCTCTCTCTAGCCCCAAAACACCCCGAAAAGCCTAAGGAACCTCCTTAGCACGAGGCGGAAGCCTTGGAGTGCTCGAAGGCTCCAAGAAGAAGAGCTTTTCGGCTCGGGAACGCTGCTCCAAGCAAATCCTGATTTTCTATAAAACCCGATGTAAGTGAGCTATGCCTATGCTATTTTTAATATAGCTTTTATTTAATTATAGTAATGTTATTAGGAGCTTATAATAAGTACTTGGGCTATTATTATGGGTTATATAAGTATTGTTTAACGCTTATATAATAGTAATAATAGCTATACTATTAATTATTCTCGGCCAATAATAGACTAAACTCTAGTGGTAATAATACTAGGTTTCGTCGAAGGAAATTATTTTTAAGAAGCAAAGCGCTGTCTGAATTCAGAGTCACCACCTTATCTGGTGAGTGCATGGTCCCTTTCATCTTACACATAGATATTAAGTATTTAATATAAATTACGTGCTATGTGTGCATATTGTCTGAATGCTTGCTGTCTATGCTCGGTGAAATATTTTTATACACGTTTTAAATGATTTAAACTGTATATGTATTTTACATCTACAAAATGTGTTGGGTAAAACATGGGTAGATGTAATAGTTGTTGTGTGACCAAATAAAATAATGAGAGGCCTCGATATAGATGTTATTGATGATCCAGTCATCTAGCGAAGTATAGATGACGACCACAGACTATTCTAGACAATCCAGTGGAATGCTAGCAGGCTTGCAACCTGTAGGCGTTTATTTGAACTGTGTTCTCACCAACAGTACTCCATCCCCCACATGGTTGCCTTATTTGACATGAATTGCTGAGGAGCCCCCGAAGCGTGTGTTGTCACCCCGATTAAAGTCCTTAGACTAGGTCCCTTATGTTAGATGTTTTAGGGACGTAAAGTGAAGATAACGGGAACGGGTAATCGGGTTTGTTTGGTTTATAAAGTTAATAAACTTATTTATTGTGGGTTGAAAACCCTATGTACTCACCAGGTTTCCCAACCTGACCCACTCAGTTTGTTTATATCACAGGTGTTGATATGAAGTCACATTACACTTAGAGATTTAGGAGATCTAAATCACTAGTGATAATGACTGTAAGTTCTGTTTATGCTTATGTTTCTGTATTGACGATGACATCCCAAATGTTTTAAAATGAATAAAAATACTTTTATTTGGAAATGCTTTGATAACGTATCTATCATGTTTTTCTGGGAACAAATTCTGCAACATTTTTATTAAAAGAGATACTCTAATTTTTATAAAGCATAAACAAAAATCGGTCTTTTCTGGCCCTGAAATTGGGATGTCACAGTTGGTACCAGAGCATTAGTTTAAGCGAACTAGGAATATGAATTTATTTCTAGACTTAAACTTAGAATGCTAAACAAGGATTGTGAGGATTGTGTCTAATAAAATTTAGGTAAAGCACCTGAATAGACACAAGCACTAGTTAATTTAGGGAAAATGCCTAACATGCTTTTATGTGCTAAATGATTTATGATATGCATTGTATGATCGAATCTATGGACTATTGCTGACCGGATCTAGAAACTTTATGTGTTCAGATTTCTAAACGTTTAATTACGGTATTAGAACTGGCATATAACTTTTCGGAGAAAGAGGGAGAATTACATGTCGATCGTAAATAAAATCTTTCCTATCTTAATTCTCGTCATTGCACACCGAACATTTGATTTGGTATATACATCGAAATTGAAAGAACCCGTAGTGGATTCGGGAATGCAAATGGGAACAGGAATCAACCACCAGTGATTGAACAAATACCCGTTGTAGCAGATGCTCCTGAGCCAATTACAATGGTTGGAGTACAAGCCATGATACGGGTTATGTTGGCTGAACAACGGGAAGAGATGAGGCAAATGTTGCATGAAAATAGGGACGAACCTACAATACCAGTTGAACAACCCGAATTGAACGATGGGCAATCAGAAGGAGGGAACTACAGTGGGACCATTGGTCAAGCCAACCCACCAATAGTTCAAAAAAACAACCAGTATGACGGAGTCGAGAGGAATGGATGCAAGTACAAGGATTTTCTGACTTGCAAGCCATCGACTTTCACAGGAAAGGAAGATCCGATCGGAGTCATGGATTGGATCTCGGAGATGGAGTTAGCTTTCATGATGTGTGGTTGCATAGACAAGTTACAAACCACCTTTGCAGTACGTCAATTCCGAGGAGGTGTTGTGCGCTGGTGGAATACCCTAGGGAAGACTCTGAGCCCAATTAGCCCCTGCAACTGGCATGGGCAGAGTTTTTGGTACAATTCAAACGCAAGTACTGCTCAGCCTAAAACATGCTCGGGCTAGAGAACCAATTCCTGACCTTAAAGAAAGGAAGCAAGTCAATTGATGAATACACCAACAACTTCACAAAGAAGATGGAGTTTGCCTTGCGTCTTGTTCCAAATGAGCTGACGAAAATCGACAAGTACGCAAAGGGACTTCCATGGGAGTACACGGTGCCAGTGTGTCAGTCACCTAGATTAAGGTTGGCGAAAAGAGGACGTTTGAGGGGTCTATAGGGCCAAATAAGAAGATCAAGCATGGTTCAAAGTTATGGGTTTTACAAGATATTCAATTTTCGGATTAATAAGAGGGCGACACGTGTCGCGATATGGTACCACAACTTCCTCCCCAAGGCTTGTGATCTGATACTGACACGTGGCACCCATTACACCCAGCGTAATTAGAGTATCCCTAACGTACTAGGTTGTTGGGAGCCTATAAATAGAAGTCGAATTTCACTCCTTTCCTCACACCATTCAATTCTATTCTCTCCCAAACCCTCCGAAGGTCCCAACACCTTTCTCTAGTAGTTCCTAAGTGTTAGTAGCAAAGCTCCGGAGTGCCAGAAAGCCCCGAGAAATAAAGATTTCGGTTTAGAAGTTTTTCCCGCGCAGAGTCCGGTTTCTCGCTAAACCACCTATAAGTTAAATTATGCTTACCATACTTTAAGTATAACTTATGTTTAAGTTAATTATCGTTATTATGAACCTATAATCAAGATGTATAAGTGATTCCATGTTTTATACTGATTGATCTACTTATGCGAGAGGTGTCTAGAATGGTCACGTTGGCTTGGTTGTTGGATTTTAGAATTCAATGTGGAAAGCTTGATATTTGAATACTAGAACACATTATTAACATCATCCCAAGGTATGTGTTTAGTACTACATGTAAAGGAGGTTGAGATTTTTTTTAATGGTTCCTTTCAAAAATTGTATTTGAAGGTGCAGGAATAAAAGAACTACCTCTGTAAGCATGAAGCTTAGTTGCTTCAAGAAATTTGGGACTTAGCTTTGATATGATTATTGAAGGATAGGAAACATGCTAGTAAAATATATTTTCAAGTAAGAACTTATGAGAATGTAAATTGTTGTGTGTATTATCTTCATGTATTCTGTCGCACCTCGACTGAGGCGGCGAAACATGCGGAGTTGTGCAACTTTGTTCATGGATCATAGGTAAACTGAATATTTAGCGTAGGTGAAACAAAAAAAACAACATTTGTATTTCATCTTGATGTTTGAGTACATGGTTCTTAAATATAACAATATAGTACATGAATTGCCTTGAACAGGTAAGAAGACGTAACCAAAACTAGTAAACTAGATAGCCTAAAATCCATGACAAATCCATCATATAAATTGCTTAATTACCGATTCTATGAGAATACATGTAGTTTTGAGGGTCAACATAAGGCTGGTGAGAATTACAGGTTTTCTGCTAACAGTAGTGATACTTTTAAAAAGTATAAAAAGTATTTTCTTTGTAAGTAAAACCACAGTGTAACATCCACAAAATTTAAGCCAATTTAAAACTTTTTAAGTCATTCCAAAACCAATAATTATTACAAATATGTTTTCAAAATAGTTTAATGTCAGAGTTTCCCAGAATCAAATCAAAAAAACATAAGGAGGTGCATGATCATGCCTCCACCTTCCCGCAATCGTCATAAGTACCTGAAACAATAATCGATAAATGTAAGCTCGAAGGCTTAGTGAGTTACTCCCAAAACACCAACAACATACAAACATAATCGTATGAAATAAACAAACAAGATATGCATAATGAGACTTTAGCCTGACTGGACCGCCTCGGAGGCCTGAATCCTATATGGACCGCTCTCCACGCCTTCGGCACGTCTGGACCACCTCGTAGGGCCTACCGCCCATCCGGACCACTCGTCGGGCCTTCACTCTGACTGACTTGCCCTCCTGGGTTTGTAGTTTATACAGACTGCCCTGGGTATGTTGGCCTTCAGCACAAAGAAGGACCGCCTCAACCTAATCCCCCAATCAATCAAACATGTGCACATAATATCATACACTAGCATATATATCAGTCAAACCGATCTAACAGATAATCAATCATAGGAACATCCTATAACCATGATACAGACCTAACCGGTCACTAACGTAGCATCATCCTATATACCAGGATACCGACCTAACCAGGTCACTAAACATATCACCATCCTAACTACGAGGATGTAAATCAATAAGCATATCATCCAATAAACCCGGATACTAATCCGATAAGGGCCAACATTGGTGCCTCAAAACCCTGTTGATATAGGGAGGATAATTCACCTCGAACGACAGCTAAATCTAAAAATTACTGTAGCTGGTACGAACCGGCTTCCACCAACTGAACCAAACAAACAGACCATTCTTTAATACTTACCCATGTCAAAACCACTCAACACTAATCCCATAAATGGTCCAAGTAACAAAGCCCACATTTGGCCCAAGCCCATTGGGCCCAATCAAGGCCTAACTATATTAGGCCCACTAAGGCCCAATTCATCATCCAAGTCCCATTAGGGCAAGCCCAGCAAGGCAAGCCCAATCATAAGTCTATTAATCTAAAATCCTTAGTCCATTATGAGCCCAAACCAAAGGATAAGTCCAATACCAAGCTAGCCAACAATCAACGAGTCCAAAACTTGCGCAGGAGCTGCTCACGTCTTGAGCACCTTATACTCACGTCGTAAGGTCGTGATTTCAGCCAAGAAACTTCCTTGCATACGTTCTCACGTCGTGAGGCTTCATTCCTCACGTTGTGAGTCCAGATCTGACCAAAAAAATGAGCATTAAGCTCCTAATCCATTAATACCTAACATGGGTCAGTCTAGAGGGTCTTCCTTGACCCAAAGGACCATAAAAATCGAAGTGTTTTGGACATGCATGTCCAATACATGTCCCAACATCAACTAGGGCACAAATGAAGAAATATGGCATCAAATCTCATGCAAGGGTCATAAAACTCTACCAAACTTAAGACCTGGCAATTATCACACTTAAGGGACCTTGGAGATCCCTAAAGTTGGAAACTTTATGGATTCCAATAACACACCTACTTGGATCTAGAGAAATAAGCACCAAAAATCTAGATCTAGGCTTATTGATACATAAATTAATGAACTTGAAACTCACAATAGGTCTAGAAGGTGTCAAAATGGATGATGGTGATTCTTGAATGCAGAATTGATGGACTAGATACTCTTCCTCTTCTTCTTTACACCTTCAAAACTCCACCAAAAGTTGAAGAGCACAAGGAGAGGTTAGGGATAGGGTTTTACTGACTTTAGGGGCGAGTGAGGTTGGTTTGGAGCCCTAAAATGGAGCTTATGGTGTTTAAATACGTTGGAAACCCTAAATGATCGTGGGCTTGGGCTGCAGCATTACTCACATCGTGAGCTCTTAATGCTCATGTTGTGAGCATAGTTTAAATCAATATTTCTGTTTAATCGTTTCTCATGTCGTGAGCTCCAACTGCTCATGTCATGAGCTCCATTTTTCCCAGATCCTTTCCAACTTCGAACGACCATAACTTCTTCATTTCAACTATGTTTTCGATGTTCTTTATATCCACGGAAAGGTGACGAAAAGCCATACACTTCTAGCAACTCATCATAGTATTAAAGCTTCCCGAACGAGAACTCAAAATTCATCAAGGCCCACACTAATATATTACAATTATACTCTTGGCTCCGAAACGCCATCGAACACTCGGACTACTTAGACTTCAAGACCTTCATCCAAAAAGGGCCAACTCCTTTTTTCCCTAATGGCTAAAAATGACCTAATTACAACCCAGGGGATGAACTTGGAAATACATGAAAACCGTTGTGTTACACCTCTCCCCCACTTAAATTCGATTTCATCCTCGAAATCATCCTTTGCCATCCCTGGCAAGCCCGACATCCTAAGGAACACACCCACAAGCTTGAACATACCATGAAGTTTCCAAGGTGATGAAACCCGGCAGAAAGTTTCCTATCCGAAGAAAACAACTACATAATCCGACGCAACAAATCCATCTCTGCTCCACCTGAAAATCTGCAATCTGAAATCTCGAATTTGGTCTGACTCCCCGATAGACCGCCCATGCTAGGCATTGCTAATTCCATTTCCCTTATCCCCTAAACAGACTACTCATCTTTCAACACTTGAGGTTCCTACCAGGATACATAACCACCGATAATACTCTATTGAAGACAATTCTTTACCGAGCAACATAAATTCAATAATCCTTCCAGAGAAAACTAATTATGATTGCAAAATTTCCAAAGATATGATGAACAATTAGAGACAGACTGGGAGATGAACCTTTTTGTGTCGACTGGCCATGGTCCCTTTAACTCCGAACCAATATACCCATCACTGCTAGCTTATCACCACAAACTCCCATGACTGGCCCGATCAGCCTTGGCTCGAATATCAACATGTCAAATCCAATGAACCACCAGGTTGAAATTCTTAGGGTTTGTTGGCCTACCGCCTCAACCCTACCGCTCCCCCGAAGCCTCCGTGCCTATGACTTATAGTTAGCCCGTACCGGGTATCTTCGCCTATTGCATGGCGCAAGACCACCTCAACCCACCTAAATACGATATGTTACCATAAGTAATCAGGAGAAAGAGCTAACCTGGTTCCCAGAACCTAAACTAGAGGGACATTCTAACTCCAACAACCCTCGATTTCACCATCGATGACATCACCTTTCACCTAAAACTCGCGACTCGCACCACAAACCAAAAGATTCCCCCACTTACCTCACTGACCTCCAAAATGCCTGCCTCACACGGATATACTTGCAGTTCCTAATGCAAGTTTCCACTATAAGCCATACCGAAATGGCCATCCATGAATCCATCCTGATTTTCTGAATGATGATACCTCAAATCTTGCAGAAAAGTTCCCCAATCGGTCGATAACAAACTTTTCCCAATCCAAATCCACATGATGCACCAAAACCTTATTGTAACCCTTAACTCTCTGTCATGCCATTACCAACCTCCGTATCTATGAAAGAAGATGATCAACCAAGAACTTCCGTACTTCAACCGATTCCTAACAACAACTCCAAACGAACACAACAATGCTGAAAATCTCCCATGCACGATTAACTTATACAACAAGTTGTTAGCCAAGATTTTTCAGATTCTCCTACATAACCGCCGACAATCCCCAAGGGCATTCCATAATCAGCGAGCATAAATAACATATAGTTCTACAGGTTGTTGTCATAAAGCAACATGGTCACTACCCGACAAAAATCTAACAGAGTACATATAGAGTGTTCAATATGATTGGACCGCCTCACTGGGCCTTCAGCCTATCTGGAACACTCTGAGAACCTTCAGCATGTCTGGACTGCCACTCCGGGCCTTCAGTCTGTCTGGACTGTTCTCCGGGCCTTCGACCTGATTGGTTTGGCCTGCTGGGCCTCCAGTTTATCCGGACCGCCCTGATTCGGTTGAGCATAACCCTGGACCCATCTGAGTGCCCTCTCCCATATTGCATGTTCTCTCCCACTTGGGGTTTCGAACTCTTGATCCAATCCATATTCTATAATACCGTCCTAACTCTGGACCTCATGTTGATTGCGCACCCTCCATGGTCTGATCACTAACCCGCGTATCCACCACATATGCTAAATATCCCGCACACCCGTGCTAAATGTATTGTCGAGCGCTGACAACTAAACAAAACCCTCAACGACTGACGCTCCATCTGATAATTCATAATTCCCCCCCCCCCCCCCCCCCCCGACATGGGACACTAACTACTACCTACTGGATAGAAGTCAACTCGAGCATAGCAGAAAGTCAAACCAGGATATAACTTACCCAATACAACAACATACCAACACAATACAATTTCCCAATATCACCCTGAAGAGTATAGGAGATGTCACACTCTCAAGAATATTCAAATAAGTCCCGACTTCTTCCTACTTGGTTACCCTGACCCTCCTTATGGTATGCAGGTGACATGAACTGATCCCTGTTTGCACTCTAACTGGTAATCCGACCTACCCGAGGATATGGTACCTACTTGCCTTGCAAGATGATCACGCCACATCAACTCACATGCGCTGAAATATTGTTGCAAACCGTTACAACCAACGGACCCCAGGCTAGAAATACCACCAGACCCTGGGTCACAAGCTTGCTTACTCCGGTGAACTTGGAAGAATTGAAAGGGTACATCCTTTGCCATAGATGATAAAATTCCAATCCACCAATCAATCATTATGCTTCCTATCCTCTAAGGAAATCCTTGAACTCTAACTACCTACAATCCTTTGATAATAAAATTCTCCTGATACTTCTAGTGACCTAATAACTGATGAAGTTCCGCCACACATAGATAAAACAAAACAGGTAACTAACCCGAAGTTGTTGTTTACCCATACTCACCGAGATTCCAAGGCAAGAACAATACCGATCAAAGACATTTTGACCATGATATTATTACAGAATGGGGTTTCCGATTACATACCTGAGATTTCATGCGGCTCGACTTTGACCTCCTAAGGAATGATGACTATTGGAATCCGAATTCCTTCCGCCCCCAATGTAGGACAGTCGGACTTGAAATGACCTAGCTGGTGACAATGAAAGCATTTATGATCCTTCTTGCAATCCTGTTGTACATGACCTCTCTCTCCACACTTGTAGCACCTGAATTTGTGATAAGCAAATTCGTGGGTTTCCCCACACTTTCCACACACCTCCAAACTATCAGTACCCAAGTCAGCAGCCCCCAACTCTTCATCCTCTATTGAAAACTTCCACATCCTCTTTCCTAGTTGTGGCCCAATAACCGACACTCCCCTAGTAGTCATCCCAGTAGCAGCGTCTCACAGTTTGCAGGGCCGTAATTTGCTCCTTGAGATTGGCGATCACCCTGGCGGTGACCCGGTTCACGACATCGGACAATTCTTCTTGTAAAATCTGAGATACCTCCACAGGAATACTTTCTCGCCTTTGTTCAACGGACAATACCGAACTATCCTAGCCGGTAGCTCCTACCCCTGCCTCCATTACAGCTGCTGAAGCGGGTGCGGTAGCCATCTCAGCAATGGCTGCATAACGCTTGTCAAAGTACTCAACCATGGCGGTCTTAGTAGACCCAAACACCTCCGGAATCTGACCCCGGACTATCTCAATCACCTCCTCCCGGATAATCTCCCTGACACGATCCTTTATCAATGCTGGCCTATCCTGGCTGCCAGCTCTTGATCTTGACCCGAATTGATCCTCAAATCGTCTCGTAACCACCATACTGGAAATACATACTAGGATGATATCGGACATTCTGTGCAACAATGGAAAACCAACTACCAACAAAACCCTAGGGGTTGTGACTTCCTTTCTATGCGTATGGGTCCTGTTCTTTCAGTAGTACTGGCCTATACTACCTTCTACACCTACCCATATTTGTCTCAAGTATCATCACAACGCCCTAAAAATATATGTATGTATGGCGAGCGATCAATCCTCACTCCTAGAGGAAGGCTAAATATCTCATAACTGGTGGACTGACCCTACACTACCTACCCATGAAATTTTCACAAACCATACAACACTCGTGTATGCTAGTGATACATAACGTTGGATCCTATAGGCTTTCGAATACCTGATCCTACCCTAAGACCTTAATCAGACAAGAACAGGAAATAAGGCCAAGCCAAACATTCTCTTGCTATAAGATCCTAATTATGTAAGGTCGTGATGCATACACTAAACAACTATAGTAATGATGTCAATTTCATATAAGGAAAACCCCTAGGCTATCAGGCATCATGTAATCATGCAATTCTATCATACAACTCCTGAAGATACCTAGCCTAGTACTAGCATGCTGTTCTAACATATCACAAAATCAAATAATCCGTAAGGTATTTTGGGGTCTATTCGTGGTCTTCGACTGATCATACACTTGCATCCCCCTTTATTAATTTGAAAAACTTTTTGACAATCATTTTAAAATTTGTGTCCTTAGTTTGAGATTGGATACACACAAGTGTTTCCTCCAATTCACTCAAACTAAGGCTCTGATACGAACTTGTAACTTCCATAAAATTTAAGCCACTTTAAAACTTTTTAAGTCGTTCAAAAACCATTAATTATTAAAAACATGTTTTCAAAACAGTTTAATATCAGAGTTTCCCAGAATCAAATCATAAAAACATCAGGAGGTGCACGATCACGCCTTCGCTTTCCCGCGATCATCATAAGTACCTGAAACAATAATCGATAATTGTAAGCTCAAAAGCTTAATGAGTTACCCCAAAATACCAACACCATACGTATATAAACGTATCACATAAACAAACACAACACGCACAATGAGCCTTCAGCCTGACTGGACTGCCTCAGAGGCATTCATCCTATCTGGACCGCTCTCCTAGCCTTCGGCACGTCTGGACTGCCTCGTAGGGCCTACAGCCTATCCGGACCACACATCATGCCTTCGTTCTGAATGACATGCCCTCTTGGGCCTGTAGTCCATCCTGACCGCCCTAGGTATGTTAGCCTTCAGCACAAAGCAGGAACACCTCAACCCAATCCCCCAATCAAACAAACATGTGCACATAATATCATACGCTAGAATATATAATAGTCAAACCGATCTAACAAATCATCAATCATAGCAAAATCCTATAAACAGGATATAGACCTAACCGGTCACTAACATTGTATCATCCTATATACCAGGATACTGACCTAACAAGGTCACTATGCATATCACCATCCTAACTACCAGGATGTAAATCAATAAGCATATCATGCAATAAACCTGGATACAAACCCGATAAGGGCCAACATTGGTTCCATAGACGCTGTTGATATAGTGAGGAGAACTCACCTTGAACGACAGATAAATCCTACAATTGTTGTAGCTACTACGAACCGGCGTCCAAAAACTGAACCAAACAACCAGACCATTCTTTAATACTTACCCATGGCAAAACAACTCAACAGTAATCCCATAAATGCTCCAACTACCCAACCCTACATCTGGCCCAAGCGCATTGGGCCCAATCAAGGCCTAACTATATTGGGCCCACTAAGGCCTAATTCATCATCCATGGCCCATTAGGGAAAGCCCAGCAAGGGAAGCCCAATCAGAAGTCTATTACTCTAAAATCCTTAGTCCATTATGAGCCCAAGCCAAAGAGTCCAATAACAAGCTAGCCAACAATCAACAAGTCCAAAACTTGCGCAGGAGCTGCTCACATCTTGAGCACATTATACTCACGTCGTGAGGTCGTGATTTCAGCCAAGAAACTTCCTCGCATACGTTCTCACGTCGTGAGGCTTCATTCCTCACGTTGTGAGTCCAGATCTAACCAAAAAAATGAGCATTAAGCTCCTAATCCATTAATACTTAACATGGGTCAGTCTAGAGGGTCTTCCTTGACCCAAAGGACCATAAAAATCGAAGCGTTTTGGACATGCATGTCCAATACATGTCCCAACATCAACTAGGAAACAAATGAAGAAATATGGCATCAAATCTCATGCAAGGGTCATAAAACTCTACCAAACTTAGGACCTAGCAATTATCACACTCAAGGGACCCTAGAGATCCCTAAATTTGGGAACTTTATGGATTCCAATAACCACACCTACTTGGATCTAGAGAAATAAGCACCAAAAATCTAGAACTAGGCTTATTGACACATAAACCAATGAACTTGAAACTCACAATAGGTCTAGAAGGTGTCAAAATGGATGATGGTGATTCTTGAATGCATAAATGATGGACTAGATGCTCTTCCTCTTTTTCTTTACACCTCCAAAACTCCACCAAAAGTTGAAGAACACAAGGAGAGGTTAGGTTTAGGGTTTTAGTGAGTTTAGGGGTGAGGGAGGCTGGTTTGGAACCTTAAAATGGAGCTTATGGTGTTTATATACGATGGAAACCCTAAAAGATCGTGGGCTTGGGCTGCAGTGTTACTCACATCGTGAGCTCTTAATGCACACATCGTAAGTACAGTTTAAATCAATATTTCTGTTTAATCGTTTCTCACGTCGTGAGCTCCAACTGCTCATGTCGTGAGCTTAGTTTTTCCTAGATCCTTTCCAACTTCGAGTGGCCAAAAGATCCAATTTTTTTTTTGAGATTTCAATATTGTTCCATGTCAATGATAATAAATTCCCAACCTACTCGTTCAACTGACTACACTAGTCACACGAGTACCTTTTCCAACTTTCACACTTATGTTAAGTTCGTAGTTTGGTTAACGGATAAACCACCTTTACCAGCCTTACATAAAAGATGCCTTTCAGGGTTTCTTATCAAATATCTGATCGTATTTAATAGGAAACCGAACAGACACTTTTTAGTCTCTCTTGACTATGAAGAAAGAGGTCTTTGTCTGAGATCGATAGTTTTATGTCTCATGTAAGACATCACATCATCCCACAGATAAACTTAGTGTTATTTCTTTTTCTTTGACCCTCTTGCACGATGATCCGTGTGATTTTCAAAAGTCTTGTTCGTAGTTACATTTAACTTTCAGGTTCACAGTCGTATGCATTCAACGTGATTTCCATATTGCAAAAGAAGATAGGCTGACGCGGAAAATTTTCAAAAGATCAGAATTCAAATGGGCGCGTGAAAATTTCAATAGATAGTTATTCTTACGCCGAGTGACGCATGCCTCTGGCTTGTCATAGTTGTCAAACCGCGCTTTTCCAGGCGACGGTTCAGTACTCGAGATTCTCTCTCCAGCTTTCTCTCACCAAATCAAATCGTATAAAAGGATTTTGACAGTTCATTATTTCTTTACCACTTTCAAAATTTTCTCAATGATTTCTGGCGATTAAAAGGCTCTTTACTGTTCATCTTCTTCAAAGCTTCATCAATGGCGGCTTCATCTAAGAATCAGTCTGTTCAAGATCAAACTGCTCATTCAACACTCCTTTCAGTGAAGCAACATCAAAATTTCATCATCGATTTGGATCTGGTAAAATATGATGCCTTTCTTCTACCTCTGATTGAGTGCTTGAAATACTCTCCTCTTACTATTTCTATGTCACAAGTTGAGAATGTTCCTATCTCGATTATCTCCAAAGCATATACCACTGCCAACTATGTCAAGGACAAGCAACAGATTTACTTCGATATCCATCATCACAAGCCCTAGATTTCCAAGACCCATTTCTGCAATCTGCTAGGGCTCCCACAATCTGACAATCTGATCAATCCGGAAGCCATCTCCAACGCATCCATCTTGGAAATGTTCTATCAAATGGGATACAAGGAAACACTCACTACTGTATCCAAGTTCAAGAAACCCAATCTTCCACCAACTAGGAATGCCCTTTTCACCATCTTGTTCAAATCCTTTTCTGAAAGGGTCATAGGCAATAACTGTGCAAGCAAGCTCTTCATGGGTCTGATGTATGGCCTATACACTCATGAAAACATAGACTACGGTTCTATCCTCTAGGCTCAATTCATTCAGAGCACTCACTCTGTTACTCGTCACAGTGAGATCTCCTGTGCGAGATTTTGGACCGTTGTTGTCAACAGGACTATTAAGCATCTCAAAATTACAGTGATGACTGATGCACTGATGGATTCCATCGTGACATTCCATACAACAGGTATTGTTATGGCAGATAGCTCCAAGTTATCTATCATTGGTTCAATTCCGGAAGCGATGGTTTGTGATGTTCCTCCTTCAAGTAAAATTCTAGAAGGATATCGCGCCCTTACTCCTTCAGGACCTCGTCCTTTAACTGATGAATTCCAAGCCATTTTGGATGAGGCTGTTAAACCCAAGAAAGGGGGCATAGGGCCTAAGAGAACTACCAAGAAATTTTCTACAAAAGAAGTAACTTCTGAGGCTCCGAAACCTCCATCTAATAAGAGAAAGGTTCCTACTACCTCTACTGCTGCACCAAAGTGAAAGAAGAAACCTGCTAGAAGGAGAAAGTCTCTTACTCCTACTCCATTTCATAGTGAAGACGCAAATTCAGATTCTGATACCGAGTCGGAGATTCGCATTGAGGAGGATCCCCCAGTTCGCAAAGAGGAAGATGAACCCATTCGCACTAAAGAAAAAGAACATGTTCGCAATGAGGAACAAGAACAAGTTCGCATTGAGACCCTGTTTTCTAATTGTGAGGTTACTCCACCCCTTAATGAGTTTGTTCCTTCTCCACCTCCCTCACCAAAAACAACTACTTCTAAACCAATCACCATTGCTCCTCTCCCACCATCTGTATCAACTCAAACACCCACACCTATTCCAATTTCCATACCTATTTCACAGATTCCACAGTTCCACCTCAAACCTCTACTGCACCTATAAGTTCAGTCAACGTATCTGATATGGGGGCTAACACTTTAGGTTTTTCATCTCATGTTACACCACCCATCTCTCCCATTCGTAAAGATGAACCGGAAATGAATTTCGGAGATGATGACGCTGATCATTTGGAAGGATTCACTTATAGTCCTTTTCAAATAAGGATTGACAATGAAGAGGATGTCTCTACTCCTTAAGCGGAATTCAAATCTCTTCATGAGAAGCTTGAACAGCTGCTTCTTGCATCCAATGTTTTCACTTCAGAAGATTACTCCAAAGTTGCGGTTGAGTCAATCCTTGAGAGAGTCACAAAGGAACATACTGCCAACACTTCTACTTTGTCCAAGGCAGTTTCTAACTCTGCTGTTATTTGCAAGGATACAACCGAAAAAGTCGATAAACTAATTGCTGACTCTAGGAAATTCATGGAAGCCTACCAGGTTACCTACAACGCCAACACCACAATAAAGAACAAAGGCTATTCAGAATGTTGGTGCCATGTTCCAAGCAAAAAATGAGAACTTTGTTGAACTTCACACCGTGTTCAAGTCCGATCATGAAGCATTCTAGACTTCTATCGATGCGAAACTCATAAAGCTTCAAGCAGACTTGGCAATGGAGAACAAGATCATGGATGCTCTCGCAGTCAAGGAGGAAAAATGTAAGGTGTTGGAAACCACGCTTCACTACAGTAAAAAGAAGTTCGATGATTTGCTAGCTGAGAAAGAAGTCATGCAAAGTTGTATATCTGATGTTAATGGACTGCTCTCTGATATCATTGAGACCCGTGATCCCATGATTTCCATCACAATACAAAAGCATCTAGCCAAGAGGAGAAGGTAGTTCTAAAGTTCAAACGGATGATGACAACTCCCAAAGTTTCAGTTAAATCTCCTGTCATCAGGCCAGATCCAAAGGACAAGGAAACGTTATTCAGTAATGAACCCATTATTGATGATAGTGAAGATGAAGAGAATGATGAAGCTGAGCTTAAAAGGAGGAAGGCTCGCGAGGCAGAGATTGATGAACATACTCGCATCGTGAGAGAGGTAGAAGAAAAAGAAAGAGCTGAAAAGGAAGATCAGGCCACTCTTAACAGCAAAATGCTATTATTTAAAAAGTGGACCCTGAAGCGCATGCAAAACCAAGATGTGGATATGCCAAGTCAGTATTGGTTGGATCCTATTGCTTCCTTTGATGTCCAAAATACACATGATTCGCAGTTAGACCTTACTATCACACCAAAGGCGTTCAGGTTTCGTGCCTTTATAAAGTTTGCTAATGTACCTTTCTCAGACAGCACTGGGGATCAACTGTTGTTTGACTTCTACTTAAAGCATATGAAGCCCTAGTTTGAGACCTGGAGTGCTAGCAAAATTGTAGCTGTGAAGGTTACTAGGCCAATCGAGACTGATAGCTTCCCTAATGCGAAGTTTAAAGTTGCGAGAGGATCTGCATGTCAAGCCTGCAAATTCACTCTTGCAGATCTACCATGCTTGAACCCGCATGACTGGATGGTGATATTCAATATTATGTTGTGATACAAGGAGAAGTATGAACCCGTGTTTTCTCATCTTCAAGTTTTGATCAATTCTTACATTCAGGAAGTTGGATTGATGGATGTGGAAATTGCCCATGTTTTAAGGCAAAACCCAAGTGTTGTTCCAAAAGAAGCTCCGAAAGACTTCTAGAAGCTCAAGCAAGGAAAGATTTACAAGGATGAATGGTTTGTGGTATACATGGCTAGAGATCGTCCAGGAGCAGATCGACGCAAGTTATTCTTTCATCTTGAATACAAACACTTGTTTACTACTTCTTGTCTGGAGTTTATTTTGGAGCTCATTGTGAAGTTTAAGGCCTACAACAAAAATGATGTGAAGTGTTTCACTGATGTGATCACTTGGTACATTCATGTTCGCAAGCTGCTGTTGAGTTTCATTCCCAAAGTCTACAAGTGCAGAAGCGAATCACGAATTAACATGGGTATGGTTTCAATTGACGCAAATGGGAGATTCTTGAAGATATTAGTGTTGCGTCATTGGCCCTATGTTATCTAGTCCATTGTGTATAAACGAGTTGGGCCTGTCCACTCGTATTTAATGCTAGGGTTATAGTATATAAGGTGCATGCATGCTACATATTTCATTTAAGTCTCATAATTATTTTGTAACCCTAATTTACGCCTCTACAGAAACAATTCTTCATCGAGTTCTTCTGAGGCGTTATAGTTAATCATTTAGCACCAGTTTGACCATATTGTGTTCTTTACCTGTTTTAATCTATTCGATCTTTAAGGATTTATTCCTATCGGTTTCGTATGTACATAAAAGTGTAATGTACTCGCTTTTATAAAGAGGCAGTTTCAAAGTAGTGATCATAAGTACATGTATATGTTCTAAGTTATAATCTTTATAAATTATATATATATATATATATATATATATATATATATATATATATATATATATATATATATATGAAAGACAAAACAGGAAAATTAATCTAGAATGTCGTTTCTATCCCTGTTTTAGAAAAATTCTAGAAAAATCATTGGGAGTAAGAATTAGGATCCGTAAACTCTCATTTTTTATAAATTTAGTCTACTTTGTCTTTATTTTTTCCCTGGCCTGAAATCAACACTAACTCACGTGAAAATGACCATTTTTACGTACTGGTCTGAAAAAGGTATGTAATGATATGCAATTTTGAAAAAATCATAATAAATTGTATAAAGATCGTATGAACGTGTGCTAGTAGTCCCTGAGAAGGTATCAATATGAGCTACTTGTATTCAAAACCGTTTTGAAAACTATAGGGCTTAAGATGGTAAAAACAGGTGTTGAATGGACCCCAAATTTTCACATAAAATCATAGCATTTTATACTATGTTTTTCAATAGTGTTTTTGTATAGAAAAAATATATGCGAACATGTATTCTTGAAGTTTTGTTTCGATTGGATACAATTAGAGTATAATTAACGAAGAACAATATAACTAAACAAAGATTGAACATAAAAAAAGAACACCAGTAATCATAAAAGATGTCTTTCACCAAGAAAGGGGTGTTCTCACCAAGAAAACAAAGGTCACAAAAATGGTCACCAAGACATACATTAGGGTTTCACCATAATGTTAGATATATATATATATATATATATATATATATATATATATATATATATATATAAAACTATTCTTGTAAATCCCTTCAATAAAGGGATTGTAGCTAATCTATAATAAGAAATGACCCTTATCACCAAAAATATCAGATTTGCTATCTATTATATACATATTCATATAAGTGCCTAATATACAAATATTAAAAATGATCATTATATTCACGCTGACGTTGATAAGGTCTTGCGGCATTAGTGTTGGTGATAACGTTGGCGTTGGCGTTGGTGATCAGCGTATAATGTGTTTGGCTCATCAGATCATAATGTGTGACCTTAAAATCTCCCGTATCTAATGATTTCAAAAATAATCCTCAAAAAAGTCATCAAAGTCATCTTGGTCATCATTTGAGTATTTCTCAGCTTCAGTCAAGATCTTAGGCTTTAACCACTTGAGGTCATCAAGATGAAGATTAGTCAAACGGTTCCTTAGTTCAAAATAGATCACCACATGATATCAGCTTTCTAGTTCTTTATGTCGCATCCCGTCCAGAAAGAGATTGAAGAAATGCTCGGTGGGAGCCCCAAGAAGGTCTTCAGTACATTAAACGCACATTTGGTTCTGGCTTTCAATATCGAAAATACAATGTTCTGGTTCCCATATTAACATGTGTTAAACTGGCTCAACACCTAGTGGCAGCGTGTTGATGTAGCGAGTGCCATATGGAAGAGGAAACTTAGTGTATTTTGACATTTTAGTACTACTAGTTCTTTCCAAAGAGGATGGTTGGGATGGACCAACTGAAGGAACTCTGTTCAGCTTCTTAACTTTGTTGATTAGGGTTTGAATGGCCAACTTTACCTCTTGAGCATGAACACCTTTGTGTTTAGAGATTATCTCCTGAATTTGTATCCACTTGATATAGCCATATCTAACTGACTAACCAATTAACGACCAAATATGACTTCAATGTATTCATACTCAACCTTCTTTCTCACCAGATGCAACTTCAGTTATTCATTTTAGGGATTAGTGCATCTGACTTTGATGATGGGATCAAGTTGGTATCCTCTTCTAAGAACATTCCCAAATTTCTTCTGCATGATTCGATCATTTAGCTCAGATCCTCTGTTTCTTTTGGCTACGTGAACATTAAAATGTTGAATGTTGGTTTGTTAAGCATTTGCTAAAGCAAGGTATAAAACAATTTTGATAGACTGACGTTCCTCTTTTCTTCTTTTAACCAAGGAATTATGTTCCAACATGATTTCTCTAACTTCTTCAATAGTCATTTGCCAATCTGCAGCCAAATCTTCCATGTCAACTGTCATCCTACATCTCTTAGTAGGAGGGGCTGAAGAACCAGTAGCAGCAGAGGACTTGCAGCTTCAACGTCATTTGCTCACCCTGAAAAGGAAGTCTTCTTCTTTTTAGGATTGAGCTACTCATCATCAGACTCTATCTCACTGTTGGTTCCTTGAGGAATATCCCCTGCAAAATATGTATATGGGTAAACAACACTGAAAGGAACAACAACGTTTGATATAAACCCCTAATCAAGAAACCCTTGATACTCATCATTCTCATATTGATCACCAGCATATGGGATAGGCTGGTCATTGTCACCAGCGTTTGGGATGGGCTCATCATTTCTCTCTTGTTCAGCTACAACAATCGAAGTCACCATTTTCTCTTGATTATCATGCTTTCCAGATTCAGACATTTTTGAAAGAGATGAATTTGTTGCAGACACCATTTGCTCTTGATTTTTCTCCCCTTTTTGGCATCATCAGTTTGGGGAGGAGAGTCGGATGGGGGAGAGGGAGTGCGAAGAAGGGGATGATATGGTGGAGGAGGAAGCGGATGAGGACTTGATGATTGATGTGGATTGCCTGGAGAGGTAGGAGGTGTGTCCTCAATCATCACATCATCATCATCCAAATTCATTAATCATTTTATATTAGCCACAGATTTCTGTACTTTGGTCAGTATTTCTCCTAAAGATTGAGTCATATGTACTAATAGAGAGAGTTGAGAGAGCACAGTAGTTCAAAAGTTGGAACTGGATTCCCCCGGATACATAAAAGCAATCTGCAGGGGAGTTCACATTGGAAGAGCAGTTGCAGCTTGAGGAGAAGGAGACGTTGAGCTTGGAGGATCCACATATTGAATCTGTGGATCAGTTGTTTCCATTTGAGGTGGGGTTGATCCACGTTGTACAATATTATCGGTATAGGGAGTGGATGAAGAAGTAGAGGAGAAACGAATGTGATTTTTTAATTTTGGAGTAGAATTCATTCGCTGAATAGAGGCATCTCCATTACCAGTGGCAAGTTCATATTCTTCATATTTAATGGTATTCTTCCTAATCAACGTCTTCTTCATCATCAGCGCCTTCCTCGTTATCTTCATTATCATTCTCATGATCTTCTTTTTCAGAGTAAGAGGATTCAACAATGTAGGGCTTTTTAATCCAATTTTCCATTCTCTGGGTAATATGTTGATCTGCATCAGATGTAGTAGCATTGATGATCTTTGAGGAGAGGGCAGGAATGGGAATGATGATTCCATGACTGATATTGTAACCCTCTTCATTACAAACCAAAATTAGAGGAAGCCACCGAGGAGAAGGAACATATGTTGACTTGTTGTTCCCAGTGATACATTCAATAAATTTATCAAAAAAGAGTTGAGCAAAATCCAGTCTTTTTTGCACACCATGGAATAACGAGTTCTTTGCTCAAATAGGTTCAATTGATCTAAGCTCCTAGTTTTGTGTCCATGGAATTTACCAATCACCCATGATAAGTACTTCCATACTACACCATAACAATGACAGAGAGTGGATTTGGATGTATCATGAGTGGTTTCGTGAAGAGAAAAGGTATACCATAATGTTGCACGAATGGACTTGCATCTTTCTTCAGAAGGAATTTCATAATAGTTTTCTAATCGAGGAAGACGAAGAGCAGTTCAAATAGATTATGCATTGATAGTAACCCTAGATTGACTATCTCCAATGGTTCTAGTAATGGTTTGAACACTAGAATCAATAGAGTAGGAATATTAAAATTACATACTTGTTGAGGGTAGAATATCTTTGGGAAGTCGCAAAAGGCATATCGAAGAGAGTAGGTTATTATGTAGTTGATGAAGTCTTCAATTCATGAGTTCATGAATTGTTTCGGGATAACATTAGTTAATGCTACATTGTTTTCATGAATGAAAATGGGAGAATATGGGGGCATGTGGCCCTTTGACGACATTAGTGTTAGAAGCAAACTTGTATAGAACCTTGGACATGATGAGATCTTGAGGAAGTTGATGGCTGAGAGAGCCTTTTCGAAAGAGAAATTAAACTGCTTGAAGGAATTATGAAAGTGACCTAGGATAGAATTTTTTTTCAATTTATCTGTAAATTTTCTTTCCTTTTACGTAATCATTATTGAAGAGATCGGTGCCATAAAAATATTGTAACTCAAGATATTGATGAATCTTTTAATCATCATCCAAGAGTTACCATTGTGATAAAGGAGTTACATCAGTGAGACATAGCATCATCGGCAATAGTCATCAGTGGAAGAAATCAGCGTATTAGAATTGGAACTGGTAAAACAACGAGTTTGTGATGTCTCCTGATAATATGGGTTTAAACAATCATTCACCAACATAGTATTACGAGGTCTCATCGGTGTATGGCTTTATATGCTAACTCATTAACCACTTTTGTTAAATGAATAAAGGGAAATAATGGAATGATGCGTGTAATACATTCCGATATGAAATGTACCCATCGGCATAGAGTGTTGAAGTATTATCTCTGTATGGCTAATATAATGAATCATTAACTTCTTTAATAGAATAATTGTTGCGAAAGAACGGTAGGTGCATGTAATATATCACAGACAATGATATACCCATCGACATGGATTTTTCAAATTCTCATCAGCGTCTGGCTTCATACGCTGAATCATAAAATTCTAAAGATAAATATACGGTGATAATGGATTGGTACTTGTGATAAGATGTGGTGTTTTAGCTTTAACATCAGTGCATATTTTTCTAGCTCTCATCAGCATATGGTACATTATATTGAATCATAAATTTTTAAAGAATTTATGGGCAAGAGGGGGTTGGTATGTGTGACAGTCTACGATACATAGACTAACCATCAGCACATAGTTTTAAACTTTCATTAGTATGTGGTATATCATAGTGCGCAAAGTTTAATCAAGAAGAATTTGAGTATATAATAAAGTGGTTTAGTCACGTTGAGGTGGAATCACCGTGAATCATAACCAGTGTCAGTTCATCAACTAGAAGTGGTTCAACTTCCATATCATAAAGTTGGGTTGCAATCTACAACTTTGAAGTTCACCGTCAATTCATTTAAAATAGCAGAGGACAAAATAATAAATAATATAAGAATAAAAACAAAACAGTTAGTCAAATAGAAAAATATTCTAAAAGCGATATTTGTTCAGCTTTTTCAGAAACAAGATAAAGACCTAATTCATCAGATCTTTTGATTTGAAAGGCCATAAATGAAGTTCCTTTTTCTAAGAAATCGATCCCTCAACATTGTCTATAAGATAATAAGCAAACAAGATCATAAATATCAAACTAAAACACAATTCATAGCAACCAAAGAGATAAAAATGACTTTAATCTTTGATGTATTGCAGATTGATTCGAACCTTCATGTTCCCTAGAACAAAAGAAGAACATGAACCAGTCTTTCTAACCAACGAGTTAAATGGATCCAATATTTGTAACCTTCCAGTTATGAGAGTCAACAAAACAAAAAATCGAAGGTTTCATATATTATGATCCATGATAGAAGCGATGGGGGGGGGGGGCTCTGTCTTGTTGAAGAGTCTTTGAACTTCAGATGGGAATCGGTGTAGCAGTGACATTGTCTATAGAAATTAGACGTGCTACGTTACTTAACTTCACTTTATCCCACTTCAAAATAGATAGGTTGTCCAAGAAGGAAGAAATATGTGCCCAGAAGAACACATTTTGACATAGTTCTCTCTTATCTGCCCTCACTGATGGGATGCTTTGTGTCAATCAGCATGTGCATCAACGTCAGTGGTAGCATTAACTAGCTCAACTTAGAAGATTCTGCACTAAAGGAATGGCACACTGATCTTTTCCAGAGCAACAAATCAGTTCATGTTAGTAGGATCCTAAGATATAGAAGGTGAGAGATAAGAACACACATTGGTAATGTTAGTAGCAAAATTTACAATGTATACTTCTTTGGTAAAATAAAAGTTAAAAAGAATTTTTGAAGCGGAAGTAAAGTAAAAATTTTAGAAGCTTATGTTCAAAAATTTGAAGGTAGCGAAGCATAATCTTAAAGTCATAAATTAACATTTTCTAACACATGTAAAATCAACGCATATAAATGGTGTTGTTCCTGAGTGCAGTGAGCACAATTTTGTTCTTCAAGTCAATTGTAACAACCCGAAATTTTCATTTGTATAATTTCCACATCCAAACACTTCAAATATTAGTCAAATATATTTTAATACATTTTTGGCCGGATTTAAACCCGTTTGGTGCTTTATTTTATTTTTCGTAAAACAATTAAATAAAAAGAAGTGACGTAATTAGTGGCGTGTAATAAACCGGACAACCCGACACCTTAGCTAGGTGTTTACGGCCAAACAAGGGAGTTTGGGCCGTAAACACCCTTCTCCCAAAGAACTCATTCATATAGCATGAGTTTACAGCTTGTCCTCACTTTTACCACTCCCCACTCAAGAACACTAGCTTTTTCTCTCAAGTATCATCACCTTCTTCTTCCAAAATCCGCCAAAAATGTAAGTTTTCTTCCTAGATCCTTTCAAACAACACTTAATCTAATGTTTTTATACCTTCTCATCTATGGATTTCTGATTTTTACATAGATCTTCAAAGGATCTTCAAATCACCAAGAACACATTTGTGTTTTTGGGTCCTAAAACACCTCTACAAGCCTCCTAGAAGTAAGTATACTCTTTCTAACTGGTTATTTAGTTAGTGTGCTTGTTAAATCCATGGAATGAACTTCAAAACCCTCAAGAACACATGTTTACGGTTTGGGAATCTCCCAAAACCGTAAACACCCAAAACCATAAACACCTTAAAGGGTGTTTTGGTGTCCCTAACTCCTTGCTTAGCATGTTTAATGGACTAGAAACTTGTATGAATGAGCTTAGGACCACAAAACACGAAGGAAATGATGTGCCCACGGGTTTACGGCCGTAAACCCTTATGTTTACGACCGTAAACCCTTGTGTTTACGACCGTAAATTCCCAAGGAGTGGTCCAAGGACCGCAAACTCCAAGGGAGTACCCTTTTGAACCCTAATCACTTCTCAAGCCTTTGATTTGACCTGAGAACCCTTCCTAGTGACACAAGAGACCTTTAAACACACAAACTCACCATTCCCATGAGTTTACGGCCGTAAACTCATGGGGGAAATGGCCTCTCAACCGTAAACTCATATTAGGGAGACCATTTGAAGTGTAAACTTCATAGTGAGGGCATATAATCTTTAGAAGCAACCCCTAGCACTCCTTGCACTTCAAGCAAGGTGATTTCATGCATTAGAGGGTCTTTACTTACTTAATTGGTGATAAAACGACTAATTAGACACCATTATGTGTCACTACATGTTTCATAGGATCTGTGGGTGTGTTCAAGTCCTCACTTGACACCTAGCATCCTACCCGACATCCCATCCACTCCACTCACTACAGGTGAGTTCATACCCCTAAATTAACCTTTCAAATGTTTTTAAATGCTTTTATGGGGGGGGGGATACAAGTTGAATCCCCCAAATTATAATATCAATGAGATGTGACTTGTAACTTGCAATCATAAAGTATTTCTATACTTTTAACTGCTGTGCCATCAAAACTGCTTTACATGTTTATCAAACTCACTTTTCATGTTAAATTTTTATAAAAACTATTTCCAAACTCTTTTAAACTTCTTATATTCCCAAAATATATCTACACCAATATATTTATATTAGTAAGACTTGAAGGTCCTAGGACTGATAGCACGCCTTATTTCCTGTTCTTGTTTGATTGTGGTCTTAGGGTATATTGTTATCTGTCCGACTGTCATTGAATTCTTAGTTATATATTCTATATATTTGTGTTGGATATGATTGTCTTCACTCAGTTCAATACTATTGTGTATCAAAGATATACTACAACATGCTTTTTAACTATAATAGGTATAGTTAAGGTTTAACGCTCCTTACTACCATTACTATGATACTTACCATAGTTAGCACTATTATGAGTCTCTACATGTTAAGTACTATATAAGGAGAATACTATATACTATACAAAAGAACACTAAACATGTAATACCAAGAAGCACCCTATACACTAATACAAGAGAACATACTATAACAGAATGTGACCCACTATTCCTCTATACGCCACTTTACTGTGCCTTCGCCGTGTAACCATAATCTCTTGGAGGGAGAGCAGGCTCTACGTGTATAGATCTATACAGGGTAGACACTCTCACATCCCGACTGTTGGCTACAGTCCGAGCCGACTAGGCCCAGGGATGACAAAATGTTACCACACTAAATGTAACATGGAGGGTCATTGGACTTTCGATCGCCTATCCGCATGGTTACATATAAATTCACATTCAGATCCCTAAATTAACAAATTAAGAAATAAAGGTAAAACAGACTCTCCGAGGTGTATTATATACTTACCACTACCTAGAGTCTGCAGTTTATTTACCATTCAGCCGGCAGCAACACTGCTGGAATATTACGTTATCTTCCCATTTACTCTACATAAATGAAGTCCAAAACTATATTTTTATAATTGAGAGTCTAATTGGGAAAACTTTTACACACTCAAAGGATCAAACCTACAAGTAACCAAGTCTTGACAGAAGACTAGTTTTACTAGAAAATTTAGGATTTTCTAAAGATTCACACTATTTTCAAACTTGATAACAACTTTTACAATATGCGATTAAAAACACTTTTGTACACGCAATGACAATAAATGCTTATGAACTCACCAGCTTTATGCGGATACTCGTGTTCAAAATAACTTGTATTCTCAAGTCATCAGTAGACAGGTATAGGTGCAGCTTTTAAGAAGACGAAGCACATACAAGACTCCTCTTTATTTTAATTATAGTTTTTGGTGTCTATCAAACTGTACAGAAAACGCTTGTATTAAAATTACTATATTAATGCAATGGATGTTGTTGCTTGTTTTTACTATTATGCATTGTTATGATACTGTACATGACGTCCTCCACCCCAGAACGTATTCCGCCGTTCTCGGTTTTGGGGTGTGACTGATTGGTATCAGAGCATTGTTTATAGTGAATCAATTATATCCACCCATAAAAGATATACGAACTATAAACACATCGGGATTAAAACACTCTGACCAAGAATATATACTTTTAAATAATAAAATATTTAACTAAGTATATATATACTTCCATTAATACAAAGGATCAGTATCATACTAGAACAGAACAAAAGTATTAAGATTGTTGAACAACACAATTAGACTTAGAGACATATTGTCAAGCCTGGGTGAATGTACCTGATCAAATACGTTTTCCTAGGAGTGACTAGCATGTGCCTAAGAATGGTTGTGGTGTTTCAACAAGTCTAAAAAGTTACCCACACTACCCCAAGAACGTTAGAACGAGAATACTATAGGAGTATTATGCAATTCAGTGATTTACATATGTGAGAACTAAAAGGGCCGTTGCTAGTTGGGCAATAGTTGCTAAATGGATACCCTACAGTTACATGTGGTTAAGGCGCTATAAACTTAGAATCTGTGATCTTTGCTCTATTTCCTGTTCCTTGTTTGGTTGTGGATTTAGAGTTAAGGTCACTTATTTGAAGGTCTATCCTGTCTCGATTACATGTAATTGGTATGGATTATGTAAGTATTGGGTCGACTAACAATGATCATCTATTAAGTATCCTAGATTAGTACATCTATTAACCGTTCTTTCCCCATTCTCACGTAGATAACATGGCTGGCTTCCACCATCCCGATGATCCGTACTATCCAAACCAAGGCATTGGAGGATGGCTCGAGGAAGAGTCAGAAGACGATCACCCGATCCCTTTGGATGATCACCATGCAGAAGGCTTTTCGGATAGCTCTAGCTCCGAACCAGAAGTCAACAACCTACCCACTGTAGCTCCGAACCCCAACCATCGTCCAACATTCCAAGCTCCCACTCCCATGTGGGCAACAACATTGGATCGATGGAGTGATGAATAGGGCCAACCCTTACCTTTCAATGGAGACCGAAGCTTTTACAACATAAGCGAGGGTGGCTCAGCTGATCGAGCCCTACCCATCATTGTAATGACCAAAAATTTGAGCCAATTTAAACATTTTATTTCATTCAAAAACCATTAAGTTCATACATCTTATTTTCAAAATAGTTTAAACATTAGAGTGTCCCCCAGAACCATATCACATGAATCATAAAACATGAGGAGCAGTACGATCACGCCTTCACCTTGTCACAATCTCCTGGAGTACCTGAAACAATACACTGAACAATAAGCCCGAGAGCTTAGTGAGTTACCCCCAAAATACAAACCACACACAAACATACTCATAACATATCGCAAATAAAACAACCATGCACATCGGGTCTATAATGTGATTGGTCCGCCCGCACTGGGCCTTCAATCCTCTTCGGTTCACTCTCTGAGTGTACAATATGACTGGTCCGCCCACACCGGGCCTTCAGTCGACCTGGTCCACTCCCCAAGCCTCGGCACGTCTGGTCCGCCCTCTTGGGCCTTCAGCCTATCCAGACCGGTCGCTGGGCTTTCGGAATATCCGGTCCGCCCTAGGTATGTTGGCCTACAGCACAAAGCAGGACCTGCCTCAACCCAACTCCCAACAGACAACCATATACACAATAAACAATTAATCGTATAACGATTCTTAACCAGACAAACAGTCTAACAACTCACATAGCATATCAGTAACATAGCAACCATCCTAAACCAGGATGTATCTAACATATCAGTAACATAGCAACCATCCTAAACCAGGATGAAATCTAGCATGCCAATAACATAGCAACCATCCTAAACCAGGATGAAATCTAGCATATCAATAACATAGCAACCATCCTAAACCAGGATGAAATCTAGCATATCAATAACATAGCAACCATCCTAAACTAGGATTCCGACCTAACCAGTCACTAGCATAACATTACCATATATACCGGGAACCGACCTTAACCAGGTCACTGACGTAACAAAATCATGAACCAGGATGCAGATCTAGCAAAGCAATAACATAACAGAAATACCCGGATTTCCATCCGATAAAGGGCCGGCCTTGGTGCCGTAGACCCTATTGATATAGTGAGGATAACTCACCTGCAACTGTCGGCTGAAGAAAAAGATCATGCTGCTCCACTCATGGACACGAACTCCCCCACTGGTCAACACTAAATCACTGTACTCAATAAATGCCAAAAATTACCAAAGTGCCCCTGGAAGTCAACTGGTCAACTTTTGGTCAAAGTCAAAGTCCTTAGTCAAAGTCAAACTTCCTGACTGACTCTACTCGCCGAGTCAACCCGCTGACTTGTCGAGTCCCTACACTCAGAAACTCCCAATCCACGACTCAACTCGCCGAATCGCCCCAAGACTCGCCGAGTCCAACAAACTCTGAGTCCTTTCTCGCTCAACTCACTGAGTCGTCCCTCGACTCACCGATTCACAGCTCAATCAAAAAGGTTAGGACTCCACGACCAGACTCGCTGAGTCCAAGGCAACATTCAACATACTCGCCGGGTTGTTGTTCCAACTCGTCGAGTTCCTGCCTATCTTCATCCAACTCCCTGAGTCCACCCATGCGACTCGCTGAGTATCTCCAGTTCTTAACCCATGCAGTGGCTTTCTAAGCCATGCTGGGGCTCAAATCTATAGGTCTAAACTTCTTCAAGCTATCCCTCACATAAAGTTGCAAACTTTACGTGATATCAAGGGGATATAAACTGAAAACACACTAGGTCTTGGGTTTTAGACAAAAGGGGCTTCACCAATCATCCAAGGATTGAAACTTTATGAACTGAGGACTCCCAAGAGGTTCAGATCTAAAGTTTCAGCTTCAGATCTAGCTTCTTTAACATTTCCCTTAACCAAGGATAAGCCTAGCCTCCACATGTGAATGACTCTTGAAGAAAAGGTGAAAGTAACAGCTTAATACCTCACAAATGTGTCCCAAACTGGAGTGGGTTTTGGATCCACACGAAATCCTTGATGGTTACCTCTTGCTCTTCAAGTCTCCTCCACCAAAATCACTCCTCAAAGCTCCAAACACTCTCCAAGATCTCACTCACGGCTATTAGGGTTTCTGGGACTCAAAGGGAATGTAGAGAGGCTGAAGAGAGGGTATTATGTTCTTTATATATAGCACAAACTCCGGAATACGGTTTTTCTCATTCCAGCACCAACTCGCCGAGTCTGGCCTTCGACTCGCCGAGTTGGTCACTTAACACATGACCAGAATCGCGACTCGACTCGCCGAGTCTATCCATCGACTCGCCGAGTCGACCTTCCTCATTTACAATAAGGACCCTGAACTTGCACTTCAGAACTCGGGGTGTTACAGTCATGGTCTGGAGGATTGCTAGGAACGTCGAGCAAGGTCATGCAGCTATCGGCAGAGTTGTGGAAATTGATGCCAACTCTAACCTTAACACTGTCCATATCCGCCAGCTGGAAGAGGCTATGTATAGGACTAGGAGGACCAATGACGCTCTGCAACAATAGCTAGCTGCATCCCGAGCCGAAGTTAGGGAACTCCGAGCGCGTCAGAGAGCACAAGAATGATATCTTCAACAAGTTGTATGCTAACTGGCTGAACTTAGGGTTCACCCAAGGGATACCCGTTTCCAGTAGAAGATGTCAACTTATCTCCCTCTTTTGTTTAAGGCATAGCCTTTTCTTTTCTATGCTCGGTAGAGCACTTGTCTGTAAACATTTCTAACTCTGAAAGTACCTTACCTAGACTCCTAGACTGCCAACATTTTCCCTTATGGTTTGATGTAAGACCTACTGTTAGGTCTCTTTTCCCAAACTCATAGTACATCATTAATACTAGTAATATTCATAGTTACCTACTCTGTTGCTATGACTCTATCTGATAGTTGGACTATGTCGATTTAGTCCATGAAATACTCTGATCATGTTTGCAATTAATTCTTACTGTTGTCATCATCTCTATAAACTTTCAGTAAAAGATGCCTCCCCGCAAGCGCCCGAACAGAGGCAAACCTGCGACTCCAACTCCACCTCCACTACCTCCTCCTCTGCCGTTCGATCCGGTGCTGTTTTAGACACCTGTGACTGCAGCTATGGCCCAAATGAAGTCTGGCGATGCAAGTGGAGCTGGAATGGGCACCAACTCTAGACATGGTGAAATCCATGCACGTACGCAGGGGTGCACCTATAGGGATTTCATGAACTGCAAACCGGTATTCTTTAATGGGACCAGAGGGATCCTTTCTCTGTCCCAATGGATCAAAAGAACTGAAGCCGTCTTCGAAATGTGCTCGTGCCACGAGGAAAGTAAGATCAAGTTCGTTGCCGCCACCTTCGCTGAAAGGGCCCTGACATGGTGGAATGGCCATGTCAATTCACTATCTTTGGTAACAGCCAATGCCATGGGTTGGGATACACTGAAGGACCTTCTGAGAAGGGAGTACTGCCCTAGGGGTGAGGTTCATAAACTCGAGAAGGAACTCTGGAACCTCAAGATGAAAGGGACAAACATAGTGACTTATACAGCCAGGTTCTACGACCTGGTAACCCTATGTCCCAACATGAACCCTTCTGAAAGCAAGAAAATTGAACGTTACATCTGGGGGTTTGTGCCCCCGTATCGAGGGAACGTTCTATCATCACACCCTACGACCTTTGACAGCGCCAAGGAATTGGCCCATAGGTTGATTGATCATGAAGTTCCTTCCACCCCATCAACAACAACAACAACAACTGCCACTTCACCGATCAAGACATCCGACAACAAGAGGAAGCGGTGGGACCAAAAAAAAGTCAAGTCAACTCAATCTTCCTCCAAAATCCAACAAATTGTGGCTGTCCATGCTGTCCCTACTCCTGCTACCCCTGTACCAGCAAAATCCTATGCTGGAAACCTGCCCAAGTGCACAAAGTGCCCCTTCCATCATAACGGCCTCTACCGTGAATTGCATTGCACTAACTGCAACCGGAAGGGCCATACCTCCCGGTTTTGCAGATCTCAACCCAAACCCATTTCTCAGGTCCCCGAGTCGGGAGTAAGCCAGGCTTGTTATGGCTGTGGCGAGGTAGGGCATTTCAAGAAAAACTGTCTGAAAGCTGGGAATGCGGGAGGAACAAGGAGACTACTTGCTATTGGCCACAATGAAGCAGTAGTATACCCCACAGTAGTCACGGGTACGTTCCTTCTCGATAACTCTTATGCTTGTATCCTATTCGATAGTGGGGCAGAAAGAAGCTTCCTAAACCAAAACTTTAACCACTTACTTAAACAATCCCCGCGACCATTAGAAGAAACCTTCGTCGTAGAAATGGCTAACGGAAAGACAGAGAATTCTAAGGAAATTTACATAGGTTGTACCCTCATGCTAGATAATTATTCGTTCCCAATCGACTTGATACCAGTATCGTTCAAGAGTTTCGATGTCATCGTGGGCATGGACTGGTTGAGTCTCCATCATGCCGATATCCGGTGTTTCGACAAAGAAATCCGTCTAAATCTACAAAATAACGAAACCTTATTAATCTATGGAGACAAACCCAGTACGAGTCTTCATATCATCTCGAGTATGCAAGCCCATAAGTACTTGCGTAAGGAATATAATGCATTTCTTGCACACGTCGTCGATACAAGCTAGAAAACAAAAGACCTAAAAGACTTCCCCGTAGTACGCAACTTCCACGACGTCTTTCCAGAAGAGCTACTAGGTTTACCTCCCTAACATCAGGTCAAGTTCAGAATCGACTTAATTCCAGGAGCTACCCCCTAGCCAAATCGCCCTATCGTCTAGCGCCTGCTGAGATGCAAGAACTATCCGGTCAACTTAACGAGCTGCTTAGCAAGGGCTTCATAAGACCAAGTTTCTCTCCCTGGGGAGCACCGGTCTTGTTCGTAAAGAAGAAGGACGGATCGTTCCGTATGTGCATCGATTACAAAGAACTTAACAAGCTGACGGTCAAGAATCGATACCCTCTTCCTCGTATAGACGACTTATTCGACCAACTGCAAGGGGCGAGTTACTTTTCCAAGATTGATCTTAGGTCCATGTATCACTAGTTACGAGTGCTTGAGAAGGATGTCCCAAAAATAGCCTTCCGAACTCGTTACGGACACTATGAGTTCGTAGTGATGCCGTTCGGACTAACCAACGCGCCCGCGATATTCATGGATTTAATGAATAGGGTGTGTCGTCCTTACTTGAATCAGTGCGTCATCATCTTCATTGATGACATACTTGTCTACTCTCGGAGTAAGGAGGAGCATAGCGATCATCTACGACGAGTCCTAGAAACCCTACGATCGGAGAGGCTATACGCGAAGTTTTGTAAGTGCGAATTTTGGATTTGAATAGTCGAATTCTTAGGGCACCTGGTTAGCGAAGAAGGTATCCACGTGGACCGATCCAAGATTAAAGCTATTGAGAACTGGTCAGCACCGAAGACGCCTACATAAATTCGTCAATTTCTAGGCATCGCTGACTATTACCGCAGATTCATACAAAACTTCTCTCGAATCGCGAAACCCCTTACAACATTGACCAAGAAAGGCATGGCCTTTGACTGGGGAGAGAAACAAGAGAAGGCATTTCAAACCATGAAATGAGCCTTATGTATCGCACCAATACTATCCCTCCCCGAAGGGACAAAAGATTTTGTGGTATACTACGATGCATCCAATCAGGGGCTTGGTTGTGTCCTGATGCAACGAGGTAAGGTCATCGCCTATGCCTCGAGAGAGCTGAAGACACATGAAGTTAACTATACCATGCACGACCTTGAATTAGGAGCGGTTGTATTCGCTCTAAAGATCTGGAGCACTACCTGTATGGTACGAAGAGTACGATATACACTGACCACAAAAGCCTCCAACACATACTCAACCAGAAGGAGCTCAATATGAGACAACGACGGTGGGTCGAGCTACTCAATGATTATGACTGCGAGATTCTTTATCACCCGAGAAAAGCCAATGTAGTAGCAGACGCCCTAAGTCGAAAGGAATATTCTGGTCGAAGAGTCAAGTCATTAATAATGACTATCCATTCGCATCTATCCGCACAAATTAAGGAGGCTCAGCTTGAAGCATTGAAACCTGAAAATATAGCGGGAGAATCCCTGCGAGGAATGGATAAGAACTTAGAAGTCAAGGGTGACGAAGCCTTATATATCATGGACCGAATCTGGACACCGCGACACGGTGGTTTCAGGGACTTGGTCATGAAGGAAGCCCACAACACTCGATATTCCGTTTACCCAGGTTCAGATAAGATGTATCTAGATCTTAAAAAGTCATATTGGTGGCATAACATGAAAGCAGAGATTGCTACCTTTGTGAGTAAATGCCTTACTTGCGCAAAGGTCAAGGTCCAATACTAGAAGCCATCAGGTCTACTACAACAACCGGAGATACCTGAATGGAAGTGGGACGGATCCCTATGGATTTCATAACCAAGCTACCCAAGACAACAGGTGGGCTTGATACCATATGGGTCATCGTCGACAAATTGACCAAGTCCGCACACTTCCTGCCCATCAAGGAAACAGACAAGATGGAGAAAATCACAAGAACATACATTAAGGAGATCGTATGACTGCATGGTGTCCCTATATCTATTAGCTCCGATAGAGATAGTAGGTTTACTTTGAGATTTTGGAAATCACTGCAAAACGCCTTAGGGACGAGGCTGGACATGTGTATAGCCTACCATCCGCAGACTAACGGACAAAGTGAGAGGACTATCCAAACTCTGGAAGATATGCTGTGAGCATGTATGATCGAATTTGGTAATGCATGGGATACCCACTTACCCCTTGTCGAGTTTTCCTACAACAATAGTTATCACACGAACATTAAGGCAGCTCCATTCGAAGCCCTCTATGGCCGAAAGTCCAGATCCCCTCTGTGCTGGGCTGAAGTGGGTGACACTCAGTTAGCTAAAGGACGTGTTCCTGACAGTGCTCTGACAAGTCCAGAGATCATTCGTGAAACGACCGTGAAGATCGTACAGATTCGTGAACGATTAAAAGCCGCTAGAGATCGACAGAAAAGCTACGCAGACAAATGAAGAAAACCTTTGGAATTCCAGGTGGGAGAACGAGTCCTTTTGAAAGTCTCACCCTGGAAAGGCACGATACGCATTGGGAAGCGTAGAAAGCTGAATCCAAGATACAAAGGACCTTTCGAGATTCTCACAAGAACATACATTAAGGAGATCGTATGACTGCATGGTGTCCCTATATCTATTAGCTCCGATAGAGATAGTAGGTTTACTTTGAGATTTTGGAAATCACTGCAAAACGCCTTAGGGACGAGGCTGGACATGTGTATAGCCTACCATCCGCAGACTAACGGACAAAGTGAGAGGACTATCCAAACTCTGGAAGATATGCTGTGAGCATGTATGATCGAATTTGGTAATGCATGGGATACCCACTTACCCCTTGTCGAGTTTTCCTACAACAATAGTTATCACACGAACATTAAGGCAGCTCCATTCGAAGCCCTCTATGGCCGAAAGTCCAGATCCCCTCTGTGCTGGGCTGAAGTGGGTGACACTCAGTTAGCTAAAGGACGTGTTCCTGACAGTGCTCTGACAAGTCCAGAGATCATTCATGAAACGACCGTGAAGATCGTACAGATTCGTGAACGATTAAAAGCCGCTAGAGATCGACAGAAAAGCTACGCAGACAAATGAAGAAAACCTTTGGAATTCCAGGTGGGAGAACGAGTCCTTTTGAAAGTCTCACCCTGGAAAGGCACGATACGCATTGGGAAGCGTAGAAAGCTGAATCCAAGATACAAAGGACCTTTCGAGATTCTCACTAGAATCGGTCGTGTAGCTTACAAACTTAACCTACCCCACGAACTCAGTAACATACATCCTACCTTCCATGTCTCAAACTTGAAAAAGTGCCTATCCGACGAGACTCTCGTTATTCCACTCGACGAGATCGAGATCAACGAGAGCCTTAATTTCTTGGAAGAACCTGTGGAGATGATGGACTGAGAGGTCAAACGAACGAAACAAAACCGCATCCCAATTGTTAAGGTTCGCTGGAACGCCATGCGAGGACCGGAGTTCACTTGGGAGTGCAATGATCAAATGAAACTTAGATATCCTCATCTCTTTGTTTAGTTGTGTTGTGATAACTTAGCTGGTTGAATTCTAAATTTCGGGACGAAATTTCCTCTAACGGGGGGATGATGTGACAACCCAAAATTTTCATTTGTATAATTTCCACATCCAAACACTTCAAATATTAGTCAAAGATATTTTAATACATTTTTGGCCGGATTTAAACCCGTTTGGTGCTTTATTTTATTTTTCGTAAAACGATTAAATAAAAAGAAGTGATGTAATTAGTGGCGTGTAATAAACCGGACAACCCGACACCTTAGCTAGGTGTTTACGGCCAAACAAGGGAGTTTGGGCCGTAAACACCCTTCTCCCCAAGAACTCATGCATATAGCATGAGTTTACACCTTGTCCTCACTTTTACCACTCCCCACTCAAGAACACTAGCTTTTTCTCTCAAGTATCATCACCTTCTTCTTCCAAAATCCGCCAAAAATGTAAGTTTTCTTCCTAGATCCTTTCAAACAACACTTAATCTAGTGTTTTTACACCTTCTCGTCTATGGATTTCCGATTTTTACATAGATCCTCAAAGGATCTTCAAATCACCAAGAACACATTTGTGTTTTTGGGGGTCCTAAAACGCCTCTACAAGCCTCCTAGAAGTAGGTATACTCTTCCTAACTGGTTATTTAGTTAGTGTGCTTGTTAAATCCATGGAATGAACTTCAAAACCCTCAAGAACACATGTTTACGGTTTGGGAATCTCCCAAAACCGTAAACACCCAAAACCATAAACACCTTAAAGGGTGTTTTGGTGTCCCTAACTCTTTCCTTAGCATGTTTAATGGACTATAAATTTGTATGAATGAGCTTAGGACCACAAAACACGAAGGAAATGATGTGCCCAAGGGTTTACGGCCGTAAACCCAAGTGTTTACGACCGTAAATTCCCAAGGAGTGGTCCAAGGACCGCAAACTCCAAGGGAGTACCGTTTTTATCCCTAATCACTTCTCAAGCCTTTGATTTGACCTTAGAACCCTTCCTAGTGATACAAGAGACCTTTAAACACACAAACTCACCATTCCCATGAGTTTACAGCCGTAAACTCATGGGGGAAATGGTCTCTTAACCGTCAACTCATATTAGGGTGACCATTTGAAGTGTAAACTCCATAGTGAGGCCATACACTCCTTAGAAGCAACCCCTAGCACACCTTGCACTTGAAGCAAGGTGATTTCATGCATTAGAGGGTCTTTACTTACTTAATTGGTGATAAAATGACTAATTAGACACCATTATGTGTCACTACATGTTTCATAGGATCCGTGGGTGTGTTCAAGTCCTCACTTGACACCTAACATCCTACCTGACATCCCATCCACTCCACTCACTACAGGTGAGTTCATACCCCTTAATTAACCTTTCAAATGTTTTTAAATGCTTTTATGGGGGGGATACAAGTTGAATCCCACAAATTATAATATCAATCACATGTGATTTGTAATTTGCAATCAAAAAGTATTTCTATACTTTTAACCGCTTTGCCATCAAAACTGCTTTACATGTTTATCAAACTCACTTTTCATGTTAAATTTTTCTAAAAACTATTTCCAAACTCTTTTAAACTTCTTATGTTCCCAAAATATATCTACACCAATATATTTATATAAGTAAGACTTGAAGGACCTAGGACTGATAACACGCCTTATTTCATGTTCTTGTTTGATTGTGGGCTTATGGTATATTGTTATCTGTCCGACTGTCATTGAATTCTTAGTTATATATTCTATATATTTGTGTTGGATATGACTGTCTTCACTCACTTCAATACTATTGTGTATCAAAGATAGACTACAACAAGCTATTTAACTATAATAGGTATAGTTAAGGTTTACCGCTCCTTACTACCATTACTATGATACTTACCATAGTTAGCACTATTATGAGTCTCTACATGATAAGTACTATATAAGGAGAATACTATATACTATACAAAAGAACACTAAACACGTAATACAAAGAGGGACACTATACACTAATACAAGAGAACAAACTATAACATAATGTGACCCACTATTCCTCTATACGACACATTACTGCGCCTTTGACGTGTAACCATAATGTTCTAGAGGGAGAGCGGGCTCTACGTGTATAGATCTATACAGGGCAGACACTCTCACATCCCGACTGCTAGCTACAGTCTGAGCTGACTAGGCCCAGGGATGACAAAATGTTACCACACTACGTGTGACCTGGAGGGTCAGTGGACTTTCGATCTCCTATCTGCATGGTTACATATAAATTCACATTCATATCCCTAAATTAACAAATTAAGAAAAAAAGGTAAAACAGACTCCCTGAGGTGTATTATATACTTATCACTACCTAGAGTCTGTAGTTTATTTACCATTCAGTCGGCAGTAACATTGTTGGAATATTACGTTATCTTCCCATTTACTCTACATAAATGAAGTCCAAAACTATGTTTTTATAATTGAGAGTCTAATTGGGAAAAGTTTTACACACTCAAAGGATCAAACCTATAAGTAACCAAGTCTTGGCAGAAGACTACTTTTACTAGAAAATATAGGATTTTCTAGAGATTCACACTATTTTCAAACTTAATAACAACTTTTACAATATGCGATTAAAAACACTTTTATACAAGCAATGAAACTAAATGCTTATGAACTCACTAGCTTTATGCTGATACTCATTTTCAAAATAACTTGTATTCTCAGCTCATCAGTAGACAAGTACATTTGCAGCTTTTGAGAAGACGAAGCACATACAAGACTCCTCTTTATTTTGATTATACTTTTTGGTGTCTAACAAACTTTACAGAACACGCTTGTATTACAATTACTATATTAATGCAATGGATGTTGTTTCTTGTTTTTACTATTACGCATTGTTATTATATTGTACATGACGTCCTCCACCCCATAACGTATTCCGCCGTTCTCGGTTTTGGGATGTGACATCAATAACCTTCCCTTCATTGCAATCAATGAGAACTTTTTAACCAACATCACAAAGTTGACTGATTGAGATAAGATTACTTTTAAGACCTTTAACATACAACACATTCTTCAGCTTGAACGGCCTGCACTCAAATGTTCCAACACCCATGACAGCTTCTGCACTGTTGTCACCAAAAACTACAATCAGACCATCTTTCTACACAAAATCTGCTAAGAGGGAATTGAGACCGATCATGTGTTGTGAGCACCCACTATCAAGAAACTAAGTATGTTCTTGATTCTGACTCGATTCTTGGACAACTTGAGAGGTATCAACGTCACACATGTTGAGATCACCATCAGGGGAATCATTGATAAGAGCCAAAAGACCCTTAACATTTATCACATCATCTCCATATGTTTCCTCTTCTTCCACCCATTATTTACATTCATATTGCTTTGCAATGAAGGCTTTTGGCAAAGAGATGATGTAAATCCCAAAATTTGCTTGATGTATCAATCATATCCACTTGATGGTGCGGAATCCTAATCAAGTGGATGATGCAAGATCAAATTTGGAAGAACGAGAAGAAGAAGAAGATGAATCTATGATGTATTGATGATAATATTGATGCTCCAACACAAGATTCACACACACACACACACACACACACTCTTCTTCTCTCTAACTTTCTCTCTCTACTATATGACTATGAATGAATGCTCTTCTCTTGATAATTTTCTCAAAAACACTCCTCTAGCACCCTATTTATACTTATGGACCAAAACTCAAGCCCAAGACCAAAAACACATGCGTTTTCGGTCCAAACTACAAATATCTAATATTTTCGGTCCAAGACTAAAAATAATAAATTCTTAGAAAAGAAAATTATAAACCATATTTTTTACCCAACAATCTCCCCCTTTGGTTTATAGCTTTCTTTTCTTTTTGACCCAACAACCCCCCCTAAATAGGTAGTTGGCTTTTCTTGTCAATCTTTATTTGGAGCTTGGCTTCAACTATTTGTCTTCTATTTCATCACAACTTCAAGATAAACAACTAAATCTTTTAGGTGAATGACTTTATCTTGAACAGTTGTTCTTTTCTTCAAAATTTGACTTTGAACGCATGTTGGATGTGGAGGCTTCTTGAATGGATTCTTGAAAATCTGTGCTTTTAGCTTGAGAATCTTCAGAGAGAATAACAGAGAACGAATCTTCTGGATCACTTCACTAGGTACATAGATAGCATAAAATTGATTGAGTAGGCTTGAATGCAATTTGTCACATAATGTTTACGTCAGCTTCACCTTGCTTCTGGGGTTGAAAGATTGTATGTTGAAAAGTGATCTTCACTTCTAGTTCCTTCGAATGAATGTTCTTGAATGATCATTGTTGTGCCTTGAGAAGTAACCATGACTAAAAAGTCCTTGTGGATCATAGAAAGAATCATAAAGACCCTTCTCACCACATTTGTTCAAGGATGAATCCTTGGCTCAAAAAGAGACTTCTCGCAGTATCTGTGTGAACTCGGAGGAACGCACTGCGATTTGTTGAGTATCGGAGAACTACTCGTGGCTAGTTTTGATGTTAGCCCCTGTATATCCTTGATCATAGATCTCAATACAGTTATCAAGTTAACATGGCCCTTGGTGAGATGTTCAACGATACCTGTTTCCTTGTTGGGTGAATCGGCCTGGTGGCGTGACAGTTCTTAGATTAAGAAAGCTGACAAGACCAATCTGAAAATTTGTACCGTTTTAGAGTTTCAATTCCTTAGATACAACAATTCTTAAAAGAAAACTGCCTGACTAGCATTTTGTATAATGTCACACTGGGTATGAGCCATTATCCATTAATTCATGGGGGAAATCTAGAACATATAAAATGTTCACTGTCAATTCATTAATAAATCATTTTGGATTTTGGGTTTCACTTAGAGTCATGGTGACAACAACATCTAAGATCATAAACATAGAGTTTTTGGTAACCGTCAGCCGAGTTGTTTTATACTCGAACCTCAAGGGGTACCGGTACGTGGAAATGATTTGATGAAGAAAATTTTAGATATGGGTGAAGAATGGTTGGGTGTTTCACATTGGTCATGGTGAAAATGACCTTTGACTCCTATTAAGACTGGTATATGTCTCAATATGAAAGAGTCTATCACCATCATTTGAATTTTCCGTCAATTCCTTGTGAAAGTAGTGTGAAGTGAAATGACCGTCAATTCCTCTCCACTTTCAGGTTTCTTCTCCTTGCTCAGAATATTTCGATACATTCTCCTTGAGTCTCATGTTCTCCTGAATTCACTTTTCAAGACAAATGAAAATTTTTGAGGTAAACATAAAAAATAAAAGTAAACTAAGCACACTAAGAAATAAAAATAAAAGTAAAATACGCTCAAAAACAATATTTTTGGATTTTTGATTTTTCTTAAAGACAAATAAAAATATTTTTGTATATTTTTGAATTTTTCTGATTTTTGTTTGATTTTTTTTAATTCTCCCCCTAAATTTGTGCATATAAGAATATATGAACAAATTTAATCAAAAACAACAGAAAAATACAAAATGCTTTTGGGATCAAAGTTGTCAAGCAATTTAACATGCCCTTTATCACTAAATCTCATATCATTTCCCAAATAATACCTACATAAGAAAAACATATTTTTTAATTTTTGATTTTTCTAATTTTTTGTATTTGGATTTCTCCCCCTTAAATTGAGCACGGGGAAAAAATAAAATAAATGCGCAAAATTAGAAGAAATTTATTGGAAGAACCCCTTTCTCTAAACTTTACAATATTATTACTCCAAAAACATGCTACATGCTTATCTATAATTTACAATAGTGTTCTTATTACAAAAGACTGGGTGCAAATCGACTATTTCGAATTTTTATAGAGTTTTATATATTACATAACTTCCTAGGAATTTATACACAAAATACAAAAGCTATAATATTATCTATTGTACATCTTCTACCAGTACATGACTATACTGGATGCTTATCACCTACAATAATTAAACACTGAGAGGGATAAGCGGGTGATGCTTAGTGAGTTCAATAATAGTTACAATATAATATTATGCCATATACATATCAATATGATAGAAACAAAGAGGGATAAAGAACAACAAAGGCAAATGTGTATCATATGATAGGCTTTCCATATCAACGAATAATCTTATTTAAAGATTTACAATTAGTGAGATACAACAATTTCGATATGATATACATAATTAAGACTTTAGCCCATGTGGCATAGAAAAGACACGATTTCTGAATTAACATTTTGACTAGCAATTTATAGGCTTTCAACCCTGCCTAGCCTTCTACCAATGCCAAAGTGATGCTTAATCATTCACATCATGGTTAAAGGCTACATACCAATACCCAAGTGATGCTTAGTCATTCACTTTGTGGTCAAAGGTATAGCACATTATCATAATAACACGGGAAAGCACGTTGCACATATAACACATAACATACAATTTTCCCTATAGTGAAATCACCGTGAAATAACCGATTGATAAAATGATAATTTGGGCAACACTTCGTCTCTAAAAATGACTTTCTTTGAAGAAACTGGGGATTTTTGTTGAAAACCAGGCCTTGCGCGGGCAGAGTTTCAACTTGAATAGATTATTTTCTCGGGTCTTCGGTCCGTCGGGACTTGCTTCGGGTGTCGGAGATGTTTCCTAGGCTTCGGGGGTGTTAGGGTAACTTGAGAGAGAATAGGGGTGTAAAAGTGTGAAAATTCTAAACAAAATTCGGGCAGCCTCGCATCCTATTTATAGGGGACCAAAGCACCTAACTAAGTTGGGCGTAATTCTTCGGTACGCGGGGCGTACTTCCTCACAAATCTATTTGTTGGGCGTAACTTCGTACACTAGGCGTACAAAGTGGATTAGCTCGAATGCGTAAAGGCTATGACACATGGCACTCATGAGAAAGATTAGGGAGGGTGACGGACTCCGGACCACTTACACGAGTACGATGGGCGTATTTCGGTACGCTGGGCGTACTCCTTTGGACCAGCCTTGAAGTTTGTGCCCGAAACTTCAAAAATTCGCAAATTTCGCAAACGAACTCCATTTTTGACGATCTTTATATCCACGCGTAAGTGAAATTGTGCTCTACAACTTTCTTTTAGACTCTGTCGGATAATTTTGACTTCATTTTTAAAGTTATATTTTTAACACGCTGGGACAGGAAAAGTCCGTTAAAAACTCATAACTTCTTCATCCGACGTCTGTTTTCGTCTGTCTTTTTACCGTTGTACTACTATTGACGAGATATTCGATTCTCGTTTAGGTTGTGTCAGCTAAAAATCACTCGATCTCTATTTCGAGTTTCGAGCTGTGTACCGCTATGTCGAATCTTAGAAAAATCATAACTTCCTCATACGAAGTCAGATTTTGACGTTCTTTTTATGAAAGTTCTCGGTTTAACGAATAATATGACTTTCATTTAGATCACTAGGGCTAAAAAGTAGTTTATTGTAAACTCACTTTTTACGTCATATGGTGTCATGCTGTTCTGTTGCGAAACATCAGTAAGTCATAACATCTCCGTTATAACTCGGATTTCAGTGAGGTTTTCGCCTAAACGTTTCTAATGAGATAATTTACAATTGTCAATAACATTATTTTTTACTTATTTTCCAACTAAAATTTTACATTTTCGTTAATTTCAATATTTAACTTTTGATTGGAATCTCATAACACTTCCAATACTTCCCGAATGATTCTAAACATAGTTTTACTTCAAATCTCATAAAACTATCTTGTTAGAACTCAACAGTCGAAATCATATATTATTTAATCATATTTTCTTTTAAGCTATCAAGCTTACAAAACACTATAATTATACATGATTATAAACGTGTATGTTACAAATACCTCCTCCCTGTGAGGATTTCGTTCCTGAAATCACAACGATTTAAACAAATGAGGATCTTTCGCTCTTATCTCAATTTTATTTTCCCAAGTATAATTTGGGCCTTGATGGTGTTTCCACTTGACAAGCACCAACTCCACTTCTTTATTACGTAGATTAGTCGTTCTTTCATTTACGATCTCTTCAGGTTCTTCTACATATCTTAATTTATTATCCAGTTTCACCTCGAATAACAGGATCATTTCATCATATATGCTTAAATATTTACGTAGATAACTCACATGAAACACATCATGAATACCTTCAAAATCTTCAGGCAATTCCAAGCGATATGCTTGCTTACCATTTCTCTGGATGATTTTGAAAGGACCAACAAATCTAGGACTTAGTTTTCCTTTCTTCCTAAATCGTATAATGCCTTTCCATGGGGATACCTTTAGCATTACTAAATCACACACCTGGAATTCTATGGCTCGTCTCCTCTTTTGTGCATAGGACTTCTATCGATCCTGGTCCGCTTTCATTCTATCTCGTACAATTTGAATCTTGTTAGTGGTGTCTTGAGTGATTTCAGGGCCTCCAAGGATTTTCTGTCCTACATCACGCCAACATAATGGAGTACGACATTTACGTCCATATAGTGCTTCATATGGTGGCATTTTGATTGAAGTGTGGTAATTGTTATTATATGAAAATTCAACAAGAGGTAAGTACTTATCCCAGTTGCCATTGAACACCAAGATGCATGCACGGACCATATCTTCTACTGTTTGGATTGTTCTCTCCGTCTGACCATCTGTATGGGATAATAAGTTGTGCTGAGAGCAACTCGAGATCCCAATTCACGTTGCATACTTGCCCAAAAATGAGAAGTAAAGCGAGTATCACGATCGAAAATAATCTTTAGTGAAACGCCATGTCTCGTAATAATTTCATCTAAGTATACTTGTGCATATTTCTCCATTGGAGCTGTTTCACGCATGGCAAGAAAATGTGCACTCTTAGTCAGTCGGTCGACAATTACCCAAATGCTATGATTCTTTCTCGCAGTCTTTGGAAATTTGTTAATAAAATCCATGGATAGCTCCTCCCATTTCCACATTTTTAAGGGACATTAATACCTTCTCGACTGTCGTATGGCTTTCGGTGTTCCGCTTTGACTTGTAAGCATATTAAGTATTCCTGCACGTATCTTCCAATGTCTCTCTTTAATCTAGGCCACCAATAAACAATTTGTACATCATAATACATTTTACTTGTACCAGGATGTATTGACAGTTTAGACTTATGGGCCTCATCAAAAATCTTCTGCCTTAATCCACCCATCTTGGGAGTCCATAGCTGATTCTTAAATACTTTCAGTCCGCATGGATCATCAAGAAAAATTTCAGCATAATGCACCATCCCTTCCCTCTTCACATTTTTTGGCTTTAAGGCCTCTACTTGCCATTTTTCTAGTTCATCAAGAATAGTGAACTTTACGGTAGTATGGGTAATAACATAACATACACTATTATGATAAACCTTCCTACTAAATGCATCGGTAACTACATTGGCCTTTCTAGGATGATACAAGATTTCACAGTCATAGTCTTTGATCACCTCCATGGCTCGTTATTGTCTCATATTCAAAGTTTGCTAACTGAATATATACTGGAGACTTTTGTGGTCGGTACACAATTGGCATTTTGTACCAAAAAGATAATGCAATGAGTTCGAGGTCATGTGTGGCATAATTCTTTTCATACTCTTTCAGTTGTCTTGAGGCATAGGCTATTACTTTAACACGCTGCATCAATACACAACCGAGCCCCAACCTTGAAGCATCGGTATACACAGAAAAATCATTATCACCTTCTGGGAGTGATAAGATCGGAGAATGAGTCAAAAGATCTTTTAGAGTTGAGAAAGCTTTTTCTTGGGCTCCACCCCATTCAAACTTTACTTCATTTCGTGTAAGACTTGTGAGAGGTACAACTATGCGTGAAAAGTCTTTAATGAATCTCCAGTAATACCCCGCGAGACCCAAGAAACTACAAATTTCAGAAGCATTACGGGGCGCTTCCCAATTATGAAGGGCTTCAATTTTGGTAGGTTCTACTGATATACCGTCACCAGAAATCACATGGCCGAGAAATTGAATTTGACGAAGCCAAAATTTGCATTTTGAGAATTTATCATATAGTTTCTCTTTCGAAGAAGTTATAATATTTCACGAATATAAATCGTAAGATCAGCTTTAGACTTGGAATAGATTAGAATATCATCAATGAATACTATGACAGATTTATCGAGCACTGCACGGCATACGTGATACAGCTTATCCATGAATACAGCAGGAGCATTTGTCAAACTGAATGGCATGACAAGGAATTCAAACTGCCCATAACGAGTACGGAAAGCAGTCTTCGGTACATCCTGCTTGTGTACTTTCAACTGATGATAGCTAGACCTCAAATCAATCTTTGAGAAATAGCTAGCAACCTAAAGTTGATCAAACAAGTCATCTATGTGAGGTAGCTAGTGGATACTTATTCTGGATAGTTACCTTATTTAGCTTGCGGTAATCAATACACATTCGCATCGATCCGTCCTTCTTTTTGAAAAGTAATACTGGAGCACCCAAAGAGAGGTAATATGTCGAATAAAGCCCTTGTCAAGTAATTCCTAAAGTTAAATCATCATTTCTTTCATGTCAGCTGGTGCAAGACGATACGGAGTCTTTCCAATCGGGCCAGCACCAGACACATGATCAATTCGGAATTCTACTTGCCTGTCAGGATGAAGTCCAGGCAAATAATCGGGGAAAACATTAGGATATTCATTAACAACAGGAACCTCATTTATAGTTTTCTTTTCCTCTTTTAAGATATCAACTGTATCGGCCAGATAAGTAGAACACCCCTTTGATATAAACTTACGAGCTTTTAGGAAAGAGATTATTTTAAAGATTTTAAGTCATTGTTCACCGTAGACATAAATCAGATTCTCTCTTTCAATAGGAATGCATACCATCTTTTCATAGCACAAGAGTTCTGCACAGTTCTTTAACAACCAATCCATGCCGAGAATAATATCAAAGTTGAGCAAGGAGATAGGAATCAGGTTACCAAGAAAATTATAAGCTTCAATTTCTATGACACAATATCTATACACTTTATCAGCAAGTTATGATATACTTCCCGCTGTATCTACATGAAACGGTTGGGCGAGTGCATAGCAAGTAATTTTAAAGAACGCGCAAATTGATGAGACACAAAAGAATTTGAGGCACCAGAATCAAATAAGATGCGAGGAGGTCGAGAATTGACGAGAAATGTACCAGTCACAACATTCGGGTCTTCGCGTGCCTCCTTTGTGGTAATCTGGAATGCACGACCTTTAGCTTTTGGCACCTTCTCCTTTTTAATTGGAGTACTCTTTGGTTGTTGAACATAATCTTGACTTCTCGTCGGTTGTTGAAAAAAAGCTTGACTTCCCACCATTTCGCTAGTAAGAGTAGGGAGATGCGCTTCCTGTGGCTAGCAACACCACAACCAAAGCATGTAACATTCTTCATCGAGCAAACGGACTTCATGTAGCCTATTTCTCCACATCCATAATAGACCACTAATCCTTTTTCTAATCTGCATTCTCCCTAATGATTATTTCCACAATTTCGACACGATGACGATTGAAGAGAAAACGATTATGACCTACCGTGGCCACGAGAGGCATTATGAGATGGTACTTGTTTGCAAGGATCAGATCGAGCGGATTGAGCTAATGGAATAGAGGAAACATGAACAATTCGATCAACGTGTGGATGCTTCGGAACAGAAAGAGTAGCACCACATATCTCTAAGTCATGTTGGCGCTTTCAGGCATACTCAACAGCTTTATCAAATGATAGAACATCTCGCTTGCTCATGAAATCGTGGATTTCTTATGGTAATACTTCCATGAATAATTGAATTTTATCTTCTTCAGTTGGAATATACTTTGTAGCAAACCGTGCTTTCTGATTGAATTGAGTTTCGTATTTATTCACGAACATTCCTCCTTGCTTAAGTTCGAGGAACTCTTTCTCCAATCTTCTCCTCATGTCTAGAGGATAATACTTTTCTAGCAAGCGAGTTTTGAACATTCCCCAAGATAAATTCTCATGGTCATACTCTTTGAGAGCTTCAAATGTTGTTTCCCACCAGACCAAGGCTTCTTCGATGAGCATTGCGGAAGCATAATTAACCTTGTCTTCATTAATCACATGAGAGATACGAAATACTTTTTTTTGTGTTCTGGATCCACGTAAGAACAACAATGGGATTAAGGGCACCTGAAAACTCCGTAGCACCAGTACTCTTGAAAGTTTTTAATGAGGGAGGTTTCGCCTTCTCTCTTGAAGATTCTCTGAGGGCCTTCTCTTTACCCTTATCATTATTCTTTTTATGTTTTTCAAGGGTCTTCTGAATAACACTAGTATGTTTACCCAAGATTCGTTCCTCACGGGAGGATACTGGAATATCTCCTTCATTAGGATGAGGATCTCCACCCACTTCTGGTGTATGGCTATCTTCCTGTTCAGCCATTGTTCTGAAAATTTGGAGTAACATAGTATTTTAGAATATTAGGATTTATTATTACCTAATACTTTTCTTAAGTCTTTCCTCTTGTTTGTATCCATATAATCACAATGAATGCGTTCATATATTGAACTTCTGACGGTTTAAGTCTAAATACCAATCTGTGGTATTTAGTTCACTTAAACTACTGCTCTTATACCATGACTGAAAGAACCACTTTCTATAAACTTTACAATATTATTACTCCAAAAACATGCTACATGCATATTTATAATTTACATTAGTGGTCTTATTAAAAAAGACTGGATACAAACCAACTATTAAAAACTTTTATAGAGTTTTATATACTAAATAACTTCCTAGGAATTTATACACAAAATACAAAAGCTATAATATTATCTATTCTACATCTTCTACCAGTACATGACTATACTAGATGCTTATCACCTGCAATAAGTAAACAATGAGAGGTATAAGCGGGTGACGCTTAGTAAGTTAAATCACAGTTACAATATAGTGTTATGCCATATACATATCAATATGACAGAAGCAAAGAGGGACAAAGAACAACAAAGGAAAATGTGTATCATATGACAGGCTTTCCATATCAACTAATAATCTGATTCAAAGATTTAATATGAATGAGATAAAACAATTTCAACATGATATACATCAATAAGACTTTAGCCCATCTAGGATAGAAAAGACACGATTTCTGAATTAACATTTTGGCTAGCAATTTATAGGCTTTTAGCCTTGCCTAGCATTCTGCCAATGCCAAAGTGATGCTTAATCATTCACTTCATGGTCAACGGTTTCATACCAATACCCAAGTGATGCTTACTCATTCACTTCGTGGTCAAAGGTATAACTCATTATCATAATAACACGGGAAAGCACATTGCACATATAACACATAACGTATAATTGTCCCTATATTGAACTCACCGTGAAATAACCGATAGATAAAATGATAATTTAGGCAGCACTTCATCTCTAAAAATGACTTTCTTTGACGAAACAGGGGATTTTTGTTGAAAACCAGGCCTTGCGCTGGCAGAGATTCAACTTGAAAAGATTTTTTTGTCGGGTCTTTGGTGCGTCGGGACTTGCTTTGGGTGTCGGGGATGTTTCCTAGGTTTCGGGGGGTGTTAAGGTAACTTAAGAGAGAATAGGGGGTGTAAAAGTGTGAAAATTCTAAACAAAATTCCGGCAGCCTTGCATCCTATTTATAGGGGACCGAATGATACTTCGGTACGAGGGGCGTACTGCCTCACAAATCTCTTTGATGGGCGTAACTTCGTACACCGGGCGTACAAAGTGCATCAATTCGGACGCGTCATGGCTAAGAAACGTGGCACTCATGCGAAAGAATAGGGAGGGTGACGGACTCCGGAGCACTTACACGAGTACGTTTGGCGTACTCCTTCGGACCAGACTCGAAGTTTGTGCCTAAAACTTCAAAAATTCGTAACGTTCGCATACGAAATCCGTTTTTGATGTTCTTTATAGCCATGCGTAGGTGAAATTATACTCTACAACTTTCGGTTAGACTCCTTCGGGTAATTTTGAATTCATTTTTAAATTTATATTTTTAACAGGCCGGGACAGGAAAAATCCGTTAAAAATTCATAACTTCTTCATCCGATGTCCGTTGTCGTCTATCTTTTTACCGTTGTACTACTATTGACAAGATCTTCGATTCTCGTTTAGATTGTGTCAGCTAAAAATCACTCAATCTTTATTTTGAGTTTCGAGTTGTGTACTTCTATGTCGAATCTTAAAAAAATTGCAACTTCCTCATACGAAGTCATATTTTGACATTCTTTTTATGAAAGTTATCGGTTTAATGAATACTACGACTTTCATTTAGATCATTAGGGCTAAAAAGTAGTTTATTGTAAACTCACTTTTTACGTCATATGGCGTCGTGCCGGTTCTGTCGCGAAACTTCAATAAGTCATAACTTCTTCGTTATAACTCGGATTTCAGTGAGGTTTTTGCCTAAACGTTTCTAATGATATAATTTACAACTTTCAATAAACATTATTTTTTTACTTATTTTCCAACTTAAATTTTTACATTTTCGTTAATTTCAATATTTGACTTTTGATTGGTATCTCATAAGACTTCCAATACTTCCCGAATGATTCTAAACATAGTTTACTTCAAATCTCATAAAACTATCTTGTTAGAACTCAACGCTCGAAATCATATAATATATAATAATATTTACTTTTAAGCTATCAAGCCTGCAAAACACTATAATTATACATGATTATAAACATGTATGTTACATTTGTCTTTGAGGTGAATCATTTTAAGTAAAACTAAAGAGTATCGAAAGAATTCAAACCGAAAGTCAGCAATTTAAGAAGCAAGCAGCAACGAATTTTGCCTTAGCTGTGTTTCAATCTCGGAACAGATCCAAAAATTCTTCACATCATTAAGCACAAACCCCATATGTGATCCTCTTCTTTTTCTTCCTTTCCCGCAAAGGACAGATAATCTCACTTAACTTTCTGAATGTTGTACAGTTGAGAGGTGTCCCCTACCATGTGCTTGGAACAACCACTATCAACAAACCGAAGACTGATGATAAGCCTGCATAACTGCTCCAGCACAGAGCGGGATCAGTTGATCTTTGGAACCCAATCCATTTTGAAACTCGGTCGAACTTTGTCATCCTTGCAAGGTACTCTCTCCCATGATATATCTTGTTTATCACAAACAGAAGATGCAGAAATGTTAGAATCATTAGATGATTTGGGAGTGTGAACCTTTGGTACCCATCTGTAGTCAGGTTTAACCCACTTCTTGTTTGATCGGTTAGGTGTCTTATCACTTGCTATGAAACTTGAAGTCGATTGCGGAGATGACTTTAACCTAACCGGTCTTCATTTCACTGAAGTATCTATTGATTTTGGCTTCTTGGCTAGCATTCCTATATTGTCTTTGAGATTTTGATTCTTGGACTTCGGAGTTGGATTCTTGGCCTACTGCGCATTCGAGTCACCATTGCACGATTGTGGCCTTGAAGTGTTCCTTTTGGAGAATCTCCCTCTTGGCGCATTCTGCCATCCTCGTACGTAGTAGGGAATGCATGCATGATTTGGACAATTTCTGGCAATGTGTCCAGGTGTTCCACAGTGAAAACATGTTTGTTTCTTCACGTACGAGTTGTTTCTTCCTGCCCCTAGTGGCGTTCCTATGCCTTGTCTCTGATTTTTCCCACAAGCGCACTTGCAACAGGACGTCTGTTTCACTTGTTTTGGTGTCCTACACTTGCCAATAGCAGGTTAGTCAGAAGTAACTGAGTTAGAAGCAACAGATTCAGAGTTCAAGGAGACATTGGTTTGACAGTCAGTAGAATTAACAGAACTAGAATTAATTATGTTCACCTTGTTCTCTTCTTCCACTACTTTACCTGCACATGAAGTAGAAACATTAGAATCTTTCATCTCAACACCCTCAGTTGGCCCAAATTGTTCAGTCTTAACTGAAGCTGGTACAGGGGTTTGGCCATACTGAACATGTATTTCTTCCTCGTTGGTCTCAACGGTGGGTTATAATTGTCATTGAAAGGTGGTGGAACACTATGATATCCTAAACCCTTAGTTTGATTATCGTTAAATGTTAATTGTTTTTCTATCATGGATGAAACTACCTCACTTGACACATCAAATTTCTTAAAGTTGAATTCAACACCTTTATATTTAGCTTTTAATGCAGCATGTCCGGTAGTCAAGTTAGCAAGCTGTTTCTTAACATAGGTATAATTCGCACGTTTGTTGCTATATTCTTCTTGAAGTGTTCTAAAGTCCTTGGTTTTGGCCTCTAGTTAAGCTTTTAAAGGTTTTTGAAATTTCCTAAGAGTATAACCTTCGTACTTAAGGTCCTCATTTTCTCTTTTTACTAAATCAATTTGATCTCAGAGAAATTTAATAGTAGTTTCACAAGATTGAGAGCATGAACCTTCATTGACCAGGATTTTTGCGAAACTCATTGTTTACCAAAAATGCCCTTTGACTTGAAACTTCAAAAGTCAAGCTTAAAAAGTCAAACTTGAAGAGTCAAACTTAGAAGTCAAATCGAAAAGCTAAAAGTAAATATTTGAAGTTAAACGAGAAAGTCAAAGTTTAAAGTCAAAGATCAAACTTGAATGTCAAAGTCAAATTTTAAGGTCAAAAGTCAAAAATAATAGTCAAAATTAATAACCAAAATTTTGGGCTGAAAATCAAATTTTAAAATTTAAAAAATTGATTTTTAGGCTAAAAATGTAAAAATTCCGAAAATAAGAACCGGAAAAAGGGAGATGTTAAACATCTGGCTTGCTAGATCAAATGGTAAAGGAGTGGGTTGACGATGTGAGAGACCCGGGTTCGTATCTTGCAACCCCCCATAATTTTTTATTATTCGTTGCCGCTGAGAACTAGACCAAAAGTGCTAACCGAGAACTAGATCGCAAGTGCTGACCGCAAAAGAATGTTGTATTGAACACGTGCGTGAACTCCAAAGTTGAAAACGTTGCTTGGCCGAACACCTGTTGGGCTGAAGATCCGAGGACCATAATTTTTGATTATTCGTTGCCGCTGAGAACTAGACCAAAAGTGCTGACCGAGAACTAGATCGCAAGTGCTGACCGCAAAAGAATGTTGTATAGAACACGTGCGTGAACTCCAAAGTTGAAAACGTTGCTTGGCCGAACACCTGTTGGGCTGAAGATCCGAGGACCACAAATGAGTTGGGCTAAGAACTCTTCGGAAGCCGAAAACGCCGACGAACCCTTATCCGATTTTATGGCCACCGTCGAGGTCTGACTGAAAACGTTAAACCCTAGCCGTAAATGAGCATGAAACCCTAGCCGCAAACGTGTTTTCGACTACAAATGAATGAACCGAAAACGCGATTTTGGCCGAAAACTCCGAGGAAAGCTTGTTGTTTCTGCGAAAAGGCCGCTGGAACTCGCGAAAAAAACACATTTTTCACCCTTGTTTGCTCCAAAACTCGATCAAAAGCTTGTTTTTTTGAAAAACACAAAGAGCAAACCCCTAATATTTTATCAAACACTACCCAAAAATGCAAAATCCTTCAAGAGAAAGTGCAAAAACACTCCAGATCTTGCCAAAATGATTGATACAATCCAAGCTCTGATACTAACTTTAAGTCCCAAATTTTGCTTAATGTATCAATCAGGTCCACTTGATGGTGCGAAATCCCAATCAAGTGGATGATGCATGCTCAAATACGGAAGAATGGGAAGAAGAAAAAGAAGAAGAAGAAGAAGATGATGATGATGATGATGATGATGATGATATATTGACGATAAGATTGATGCTCCAACACAGGATTCACACACACACACACACACACTCTTCTTCTCTCTAACTTTCTCTTTCTATAATATGATTATGAATGAATTCTCCTCTCTTGCTAATTATCTCAAAAACAATCCTCTAGCACCCTATTTATACTTATGGACCAAAACGCAAGCCTAAGACCGAAAACACATGCGTTTTCGGTCCAAACTACAAATATACCAATAATATTTTCGGCCCAAGACTAAAAATAATAAATGCATAGAAAAGCAAAGTATAAACCATATTTCTGACCCAATAGATGTTCTCCTTCTTCATGTGGGCCAATAACTTCTTGTACATGAATTCATAATTCTCTGGGCTTTGAGCTTCTTTTTTCTCTTTGCTATCCTTGGAAAAATGGTCAAGGATTCCATAGTTAAAACAATTACCTGAGTTTCTTTTTTATGAAGTAGATCTCCTTGTTAAACTGCCTACCGTAAACTGAGCTCTACGAACTCCATTTGATCTGCTTTTTAGTAATGTTGACAATAAGTGCAGCGCTGGAAATGAGTTCATAATTAATTTCATCATTACTTGCTTCACCTTGATCAGATTCATCGAGGTCACTGATGAGTTTCATTGCTTCCTTTCGAGAGACCAAGGCTACAAACTTCTCTTTGTTTGAGTCATTCATGATTTCTTTACGAAGAGATTTGGTCTCTTCATAATTTTGTAGATTTCCAAAAAAAGAGTTGAGATCAATGGGATTAATCTTCTCACTTTTCTTAAGAACATCATCATAAGGTTCCCAGCTTTTCCAAGAGATTCCAAGATCTTTAACATCGACTGATAAGAGTGCTTGACGGCTGCCAAATTGTGCATATCATTCACCAAACAATTAAAAACTTTAAAGGTTTGACTTAGAGATTCACCTTGTTGAGTGAAAAAATGCTCAGATCTTCAATTGAGGTTGTTGATGGTTGTAGCTTGAACTTCCACAATGCCTTCATAAGTCACCGTCAATATCTCCATCATCTCTTGAGCTGATTCACAGTTTTGAACAAGATGATACACATGGAAGGGAAGAGAGTTTCCTATGGCTTCCCTATATTTCACATTAATACTGATAAGTCTCATGTCGTCCTCATCATAACTAGCCTTTGAATTTTGCTTCAAGGGACCAACAAGAGCGTTGTTCATCGTAGGTTGATACATAGAAATGCGAGGATCCTTCTCAATAATGTTATGAATCTCATAATCCATGGTTTCAAGAACAACCATAGCCTCAGACTTCCACATGGTAAAATTTTGCTCATCGAATGGATGGATCTTTTTGAGAGCAGACAATTTGGGATTGTAAGAGGTCGACATAATTACTTGAGTGTACCAAAAATCCTCTCTCATACCAATTGAAGGTTTGTATCGATCGGATACACTTCAAGTATAATTAACAAAGAACAAACTAAATAAACAAAGATTGAACAAAAAAATAAATAAGGAACACGAGTAATCACAAAGATGTCTTTCACCAAGAAAGGGGTGTTCTCACCGTGAGAACGCAGGTCATAAAGAGGGTCAACAAGACATACATTAGGGTTTCACCCTAATGTGGAATATATACAAAACTATTCTTGGAAATCCCTTGAGTCAAGGGATTGCATCTAATCAATAATAAGAAATGATCCTTATCACCAAGATATCGGATCTTCTGTTTATTCTATACATATCCGTATAACTACCTAATATAAAAATATTACATAAGATTATTATCTTCACGCTGACGCTGATAAAGTCTTGAGGCGTTGGCACTCAATGTATAAAGTGTTTGACTCATCAGATCATACAGTGTGACCTTACGATCCCCCCCCCCTGAAATATATAAAAACTATAAAAAGGGGTCTTAAGCACTCACCTTAATTTTGTGGATTTGGTTTAGACACGGAGATGTGGTTGTTTCCGGGAAGCACCGCGAGAAACACAAACTCACAACAATCTAAACCGGAACTGTTTCGGACTCCAAATAAACCCAGTAAGCACAATGAAAAAACCGAGGATAGAGTTTGGAGCACCACATAAAATATCACACAAGAAATGGGCATTAAGGTGGTGGTTTTTGATCGCCAAAACAATGGGGAAGAAGGGATGGGGTTGTAGTGCTTTACGGTGTCCATGACCTCATCTTGCTGGGTTGTTTCTAAGCAAGAGGGAGAGAGTGAAAGAGAGGAAGAGAGATGTTGAGATGTTGGCTGGTAAGTTGTGGGGAAAAAGGAAGGAATGACTTCATTTTATAGCCCAACAGAGTCTCTCATGCACCATGCAAGTCATCCCTCTTAGGAAAGTCAAACACACAACATACATCATGCTTGTACTATGAAGGAGAAGTTTTCACTCAAACAAGGAGAGGGGGAAGGTAGCTTTTAAGTGGGGAGGAAGGAGAGTCCAAGGGTTGGTTGATTTTGACCACCTCTTGGTGATGTCACAGTTTCAATAATGCTCTAAAAATACACCTATGTTTATGTACCCAAATCTGACACCTAATATTTTTTTTTGAAAGTGGCTAATGATAGAGTAGAGTTCAAGGATTCCAAAAACCTGAATGCATTAATTTTTCGAGTTGTAGAACACCAGGAAATCGTGTTTAAAGATTTGTGATTAAATGACACGTCCGATTTTTCGACTTTTGCAAATACTTTTACTAAAAATATTTTGAGTATGGAACTAAATATTAGACCACATTCTGAGTCCAGAAACACTCTCAGAATTTCCTGCTAAGGTGTGAAAGTGCCTTAACGGATCGATTCCGTTTTAGCAGTGTAAAGAAAATCAATGTCTTATGTGACATCCCCAATTTCACGGCCAGAAAGACCGATTTGTTTATGCTTTGTTTTTAAAATCAGAGTAATCGTTTAAAGAAAGCATTTCTTAAAGAAAAGTATTTTTCATTATATAACAAAATCTTGGGATGTCATGTTCCGATACAGACACATAAGCATAAATAGAGCTTACTTTATTTACACTAATGATTTACATATCCTTTAATCCCTCAGTGAAATATGTCTTCGTATTGATACCTGTGATACAAAGAAAAAAACTTAGTGGGTCGGGCTTGGGAGCCAAGGGAGCATATAGGGTTTTCAACCCACAATAATATAATTATTATATTTAATCAGCAAACAACCAACCCAATTACCCATCCCCATTATCTTCTTTATTTCTTGAGGTCTTACCCTAAGAACCAACTTATCCTTCATTCATTTGTTACTAAGGATTTACCTAAGGAATTGGGACGAAGTCCATTGCTGCCAAAATTTATCTATCAGGTACTATATCCATAGCTATCAGGTGCGAACTCCATAGTCACCAAGGTTCACTTAACAAGCGCTAACTCCATAGTCGCCAATGTTTACTCAACAAGCGCTAACTCCATAGTCGCCAAAGTTTACTCAACATGCGCTAACTCCATAGTCGCCAAGGTTCATCAAATAGGCATGAAGTCACATCATCGCCAAGGTTTATACAATAGGTGCTAACTCCATAGTCACCAACTATCCCATCTACCCATGTTCTACCCAACATTTTCGTAGATATAAATACTTACACAGTTTAAATCATTTAACACCTGTATAAAACTTCAATTCCACACCCATCTCAAATAGACAAATAATATATATACACATAACACATATTTCATAGCAAATACTTCATATTTATGTGTTAGAAGAAAGTAACTACACACTCACTTGATTAGACAATGCTTGGACAGCACTACGACTTGTAGAAGTAGTATTCTTCAGTAGATCTGGAAGATCTTCACAAAAACCGGGCTCCTTGAGGGCAGGGCTTCGGCTCAGGAATAACGCTCCTCGGGATCTTCGGGACTTCGGAACTTGCTTCGGGAGTCGGGAATGATACCGGGGCTTCGGGATATAATTGGCATGCAAAACGAGGCAAAACATAGAGAGAAAGGAAGAAGATTAGCAAGGAAAATGGCTGATCTCGGGTTCTATTTATAGGCTGCTGGGCGTAACCTTGAGTACGCCGGGCGTACTCAGTACGCCGGGCGTACCAGGCCTTACGTTGGGCGTACACAAATTACGCTCGACGTAATTTCACTCGTTAAACTTCTAAATTGCATAACTTTCGCATACGAGCTCCGTTTTCGACGTTCTTTATATCCACACGTAGGTCAGACCATACTCTACAACTTTCGTTTAGACTCTGTCAGCTAATTTTGATTTTATTTTTATTATTTATTTTTAGTAGCCCGGGACAGGAAAACTCCGTTATAAATTCATAACTTTTTCATCCGACATCCTTTTTTTCCTATCTTTTTATCGTTTCACTAATATTAACGAGATCTTCGATTCTTGTTTAGATTGTTTCGTCTAAAAACCGCTCGATCTCAAATCGAGTATTCGGGCTGCATACCGCTAAGTCGAAACTTAGAAAAATCATAACTTCCTCAAACGAAGTCAAATTTAGACGTTCTTTTTATGCACGCTCACGTTTTAACGTATTCTATGACTTTTGTTTAGATCGCTAAGTCTAAATATCGTTCTAACGTAAATTCACTTTTTACGTCGCGCTGTGTCATGTCGGTTCTGTCGCGAAACATCGATAGGTCATAACTTGTTCGTTATAACTCGGATTTCGTCGTTCTTTATATGTACGAAATCCTTGTAACATATACTACAACTTAGTTAAGATTATTCATTCTAAATAATACTCCATCAGAAATTAATTTTTTTTGGACGCTTATCATCTCTAAATTGACTAGCCCTGATCTACGGACGTTACAATTATCTCCCCCTTAGGATGATTACGTCCCGTAATCATCAACGAAACAGTCCTTATGTTAAATTTCCATCCTAATTAAAAACCGTGATGCTCAATCTTTCATCTACTTTTCATACTACGTTGGAATTTCAATCGTAACCTTCAAGTTACAAAATAAATCCTTATTGTGGACTCCTTCTTCTTCTTAGGATAAATACATTCCTTAATCTATTGTAACAGACCGATGAGTCGTGTCCCGATGACCTCTCATCGTAGTCGGACTCAATTTGATATGACCACTAGGGTCGGAATAACCATCATCCTACTAGTCATTACCGAAACAATGGTAATGACAAACTTGAATAAAACGAAATCAATTTCTAGCTTCTTGGTAACCTTGTGACTTTCCCTGATCCAAGTGTGAGTCATGTGCTTCCGGTTGTATAGATCTCTACTACCATTCACACCTACTCATACTCGTCCCAAGTATTGTCTCGCAGTCAACCAAGTCACCATACATAAATCATATAATCATTTAGCACATCAGATAACAAAACCAGGGTTTATATTATTTCTTGAAAGGATTACACAAAGGTTCAAGTTCACCCTATACTATGCCTCTAACAGGCTACACTTCCTGATACAGACTTTATATATAGATATGAAGTCTTCATCTTTTAATCCTCCCATCAATTTCTGCTTCATCGAGGAGCATGTGGAATGCCCTTTGCTATGGAGGCTTGTTTTTTTTGTGTGCCTTTAGAAATATTCCCTTCTTCGTTACATCTGTAGCACACCTTCTTGATAGGTGCGCCCTTGTTGGAGTATTGCCCTGTCTTCCCACATTTGTAGGAATTCATCTCCTCGCTATATTTCCTGAAGTGTTTCTTTTTACACTTCTCACACAACTTAGCTTCATCTCTTCCCCCAGATTTCGAGAATTTGCTTTCTTTGTCGATTATTGAAGATCCTTCACGTTTCCTTTTCTCTCCAACTTCAGCTCTTTCCAGACCCTTTTCTGTTATTTGCTTCTCAACATTCTTGGCTGCCTAGATGGCGGCCTTCAGAGTGGTTGCTTGCTTAACTATCGGACCAAAGTCCGCTGGTAATCCATTGGCAAACTTGTTGACCTTGGAAAGTTCAGTTGGAATTAGGTATGGAATAAGATTCATCTTCTCCGTAGAGCTCGTAGCGTATTCAGTGATGCTCAATTTTCCATTCTTCAGATTCTGGAACTCATTGTTGATTTCCAGAAGATCTTGCTCAGAGCAGTATTGCATTTTTAGTTACACCGCGAACTCTTACCAAGACATCTTGCTAGCTTCCCCCTTGGGTATCAAACCAGCCAGTACCTTCCACCAACTCAGTACTCCAAATTTTAACAGAGGAATTGCAAGAGCGGTGTTCTTTCTGTTGCTACATTCGCAACTTTCAAACATTGTCTCCAATTAGGAGATCCAGTCCATGACTTGCACTGGTGTCGGGCTCCCAGAAAGACACAGTGGTTTGGATGCCATGAAATCCTTGTACTTGCACCCACATCCGTCATTTCCTCCATCCTAGTTGTTTTGGCGAACTATTGGTGGGTTGGCTTGACTAACGGTTCCACTGTAGTCCCCCCCTTCCGAATGTCCTCCATTTACTTCGGGCTCTTTGCTAAAACATAAAAGTGACCCTCTTGAACTAAGGTATCGCATTCATCAATCAACCGCAACCATTCTCTATCAGCAATCATCTCAGCATCCAAAGTCAATGAGTCTACAGCATCCGCAGTCTTTGTTATTTCCTTTACTTATCATTATGTAATGTACTCTATTGTCCAGCATACCTTGCACGACTACTTATAGAGTAGTTAATTTATGAAACTCTATAAATATAGACTCTTTCTAATGTATTTAAGTGTGAGTGTGTGAACTCTTAACTTCTTAATACAGAAGATTTCTCATTCAACCATCTCTCTTATTTTCTTCATTTCTCTATCTTATTATTCTTCACACTCAAACTGCTACTGGAAGATAACCTCTCTTCGGAGCAAGTCTTCTAGACTTAATCACTAAACTTGATCTTCCTTACTAACTTGGAGTGAATGCATTCCTTGTTATGAATCAGCTTAAGTGTATTCTTGATATAACAACTGTTGTCATTTATATTTCTTTACTTTCCGCAACTAACTATCTAACTATCTAACTATATTATTGTTGAGCTTTTAGATCCTTTGAGATTAACTATTCCGCATTATAATTGTTCTAACATTTGTTCAAGTGTGTCTCCAAGTTTTTCTCTCAACAATTGGTATCAGAGCCAAAATGGTTGCTTTTTGAATATCGGAACTCTGATTTTCTCATTAAGCCTTCTATACCACTAAAGCTCACTTCTTAAAAAAAAACCAAAAAACAAAACAAAATGGCACGATCGTTATCTTTGAATGTCTCCAATAGTGTTGGTGGTTCTAACAGAGCTCCAATATTGGTAGCAAATGAATATCATCACTGCTCACAAAGAATGGAGAGGTACTTAAGAAGACTGGGAAGAGATGTATGGCGATCCGTGGAAGAAGGACCACATGTTCTAGTCTTCACACCAGTCCAAACTGAAGGCGCGCCAAGCAGACTAGGAGGAGGTCAACCAACCATGAGCCATCCTACCAAGGATGATCTCGATAAAATGGAAAATGATGTTGTTGCTTTTTATGAGATTTCTTGTGGTGTTCTTCCTGACAACTTTGATATTATCATAAACTGCAAGTCAGCAAAAGAGATCTGGGATGTACTTAAAAACCTGTACGAAGGCTCAGAACAAGCACAAGATAAGAAGCTCACTACCACACTTAATGACTTCAACAACTTCAAAGTTCATGCGGGTGAAAGTTTGGAAGACTCCTTCAAGAGATTCAACCTGATAGTCACAAAGTTATCAAATGTTGGTACCATCCGTAGCAATCATGAAACCAATATCCAGTTCCTTAATGGCTTAGGACGACATTGGACTACATCCAAAATGATAGTCCAAGGTGACAAGAAGATTCACTCTTTATCACTCTACAAACTCTATGGAGAACATCAACCACAAAAATCCACTGGACTCAAAGACTGTGCTAACTTCGGAGGACCGCTTGCTCTCATAGCACAAGCTCCACCGCAGTCACCCTACTCTTTATCGTATGATACCTCACCACAGTCATACGAAGCAGATTTTGAGTATGATGATGAAGAAGAATTTCAGAAGGCTATTGCTCTGGTTAGCCAACAATTCAACCGCATACCACCTTCTTCTTTCCGTAAGAATCAACAATTCAACAAACCTCCATTCAACTGTAACTTCGGTCCTCAGAACAACCACTCTCGATATCCTAAAGGCTCTCAGAACAATCAACCAAAGGAGGTACCGCAGTCTCCTCAGAACAATGACTCCGGTACTCAATCAGAAGACAAGACTGATGTTGTGATTTGTCACAAATGCAATAAAGAAAATCACTTCGCAAAAGACTATAAGGCCAATGTAGTCAAGGACAGAGCATTCTATCTTAGAATGGCTCAAGAGTTGGAAGAAAAAGAAAAGGCAAGAGCATATGTGGATCAAGTTAAAAGAAACCATCAAGTCTGGTCATCAGGGGATGAAGAAGAAACCATCAGTAGTGTTAAAGAAAAAGGGAAAATCTGCATGCTGGCCACTGCGGATGATGATGGGTCAGCAATTCTGAACAAAAAATACTGCTACATGGCGAAGGATGGTACTCTAAGCATCTTTGAATAGGTAAAACTCATGATCCAAACTTTAAACTATAGCATGCATGATTTTCAACCCTACATAGATGGTCTTAATGACACTTGTGCTGCCGTACTTAGAAACTATAACAAAGCCCTAGATGAGAAGAACATTGCGTCCCAAGATATGTTCCACGTGAGAGGAAGACTGGATAACAAGAGACTTCAAATGGAAATGTTAGAAAAGGATCTAGAGTTAGAGAAAGATGCTAGAATGTTAAGTGAAACCCAATTAGAGACAACTTTGAACCAAAGAGATTTAGCTCGGAGAGAAATTGTACGCTTAAATCTCTTAATTGAAAAATTGTTTAATGAAAGTGAGGCTATTGAAAATTTAGTAAACAATGGAACCGTGGACAATACATATAATTGGGGTTGGTCAAATGGGTATCCTACCGCAATGGATTCCTCACCCCGGTTCAACAAATACAGAGTGTATGTCCCTCCTGATAGAGAATTTCATTTCCCTGTCAATGACAAGACTTTCCCCGAAGATATCAAAACTCACTTCGGTAGATTACACAATTTGATCAATAATTGTGTCATTGAGGAAATTGTGCCCGAGGATTGTATTCACACATGTAATAAAACTCCCATCAGTGGCACCGCTCATTCAAATTCTCAAGCTTCATCCATAATTGATGAAGAAATTGTTGTTGAAGGCCCCGAAGTCTCAAAGGACTTTCCGTCTTTGTCCTCAGACCACAGTGGTCCACACTATAGTCAATTGTCCCTGAAGTGTCCCACCGCAGTCTCATCTAAAACCTACTCTGCGGTAGTCAAATCATCTTTACCAAAACCATCAGCTAAAGGAACTACAACTCTTCAGCCGATTTTTCACGAATTACCTATAGAAAATTTTGAAGTAGGCCAATGCTCTCAAATTCCAGAATCCTCAAGTTGTGATGATTCTAGCCCACGTTTTCAAAATCGTTCAAAAGGTACTAGGAAACCGCAGTGGAATAACAATGACAGCGGTTCACCAAAATCTTTGGCAAAAAGAGCTTTCAAAGAAGAAATTAGATCTCCAAAATCCAAGAGTCCAAAAAAATTTGTTTTCACAAATTACATTTCAAAAAACTCTTCCTTCATGAAAACAAGCAAAAAAGGAGTTCAGTTTCAAAAGCCATTCCTGCTACTTCTGACACAACCCAAAAAGGTGTCAAACTTGTAAGAAACTACGTTTTTCAGGTCTATTCCTCAAATGACCCTATTTGGAAAGGAATTTTACCCACTCCAACACTTTTAAAATCACATCAAAACAAGTGGAAAGGAATTTTACCAAATCCACCTAGAGGGACTCAAAGATTTACACGTGCTAAACCTCATTCAAAACAAACTTTTCAGAAAACAAATGTCAAATCTTTCAGAAGTTACCCACCTCGGACCAATATCAAGTCCAATTCACCCTATAAACCGCTGACCAAGCATAATGTCTGACTCAATGACTAACCCTCTTTTTGTAAATGTCATTGCAGCTGTCAAAAGTTTTCATCTCATGGTAAGTCCAATAAAATTCAGAAATCTCGTGCTTTTCAAAAGACTCGTAACAATTTAAATCTGAACAAATACCCAAGACTAGGTTCAAAAGATGAAAAAATACCTGTCCATGCAACCACGGACCATGCATCATTTAAGAATACATCAATCGTCCCTGGATCCAAACTTGTTTGGATGCCTAAACTAACTGTGTAATTCTCAGGCTTTGTGCAAGGAGGAACAAGAAGAAGAATGGTTAATTGACAGTGCCTGCTCCTTGCACACGACCGGAAGGTTAGAGTACCTTCGGGATTTTAGGCCTATATGCAATGGTGTAAATGTCACGTTTGGCAACAATGCGCACGGTGTCATCCGAGGTTACGGTGTTCTAACAATGGGGAACTTTTCCATTCAGTGTTGGCAACAATGCGAAGGTTGCTTATGTAGAAGGTCTTAAACACAATCTTATCAGTGTTGGCCAACTATGTAAAGCAGGACATCGCGTTGAATTTGACAATCAATTATGTTACATAATGACGAGTGATCGCAGCACTTGCTTAATCAAATCTAGCTCCGAAGGCACGATGTATCCTCTGGATGTTTGTCTCATCATTGGTAAACCGCAGTTGTGTTTTCTGTCCAAAGCTGTATCCGAAGTTTGCTGGCTATGGCATCGCAAGCTAGCTCATCTCAACTTTCGGTACATCAACAACCTCGTCACAGGAGAACTAGTCCGTGGTCTCCCCATTCTCAAATTCAGAAATGATACCCTTTGTACAGCGTGCGAATGCGGTAAACAATCAAAAGCAAGCCATCCTCTGATAATGGATTCTTCTATCTCTGAACCACTGGAGCTATTACACATTGATCTCTGCGGTCCCTTAACCGTAGCCAGTATTCACCACAAAAAGTATATACTGGTTATTGTTGATGACTATACACGCTTCACATGGGTCTTCTTTCTCAGACTCAAATCAGAGCCACCGCAAATTTTCATTTACTTCATCAAAGAAATCGAACTTCAAATCAAGCTTCCAGTCAGACACATTCACAGTGACAATGGAACTGAGTTCACTAATCATCTTCTGAACAGTTTCCTAGTTTCCAAAGGCATCTCTCACAATTTTTCAGCACCCTATACACCGCAACAAAATGGTGTAGTAGAGAGAAGGAACCGCACACTCATTGAAGCAGCTAGATCCATGCTTAACTTCGCCCAAATTCCTCTCTACTTTTGGGCCAAAGCACTAGCAACCGCACGCTTTGTTCAAAACCGAAGTATTGTGTGCAAGTGTCTCAATAAAACACCATATGAAGGTCTCAACAATCGCAAACCCAATGTTCGTTTCTTTCATATATTTGGATGTAGATGCTTCGTGATCAAGAATAGAGACCAACTCAACAAGTTTGCACCAAATTCTGACGAAGGTATCTTCCTTGGTTATTCCACTAACAAGGTTGCATATCGAGTGCTCATCAGAAGAACAAGGTTGATCATTGAAAGCTTTGATGTGAAATTTGATGACTCTCACATCCGCATTGCACCTCCGTCCACCGAAACCACTGCAATCATGGAAAGTGACATTCCAGCCACTTCCGAACCTCTGAATCTAGTTGAAATCAACTATGATGATCTGTTTGATCCCATTGAAATGGAGAAACTATCTGAAGTCCTAGTGTCACCCGCAGCTCAACAACAACATGCCGACGTATTTGGACCTTCTCTATCTGAAGTAGTATCGCTCAATACTTCCACCTCTCCAGTTGAGGAGGAAAGCTCTACTCCAGATCTTGTTGCAACTGTTGAGGCTCCAGTACCTGATGTTGCTTACATTCCTGTCCGATGTGAAGCTGCACCATCAAACGAACCTTCGTAGGACTCAGATGACGAACTCATAGAGAATATCGACACTAGATATGTTCCTAGAATTGTCACTCTTTCATCTGCATTCCAGGGGGAACCTTCTCAGGTTCCAGAGGAACTCCCATCCGCAATCCAGGGGGAACCTCAACCTCTGCCGATTCCTCAAGTAAATTCTGCTCCAATAGATCAAGATAATTCAGCAGGATGCTCTCAAATCCAGGGGAGCTGTTATCCCCAACCATAGATTCCTCTGACATCCAAGATATTCCTTCTACCGTAGCTGCTGATCATCTGATGCCACATCTTCATGTATGGACAAAAGACCAGCCACCAGGTCAAATTATTGGCAACCCATCCGCAGGTATCCAGATTCGGTCTTCCAAGCACTTATCTGATCACTGCTATTATGCAACATTTATGTCTTCGGTTGAACCTAGAACGATCAAAGAAGCATTGCTTGAACCAGACTGGATAGCCGCAATGCAAGAAGAATTTGAAGAACTTGAAAGAAACAAAGTCTGGCAACTTGTTCCTCTTGCACAAGGTCATACTATTGTTGGTACAAGATGGGTTTTCAAGAATAAGCTAGACGAATCTGGCTCAGTCATCAGAAACATTGCAAGACTTGTTGCCACAGGCTACAGTCAACTAGAAGGAATTGACTATGATGAAACGCATGCTCTGGTAGCACATATCGAAGCCATCCGTATCTTTCTAGCATACGCAGCCCGCAAAAATGTCAAAGTACACCAAATGGACGTTAAGAGCTCTTTCCTCAATGGTGAACTTAAAGAAGAGGTTTATCTTCAGCAACCTCCAGGATTTGAAAATAATGAATTTCCAGACCAATGCTACAAGCTTGAAAAAGCAGTCTATGGCCTGAAACAAGCCCCAAGAGCTTGGTATGAGACACTCTCTGATTTTCTTGTCTCATCCGAATACAAAAGAGGAGTGATTGATCCCACATTATTCAGAAAAGCAAATGGTGACCACCTTATGATGGTACAAATATATGTGGATGATATCATTTTCAGGTCTACTGATCAAGGCATTGTAGATGAATTTGCAAAGCTCATGACCAACAAATTCAAAATGAGCATGAATAGAGAGATTAATTTCTTTCTAGGTCTTCAAGTTAAACAAATTCAGCAAGGAATTTTCATTCATCAAGAAAAATACACCATAGAACTTCTGAGGAAATATTCAATGGACAACTGCTCCTTTGCTAAGGTCCCCATGGCCTTCGGTTATAAGATCTCTGTTGATCCCTCTGGTGAATATATGGATCACAAGACTTATAGAGGTATCATTGGTTCATTGATGTACCTCACCGCAAGCAGACCTGACATTGTCTTCGCAACTGGTGTATGTGCAAGATACCAGGCTGATCCAAAAGTGTCTCATATGACCGCAGCCAAACAAATTCTTCAGTATCTTAAAGGAAGCAAATCAATGGGTTTATGGTATCCCGCATGCAACGACTTCAGTCTTCAAGCATTCACCGATGCGGATCATGCAGGTTGTAAGCTCGATAGAAAAAGTAGATCAGGTGCATGCCAATTCCTAGGAGGAAGACTTGTAAGTTGGTCTTCAAGAAAACAAACGTGTGTATCCCTATCTACTGTAGAAGCAGAATATGTGGCCACAGCCAGTTGCTGTTCCCAAGTTCTTTGGATGAAGACACATTTGCTAGACTACGGGTACAAAATGTTGCGGATACCAATTTACTATGACTCTGAAAGTGCTATAGCGATCTCTCATAATCCTATTCAGCACTCCAAGACAAAATATATTGAGTTACGGTATCATTTCATCAAAGATCATATTGTGAAAGGTAATATTGAACTCATGTTTGTTCCTACTCATGAAGAGATTGTTGATGTTTTTACAAAATCTCTTGACTCTACAAAACTCAATGCATTCTTACAAATGTTGGGAATGATGAATCCGGACCCGCAATTCTTTAAGAAGTGTTAGCTACCGCAGACCATCATTGGTCTCCATTACGGTTCTAACTGAGAATTACATATAATAGATGGTTTTGATACCGCAATCTAGGTACCGCAACCATATGTCATACGTATATCTCATGGGTTTTAATGTTCTTTTATTTCTAATCTTTGTAAAAGTGTTTTTTCACAGATTCTCTCTGAAATCTTTCTTTGCTCATCCGCGATGAAGTTTCTCAACCGCAATAATGATTTCATCCGCAATCGTCTTAAATAAATTCCAACAGATTCATTAACTGTTGAATGTTTGTGTGCTATTTAATGATCCTTCATTAAATAAAATACAAACATTCTCTTTAGAAACTGTCACTTTACCTTTCTGAATAAACCCCGTAGCAGACCTATTTTAGGGATGATGACAAAAAGAACGATTCCCAAATCAATCCATTCTCTACTTGTCTTTTCCTCTCCCAATCACGTGCCATCAATTACAACTTTCTCTCTCATCACCCCACGTTTACCTGACGTTTTACCATGCGTCAAATCCACCATTAAATGCAAACCCTTTTTAAGATCTCTCAAAATCTCTCCAAAACCCATTTCATCTTCGTGTGGCTGAGATTCAATCCCAGAATCATTGATTCCCCCCAAAACCCCATTCAACTTCTTACCCCCTTCTATCTTTTACCTAGGTTTAAAATTCTTTTACCTCCTTTATAAACCCCTCCTCTTCTCTAAAATCGTTTACGCTCTCTGATTAATCGATTATACTCCCAACTCTCCAAAACTCCCATAAGCTCTCAAGAATTCCAATTTCTCATCTCTCAATGGCGAAATCAGGTGCATCAAAGAAGCAATCCAAGGTTTCAGGCTCCATGAATCCAACTGGTTCGACATCTCCAACAATCGCTTCAAGCAACTTCCATGCAGTGTTTGAAGATCATCAGTCGTATAATGCCCCAACCAAACTGATGATCAAGCATCTCAAGAACCATATCTTGTTTGGCCCATTTGACGCATTCACTGACGTTGTTCCCATTTCTACACTCTTCAAGTGTGTTGTTTCTGCTTACAAACCACTGGAAAACCCACAAGAAGTGCATCTTAACCTCATTAATGATTCTTTGGTCATCTTGACGAAAGAGAAATTCTTAACTGCCATAAACCTTCTAATTCATCCCTCCATCAAGATCTTCACACCATCCTTATCTGACATCACCACCGCACTCTACCAAATGGGTTATCAGAAACCGATCCAAGGGATTGGTGAGTTTAAGAAGAACCAATTGCCTGCGGTTTGGCAGTTCGTATGCCACTTCGTCATCCGCTGTCTGTCTGGCAGGACCGGAGGCATTGACAACATGGGTATAAAGCTTCTTGAACTAGTATGGACCATCTACACAGGCCACGATGTCACTTATGGCCAGATTCTTTGGGATGATTTCCTCCAATACATCCCCAAAGAGTAACCAAGGGATAACCCAGCCGAGCTCACCTTTGCTCGATTCTAGTCATTGTGCATTTTTGATTTACATGTGGATGATGGTCTCAACATGGGCAGTGACATCAACTTATTTGTCACTAAGGATCTCAAAAGGTATACTCCTTCTTCTGATGGACCTATCCGCAGGCTCCCCACTCACATCCTTACCTTGCTTGGTCTTGAGACTGCTGATGTCTCATATCATATAGAGGTCACGGAGGGTATTATCCCATACCCTTCTACCCCACCTCTTCCTTCTACAACCATTCTTCCTGAGGGTACCGCAACCCCCTCTGCCACTACACTTTCTAACTTTTCTCAACGGACAAAATCCATAGCATCTAAAAAGAAAACTAGCACACCCAAGAAGAAAGCCCTAAAACAAACCGCACCATCAAAGAAACGAAAAACCAAACCCACCACTGTATCGAGCAATGACTCTGAGGAAGATAGACAACCAATATATATCCTCAAGAAAAAAAACCGAAACCACTAGCCAAATGCGTGACCGGACTGATATTGTAGCCTCTCAACAGGCTCCGGTAGTCCTTGGAATGGCCGCACATCCATTCAATACCACACTCGAATACCACTCAACCTCATCATGTGACATTGTTTCATCATCTTCATCTGAACGTGGAGACAGCCCCCCAGTTATACCTCAAGTAGATAAAATTGGACATCGCCCTAAGGTCTCCAGGGCTTCCCGGCTGCATACTTTTTCTTCTAAGGAGTTAGACTCCATCCTTTTTCAAGTATCCCAAACACTTCAAACACCACTCCATCCGCAGGGCATCTCTGTCACCCATGCCAGAACTGGGCCGAGGCCAGACTTGACCATAGGTCAAGGAGACCAAGGAAGCCCAGGAAATCCTTCTCTGCTTCCATTTATTTCAGGTGGTTTAGGTACGGTGAGCACTAATGTACAAGGATCTGTGAACCCAAAGGACACCTTGGTGCGAACACAACGAATTGACAGCGAAGATTCAAGTGACTCTTGGAGTCGGTATCAGCCAACTACTGATGCTGAAATCAAGAAATATGTTGCTTTTAAAAGAGCATTCCAAGCCCGCAAGGAGAAACATGTCAAACAACAACAACAGAAGGAACAAGAAATCCTGTCTGTGGCCAAGTATTGGGCAAATGCCATCAGCAATGCCCATACTGTTGCCACAATCCAAAAGGTTCAAACCTGGATGGATCAAATGGAGGAAATTGTAATGAAAGCACAAGCCTCAAACGCAGCCGTAGGTACCTCTAAAGTTCCTCCTACTCCAACTCCTATTCCATATCCACGCAGTCAACCTATCTCAAGACGAAGAGCCGGCAATTGAACTCGGCTCAGCCCCTACCTTCGGTTTTCATGATGAAGACATCCAAGAGGTCAACAAACCAAACCCTTCAGATGACGACCTTATGATGTTCGAAGAAGAAGAAGAATCCAGTGGTTCTCATCATTCAACTTCAAAGCCCAAGGAAAAGAAAAAGTAGAAGAAGAAAGATGTTGTCACTAGGAAGGAATTCCTCAATCTCCAAGCCAAAGTTGATCAAATTTTGGCTGCAGTTAAAACTACCCAACCTCCACCTGAAGATACTCCAGGACCGTAGTCATTGATTGAATGCATTGAACGACTCAAGACGAGAGAGCGTATGGCTGCTGAGCGCATCTCTCCCAAAGTCGAAATGGGGATTCAATCTCTTGATGACAACCGTAGGGCCGATCATCAAGAATTTATGGCTGCAGCGGAACGCCTCATTACTGAGGTAACCGCAATCAAACAGGATCTTCAAGCAGCCATTACGGATCAAGCTGCACAATCTCAAAGGGTGATAGATGAGACTCATACTGCTTATGAGTCCACTCTCTCTGTTCTCCATGCCACAATCAACAGAATGCAGAAATCCCTATCTTTTAACTTCCATGGCCCTGAGATCCTCCAGCTTACCAAGGATATACACAAGCTGCTCTTCAACTCTGCCACTCCAAACAACTCACAGCTAGCCGAAACGATGAAAGTTCACTTTGTAGAAGTCTGTGCCAAAGTGGATGGCCTTAAACAATGGCTTGAAGAAGCACCTCCGTTGCATCCCTCGAGAGGGGGAAGTGATGAACACCGATTAAATACCTCCGTTCATCAGAGTCCTCCAATCACCACAAAGAAAATTCCCACACCGCATCCCTCACCTCCACCATCCCAAAATATTCCATCTCCTCACTCGTCACCCAAAAACAACCTCAATAGGCCTGAGACTCCTCCTCACTTCAAAAATCTTGAGGAGAATATGTCATCAGAAAGCTCCACAGACTCTCCTGCCACCGCCAAAAGGAAACACGATTGGAAAGCGGCCAAGCTTGCTGAAATCATATAGAGAGAATGCGGATTTGATACAATGATAGATGAGTCGCTGATTAACTCATGGGTCAATCTGCTCCGCAGGCTGCTGGATGAAGAGTACACTCCCCATCTCACGTATGATGAACCTCCATCCGATGGTTATTGGGATATTCCAATTTCTCTCAATGCCAAGTATTTTGTAGTTTTTGAGTCCTTTGACTGTAGTCTCCCTGATCACAAGCGTCTACCTATGGAATTTGAAAGACTCAATCACTTTATGCGAAGCATGGCTCATCTGTGGAAAACATATGGTCTAACGACAGACCATCCGCAGTTAAAAACTACAAGATGCGGAAGTTCATGAAGGCTGACTTTGCTCAATTCACTCTTACCAGAAGAGAGCATGACTACATACGAACTCAGGCAGATTTTCCTTGCATGAATCCGGAAAAAATATTCCTCATTGCCAGAGTTTTTCAAAACAAGGAAGAGAAGCATCCGAAGATGCAAATAGCTCTTGACAAAGCCACATCCTTTCTAAAGGACACGGTTTGTGATTTCGCTAAGATCGATGCGGATATCCACCCCACCATCATCAGGAAGTTTGATCTCCCCCCACTAGAACCTGTACCAATGCCCACCTAAGGCTTTGAAGAAATATCATTAGGCGCAACAAACTTTCCTGAACTTGGGATCATTTTTAAATGGAAGGCGGACAACGTCAAATACTTCATTCCAATGAAGGCTATGCACCGCCTGCCCAAGAAACAACTAGACATCTGCAAGACCGCAGTAGAAAGATCAAAGCACACTACTACTGAAGTCAAGTTTGAACTTTCTAGAAGAATCTCTTGGCTTGAAAATGTCAGAAAATTCTGGTGGATTTTGATCAAGTTCCTCAAACTTGACATCTGAACCAAAGTTAAAGAGGTCACTTAGGGGGAAATTGTTAAAACATAAAAGTGACCCTCTTGAACTAAGGTACTGCATTCATCAATCAACCGCAACCATTCTCCATCAGCAATCATCTCAGCATCTGGAGTCAATGAGTCTATAGCATCCACAGTCTTTGTTATTTCCTTTAATTATCTTTATGTAATGTACTCTATTGTCCAGCATGCCTTGCACGGCTGCTTATAGAGTAGTTTATTTCTGAAACTCTATAAATAGAGACTCTTTCTAATGTATTCAAGTGTGAGTGTGTGAACTCTTAACTTCTTAATACACAAGATTTCTCATTCAACCATCTCTCTTATTTTCTTCAATTCTCTATCTTATTACTCTTCACACTCAAACTGCTACTGGAACATAACCTCTTTTCGGAGCAAGTCTTCTAGACTTAATCACTAAACTTGATCTTCCTTACTAACTTGGAGTGAATGCATTCCTTGTTATGAACCAGTTTAAGTGTATTCTTAATATAACAATTGTTGTCATTTATATTTCTTTACTTTCCGCAACTAACTATCTAACTATCTAACTATATTATTGTTGAGCTTTTAGATCCTTTGAGATTAACTATTCCGCATTATACTTGTTCTAACATTTGTTCAAGTGTGTCTCCAAGTTTTTCTCTCAACACTCTTCCACTTGAATTGATAGTTCTTCACGATTCTATCGAAGCAACCGCCTGGTCTCCTCCATCTGACGATCCAACATTATTTGAATCGTCATTTGTACACCAGCCATTGATATTGGCTCAGGTGCTGCAGCCACAACAGGTATTTGCTCAATCACTGGTGGTTGATTCCTATTCTCGTTTGCATTTCCATCTCCACTTCTTGTTCTTTCCAACTTGATCTATACACCGAATAAGGTGAAATTAGATCCTTATTTACGATAGATATTACGATCTTCCATATCCCTCCGAAACGTTTACATACTAGTTCTAATATCGTAGATGTACACTTAGAATCCTAAACACATGAGGTTTCCAGACCCGATCGACAAAATACCATAGAATCGAACAAATAATATCATATATGGCAAACATATAACATTTAGCACTTAAAGGCATTTTAGGCATCTTTCCTAAAATAAACTAGTCCATGTGTCAATTTAGGTGTACTACCTAAAATATATTGGACACACTCAACTCACAATCATCGCTTAGCATTCTAAGTTTAAGTCTAGAAATAAATCCATATTCCTAGTTCGCTTAAACTAATGCTCTGATACCAACTGTGACGTCCCCAATTTCACAGCCAGAAAAGACCGATTTGTTTATGCTTTGTTTTTAAAATCAGAGTAATTGTTTAAAGAAAACTGTTGCGGAATTTGTTCCCAAAAAAAAATATGATAAAAATTTATCAAAGCATTTCTTAAAGAAAAGTATATATAACAAAATCTCGGGATGTCATGTTCCGATACAGACACATAAGCATAAACAGAACTTACTTTTATTTACACTAATGATTTACATCTCCTTTAATCCCTCAGTGAAATATGTCTTTGTATTGATACCTGTGATACAAAGAAAACTGAGTGGGTCAGGCTTGGGAGCCTGATGAGCATATAGGGTTTTCAACCCACAGTAATATAATTATTATATTTAATCAGCAAACAATCAACCCAATTACCCATCCCCATTATCTTCTTTATTTCTTGAGGTTTTACCCTAAGAACCAACTTATCCTTCATTCATTCGTTCCTAGGGATTTACCTAAGGAATTGGCACGAAGTCCATTGCTGCCAAAATTTATCTATCAGGTACTAAATCGATAGCTATCAGGTGCTAACTCCATAGTCACCAAGGTTCAATTAACAAGCGCTAACTCCATAGACGCCAAGATTTACTCAACAAGCTCTAACTCCATAGTCGCCAAAGTTTACTCAACGTGCGCTAACTCCATAGTCACCAAGGTTCATCAAATAGGCACGAAGTCACATCGTCGCCAAGGTTTATACAATAGGCGCTAACTCCATAGTCACCAACTATCCCATCTACCCATGTTCTACCCAACATTTTCGTAGATATAAATACTTACACAGTTTAAATCATTTAACACCTGTATAAAACTTCAATTCCACACCCATCTCAAATAGACAAATAATATATATCCACATAGCAGGTATTTCATAGCAAATAATTCGTATTTATGTGTTAGAAGAAAGTAACTACACACTCACTTGATTAGACAATGCTCGGACAACACTACGACTTGTAGAAGTAGTATTCTTCGGTAGATCTGGAAGATCTTCATAAAAACCGGGCTCCTCGTGGGCAGGGCTTCGGCTCAGGAATAACGCTCCTCGGGATCTTCGGGACTTCGAAACTTGCTTTTGGACTCGGGAATGATACCGGGGCTTCGGGATATAATTGGCACGCAAAACGATGAAAAACTTAGAGAGAAAGGAAGAAAATTAGCAAGGAAAATAGTTGATCTTGGGTTCTATTTATAGGTTGCTGGGTCTGGGATTACGTTGGGCGTACCAGGCCTTACGCTGGGCGTACTAAACGTCACTGCATGCGTTAGTTGGTGGCACTCGAGTATTGGTTAGACAACTTGCACCCCTCTGAGTACGCTAGGCGTACTCAAATTACGCTCGGCGTAATTTGACTCGTCAAACTTCTAAATTGCATAACTTTCGCATACGAGCTCCATTTTCGACGTTCTTTATATTCACGCATAGGTGAGACCATACTCTACAACTTTCATTTAGACTATGTCAGCTAATTTTGAATTTATTTTTATTATTTATTTTTAGTAGCCCGGGACAGGAAAAATCCGTTATAAATTCATAACTTTTTCATCCGACGTCCTTTTTCGCCCATCTTTTTATCGTTTTCACTAATATTAACGAGATCTTCGATTCTTGTTTAGATTGTTTCGGCTAAAAACCGCTCGATCTCAAATCGAGTATTCGGGCTGCATACCTCTAAGTCGAAACTTAGAAAAATCATAACTTCCTCAAACGAAGTCATATTTGGACGTTCTTTTTATGCACGCTCACAGTTTAACGTATTCTACGAATTTCGTTTAGATTGCTAAGGATAAATATCGTTCTAATGAAAATTCACTTTTTACGTCGCGTTGTGTCGTGCTGGTTCTGTCGCGAAACTTCGACATGTCATAATTTCTTCGTTATAACTCGGATTTCGGTGTTCTTTATAAGTACGGAATCCTTGTAACATATACTACATCTTAGTTAAGATTATTCAATCTAAATAATCTTCCATCAGAAATTCATTTTTTTTACGCTTATCGTCTCTAAATTAACTAGCCCTGATCTACGGGCGCTACATCTTACGGGTTTGTTTTCTTATAATTGTCGTATCTTTTGCATACGAACTCCGTTTTGGATGTTCTTTATAATTTTGGAAATAGTAGAACATCTACCATGAGATTAGAATGTTTTATTTGCTCACAACTGCTTAATATGAATTTTTAGTTTTTTAAACGTATTAACAAGGGTTGCAGTTTGTGCTTTGTGATTTGTTTGAGATTTTCTACAAATGGAAGTAAGTATCTTATAATATTTGTAATGATACTATATATTTTTCAAAATATGAATTTAAGTTCAATAGTTCAAATTACAAAGAGGCTGACGATGAACTGATTGTCTACAGTTTTAGCCCTAAATTGCGGGATGTCACATTACCTCCTCGTTAAAAGAATTTTGTCACAAAATTATTAAGTTCTAGATTATTTTGTTCCACTATCATTTCATTCTACTAGTGAAGGGAGAACCTTTGAACAATTGCGTGTACTTTTGTTTCATCTAATCCTCACGTTCCCATGTAAACTTCGGCCCTCTACGAGAGTTTCATCGGACATTTACTATAGCTATGCGATTCTGTTTTTAGGATTTTGATTTCTTGATCTGTGATCTCCACCGGTTCCTTCACGAAGTGAATTTTAGTGTTGACCTGGATCTCATCGAGAGGAATTACAAGGTTCTCATCAGAGAGACACTTGTTGACATTACACACGTGGGAGGTATCGTGAACTTTGCTGAGTTCTTGAGGTAACTTGAGTTTGTAAGCCACTGGACCAACCCCATCTAGGATTTTAAAAGATCTGATGTATCGAGGATTTAGTTGACCTCATTTTCCAAATCTAGTGACACCTTTCCATGGCGCTACCTTTAGTAGGACATAGTCTCTTACTTTGAATTTTAATGGTTTACGACTCATGCCAGCATAGCTTTTCTGACGATTAAGTGCAACCTTTAATCGTTACTTTATCTAACTTCTGCCCAACATATCAGAGAAAGACATCTATGCTCGTATATTGCCTCGAATGGAGCGACCTTTATGCTTGTGTGATAACTATTGTTATATGAAAACTCAAATATTGGTAAGTATCCCATGCATTACTGAAGTCTATCACACAAGCATGGAGCATGTCTTAAAAAGTATAATTTCTCTTTCACTGAGTCCATCCGTTTGAGGTTTATATGTGTAACATCCAGGACTCAGGTATACCTTGTGAACCCTAATATTTGAGCAATTGTCCATACTGGTACTTAATAAAGAAAAGGTGGTAGGCGGGTACGGGGGCATACTAGAGTGTACGCTCAGCGTACTTGTGCGCGTGCTTAATCACGGGGAGTCGCCTAGTTCGCAGGGAGTACCATAGAATACGTTAGGCGTACTAGGCCCAGAATGAAACCCTCATTCTTGTAGCTAGAGAGTGTCTTTGAGAGCTTGTTGGTGTGTTCTTGAGCATTAGAAGTGGAAATGAAGCTTTGAAGAAGAAGGAGTGAGAGCCTAGGCACTTGGATCTTAGCTTAGCAGTCTGGGAAGCTTCATTTGGAGGTATAAAGCTTCAAGCTTTCTTACTCTTTTGTTTTATGCTTATGTTTCAGGTGTTTTAGGGTTTTTGTCCCCAAAGTTGATGGCATTTTGAGTGGATGAGCCCCAAGAATCCGAGATATATCCCTTGTTAGTGTATTTGGTGTTATAGGGTCATCAAAATCCAATCTTGGTCATTTAGATCTGCCCATGCATGAGATATGAACTTTAGGAAAAAAAAAAGGATGAAGGTTTTCTGTGTTTTTATCCAAAGCAGCCATGCAAGGCAAAAAGTCTTCGACTTTATGGATTAAGAGACATTAGGGAGTCTATATCTGAATTTTGAGCCAAAGTCTTAACTGATTAAGACTATAAGTGAGAAAAGTGTAAAACTAGGATGTACGTTGGGCGTAAATCCTAGTATGCGGGGCGTAGGGGTCAAGCAGCCCGATGGCTACGTAGCTGACGAGTACGCCTACCGTAAGGAGGTGGTACGCGCCATGTACTCGCAACCATTGACTTTTGTTGACTTTTAGGGTTTGGTCAACGAGTGGACTTTTAGGACTCACGGAGGGGTAAAATGGTCTTTTACCCCTCTGTGAGAGCATAGGGAGGGTTTGTCTGGACTTATGAGTGTTGTTATTAAATAGAGACATTTGTTGTGTGTATTAGGCGGAGGCTAGGCTGGTGATACGAGTTTGAGACTACCCGATTGTTGACAGGTGAGTCTTCTCACTATACTTTGCCTAGAGTACTAATTATGTGTGACTATAGGGGTTTATGTGCTTGCCTAAGTTATGCATTTTATGTGTGATATGTGTTGTTTATTATATTGTGTGATATTTAGACCGGACCGGAGGGTCCAACGAACTATGCTATATTATGACCAGACCGGAGGGTCCCAAAAACTATAAGACCAGAAGGTCCTTACTTAGACCGGACCGGAGGGTCCAACGAGTAGTTAGACCGAAGGTTTCTCACCCAGAACGGACCATAGGGTCCAATGAGCCATGGGACTGGAGGGTTCCACTAAGACACATCGGACCAGAGGGTCCTAGCGAGTTGTAGCCTCGAGTGGCTAATATGTGTATGTGGAATTTTGGGGAACTTACTAAGCATCTGTGCTTACCGTGTAATGTGCTATGTGTTTCAGGTACCTCAGAGGATCGCGGGAAGGCACTGACATGATTGTACACACACTGTTGAGATGGAGTTATGCAATGGATCCTAGATTTGATTCAATGTTTTGAAAACTTTGTTAAATTGATATTTGGTGTTTTGATAATATGACATGTGTTTTATGAGATTTAAAAATGAAATTTTTGGTTGTTACAAGTTGTTATCTGAGCCTTGGTTTGAGGGATTCGGATACACCTTCGGGTATGTTTGGACTCAAACTGAGGATTTGAGAAAAGTTTTCAAAAGAATTGATTTTTCTAAAAATGAGTAAGAGATTAAAAAAGAAAGTGGAGAAATAACAATCTGTACAATCAGCCAACGCTCGAACGGTGATTTCCTAAAATACCCTTACTTTATGTGTTACGAGCTATTATGAGATATGTTATGCATGCTAGAGAGTAGGATAGGTGTTTCATAATTTAGGACTAGAGTGGCCTGATTTGTGATCCCTTATCCTAGGGGTTTTCCATATGTGGTTTGCTTGAGTGAGAATAGGGAGCATGAATAAGTTCATGATAGATCTTCTATGATAGTGGTCGATGTATGACGAGATATAGAGTACTTGTGAGCTAGGATTCTAGGAGGAGGACTTGGGATGAACACAGATGCGGTGTGGAAGGTAGTATTGGGCCCGTACTATTGGAAACAATGGAACATTGAACAACCCAAGTAAGAATCCTTAGGGTGCTAGAGGTCGAGTAGGAGAGAGTGATCGAGTGTGGGTAATCTCGGTCGAGTCTCTGATTAGTTGTGTTGTGTTTCAGAGACATCATGGTAGTTATGCTCCACAATGCTAGAGGCAGTGGTACTGGTGGTACTAGTGACGAGGAGATTCGCAAGATGATCCATGAGGAGGTGGTCGTAGCCATTCGAGCAGAGATACCGGAGATGTTTAGATCGCTTGGGAGCGAAGGATTGGTGGAAGTTTGTGACAGCTGATTTCACTCCTGCAGAGCTCACCACAGTGACTTGGGAGAGGTTCACTACGATGTTCTGTGATGCGTATGCTCCTCTGGTGGAGAGGGAATGGTTGGCCCAGGAGTTCTTATCCCTCAAGCAGGGAACAAAGTCTGTGATAGTGATTACGAGGATATTTCATGATAGGGTGTTGTTTTGCCCCGAGCACGTGTCTTCCGAGCAGGCACGTATGAGCTGATATTTGAGTATACTGAGGAGAGATATTCGTGAGTTCGTGGCGAAATCGACATACCGGACATTTTCGAGCTCTAGGAAAATGCTCGGAAGAGGGAGATTGAGCTAGAGACTCAGACCAAGGAGGAGGCAGAGTCTCAGATGAGGGATAGGCGGCTGGCATTGTCTCAGCCGACAGCCAAGCGGGCAAAGCCTACTGATTCGAGGTCTGGAGCCTAGAAGGGCCATGCTTATGGGAAGTGTGGCAAGACTCATGATGGGATGTGTAGAGCAGGTGTGTGCTACAAGTGTGAGAAAGAGGTGCATATCGCGAGGGATTTCCCCAAGGGATTTTCGGTTTTCTTTCACTACAACCAGACGGGCCATCGGAAGGCCAAGTGCCCACAACTATTGCGGGGATCAACACAGGGATCTGGCCCTGCTGTTACATGCGCTACAGAGAGTCGGCCAACAAAGACCAAAGTGTCGAGGGCTCGCGAGACAACCTTTCAGTTGACTGCGGAGGATGTCCGCGCAGCACCCGATGTTGTGGCTGGTATGTATTCTTTAATTATTTTGTCCTTGAGATATATTGTGCTTATTCTATGATATGCGTAGGTACTTTTCTTGTGAGTTCTGAACCTGTTTTGGTATTATTTGACTCGGGTGCGAGTCGATCCTTCGTGTCATTAGCGTTTAGCCGTCACATTAACATCCAGTGAGAGGCGTTGAGTCGACCTCTACGAGTTTCCATAGCCGACGAGCACGATATTTTTGCTACTGATGTGATTCGGGGATGTATACTTGATATTTTCGGTGTTGAGTTTCCGATATATCTGGTACCGATGGCGATAGGAGATGTCTGTGTCATTGTGGGCATGGACTAGTTGAGTCGATTCGGAGCTGTTATAGACTGCGAGTGTCAGTTGGTGACCATACGAGACCCTAGTAGGGGAGTGCTTATAGTGTATGGAGAGGGTACCCAATCTGGATCGGCATTTTGTTCGGCTGCTAGAGCGAGACATAGTTTACAGCAGGGTTGTAAGGGATTTGTAGCGTATGTGATGGATAATCGAGTTTCAGATGGGAGACTGAGTTATGTCGCTGATGTTCCGATAGTGAGTGAGTTCCCGGATGTTTTCCCCGAGGAGTTGTTGGGTGTGCCTCCTAAGAGGCAGGTGGAGTTCCGTATTGATTTGATTCCGGGGGCGGCGCCTATTTCCAAGGCACCCTACCGCCTTGAGCCGCCAGAGATGTAGGAGTTGTCCTCAGAGCTCCAAGAGTTATTGGGGAAGAGTTTTATCCGGCCGAGTAGTTCGCCATGGAGAGCAGCGATCCTTTTTGTCACGAAAAAGGATGTTTCACACCGGATGTGCATTGATCACCAGCAGTTGAACAAGTTGACGGTAAAAAACCATTATCCACTACCGAGAATCGATGATTTGTTCGATCAGTTGCAGGGTGCGTCTTGGTTTTCCAAGATTGAATTGAGATCAGGGTATCATCACATAAGGGTGTGTGATAAGGATATTCAGAAGACAACCTTTAGGAATCATTATGGGCATTACGAGTTCCTGGTGATGCCTTTTGGGCTCACCAATGCACCGACAGCGTTCATGGATCTCATGAACCGGGTGTGCAGGCCTATGTTGGATCGATCGTTGATCGTGTTTAATGACGATATCTTGGTGTATTCATGATCTAGAGAGCATCATGAGGAGCATTTGAGAGAGATTATTGGAGTGTTGAGATCGGAGAGGCTATATGCCAAATTCTCCAAGTGCGATTTCTGGTTACGAGAGATCCAGCTCTTGGGACACCTTGTTAATCAGAATGGGATTTTGGTCGATCTGGCCAAGATTGAGGCTGTTATGAGTTGGGAAGTGCCGAGATCCCCCACCGAGATCAGGAGTTTTCTAGGGTTGGCTGGCTACTATCGGAGATTCTTTAGAGATTTCTCCAACATTGCAGTTCCACTCACCAGATTGACCCAGAAGGGTGTTACTTTTACTTGGGGTCCTGAGGAGCAGACCTCATTTGAGACTCTTCGCGAAAGATTGTGCGAAGCTCTGGTGTTAGCCCTTCCTGAGGGGATAGAGGACTTTATAGTCTACTGCGATGCATCATATACTGGTTGGGTGTAGTGCTCATTCAGAGAGGACACGTGATAGCGTATGCTTCGAGGCATTTGTGGCCTCATGAGACGAGGTATCCCACCCACGATTTGGAGCTGGGGGCGGTGGTGTTCGCCCTCAAGATCTGGCACCATTACATGTACGGGGTTCGGTGTACCATATACACGGACCGCAAGAGCTTGAAATATCTGATGGATCAGCCCAACCTGATTATGTAGCAGAGGAGGCAGTTGGATGTGGTAAAAGATTATGACTGTGAGATTCTATATCATCCAGACAAGGCTAACGTGGTGGCGGATGCCTTGAGCCGCAGGGCGGAGAGTGCCCCGATTCGAGGTACGTGCATGAGGATGACAGTGATCCGAGTTTGTGATAGCTAGCCAGGGGCTTATGACCTTTCGAGGGCGGATTTAGGTGCCCTATACGGGCAGAGCACGTAGCATACTAATGGAGGAGGCGCACAGATCGAGATTCTCGATCCATCCTGGGGCCACCAAGATGTATTTGGACATGAAGAGGGATTACTGGTGGCCTTGTATGAAGAGGCATGTTGCGTGGGTAGTTGAGAGGTGCTTGACCTGCCGACGGGTCAAGGCAGAGCACCAGCGTCCACATGGTCTATTGCAGCCTCTGGAGATTCCCCAGTGTAAGTGGGAATAGATCGCTATGGACTTCATTACCAAGTTACCGAGGACTGCGCGTGGATTTGACGCGATTTGGGTGATTGTGGACCAATTGACAAAGAGTGCTCACTTCCTTGCTATCAGTGAGAGCTCTTCCACAGAAAAATTGGTTGAGATCTATGTGAGAGAGGTGGTTGCACGTCATGGTGTACTGATCTCTATTGTGTCAGATGGAGACGTGAGTTTCACTTCCAGGTTTTGGAAGAAATTTCATGAGGAGTTGGGTATGCGATTGCCCTTCAGTACTGCGTATCACCCACAAACGGATAGGCAGAGCGAGTCGACGATTCAAACGCTCGACGACATGCTGTGTGCCTGTGCCCTGGACTTCAGAGGAAGTTGGGACACCTACATACCATTGGATGAGTTTTCTTACAACAATAGCCAACATTCGAGTATTGGTATGCCCCCTATGAGCTCTTGTATGGGAGGAGATGTTGAATCCCCATTTGCAGGGGAGAAGTAGGGCAAAGGGTAATAGATAGCATGGAGATCGTGTTGAAGACGACTGAGCAGATTCAGCAGGTCAGACAGAGGTTACTGACGGCTCAGAGTCGCCAGAAAAGTTATGCGGACAGGCGACGATCCGAGCTTGAGTTCCATGTTGGAGATTTCGTTCTCCTGAAGGTATCCCCATGGAAGGGGGTGATCTGATTCAGGAAGCGGGGAAAGTTGGGCCCCCGATACATCGACCCTTTCAGAGTGAACGCCAGATTGGGCAAGGTAGCGTACTAGCTGGAGCTACCTGCAGAGTTGGGTCAGATTCACAACACTTTCTACGTATCTCGGTTAAGGAAGTGTATAGCCGATGAGACGATAGTGGTACCACTAGAGGATATTCAGGTGGATGCAGGCCTTAATTATATTGAAAGACCGATTGTGATTCTGGATCGAAAGGTAAAGGTTCTAATAAACAAGGAGGTGCCCTTGTTCCAAGTTCAATGGCAGCATCGGAGAGGGTCCGACCTGACTTGGGAGTCAGATTCGGAGATGCAGGAGCAGCATCCAGATTTATTCGTGGAGCATGACTTCGAGGGCAAAGTCTAATTCTAGTGGGGGAGAATTGTAACATCCAGGACTCAGGTATACCTTGTGAACCCTAATCTTTGAGCAATTCTCCATAATGGTCCTTAATAAAGAAAAGGCGGTATGTGGGTACACGGGGCGTACTAGAGTGTACCCCAGTGTACTCGTGCGCGTTCTTGATCGCGGGGAGTCTCCTAGTATGCGGGGCGTACAATAGAGTATGTTGGGCATACTAGGCCCAAAATGAAACCCTATTTCTAAGTGAGCCCCTATTTAAAGAACGTTACGGCCTCCTTGTTGGCCACCATTTCCAGAGACTTGTCCATCCAAAAACCCTAACACTCATTTATGTAACTAGAGATTGCCTTTGAGAGCTTGTTGGTGTGTTCTTGAGCATTAGAAGTGGAAAGGAAGCTTTGAAGAAGAAGGACTGAGAGCCCAGGTACTTCGATCTGAGCTTAGCAGTGTAGAAAGCTTCATTTGGAGGTATAAAGCTTCAAGCTTTCTTACTCTTTTGTTTTGTGCACATGTTTGGGGTGTTTTAGGCTTTTTGTCTCCTAAGTTGATGGCTATTGAGAGGATGAGCCCCAAGAATTCGAGATATGTCCCTTGTTAGTGTATTTTGTGTAATAGGGTCATAAAAATCCAATCTTGGTCATTTAGATATGCCCATGCATGAGATATGAACGTAATGAAGAAAAAGGATGAAGGTTTTGTGTGATTTTATCCAAAGCAGCCATGCAAAGGCAAAAAAGTCTTCGACTTTATGGAATAAGAGACATTAGGGAGTCCAGATCTGTATTTTGAGCCAAAGTCTTAACTGATTAAGACAATAAGTGTGGAAAGAGTTAAAGTGGGATGTACGATGGGCATAAATCCCAGTACGTAGGGCGTAGGGTCAAGCAGCCTGATGGCTACGTAGCGGACGAGTACGCCCGGCGTAAGGAGCTGGTACGCGTCGCGTACGCGCGAGCATTGACTTTTGTTGATATTGAGGGTTTGGTCATCGAGTGGACTTGTGGGACTCATGGAGAGGTAAAATAGTTTTTTACCCTTATGTGAGAGCATAGGGAGGGTTTGTCTGGCCATATGAGTGTTGTTACTATATAGAGACATATGTTGCGTGTATTAGGCGGAGGCTAGGCTGGTGATACGAGTTTGAGACTACCCGATTGTTGATAGGTGAGTCTTCTCACTATACTTGACGTAGAGTGGTAATTATGTGTAACCAGAGGGTTTTATGTGCTTTCTTGAGTTATGCATTTTATGTGCGATATGTGTTGTGTATTATATTGTGTGATATTTAGACCGGACCTGAGGGTCCAACGAACTGTGCTATATTATGACCGGACCAGAGGGTCCAACGAACTATAAGACTGGAAGGTCCTCACTTAGACCGGACCAGAGGGTCCAACGAGTAGTGAGACCAGAGGGTTCTCACCCAGACTGGACCATAGGGTCGAACGAGCCATGGGACTGGAGGGTTCCACTGAGACACATCGGACCAGAGGGTCCTAGCGAGTTGTAGCCTCGAGTGGCTAATATGTGTATGTGGTATTTAGGGGAACTCACTAAGCATTCGTGCTTACCGTGTAATGTGTTATGTGTTCCCGGTACCTTAGAGGATCGTGGGAAGGCACCGACATGATTGTACACACACTGTTGAGATGGAGTTATGTCATGGATGCTGGATTTGATTCAATGTTTTGAAAACTTTGTTAAACTTTTGGTGTTTTAATAATATGAAATGTGATTTATGAGATTTAAAAAGGAAATTTTTTGTATGAAATTTTGGCTTGTTACAATATGCAGTACTCATTTGATTTATGAGATTTAAAAATGAAATTTTTTGTATGAAATTTTTGGTTGTTACAATATGTAGTGACTTTATTCCTTTGCATTAGTATACATCATAAACCTTGGTGAGAGGCCTCGCAGAATAATACAAAGTCTTATGTTCCCTCTGTAATAAACAAAATTAGTGTACTGCACAACAATTGTTTCAATTTTTCGAAGACAGACTCTGATCTGTTTCCAAAATTTGAAGTGAATATGCTACCTCAATCCGAGATAGTAGATACCGGGACACCATGCAGTCTGACTATTTCCTTGAGGTAGGTCCTTGTGACTTTCTCCATCTTGTCAGTTTCTTTGATGACTAGGAAGTGGGCGCACTTGGTTAAATGGTCAACCACTTTCCAAATAGTGTCATAACCGCTTGAAGTTCTTGGCAACTTCTTTATCAAGTTCATGGTTATTTTTTCCCCACTTATATTATGGGATTGGCAGTTATTGTAGTAGACCAGATGGCTTCTGGTACTCTACTTTGACTTTCATGTAAGTCAAGCATTTACTAACATAAGTGGCAATCTCTACCTTCATGTTGGGCTACCAATAAAGCTTCTTGAGATCAAGAGACATCTTATCTGATATGGAATGTAACGAATATCTTGACTTATGAGCTTCATTTAAGACTAAAATCTTGACTTCAACAAACTTTGGCGTCCAAATTTGGTTCATGAAATATCGTGTTCCGTCTTCCTTGAGGTCGAATTGCTTGTCCATCCTTCATAGGTTTTCTTCTACGATATTATTGGGTTTGAGCGCTTCCAACTAAGAGTCTCGAATTTGGGTAGTGATATTGGAGTGGATTGATAGGGTTAAGGCTTTTATACAAATTGATGTTGCTCGTTCTTTCCTGCTTAAAGCTTCTGCTATGAGATTTTCTTTACCAGGATGATAACGAATTTTGCATTCGTAATCATTTAGCAATTCGACCCACCTATCTTGTCTCATGTTGAGCTCCCTCTGATCAAATATGTTTTGAAGGCTTTTTGTGGTTGGTGATTATGATACACGTCGTCCCGTATAGGTAGTGTCTCCAAATCTTTAAGGAAAACACTACAGCTCCCAACTCTAAGTCGTTGGTAATGTAGTTTGCCACGTTTGGCATAATTTGTCAGGATGCATATGTAGTGACTTTATTCCTTTGCATTAGTATACATCATAAACCTTGGTGAGAGGCCTCGCAGAATAATACAAAGTCTTATGTTCCCTCTATAATATACAAAATTAGTGTACTGCACAACAATTGTTTCAATTTTTCGAAGACAGACTCTGATCTGTCTCCCCAATCTAACTTTTGGTCCTTCTGGGTTAGAGAGGTTAGAGGCTTGGCTATTTAGGGTAAATTCTCGATGAATCTCCAATAATATCTGACAAGCCCTAGGAATTGGCGTACTACAGTTGGTTTCGTTGGTGCGTTCCAATCCTATACTGCTTCGATCTTTGCACGGACAACATGAATCCTTTTTCTACTGACCACATGACCAAGGAAATGCACTTCGTTAAACTAGAACTCACATTTAGAGAAATTTTCATAGTGTTTCTCCTTTATTAACAATTCCAAAATTAACTATAAGTGTTGGCCATGTTCTTCCTTGGTTCGTGAATATATCAATATGTTGTCGATGAAAACAATCATGAATTTATCCAAGTAGGTTATTCACACCCAATTGGTATGGTCCATCAATACGGCTAGTGCGTTGGTCAGTCCAAATGTCATAACCATAAATTCGTAGTAACCGTACCGAGTCCTGAATGTCGTCTTTGGAATGTATACTTCTTGCACTCTGAGTTGATGGTAATTGGATCTTAGATCAATCTTTGAGTAGTAGTAGGATCCTTATAGCTGATCGAATAGGTCATCGATCGTTGGGAGTGGATATCGGTTTTTTATGGTGAGTTTGTTCAACTCTCGATAGTCGATGCACATCCTGAACGATCCATCCTTCTTTTTGATAAAAAAATACCGGAGCTCCCTATGGAGAGAATATTGGTCGGATAAAGCCTTTGTTAAGAACTTCATAGAGTTGACTGCATAGTTCTTTCATTTTCGATGGAGCCAGATGATAAGGAGATCTTGTGACCGGTGCTGCACCTAGGATTAGGTCGATTCGAAATTCGACATGTCTCACTAGAGGTACTCCAGGTAGATTCTCTGGAAATAATATTGGGTAGTCACACACTTGCGATATGTATTTCATTTTCATACCTTTTCCTTGCATATCCACCACGTGGGCCATGAAAGCGAAGCATCTCTTATGCAAACATCTTTTTGCCTTCATGTAAGAGATGATTCTTAGATTCTGTTGGGCTGAAGATTGTTTTGATGTTGCGTCTTTTGGGCTCAAGGTGTTTCATCTTTAACTCTAAAGAACACCGCAACAAGTTTGATGTCAAAGCCGACGAGGGAATCTTTCTAGGTTACTCACTCACATCCAAGGCGTACAGGGTCCTAAACAAACGTTCAAGAAGGATTGAAGAGACCCAAAATTCAACACCAACGAATTGACGGTGACCAATTAATTTGCTCAAGTTTTCACCAATGAATTGACGAATGTACCTTCATGAAATCTCAATTTTTCTTTTGCGTGATTCCCATGAAATTGTTACACACCATAACATTTCTTCCCAAGGGATCCAGTTTTAAATTTTTATCTGAGATTTTATATTAATCCAAGCCAATACAAAATCAATTCCTACCTACTTGTTCAACAGACTACACCGGTCTCACAAGTACTTTGTTCACTTTCTTTCTTATATCAAGAATAGAATTGATGAATCAAAGCGAAACCACCCTTAATTAGCCTAATTAAAAGAAGCCTTTCAACATTTATTAATAAATGTTTGATCGTAATTCAACGGGATTCCACACTAACACTTTGAGGTCTATCTTGACCTTGAAGGAAGAGATTCGTGCCCAGGATCATCAGTTTCGTGTCATTATTGACATCACAGATTATCCTTAAAAGAGTTGCTTTATTTCTTTTTCTTTTACACTCTTTGCACGAAAACCCTTGATTTTCCAAAATTCCGTTACTAATTATTTACAGGCTGTAATTATGGTGCTGTGGTCAGAAATAATCCACGTGGGCGTTTAATTCAAAAAGATGTCGTTTACAAAGGATAAGACGAAAGGTTGCTGACTCGGCGGGAGTTAAAGGGATAGAAATTCAAACGACGGTAAAAAGGAAGGCGTGTGTGAATTTGAAACGGCCGCGCTTTTACTGACACTTATGGACGCGTGTGCGAAATCCAAGCGTCATCTCTCTGGCAATTAATGGCGCGTGCAGATTTGAAGCGATTTCCTTCTGAAACGGCGCTTGTTGGGTAGCGTGATCCTAGGATTCTGACAATCTCTCTCCTACGTGATCATCGCATAAGAGATTTGAAACGATTTTTCTCTCTCCTATCACCCACTATAAAAAGCCGTCTACACCACCTTTTACCTCTTTACTGCCTCCATAATTCCCAAAGCACAAATACTCCCAAACACTCTCCCGTTTATCTTCTTCTCAAAACCTGCAACAATGGTTGAATCTTCTTCTGTTCATGCAACTTCACAGATTCTTCCCATCCGACCCCAACAATGTCTAGTCATTGATCTTAACCCACTGGCGTATGATTCCTACATGTCGCCGGTCATAGAATGCCTAAAGTACTCCCAGCTTGCACCTGCACTGTCCAGAATTGAAACTGTGCCTATGGTGGCTTTATCACAGGTCTATGCGACTGCTTACTACGACAAGGCAGCCGACCGGGTATTCTATGAAGTTGCAGAACACAAGACTTCCATTTCTCGCCCCCGTTTCTGCACTATGCTAGGGTTTGCTGCTGACCCATCGCGAGTTAACCCGGAGACGATTCCGGTTGGGATGTTGTTCAGCATGTTTTACAACATGGGATACACAGAGGTTCTCACCTCTGTCGCCAAGTTCAAAAATTCTTGCCTACCACCCCAGTGGAATGGTCTATTTACTGTTCTTTTCAAGGGCCTGTCAGAGAGGAGCTCAGGATCTGACGGTGCAAGTCGTCTTTTCCTATCGATAATGTATGGGGTGTACAACGGGATAAATCTGGACTATGGGTTTGTCCTATGGCAACAGCTCATTCAGAGCCTCTCTTCCTCATCCCGACACTCGGAGGTGTCGTTGGCCCGGTTCTGGATCTTGATTACAAGATGGGCCATGGACAAGTTTAATGTTCCAACTGCTGATGGTGCATCGATGTCTTCTATTGGTACGTTCCATACCAAGAAGATCATCGTATCAGATGCATCGAAATTTTCCTTCATTGGCTCCATCCCGGAGACAATGTATGCAAATGTGCCCTCCGACAGCAGACTGATCAGGACGATCAAGGAGTTTAGGCCAACTGGTCCGAGGGAACTGACACCGGACATGCTAAGGTCGATTCATGATGCCGACAAACCGGTGGGCAGGGGCAAAAAGGAAGAGAAAGGGAAGCAAGTGTCCAAAGCTCCAAAGGGACCTTCTCCCAAAAAGAGGAAACAACCGAAGGCTGCTCAGTCCCCACAGCCGAAGAGAAGGAAGACCCAACAGAAGCGAAAGCTAGTTATTCCCTCCTCTTCAAGCGAATCTGAGGGTGGAAGTTCGGACTCTGAAGGATCTCAAGGAGACGACTCTCCTCAACGAGGCAACACACCACCTCGGTCCCCAACCCCAGAGATGGAACTTCATCAATCCCCAGTTCCTTCACCTCCACCAACTATTCCTATTTCCATTCCCACCATAAACCCCACCATTCCCCCAACCTCTTTCCCTATTCCTCTACCCATATTCACCACATCAACCGAAACACCCCCAGTTACCGAAACCTCACCTGTAACCGAACCACAAACTCAAACAAATACAACCGAACCTACCCATACATAACCACCACCCGAAACTAATCCAACACCCACTCAACCTGAACCCACAAAACCCACAACACCCCCAGCTTCACCACCCCCTCCATCTCCAGAAGACGCCTCCGATGGCGACGACCAATACCTTGGTGGTGATCACATGAACTTCGATTCGGTCTACTATAGTCCGTTTCAAGTTCAAAGTGACGAGGAGGATGATGCTCCAGTGACAAAGAAGCATCTCCGAGAGCTAAACGAGAAGGTTGATCTACTTCTCGCCTCCTCCACCAACCAACAGTCATCTCTTTCTGAAGCTGCCCTTCAGAAGATTGTTGACGCCTTCTCAAGGGCTCAACATGATTCGGTGGCCTCAGCAACTGCTGCAATCGATGCCTCCACCCGAGCCTGTGAGGCTGCGACCGAAAAAGTCGATAAACTATTCACCGACGCTTCCGTCCTGCTGAAGTCCTTGCAGGAGAGCGCCGACGCCACCAAGACAACTCTGGAACCAATTGTTCAGCAATTGGCCAAGTTCGTCTCAACGGAGTTGACTTCGTTCGCTGCCCTACGTCAAAATCTAAGCGACGACAACTCGGCACTTCGTGCCTCCATCGATGCCCGCCTAGCTAAGCTACAAGAGGATCTTGCAGCTGAGAATTCTCTGATGGACGTCCTGGCGAACAAAACAACCGCCCTCAAGGTCAAGAGCACGCAACTTTCCAATTCCCAACAACAACTGGAAGCTCTTCGATCCGAAAGGGAGGTGATCAAAACATGTGTTTCGGATGTCCACGCAGCATTATCAAACATCCTGGAAGCACACGACCCCATATTAAACCATTCGGTGAGGTGAACCCTCGCTGAAAAGCTCTCTCCAGCCATGGACCTTCTCAGCAAAATCGAAGGCCTGCTGAGTTTCGTGTCCATTCCGAAACAATGGGGAGATGAGCAAACAGGATCGAAACCACCTCCTTCCTCCAAAGCTACTCACACAACCGAACCACCTCCAACTGGTCATGCTTCGGGTTCGGGTGTGAAGAACAAGGGCAAAAACATAGCTGAGGAAGATGAAGATGAAGATGAAGACAAGGAGACCACTGCTCATATTATCTCCCTGGCGGATCTACCAAATCTGAATCCTCATGACTGGATTGTCCTATACAATATCCTTCTGACAGATGAAGCCGAATATGGTCCCATCATAGACCATGTCAAAAGGATGTTGGTCTGCTATATCATGGAGGTTTCCCTAATGGATCAGGAGGTCGCCACAGTTTTTAAGAAGAAACCAAAGATAGCACCTGTGGGATCGGCCAGTGATCTAAACCAAATGCAAATGGGCAAGATTGATCCGAGGCGTAACTCAGTGATGTTCACTAGAGCCGAAGGACAGAAATGTCTCTTCGCTTTAGCTGACAAGCATCTTTACACCACAGCTTGCTTGGAGCACGTCTTATCTATTATCAAGCGGTGTAAAGAGAATTCGGCTGATGACATCAAGTACTTCAATGATATGATCAATTGGTACATCCGGTTTAGACAGACCATCCTCTCCATAACCAAGTGTCTGTTTAGCACCGTGAAGAAGAAGGTACCAGCTTCAGCTGCCGGCCCAAGTAAAAAGTGAAGGTCTCGCTCCAAATTGACGCAAAGGGGGAGATTGTTGGGCTGAAGATTGTTTTGATGTTGCGTCTTTTGGGCTCGATAGTTTAGCCTTGTACACTCCGGTTTGGGCCTATCCAACCGTGAGCCTTTTATGTATTGTATATAAGTTAATGCTTGCATGCATATTAGGGTAACAACGAGATAGAGGTTTACGATTATAGAGATTTACGAATAGCGATTCATCTAGAGTACAGCAGGTTTCTTAATCGTTTTGTAACCTATCAATCCTCTACAGTTGATGTTCTTAATCGAGCTCTTCTGAGGATTTTGTTTTAATCATTCGACTCGTTTGATTCAATCTTGTTTTGTTCTTTTTATTGCGTTCTTACTGTTTTTATATTCATACACTTGTTCAAGATCTAATCGATCTTCATAGATTAAAAGTTATTTTAATTCCTTCAGATTCTTTCCAAATTTTTCTCTGTGAATCACAAGAGCTTTGTTGTTGGGAAAAGGTAGTCGGATGGCTTTTCCGTAACATCAAATATCTGCTCGATGAAGTGATAACCAACCCATTCTGATGATCACATCGAAACTTAAAATGGTCATACGTATTAGGTTGATGTGAAATACATGGTTATTCAGGAAGAAAATGTATGTAGTGAGTATTTATAAGGTGCTTTGTAATTGGACATTTGTTACTTCAACTCTGTAAGCTTCGTTACATTTGCATAATTTATGGTTAATCATGCTTGTAAACTTATGGGAAATAAAGATTTTATCGGCACCAGTATCAAATAATACGAAACCATAAATATTTTTGATAGGAAACATACCACTAACCATAGTTGGTTCCTAACGAGCATCTCCAGCACCTATCACAAATGCTCTTCCTTGGCCACCCTGATTCTTCAGTTTCGGGAAGTCCTTCTGGAAATGCCCTGGTTTATTGCATTCGAAGAAATTTTGGCTTCCTACTACAGCATGGGTTGAGGTTGCATTATTTAGGGTCTTTCTGTAGTACTTAGAGGTGTGACATCTCAGGTTATAGATGATGCAGACCATGCAATTTCTAACACAATGGAAATTGCACTTGGTACAATGGGTAAATTTCTAGAGTAGGGCTTTGATGGGGAAGGAGTGTTTGTGATTGTGGCGTACACAGCCACAGATTCTGGAGTGGGTTTGCAATGCTTCAAGTTCCCCTTTGACTTGCCATGTAACTTCCTTTTTCTACCCCATGCCTGGTTCTTTTCAGTTTGTAGGGCATGGTACCCTGACAAATACACTACTCAGTCAATTGATAGGCTAATTACTTAGCACTATCAAAGGTGGTGGGTCTGAATGCACTAACCAATCCATAACCGAGTGAAGCTAATCCCCATATGTACCTTTCGGTCTTTTTATATTCTGGTTCACTAACTCTGGGCAAAGTTTTATGAGGTCCTTAAATCGGGAGGTGTAGGTAGTCACCTCTGATCCCTTCATTGTGAGATTCCAAAGCTCTCGCTCCAGATGTTGGACTTCCTTCGAGTACAGTACTCCTCGATCATCATGTTTTTTATTATTTCCCAGCCCATGGCATAAGCTGCATCGATTCGTATGGACTTGGCATGATTATTCCACTAAGTTAGAGCAGAATCGATCAACGTACATGTATCATATTTGACTTGGTAGTCCTCAGTGTAAAATTGATACAAAATATTGCCTCCATCTTCTCTATCCAGTGGGAAAGACTAACAGCTCCTTCCATGCCGAAGAAGGATTGGGGTTCGCAACCCATGAAATGATTGTATGAACAAGGTATGGAATTATTTTGGTTAACAATGGGAGTGCCACCACCATTTCCAAGTTCTTAAAGTTTTCGTTCAGGGCAGCCTCATATACAGCTAAGGTCATGGAAATCCCTTGGGCAAGTAGGGTCTGCATTACAGTGGGATCTATTTGAAATGGTGGGTTTGAGGCATTGGTAATTGGTGGGGGTTTCAGTGGTCCCAACTAGATTTGCTTTGGAGTTTGGAGTTTCTCTCGAAGTTTGGGTTACCGGTGGTGCAACTCCTAGAGCGACTCGAGGAGTTGGTGGTGGACGAACTAGCGGACTATTCCATGGAGGCATCGTCCTAATATGTTTAGACGGTTCTTTTTAGGTTATTTTACACTATGTAGTCATATACAAGTATGTATAATATAGTGTATTAGTGTAACTTCTTCCTGAAATCCTAAAGATTTCCAAATTGTAGAAAGTGATTGATTCTAGAAATCCTACAGATTTCCAATTTGTAGAGGGTGATCGATTCTTTCCGAATTATATAGTGAGAATTAAAATCCTACCAATTTTAAACGATAGAGAGAGAAGTTTGGAGACTACTGAATGATTTATTGGAAACTATGGGTTTCTCTGCTACGACAGTATCGGAGCTATTGGTTCTTTGTTCTTCTGTCAGTTTATGTAAACTAGGAAAATCTGAACATTTTCCTAGATTTTTAAGTAATTTTATGATTTTTAAAATGTATGTGTTATTTATAAGTATTCTAAGGTATTAGGTTTCTGTAGCAAATCTTGACAATATCCTTCAATCTTTAAAGCTCTCAACCATTGAAGTTTGCCAAACTCCTTGCTCAAGGTTGGTTGTGCACCGACCCAACCATAAATAACATAGGCATACATTCCAGTTCTATTTTTGGTATGGCTTATGTACGGTACTAATGTTAGTTGAGGCTTTTGACCTAAAGGGTTTAGATGGTAATTTTAGTTAAAGGTATGTTAGAATTTCATTGAGTTTTCTCATTGCGAGTCAGAGTATTTATAAAACTCTTATATATTATTGTTGGTGAGGTTTGTAGTATTATTAGTTTTTGTTTTGTACTCCAAGACTATCAAGTATGTATGAGGGCCAGACAAGAAGCACTGGAGGGCAGGATCATTTTAGCATATAGTTGTTCTGAAATCCAGCAACCCAAGCGACCCTTCAAACCAGTTACCTCTCCTATAAATAGTCCAGGAGTAGGGTAATTAATAGTATTACTTTCATTAGGATCATGTTGCTATAGTTGTATTCCTCTTTCGAGGATACGAGTTCTCTATAGCCAATTTAGCTTTGATACCAATCTGTCACCCCCCCCCCCCGACCGAGGCGGCAGAACATGTCAAGCTCTGCGACTTAGTTCATGGATCACAAGTAAACTGAATATATAGCACAATTACAACAATAAACAAAACAACATTTGTATAACATCTTGATGTTTGAATAGATAGTTCTCACAAATAATAGTATAGTACATGAATTACAAGCTCAAAATTACCTCAAGAACTCAATAATGTTCATGATACCTTCCACGTGTGTAATCTCAAAAAGTGTCTAGCTGATAAGAACCTCGTCACTTCATATGATCAGATCCAGGTCAACACTAAGCTTCACTTTGTGGAGGAACCAGTGGAGATCATGGATTGGGAAATCAAAAGCCTCAAAGCAAAGTTGTATACATAGACTAAAAGTCTAATGGAACTCTTGTAGAGGGCTAGAGTTACATGGGAGCGCGAGGATCAAATGAAAAAAAGTATCCATAATTGTTCAGTGATGCTCCCTCTACTAGTGGAATGACTTAATGACAACACAAAGTAGCCTAGAAATTAATAATTTCAGGATGAAATTCCCTTAAAGGAGAGGTCATGTGACATCCCGGAATTTAGGTCATAGACTAGATAAATGTGTTCAGTTTTAGTGAATCTAATTTAATTACAGTAAATATGTTTGTAATCTAATGTAATTACAGTAAATCTGTTTGTAATCTAACTCATTTAGTTTTGTGAATCTAATTTAAAATAAATGAGTACATTTCAAATATTATTAGATGTCAAATGATACCTTACTTCCAAATGTGTAAACTGTCAAGTAAATTAAACAACTCAAACTGCAACACTGGTTAATGCGTCTGAAAAACATAAATTTAGTATTAAGCCGTTTTGAGTGAAACAAAAATTAAAACCTTATAGTACATGTTCCCCTGTTTCTGAAAACAAAAGAACGTCCAAAAGATATGACTGTTTTAAGAAAACAGACAGTAAAGCATTTTTTTCTTTAATCGCGTAAAACCGAATCGATCCGTTGAGGCAGTTACACACCTCCGATGGAAATTTCGAGCGCGTTTTTGGACTCAAGCTGTAGCCTAATATTTAATTTCATACTCAAAGTATTTTTAGCAAAAATATTTGCGAAAATCGAAATATCGAGCATTACGGGCTATTTAGACGCGAAACTTTAAACACGATTTCCCGATGTTCCGTAACTCGAAAAATTAATCCGTTTGAGTTTTTGGAATCCTTGAATTAAAATCTATCTATCGGCACATTCGAAAAAAAATTCTCTACATTCGGATCCTTATGCACCCGATTATGAGTGTGTTTGAGCACTTCAGGAGGATGTAGCCCAAATGTGGGGCCCACAAGATTAGAAATCAAATTTTCTTCCACCTTATGACTCCCCATGTGCTCTCTCTCTCCCCATTCCCTTTCCCTCTTGCTTGCACTCCATCTAAATGGTATAAGGTATGGTTTAGGATGTGATTGAAGGTATGGCCTCAAATAAGGGTATGTGTGTGGGGGTTGGCACAATAAATAAAGTGCATTAGGAGCTCATAACACACCACAACCACCGGCTTCTCTTCTACCTCTCTCAATCTCAATTTCTCTATAAAATCTATCCATATATTTCTCGGTATAAACACACAACACCACCAACACACCACCATTCCACCATCCAAAAGCCACCCTACCACGACCTTATAATCCCTCCTTAAGCCCCACCTCCAGCCAGCTCTCCCCCTCATCAGAAACTCCTCCAAAAAAGAAGAGAAAACCGGTGACAACAACCACCAAAATTCCCCCTGCCACCTCCTTCTTGCACCCATTTTTTCCATTGTTATCAACCACCACAGCCTACTCCCTTCCTCCCCTTCGTATTCCCAACCAAAAGAAAGCTAGAAGGAAGCAGTTGAAGGCCACCAAAGCAGCCTCCTGCTGCCGATCGCCACCCTCTGCCATTGTCATCCAAAAACCACCACCAGCATCGACTATTGTGTTGTGCTATTGTGCTACTATTAAACACCTTCCCCACCTTCCCCTCTCTCCCTCCCGTTGTGTAGCTGCCGGAAAATCGAGGATGAAATGAGGAAACAAGCCCTGTCACCCTCCTGCATTCATTAGAACTCCTCCTGCTGCCATCTTCGGAGCCCACTGCATCCTTGTGGTAAGCCTCCTCCACCTCCTTTAAACTTTTCATTTTCTGGTTTGTAGCCCTTCGTTGATCGATCAGAAGCCACATGACCATTAACATGTTTGTGTGTGTATGGTGTTTGACGGGAAAACTAGAGGTATTAACCTCCTGTTAACCAAACTTCCTTTCCATTTAATTGAATCTAACCCCCAACTCTAAAATCCTTACAATTCAAATCCTAAACCAATGAAACTTCATTTAAAATGTGGAAAACCTACCCTTGTGGTGGAAAAATTCTTTCAAATGAATCCAAGGTTTTAATTAAAAAAATTTAAAATTTTAGTTTTAAATAATATTGATTTATGTTGTATTAAATAGACTTTACATTAAAGAAATTTTTAGAAATTATTAAATAACTTTTAATTTAAATAAAATTTTAAAATAAACTTTTGGAAGATATTAAATTTAATTTTTTTTAGGCAAAAATTTATTTGAATAAATTTTGATTTAAATAACTTGTGATTAACAAAACTTTGGAAATTATTAAATAAGTCATTTACTTATCTAAAATACCAAATACCCTCCTCATATTAATTTATGTTAACATTTCCTTAGGAAACTAAATTTATCTCGAAGTATCGTGTTCACGACAATACGTCCTGGTTCTCACATCCATTCTCGAAAACAAATCGTCAATCACACTTTAAAGTGAGAGTTATGGTCCCTCTTTTATCTATTTTTGCGGGAGAATACATGTACTACTTATGCTAGATAATACAAAGTACACATACAATATTATTTTATAAACCATAAATTGTTTATAAATTACTGGTTTAACTTTTATATGTCACAAACACATAAACTAGTTTTAAACTTCAATATTCTCATATGCTGTGTTGTTAAAATATTAACACTCTTAAAGAAAACATATGCCTTTTTACTATGAAGTTATATAAGAAACATATTTTGTTATAAAATCTAGTGTCTTATGCTTTACATACATGCCAAACATACTCGACTTATACAAACTTTGTACAATGAAATTCATTATGCCTCGTGACTTAATCACAATTAAGTTAGGACTGAGAGCTATTCAAATACTTTTTAGTTAAGGGCTTTTTAATGAGACGTTATTCATTAGCTGAGTCTAAACACTTAGCATACCCACACTACTATAACCGTTAATCTTCGGAGCGAGATACATATGTATACATCTATACGGGTTTGACATCCCCACCTGCAGTTGCTAGCTACAGCCTTGAACAATCAATGAAAACGGGTGATGGGTGTCTACGATCGTTAATGCAACGTACAATGAAGCGTTGTAGTAGAGTACACTCAGTCACATAGTTTTGGATATAGAACTCACTATAAACATTAACTTTGATCTCTCTCTCTCTCTCTATCTCTCTCTCTCTTACTACAACTCATAAACTTGATTCTTTCAAAACCGTTTCTAAGCATGAAATTACTTATACGTAGATACCTTTTGATTTTTCAAAGCTTATTTAAATATGGTTTACTTATAAAGAAAATACTTTTTGAATGCTTTTAAAAGTATCATTACTACTGCTAGCAGAAAACCTGTGACCCTCACCAACATTATGTTGACTCTCAAAACTACATGTATTCTCAGGGAATCAATAATCAAGAAAATCCAGATGACGGATAGACATGGATCTCAGGAAATTTAGTTTACTATTTTTTTTATGTTAGCCTACCTTTTTAAGGCAATTCATATATTATAGTATTATCTATAAGAACCATGTATTCAAACTTAAAGATGGAATAAAAATGTTGTTTTGTTTATTGTTGCACTTGTCTTATATATTCAGTTTATCTGTGATCCATGAACTTAGTGGCACAGCCCGACATGTTTTGCCGCCTCGGTCGGGAGTGTGACAGAATGAGTTTGATCTTTGAATTACTACAAGGTGGTAATGTCACATATCACAAACACACACACACACACACACACACACACACACACATATATATATATATATATATATATATATATATATATATATATATATATATATATATGAAAGACAAAACAGGAAAACAAACCTAGAATGTCGATTATGTCCCTGTTTTAGAAAAATTGTAACATCCGGATTCCCAGGTATCTTATTTTATGTATTTAGATTGAATTTTAGAGAGGGACTCGGCGAGTGGACGCTGAGACTCGTCGAGTTGGATCGTGCATGTTCTGGTCTGGTTTAATGAAGGACTCGGCGAGTCCATACGTGCACTCGGCGAGTCCGTGTTGTTTAATGAAACCCTAATTTCTCGGGTTTAGGACCTATTTAAGGACCCCTATAGCCACCATTTGCGGCTACCAGACCCTTGAGATGAACCTTAATAGTGCTTGAGTGTTTGTGAGAGAGAAGAAGCCATTATTGGACCTTTGTGGGTTTGTTTTGCAAGAAGAAGTTGATTCCAGCTTAGAGGAGGCCCAGGAGGTTGCTTATTTGTGGATTCCAAGCAAAGGACATCATCCATGAGGTAGCTTATCGATCCTTTTTATGTTTTGTTAAAGAATCCATGGATATAGGGTTTTCTATACCTTTTATTGGGTTGATTTGTTGGGAATATGGTTCCTTATCATGTTTAGATATCAGATCTGGATCCATAGTGGTCCAGAGAACTTATTTCATCTTGCATTATGAGGATTTATGGAAGAAATAGACTTAGGATGTTGTATTTGGGGCTAAATCATCAAGTAGTGTCATTCAGACGTTGCATGAGTATCAAGTTCGAACCTTTTCGTGTCTATTGAGCTCGGGAAGATTAGATCTATGGATTAGAGGAGCAGATCTGACCTCAGAAGGTCATTTGAGTGTGAGCATGGAATGAACTCACCAAGTCTATGAGCGGACTCAACGAGTTGAGTCGGGGTTGCCTCGCGATTCGTGACAGGTGTAACTCGTCGAGTGGAAGAAAGACTCGACGAGCCATGACAGACTGAAAGGATTTAGAGGACCCGCATGGACTCGTCGAGTCACCTTTGTGCACTCAGCGAGTCGGGTCAAAAGTTGACTGTTGACTTTCGTTGACTTTAGGGTTCTGGTCAAGACTGATTCAGGAGAGTTCAGGAAAGGGTAGAATGGCCTTCTACCCAGTCTGTAGAGATGATATCATTAGAGAGTATTGATCGGGAATGTGACCGGAAGGTCTTGTATGCTATGATGTATGTGCTATATGCGGTTATGTGATATGTATGTGCTATGTATGTCATGTATGAGAAGGACCGGGAGGTCAAGATGATATTTATGTATGTTTTATGTATGTTACGTATGGTAAGGACCGGAAGGTCTACCGGGATTTGGGACGGAAGTCCACTGAGACACATGGATCGGAAGATCCTACAGAGTCATGGCCTGGAAAGGCGTATGTGGGATATGTAGTATTTTGGGGAACTCACTAAGCATTTATGCTTACAGTTGTTATGTTATGTGTTTCAGGTACGAGCGAGGATCGCGGGAAGGCGCCGGCATGATCCGTACACACTTATAGAGTTTGTGATACTGAGATCTTGGGACATGTTTTTTTATGTTACAGTGGACACATTATGTTTTTATGATTATCATGTGAATGAAAGTATGTTTTAAAATGAAAAATTGTTTGAAAATTTACGTCGTTACAAGTCGGTATCAGAGCCTTGGTTTGAGGGATTCGGGTGCATCTTCGGATGGATCTGAACTCAAACTGAGGAATTGAGAAAGTTTTTCATAAAATAAACAATTTTTCTAAGAAAGTAACAGATTTTGAGAAAGGCAGAAGGAAGCAGTGTGTATGAACAGCCAGTGCCTGAACGGTGATTTCCCAAAATACCCTTACATTATGTGTTATGAGATATGTTATGATATGCTATGCATGATAGAGTTGGCTAGGTATTCATATTAGGACTAGAGTGGCCTGATTTGTGATGCCATAGCCTAGGAAGGATTTTGCTGCTATGTGATGCTTGAGAGCGAGTAGGTAGCAGTGAGGTACTGATGAGAGGTTACCGAAGGGTAGGCTATGCTAGTGAGATATATAGTGCTTGTGATTTGGGATGCATGGAGGAGGACTTAGAGTGAATGCTGATGCGGTGTGGAAGGTGGTATAGGGCCCGTACTACTGAAGACACCGGAGTAGTGCGCACCCTAAGTAAGAGTCCTTTGTGTACCAAGGAACAAGTGGGGTGAGTTATTGAGTGCGAGTTTACTCGAGCGAGTCTCTGATATTGTTTATGTTATATTTCAAAGACATCATGGTTGGGACACGTCACAGACCTGAGCCGAGTGGCGTGAGTGACAAGGAGCTTCGTCAGATGATCCACAATGAGGTGGCGGCGGCGATCAGGGCCGAGATTCCGGAGATGTTTGGGTTTATCAAGACCACATTGATTGAGACTTTCGATGAGCGGTACGCCGCGGTGACTGAGGTTGTTGCTGCTGCAGCTACTGCAGCTGTGGCTGCTGCCAGACCTCAGGGAGGTGACTCGTTGTTGCTTCAAGAATTCAGCAACACGAAGCCACCAGAGTTTGATGGTACGAAGGATCCGATCGCTGCGATGAGATGGATTGCTGATATCGAGGGATGCTTCTACACGTGTTCATGTCCGGCGCATCTGAGGGTACGGTTCGCGTTGATCCAGCTTCGATTGGGAGTGAAGGATTGGTGGAAGTTTGTGACGGCGAGCTTTACTCTTGCATAGATTTCAGCGGTGACCTGGGAGAGGTTCACCACCATGTTCAGAGATGAGTATGTTCCCCCGGTGGAGAGGGAACGGTTGGTGTAGGAGTTCTTGACCCCCAAGCAGGGTACTGATTCGGTTACTGTGGTTACCAGGAAGTTTCATGAGAGGGAGATGTTCTGCCCTGAGTAGGTATCTACTGAGCAGGCACGCATGAGCCGGTATTTGGTTTTTTGAGGAGGGATATACGGGAGTTCGTGTCGAACTCGATTTATCGGAAATTTGCTGAGCTCCAGGAAAATGCCCGGAAGAGGGAGATTGAGTTGGAGACTCAGGCCAGGGAGGAGGCCGAGTCTCAGAGGATAGATCGGCGGCCGGCACAGTCTCAGCCGGCAAGCAAGCAGGCCAAGTCCGCTGATACGAGATATAGAGGCCAGAAGGGCTACACTTGCGGAAAGTGCAGCAAGGGACATGATGGGGTCTGTCGATCGGGTGCTTGCTACAAATATGGCAAGGAGGGGCATATCGCCAAGGATTTCCCCAAGGGATTTATGGTTTGCTTTCATTGCAACAAGACTGGCCATCGGAAGGCCGAGTGCCCACAGTTACATCAGGGATCAGCACAGGGATCTGCACCTGCTGTTAGGGTTACCGAGGTTCAGCCAGTGAAGGCCGAGGCACCGAAGGCTCGCGGGAGAGCTTTCCAGTTGACAGTGGAGGAGGTCCGCGCAGCACCTGATGTAGTGGCTGATATGTATTATTATTTATTTTATGTTGAGTTGATATACTGTGCTTATATGATGATATGCGTAGGCACTTTTCTTGTGAGTTATGTACCTGCCTTAGTGTAATTTGACTCGGATGCGATTCTATCATTTGTGTCGATAGCGTTTAGTCGGCACATCAGTAGCAGACAAGAGGCGTTGAGTCAACCTCTAAGAGTTTCCATAGCTGACGAGCGAGCGGTGTATGCTACGGAGGTGATACGAGGATGTGTACTAGAGATCTTCGGCGTTGAGTTTCCGATAGATCTGGTCCCGATAGCGATGGGGGACGTGTGTGTCATAGTGGGCGTGGATTGGCTGAGCCAATTTCGGGCTGTTATAGACTGCAAGCGACAGATGGTGACAATACGAGACCCTAGTGGGGGAGTACTTACGGTGTACGGTGCTCGTTCTGAGTCAGCGTTTTGTTCAGCTGCCAGAGCGAGAGAGAGTTTACAGCAGGGCTGCAGCGGGTTTATAGCCTATGTTATGGACACACGAGGGGCCACTGAGGGGCCAAGTTCGGTGGATGACGTTCCGATAGTGCGGGAGTTCCCGGATGTTTTTCCCGATGAGTTGCGAGGTGTGCCTCCCGATAGGCAGGTAGAGTTCCGCATTGATTTGGTTCCGGGGGCAGCGCCCATCGCCAAGGCGCCTTATTGCCTTGTGTCGCCAGAGTTGCAGGAGTTATCCTCGCAGCTTCAGGAGCTGCTGGGGAAGGGGTTTATTCGACCGAGTAGCTCGCCATGGGGAGCGCCGATCCCTTTTGTCAAGAAAAAGGATGGTTCACAACAAATGTGCATTGACTACCGGTAGTTGAACAAGTTGACGATCAAGAACTGTTATCCATTACCGAGGATCGACAATTTGTTCGATCGGTTACAGGGAGCATCTTGGTTTTCCAAGATTGATCTGAGGTCTGGATATCACCAGATGCGAGTGCGTGATGAGGATATCTAGAAGACGACGTTCAGGACTCGTTATGGGCATTACGAGTTCGTGGTGATGCCTTTCGTGCTCACCAATGCACCAGCAGCGTTTATGGATCTCATGAACAGGGTGTGTAGACCACTGCTAGATCGTTCGGTGATCATGTTCATCGACGATATACTGGTGTATTCGAGATCTAGAGAGCAGCACGAGGAGCATCTGAGAGAGATTCTATGAGTATTGAGGACGGAGAGGCTGTATGCCAAATTCTCCAAGTGCGAGTTCTGGTTACGAGAGGTCCAGTTCTTGGGGCATCTCGTCAACCAGGATGGGATTTTGGTCGATCCAACTAAGATTGAGGCGGTTATGAGGTTGGAGGTGCCGAGATCACCCACCGAGATCAGTAGTTTTCTGGGATTGGCCGGCTACTATCGTAGATTTATCCGAGATTTCTCCAAGATTGTCATGCCACTCACCATGTTGACGTAGAAGGGTGTTGCTTTTTCATGGGGTCCGGAGCAACAGACCTTGTTTGAGACACTTCGCCAGAGATTATGCAAAGCCCCAGTGTTAGCTCTCCCAGAAGGGATGGAGGATTTTGTGGTGTATTGTGACGCATCGATATCAGGTTTGGGTGCAATACTCATGCAGAGGGGGCATGTGATAGCATATGCATCGAGGCAGCTGAAGCCTCATGAGACGAGGTATCCCACCCACGATCTGGATTTGGGGGCAGTGGTGTTCGCCCTCAAGATCTGGTGTCACTATTTGTCTGGGGTTCGGTGTACCATATACACGGACCACAAGAGTTAGAAGTATCTGATGGATCATCCCAATATGAATATGCGTCAGAGGAGATGGTTGGACGTGGTAAAGGATTACGATTGTGAGATCCTGTACCACCCGAGCAAAGCTAATGTTGTAGCTAATGCACTGAGCCGAAGGGCGGAGAGTGCCCCGATTCGAGGCACTTGTATGATATTGAAAGTGATGACTCTGGTGTTGGACACCATTCGGGAGGCCAAGGCTGAGGTCGTGATACCGGAGAACCGCAAGAGGGAGCGGTTGATCGGGCAGGTGTCTGAGTTCGTGACGGATAGTGGAGGGCTGATGAACTTTCAAGGTCGGATTTGGGTGACGTATGCAGGCGGGACACGTACCATTCTGATGGAAGAGGCACATAGATCGAGGTTCCCGATCCATCCCGGGGCCACGAAGATGTATTTGGACTTAAAGAGAGATTATTGGTGGCCCTGTATGAAGAGGGATGTCGCGTGGTTTGTTGAGCGGTGCTTGACCTATCGCAAGGTTAAGGCCGAGCACCAGCTTCCGCATGGCAAGTTGCAGCCGCTTGAGGTTCCCTAGTGGAAGTGGGAACATATTTCCATGGATTTCATCACAACATTTCCGAGGACCGCGAGGGGTGTCGATGCAATTTGGTTGATCGTCGAACGGCTGACAAAGAGCGCACATTTTCTTGCTATCAGTGAGAGCTCTTCTGCCGAGAGGTTGACAGAGTTGTATGTGAGGGAGGCGGTATCGCGTCCTGGGGTACCGATCTCGATTGTGTTAGATCGGGATGTACGTTTCACTTCCAGGTTCTGGAAGAAGTTTCACGAGGAGTTGGGTATGAGGTTGCATTTCAGTACCGCCTACCACCCACAGACAGACGGACAAAATGAGCGGATGATTCAGACGCTCAAGGACATGCTCCGAGCATGTGTGTTGGACAAGTTGGGACACGTAGCTGCCGTTGGCTGAGTTTTCGTACAACAATAGCCACCACTCTAGTATTGGTATGCCTCCCTTCGGTTTGTTGTATGGGAGGAGGTGTCGGACTCCCATTTGATGGGGAGAGGTAGGGCAGCATGTGATGGGTAACACTGAGATAGTACTTCAAATGATAGAGCAGATACAACATGTTAGACAGAGGTTACTGACGGCTTAGAGTCGTCAGAAGAGTTATGCGGATCGGCGAAGATCCGAGCTAGAGTTCCAGGTGGGGGACTTCGTTCTCCTGAAAGTATCTCCTTGGAAAGGAGTGATCCGATTCAGGAAGAGGGGCAAGTTGGGGCCCCGATACATCGTTCCATTCAGGGTGACCGCAACGGTGTGCAAGGTAGCATATCAGTTAGAGTTACCTGTGGAGTTGAGCCAGATTCATGATACCTTCCACTTTCGCAGTTGAGGAAATGTATAGCCGACGAGTCGGCGGTGGTACCTTTGGAGGATATTCAGGTGGATGTGAGTCTGAATTATGCGGAGAGGCCAATCGCGATCCGGGATTAGAAGATCAAGGTTCTAAGGAACAAGGAGGTGTCACTGGTGCAGGTCCAGTGGCAACATCGGAAAGGGTCCGAGCTAACCTGGGAGTCGGAGTTGGAGATGCGGGAGCAGCATCCATAATTGTTTGTCGAGCAGGACTTCGAGGGCGAAGTCTTATTCTAGTGGGGGAGAATTGTAACATCCGGATTCCCAGGTATCTTATTTTATGTATTTAGATTGAATTTTAGAGAGGGACTCGGCGAGTGGACGTTGAGACTCGTCGAGTGGGATCACGCATGTTCTAGTCTGGTTTAATGAAGGACTCAGTGAGTCCACGCTGTTTAATGAAACCCTAATTTCTTGGGTTTGGGACCTATTTAAGGACCCTTATAGCCACCATTAGCGGCTACCAGACCCTTAAGAGGAACCCTAATAGTGCTTGAGCGTTTGTAAGAGAGAAGAAGCCATTATTGGACCTTTGTTGGTTTGTTTTGCAAGAAGAAGTTGATTCCATCTTAGAGGAGGCCAAGGAGGTTGCTTATTTGTGGATTACAAGCAAAGGACGTCATCCTTGAGGTAGCATATCGATCCTTTTTCTATTTTGTTAAAGAATCCATGTATATAGGGTTTTATATACCGTTTATTGGGTTGATTTGTTGGGAATATGGTCCCTTATCATGTTTAGATATCAGATCTGGATCCATAGTCGTCCAGAGAACTTATTCCATCTTGCTTTATGAGGAGCTATGGAAGAAATGGACTTAGGATGTTGTATTTGGGGCTAAATCATCAAGTAGTGTCATTCAGACGTTGCATGAGTATCAAGTTCGAACCTTTTCATGTTTATTGATCTTGGGAAGGTTAGATCTATGGATTAGAGGAGCAGATCTGACCTCAGAAGGTCATTTGAGTGTGAGCATGGAATGAACTCGCCAACTCCATGAGCGAACTCAACGAGTTGAGTCGGCGTTGCCCCGCGATTCGTGACAGGTGTAACTCGTCAAGTGGAAGAAAGACTCGACGAGCCAAGAGACACTGAAAGGATTCAGAGGACCCGCATGGACTCGCCGAGTCACCTTTGTGCACTCAACGAGTCGGGTCGAAAGTTGACTGTTGACTTTCGTTGACTTTAGGGTTCTGGTCAAGACTGATTTAGGAGAGTTCAGGGAAAGGTAGAATGGCCTTCTACCCAGTCTGTAGAGATGATATCATGAGAGAGTATTGATTGGGAATGTTATTTGAATAATAGGAGGAGGCTAGGTCGGGACGTTGAGCACGAGAGTTTATCCGACTTCATTGAGGTGAGTCTTCTCACTATACTGTACCTGGAAGGGTACCTATGTGTGACCGGAAGGTCTTGTATGCTATGATGTATGTGCTATATGATGTTATGTGATATGTATGTGCTATGTATGTTATGTATGAGAAGGACCGGGAGGTCAAGATGATATTTATGTATGTGTTATGTATGTTACGTATGGTAAGGACCGGAAGGTCTACCGGGATTTGGGACGGAAGTCCCCTGAGACACATGGACCGGAAGATCCTACAGAGTCATGGCCTGGAAAGGCGTATGTGGGATATGTAGTATTTTGGGGAACTCACTAAGCATTTATGCTTACAGTTGTTATGTTATGTGTTTCAGGTACGAGCGAGGATCGCGGGAAGGCGCCGGCATGATCCGTACACACTTATAGAGTTTGTGATACTGAGATCTTGGGACATGTTTTGTTATGTTACAGTGGACACATTATGTTTTTATGATTATCATGTGAATGAAAGTATCTTTTAAAATGAAAAATTGTTTGAAAATTTACGTCGTTACAAAAATTCTACGAAAATTAATCTACATTGTTGATTCTGCCCCCCCTCCTATGAAGTAAATAAAAATTATAAAAAGGTGTCCTAAGCACTCAACTTAATTGTGTGGATTCAATTTAGACTCGAACTAGCAACAATCTAACCCGGGGCTATTTTAGACTCCAAATAAACCCAAAAAACACAATGAAAAACTCGAGGCTAGAGTTTGGAACACTACAACAAATAGCACACTATAAATGGGCAACAATGTGGTGGTTTTTGATCACCAAAACAATGGGGAAGAGGGGATGGGGCTTTGGTGGTTTACGGTGGCCAAGACCTCAGCGAGTGGGGTTGTTTCTAACCAAGAGGGAGAGAGTGAAAGAGTGAGAGAGAGTTTGATATGTTGGCTAGTGAGTTGTGAGGAAAAGAGGAAGGATTGACTTCCTTTTATAGCCCAATAGAGTCTCACATGCACCATGCAAGCCATCCTTCTTAGGAAAGTGAAACAAACCACATACACCCTGTATGTACTATGAAGGAGAAGTGTGCACTCAAACAAGGAGAGGGGGATGCTACCTTGGATGCTGGGAGGAAGGAAAGACCAAGGGTTGGCTTATTTTAATCACCTCTTGCAAGGGTGGTGGGCCATGGTGATGTTACAATTTCAATAATGCTCTAAATCCACACCTAGGTTTGTGTGCCCATATCCCGACACCTAATTTCAAAAGTGGCAAACGATTGAGTAGAGTTTAAGGATTTCAAAAATCCAAACAAAATATTTTTTGAGTTGTAGAATTCCAAGAAATTGGGTTTAAAAATTTGCGATTAAATGACCCGAAACATCTGATTTTTCAAAATTTTCAAATATTTTTACTAAAATATTTTGAGTACATAATTAAATATTATACCATATTCTTAGTCCAAAAACACTCTCGATATTTGCATGTGAAGTGTGCAAGTGCCTCAACGGATCCATTCAGTTTTAGGAGTTTAAAGAAAATCAACGTTTTACTGGTTTTCTTATAACTGTCGTATCTTTTGCAGATGAACTCCTTTATATTTTTGGAAATAGGGGAACATGTAACATGATATTATAACGTTTGCTTCTATCACAACTGCTTAATACGAATTTTCAGTTTTTCAACCGTAGTAACTAGGGTTGTAGTTTGTGCTTTGTGATTCGTTTGAGATTTTCCAGCAATGGAAGTAAGATACCATATGATATCTTATAATAGTTGTAATGACACTATATATTTTTCAAGATATGCATTTATGTTCAAAATGTCAAATTACAAAGATGTTCGCGGTGAATTGATTATCTACAGTTTTAGCCTTCAATTTCGGGATGTCACATATTCACTGTGAATAGAAAGTTTTCAATCCTTAGTGACACCCTAATATTCGAATATTTGGAAATAGTGATATGCTAATGTGAAATTCAATCATCACGACAATTCATTTATGCATAAATTTGTTGTTTGTTAATCAGGAATACACTTATATAGGGAGGTTTTTGTTGGTGATTTGTTTCACTAATATTATTTAATTGTAACGGGATTAATTTTTTGATCAAAAGTAATCTTGATAAAAAATGAACATGTAAGGGTATGCAGGGTGCACACTTTTTTAAGTTTCTTCAAAATTCAAAGTACACTGTCATTTAGGGACGAAGCCCTTTAACTAACATGGGTTCGGGGGAAGCAACCCTTGTAGCCGGGTCCAAGGGGTGGCAACCCATGGTGGGGTGGAAGGGGCAGATCCCCTGGCTAAAGGATTAATATTTCTTTGTAAAAAGTACATGGAAAATTGACCTGATTTTTTATCCTTATCTTAAACTTGATTTTTTATCCTTATCTTAAACTCGATTTTAGTGACAGTTTGTGATGGTTGCAAAACTATCATGTGGTAGTTTTTAGCGGTTTTCTAACCATGAAGTTTCATACTAGGGATGATAACCCTTTTGGTCTAAATTCTGGTACAGTCTCAAGAACATAACTTCACATTTTCTCTGTTTGAAACCACTAAATTTTTTCCAATTGAACTTTCGCTTTGTACAATTGAAATACTTCAATTTATTAGTGATTCACGACTTTCATTGGAATCCAAGCTATCTTTTAACCCCAATTTGTAACATATTCTTCCAACGATCTATAAAACTATATTATTTTTGTAAAAAAGACTGTGATCGTCTACCATCCAAAACGGGCCGGTCTACTATTTACAATGTTCATTTTTATAGTTGTAGTTGGTTATTTTTGTAATTTGTAGCTTGGAAAGATTTGACCTATTTTTCTCTAATATTACTATTTTAACCATCCATATTTAAGATTTATTACCACTTCTCCTTAGTCCTTACACATTGACTTAAAATTATCATCTCCACTTACTTACTTCATTCCATTATTGGTGGGATGACTCCAATCAAGATCATTATTATGTATGTACCTGAGAGTATATCTTACACGTGATCCATACTCCTCTTGCAAAGAGATTGAAAATGCAAGATAAGTATATATTGTATAAGATTTTTTAGTCTACCTAAAATTATTAACCTATCATATCAGTTGACTAACCATCGATTGTGTACTGATGGTAAGGGAGTATGAATCTCTAGTAAAGTGGATTAAGCTCTTGGTATACAGCCTAACCAATATATATACAATGTTCAATATTCTCCCTTGAATCTTTACTATACCAGATTTTATATATTGATTCTATTATTGTAATTTTTTGTTGGAAGAAATTGTATTCTTAAATTACGTTGGATTTTATTGTTATATAAATCAAAGTATTGTGTTTATCTTTATAAAAATTCTATGTGGAGTTCAAAATTTTTTAAAATTTCCATGAACACCTCCCTAATGTGTAATTACAATTAGGCATACCAAAAACTTGCAATTCCAATTTGATTATTTAATTGATGTTTTTATAAAAGATTATATGTCGATTAGTATGATTGGTTATAGCAAATAATTATTGATAAATCTTGATCATTGTGATTAGACAGGTAGTTAGTAAAGAGAAATTGATGTTTATAAACGTTATATATATTATGAATGATCCTTTTATAGTTAAAGGAGTTGTTTATTGATGTGATAAATAACATAAGAAACTTATTATGTATATAACTAATATTGTGAATGATTTTGACTCTATTAAGTAAATGTATCTTGATGATATTATGAGTCACATGGGATTTGGTAATAACTAGATGAAATATCTTTGTTTCTACCTTATTTCATCCATGGGTTATGTTTTTATTAATGATTATCCCATTTCTGATTTCGTTATGAGGCTTAAACAAGGTGATCCATCATCCACGTTTCTCTTTATTCTTGATATTGAAGATGTAAACATTACCTTTGTAGAAGCTAATTTTCATAACCTATTTAAAGGGTTGAAAATGTATTAAAAAATATTATTTGATCCTCTCTTCTTTTTTTTCCTTTGTAGATGATGCAATATTTGTAGGTGATTGGTCTCGTGAGAATTCCAATAATATAAACAGATTTCTTCATAATTTTGTTTTTCTAACTTTAGGTCTAAGAGTTAGTTTACCCAAAAGTAATGCTATAGGTGTTGTTTCTTATATGTAAATAAAATTTCTAAACTTATGGGATGCATTTAGTTCCTTATCTATTATGTATCTTGGTTTGATGGTTGGGTATAGTATATCAAATTCAAGGGTTGGAAAGTTACTTATAACATGTTTCTTAGTAAATTATATATATGGAAAGTGAAGTATCTTTCTATGGGAGGTCACACTACTATATTGAAATGAATTTTTGGAAGTTTGATAGCCTACTATTTTTCCTTTTTTCCAAGCTCTAGATATGATCCTAAAATTGTTGAAGAGGTTATGTTGTCACTTCTTCTAGGATGTGAATATTTGTGAACGTAGTATATATTGGATCAAGTATTTTGAAGAAAGTGGGTTGTTTGGGTATTGGTAGTTTATTTTTAACCAATCATACAATGCATTCTAAATAGAGACGGTATTCTCATTTGAGACAAATACCCTTTTATCATTGGTTATAAAAGCAATCCATGATAATAATTGGGGAATGAGGGGTTAGAATATTTCAATGCTTAAAACAATAGGTGTTTGGTACAACATATGCCAATCTTTTGACAATTTACATACAAAAGGCATGATATGTCTTCCATAAAAAGTTGGGTAATAGAAACACATCTTTCTAGTTTGATATTTGGATTTGATGAGTCTCCTTTGATTCTTGATTTCTAGACTTTATGATTTAAAATTGGATAATTTTTTTTTTGTGAGATTGCCACATAATCAAGGTCTTTAGAGTTAGAACTCACTCCTTAAGGCATAAAGAAGGGGTTGAGGTCGTGAAGATGAGGGATTCAGTAAGTAGAACTATGAAGTTTGAGAGAGAAAGGAAAAACTAAAAATGAAGTTTTGTCATAGACGGGTAAGTCGTTTCCATATTAACAATAAAGTTTCTCTTTTTATACTTCGTTTGGTTTTGGGTCTGTCCAATGTAACTAAAGAATTAAAAAGACTTTCATATAAATAAACAAATAGTTACCGAGTTGAAAATTTCAATCATAACCATATCAATTTTAGTTATATGTTATGTTGTGTTAACCCATCAAATTAAATGACTAGAATCGCTTACTTAAACTTGTCTATTTTGTTTTGCGTTTGTGTCAAGTTAACTTGGCGTGTAAGTTTTCATCAAATGTAGGTACAATTAGGATGGTCCTTAAATATAAAAAAGGCTTTTAACGGTTAATAGAAAAAAAAGATTATTCACAAGAATTTGCATATTTGTAACACTCATCATCTGGATTGCATATTCACAACAATTTACCCTCCAACCCTCTATCTCGAAACCCTAGCCACCTTTTTGAGAGTTTCGGCCCATTTTGGTGCTCTTGGTACACTTTGAAGGAGAAGAAGAAGGTTTTGGAGCAAAGATAAAGCAAGTCTATCTACTCCACCCTTGGAATCATTATTTGGACCATTTGTAAGACTTAAAGCTTCTAACTTTATGATTCCTTTCTTGTAGATATAGATGACATAAATTTTGCAACATTATGGCTCATCAAGGTCGCTTGAGCCTTATATCTTTCAGATCTAGAATGTAGTCGAGTTTTGGGAGCTTTGCATGAGTTTTAGGTCATATTTTGCCTTCTGACCTAGTTTGGGTAAATGACATGCATAGGTCATGTATCTTCATAAATTTGACATTTTTATGATCCTTTAGAGTCCTTAGAAGCTTTCTGAAAAGTTGGAGTTAAAGGATTAATGGATTAAGGAATCAGTCCATTAAGATGTTTCCCTAGCCGATGGTTGCGATGTGGCATGGAAAGTGTCACGAGATAACAATGGAGGGATCCCCGACTACTTTGTCCTGATGTACTCACGACGTAACCAAGAAGGGTCTACATTGTGGTGTTTGTTGATTGAGTTCTCAGACCGAGTTGGCAAAGTTGGAGCATGACCGAGTTTGGGATCTGGACGAGTCCGTTCTCACGACGTGACCATGGGGTGGTCACGACGTGAGGGTCATCTATTGGTGATGTTGACTGTTGACTTTGACCTTGACCGTTGACTTTTGGCATGGACTGACTGATTGTCAATTTTCTAATTTTAGAAGGTACACTAAGGGTTTACCTTGTGTGGTTTTAGTAGGAGGTGTTTAGCACCCGTTCGTTTGCCATGAAAGTTGTTAGATTTTTATTTCGTCGACAAGGTGAGTCTTCCCACTAAAGTTAATACATACTCGAAGTCATTACAAATTAGGGGTTGATACGGACCCGATATAGTCAATAAGGACTCAGAGTCAATACAGACTCGGGGTTGATATGGACCCGATAGATTCTATCCAGACTTGGAGTCAATGCGAACTCAGGGTTGATAAGGACCCGAGTTTGTTATGGACCTGTTACAACTATGTTTTGTGGTATACGTGTTGTATGTGATATTTTAGGAAACTCACTAAGCTTTATTGTTTATAGTTTTGTGGATTAAACATTTTCAGGTACTTCCAGATCCAAAGCGAATGGCTTGCCTTGACTGCACAACATCCCGTGATGGCCTCTCCACACTGATTATATATTTTTTATGTTTTACTCTGATGTTTGGAAAATACAATTTACTTTAATTGGTTTTGGAATAAATAGTTGTATGGAATTTATGGTTTAAAACTGAAAATTTTATTGATATTTTCGGAAGGTTACAATTTTTTTTATGGATAAAGCTAGATATTACAACCAACTAACAACAATGAGTTACAAGTACATAACAAATAGTTTTGAATATAAACAAGTCTTGTGAATTTGAGTATAATTAGAAAAAAAAAACATTTATTTTCAAAGTACTTGAACTTTAATACTTTAAGTAAACGAATAAGAAAGATCTAGAGAGCAGTTAGAACATGATGAAATTGGAAGCAAATTGAGATAAGAAGAAAGATGCGAGGTTAAAGACGGTGGAGTGGAATTGTGGCGTTAAAATGAGAATAAAAACTTCCATGACAAAAAATGAAAAAGAAAAAAAAAATACTATAGCTAAACTTTTTAACAATTAATAGTATATATAATAAAATATAAGTATTTAAATAAATATAAAAGCACATATTTACTGTCCACATTTGTAAAGTCAATTAATGAATAGATACATTGGCATTCATTCTTAAAAAGAGTAGTTATGTTTTCAATGAAACACGTTTTAAAAAGTATTTGAAAGCTCATACAATGAGAAAAATATGTAGTGCACGGATTATCTGACCAAACGTTTTCCATGTTTTTAGTGGGAAAGATAAGTTCTAAAAGTTAATTTTCAATTTATAGTATATCAAAGATATAGATATATAACGTGTGATCAGTTGTCCCTTCAAATTTTTATAATAATTTTTTTCTATAAATAAGATTTGAACCGCCTATGACGAATATGTACGTTAAAGCCTAACTCCAATAGATGTTATTATAAAAACAAAAAAAAAAATCAGTTAATTCCGATAACCACTTTTTAATATTTACTAAAAAATTAGGCGATAGCAGAGGCGGACGTAGGATTTTACAGTAGGGGTTGCACGGTAGTAGAAAAAATAAAATTTTCAAAAATTTTCAAAAATTTTTCCACTACGGCCGGAAAAGTTAGTGGTTGCCGGTGCTACCGTGGACGACCCCTAGGTCCGCCCCTCGGCGATATATCAATATAGCTCTAATTTTGCAGATACATAGATTTTTTCAAAATCCTGTTATTGAATTAAATAAAGACTAAACACATACCAAATAAATCATATAGTATGATATCAAACAAAGAAACAACCATAAATCCATCTGCAAGTAAATAAACTCGAATTGAGGAGGCTAATACCAAATATAAAACGAATGGTTGAAAATAGGTGTTCAATGTCATAAATAATTGGTATAATTTTGAAAATAATAACAAAATCTTTTTTGGGTTGTCCTCAAGAGCTTAAATATCTAAAATGACTTTACGAGATTGACATAATTAGTTAATTGCGGTGGCGAATGTACATATAACCAAGGTGAGTCATTTGACCCACCTATTTTTTTTCATATATATATATATATATATATATATATATATATATATATATATATATAACAAGTTATGTATTATTATATTTGTGACCTATCTTAGATAAATCTAGTGAATTACCATAATATCTTTGGCAAAGATAAAAACAAATGCAACTCATATTCGATATTTTAATAGGTCCAATTTTTTGAATGTATAATCCAATGTGTATAGCTCACTACAAGTTAAATTAAAAAGAAAGTAAAAAGGAACAATAATCGTTAATCAGGATTCGGTCTCAACGTCGTTTCCTTCTTCGAGCCACAATTCCTGCTAGACAATCGCAATCACTATCTGGTGCACTACATCACAATTGACGATTAACCGATCAGGTGTGTCGATTTCCATTTGTCACTTGCGACCGCTGACAGCTGCCCTTCCGCTAGAACGTCCAGTAGTCGCCCACTCCCCACTATTTCCTCGTCGGCCTCTTTGTTGGATATAATTGTAATAACTTTTAAAAAAATTGTTTATACGACCCGATTCGAACCCGCAACTAGTATTTTTTGAATTTTTTTTCACAGTTTTTATCGATTTCATTTAATTATTGAACCATGTGGATATATATTCTAGACTTGCCACTGGTTAATTGATTTATTACATGTTAATAAACTAATTAGAAACTAATTAGGATTAATTTTGAATTAATTAGAATTAATATGGAATTGATTAAAGGTGCAACATCTGAATGTTAATTGTTTAATACTTGAGCAAGATGAGCATTCTAGAAATCCTAAAGAGAGTGGACGGTTTGGGCATCTATGAGACTTCTAGAATCAATCTTGGTAACAGATAAGACAATGATTTGAATCTGGATTAAATATAATTATTTAATTGATTCAAATATGTTTTGTCTGCAAGTTACCTTAGCTATAAATAGACCCATTGGCATTCATAATTTTCGTTCCTAACCTTCTCCATACTTAGAGAATCTGATATTTCTAGTATCCTCACTCCTAAATATTCTAGGGTTTTAGTCTTTTAAGTGTGAGTCATTAGAGGCATTCTACTTTGGATGCTAGTCCTTCCAAGCAATTGCAAAAAGTTTGAGATCTTCAAGTGGAACAAATATATACAATTATACTTGAGAGGTTAGTAATCATATTCATTTTGATATTTCAGATTTGTAATTTTAAAAGTATGTTGCTATAATAGTAAAATCAGATCCTAGGTGCATGTACACTTTGGATGATTTTTGAATGTTTATGCTGCCTTAATCTAGTGTATAGTTGCATAGGAAACCGAGCAATGGTTTTAGAACCTTAAATTTTTGTTGTATGCACAAGACTTAAACTGGCAAAAATTAAAAATCGGAGAAACCTGAATAGTACGACGCGGTGCATCCTGCCGAGTTTTCGGTGGTTTCAGATTTTTGCAATATTTTTCAAATTTGGGGTTTATATTTAGTTTTAGTTGTTATCTAAATCTGTTAGAATTTGATTAATTAAAATAAGAAGATAAATATCGCTAATTGATTTGAAGATACTGATAACTATTTAATAGATTAATTAGTTAAACGTTAATTAATGATAATTAGATTAAATCATATAATTGTAAATTGTTTAAAATACACCCTTCATAAAATTATTAAAGTTTATAATAAAACCCAAAATTTATATACATGTAAAAGAAAATATTACAACATGTGTCCTCAGATATTTAATTAACGACCATTAGTTGAATCAAGACTAGACCTCATTCATGAAGTCATGCTATAAGAGAGGTATAAGGAAACAACCTATAAAATCATCATTTAACGAGTGTCTTTTCACTCACCGCTTCTTTGTATGGTGGATTGTCGTTGGCCGAAAAGGTTCGGTAGGACAATGTCTCATTAAAATTATCACAAATATAATTACTAAAAACAAAATTCTAGTTCTTAGTTATTTTAGGAAATATGAATAGTTGCTAATCCATGATTAACACACATTATTTGTTATGACACTATTTATGGAGTTGTATGGATAACCGACACATAAATTTGAGAGGTAAAAGGAAAATGATGTGGATTTGTGGTTGTGGTTTATTGATAGAGCATGTGCAGTTAACTGACACGTCAATTTGAGAGTCATGATATAAGCAAGTGTCACACGTTCTTGAATGGTTGGTTTACCATCGTATTTGTGAGACCACGGTATCCCTGACATAAATAGAGGATCCGAAAATCCAAATTAACTTCCCATTAAAGACTATTAAAAAGTATAAATCACACATTAAGTCCTTAATCACAAGAGATACAAGCCCAAACTTTCTAGAAGGCTTTTAGGTGTCCTATTGATCCTTAAAAATGTAAACATTATGTACATGCATGCTCCATGCATGTCCTTCCTCAAATCTAGGTCAAAAAGAAGAAAAGGGCCTTAAGCTCATGCAATATTTCCAAATCACCAACATTCTTCAAATCTATGAGAGATAATGTCCTTAAGGCTCCTAAGAGTGATAAAGTTGCAAACTATATCTCTTCCTCTACTCAAAATACAATAAAAGAGTTCATTAGGCAAAACTAACTCTAGATCTCTAAAGAGAATATAAAATACTAGATCAAGATCCTTATAATTGGTCCAACAAGGTGTTTTTAGAGGTTGGGGAGTGTTGCTTGTTGGCCTCTTGCACAAAATCCTCCTCCACTTCCTTCATAATCACAAAATACTAGCAAATGATGTAATGCCCAGTTTCTGGTACGTATCTTAAATAAAGAATATTTGCATTCTATACTGGGACTCGATGAGTTGGGGGATCAACTCGTCGAGTAAGGAACAAATTTTTGGACGTGGATGGAAGAGCCTACTCGCCGAGTCGGAAGCTCCGACTCGACGAGTTGACTTGTCTGGGTGAAACCTTAAATTTTAGGGTTTGCACCCTATTTAAACGCACAAACTCGCCTCCCATGCAGCCCCCATCGTCTCCTTTAGTCCAGAACACCCTAAGTTGTGTCCCTTGAGTTTTGTTGAGTGTGTGGGCCATTTGTGAGAGTGTTTGTGTGATTTCAAAGCTAGAGGAAGAAGAAGAAGGAGCTAGAATGTTCAAGGAAGTAGTAGATCTAAGGTTCAAGCTACATTTCCAGCCCCTTAAAGGTATAAAGTTGCTTCCTTGACTTTCCTATTGCTAGATCTCTCCATATTTGAGTTTAGGGCCATCTTTAAGAAAATTGTGAACCTTTTGAGTATGAAGTGTAATCTGAAGTTGTAACTTCAGATCCAGATCCCTTTCAGCCCCTATAGCCATAAAGTTTCTGAAATTATCATGCTTTAGCCCTTCCTTTTAGCCTAGACTTCATTTTACACTAGGAGATCGTGTTTTTTGCTCATGATACCTTGCATGCACGTAAAGTTTGTAACTTTACGTGTAATATGGACCCTAGGAGGCCAGCTCTACATTTTAGATATGTTAAGGCCGCCTGAAATTGGTTGTATGGATTTGGACATTGAGAGACTCGACGAGTCGCTCATACGACTTGATGAGTTGGGTCGCAGTTTCCCTAATCTCTTTTAATATTGAACAACTTTTTGAGTTTTGAAGAGAACTCAACAAGTTGAGATCGTTTTAGACTTGAAGATCATGGAACTCGGTGAGTTTAAGAACAAACTCGGTGAGTTAAAGGAAATATCCCAACTTATATGAAGAAGAACTCGACGAGTTTAAGGAAGAACTCGAAGAGTCAAGGACTAAACGCTTCAACTTGTATGAAGAAGGACTCGACGAGTTCATGAACGAGCTCGGCGAGTAAAGAACAAAAAGGTCTCAATTAGGTATGAAGGTGAACTCGATAAGTTCTTGAAAGACTCAACGAGTAGGATTGAAGTTCCATGATTTTGGTGGATTATGGAACTCGACGAGTTGGTGGACCAACTCGGCGAGTTGAGTCAACCAGATGTTAACTTTGACCAAAAGTTGACTTTGACCCCGGGGGGGTGACCTTGACTTTGACTTTGACCTGAGTTGACCCTTGAAAGGGGTTACGAGTATGGAATGGTAATTAAGGAAGGTTGTTATGTGTAGGGGTCGAGGAGAGTTGATCCTGGCACCGAGGACAATTCAGTTACTATACAACATCGAGGTGATTTACCTTCCAGTAGAAGTGGGTCTACGGCCACAATGTCGGCCCACTAGTAGGGATTGTTTGTCAAGTAGTTTTCTTTGTGATAATTACTTGGGTTTGCCACTATCTGATGTGTTTTACATGCTAGTATGATAAGATGTTATGTGATAGTGGTAGTAAGGGGGAATAGTCCCCATATTTGGTCGATAGGGCCAAGGGGTAGGTTGGGCACCCTAGTATGCCTAACAATACGATTATGTTATATTTTTATGTTGTAGTATTAAGGAGTGAAATAGTCCTCGTAACCGGTTTAGATAAACCGAAGGGGTAGGTCGGACACCCCGATATGTCTGACAGGGGTAGGTTGAGCACCCTGATATGCTCAGTAGGGTAGGTCAGACACCCAAATATGTCTGGCAGTATGTGTTATGTACGGTATGTGGTGTGATGGGGGAACTCACTAAGCTTTGTGCTTACAGTTTTCTGTTTTGTTTTTAGGTACCTCTTTATCGAAGGGGAAAGAGTCGGCATGGTAGCAGCGCATCACACACACAGGATTTCCGCATTATGAGATTCACGGGATTGTACTCGAACATTATTACTATTTTTATGATATGGTTTGAGACATGTGACTATGATTTTATGAAAAGATAGGATTCGATGATGTTTTTCAGTAAACAATTTAATACGTTAATTAAAAATGAAATTTTTAGTCATGATTTTTGGGATGTTACAAATGAGCTCCAAAATCTTCAAAGAAAACAAGGTTGTGTTTTCTGGGGTTTTGAGAGTAATGTAAGCTAAGGATAAATAAATCCTAGCCTCCTCATTCATTTTAATAGGGCACAAAGCCCATAAATTAGGGTTTTCTTAAGATCAGCTGCCACTTTGTGGCACATATGGCCATGCCATGGCAGATCTTTTAAACTTCACGATCAATGAAAGCATTGACATGCCGTAGTGAGACTCCAACATGTCATGGCCACCCAAAATGATGAATTACTAATATAATGGATTAATTCATACCTGGAATGTGTGTTACAACTCTCCCCCACTTGAATCATAATTCGTCCTCAAATTCCTCTACTGCAAATATCTCACGATAATACTCCATCATCTCTTCGTCAGGCTCCCACGTCCATTATGGGCCCTTCCAATGCTACCATTGCACCTTCACCAAACCCACCACTTTGTTTTGAAAGTCTTCATGTTCCTATCGAGCATCACAACTAGTCTTTATATATAGTTTAGGCGCTCATCAATCTGAATACCCTCTAGTGGTACTAATGTTGAATCATTACCTAAGCATTTTTGTAGCTGAGAGATGTGGAACATGATATGAATTTGACTGGGCTCATCGGGAAACTCCAAACGGTCACAACTGCTTGAACATACCAATATATCCGGGGCCTAGCTTCCCTACTTCCAAAATTGGATGACGCCTTTACAATGTGATACCTTCAAAAGTACCATGTCACCAACCTAAAACTCAAGATCGTATCACCGCCGATCTACATAGCTCTTCTACTGACTCTATGTAGTTTGCAATCTCCCACATACCTACTGGATCAACTTGGTAGTCCAGAGCACCACCTTTGTACTACCCATGACCCGCTGACCGACCTCACCCTTACAAATCTGGACATTAGCCGTCTAGCAACTAAGAGCATTGGACACCACATTGGCCTTCCTAGGGTGATAAAGGATCTCACAATCACAATCTTTCATTACATCGGGCAACCTTCGTTGCCTTATATTCAGATTCGTATGATCCATCAGGTACATCAAACTCTTGTGATCTGTGTATATGATACAACGAACCCCATAATAAAATGAATCTAAATCTTGAGGGAAAAAACTACCGCCCCCAGCTCCAAATCGTGCGTAGGGTAGTTCACCTCATGAGGCTTCAACTGCCTCAAAACGACGCAATCACGTGACCCTGCAACATCAACATTAACCTCAATCTTGTGATCAACGAATCACAATAAACCATGAAATCATCAAAACCCTTTGGTAGGATAAGAATGAATGCCTCACACTATTTATTCCTCAAGGTCTCAAATGTCGTTTGCTACTCTGGCCCCCAAAGAAATGTAACTTACTTCTTTGTCAACATGGTCAATGGGACCGCGGTCATGGAGAAGTTTGCAATGAAATTCTGATAGTGCCAAGGATACTCTGAACCTCATATGGAAACCTCAGAACCTCCCACTGCATCACGACCTCGATCTTGGCCGAATCAACCAATATACCCTTCTAATTAATGAGGTGCCCCAAAAACTGAAGCTCGCACAACTAGACGTCACACTTGGAGAATTTGGCATAAAGCCACTCCCTCCTCAGAGTCTCCAGAAACTCTCGCAATTTATCCTCATGCTGCTCCTTGATTTTAAAATAAACCAAGATATCATCAATAAAAACGATCACAGACAGATCCAGCATGGGCCTCCAAACCCTGTTCATGAGGTCCATGAATGCCTTTGGTGAATTAGTTAGCCCAAAAGGCCTCACCATGAACTCGTAATTGTTGGATTAATGTCTAAGTCCATAACTATAATTGGTAAGACTTGACCCGACCCGGCATGGTCCATTTGGGTTGCGTGCCATCATGCATTTGGATAGACTATAATGAGAGAAATAACACTTAAGGTTGTTAATATATTATAAGTTCTAATATATTAATAAGATTATTTAATTTGTATTGATCAAGAATTAATCTAGGATTAATTAAGTGATCAAAAGAAGACTAATTAAATATATGGGTTGATTGTGTAAATCATCCATACTTGTATAGTGGGCTAATGCTTCATGGATTGTTAAGTTGGGCTAAAACCCATAAGATGCTCCATGGTATATTTGAACCCATGGATCAAAGGAAATGGAAAGCCATGAAAATTAGGGTTTACCCTAATTGTGACACTATATAATGATCTTATTCTTGGGAAAAATGGGCCACAATGTGTGATAGAAAGGGCTAGCCGATTTTCATGAAGTGTGAATTTCTCTCTAATCTATTCCAAGTGTATTTGCTGTTGTGTGAACCATTTGAGGTGTCACCGTTGGGGCACTAGGCACTCAAGCTTCATGAAGACATTGTACATCAAAGAGGTATGTAATTCTAACTTGATATATTCATATGAGTCAATGTTATTATGCTAGTTAGGATGAATACCTTGGGAAGTTCATATTTGCATGCATAATAGAGAAAACATTGATCCAAGGTATTTAGGGTTGCATGTACACTTAGGAGTGTTAGAATGCTCAAAACCCAACAGTGGTATCAGAGCCTAGGCTTGTTTTCAATTATACTTGATGTAAATTGCTGAAAAATGCTAAAAAAATCGATTTTCTGGCTTTCTGGGCACTGGACTCGCCGAGTCCACTGATGAACTCGCCAATTCGATGAAGAAAATCATCCTACTCGTTGAGTAGGTTGATACACTTGATGAGTAGGAGCCCCAGACAGCATTTTTTCCAGTTTTTTGGCTAGAAATGGACTGGGAACATTATCCTAAACTGTTTTTGAACTTATAAACTTGTTTTGATGTGGTAATGTTCATGCTAATCCAATTTCAAAGATAATTGTCAACAGATTCATCTTTTGTATTAGTTTAGTGATTAGGCTAATTACATGAAAAAGTTTGATTTGAATTATCCTGTTCTTATGAGTTGCTTAGATTAATAGAAAACTTAATTGATTATGTGTTTTCAATCCATTTTAATCTAAGAGATGATTCTAAAATGTGTTTGCGTAACTTGTCCTCAAGTTACATGAAATGTCACATTTAAGTTTCATAAAAACTCATAAAATTTGGCAATGGTTACAAAAAATGAAGAATCTTGTCCTCAAGTTATGGAGGTTCAAGAGTCACTTCATTAAGTAATAAAATCTGTAGCCTTAATTAATTCCATAAGTTACAAAAATAAAGAAAAGTTACACTCTTTTATTAGTTTAAAGTCTTCCATAACTTGTCCTCAAGTTATGGAACTTGAAGAGTCTTTTAATTAAAACTACTTTAAACACATAAGTTATGGAATTAATTAGTTTTAAAAATAGTTTCAAAACTTGCTCTCAAGTTTTGGAATTTGAAAAGTTTTCACTTATGAATACTTTAATTGCAAGTTAGCCCTTAGAATTTTAAAAGTTAAAATTCAACCCTTATACTTTATAATATTGTAAGTTAATAATATTTTTATATATGTATAAGAGTAAAGTCAGTCTTACCGTTAGTAGGCCTCATTCACGAAGTCGGTCTATAAGGGGGTATAAGGTTACTGCTTATAAAATGGCAGTTTAATAGGTGTCCACTCTCACCCACTGCTTCCTTGACCTGTGGAGGGTCGTTAGCCGAACGGGTAGGACAAGCACTAGAATTCTCCCTTCATTAAAAGTATTAATGATAAATACTAAGTAACTAAACCTTTTATAAATACCCAATCTTAGTTACTTAGGAAAAGTGAATAAGGTGCTAATCCATGAAATTACACTTTGCACTTTGTTGAAGTCGGTTAGTAGAGTGTGTGTGGTTAACCAGCACACTAACTCGTATTTAACAAAGTAGGCAAAGAGTAACTTAATGTTTATCATAGTATCGATGGAGCGTGTGTGGTTAACCGACACATCGATTAACGGGCAAACAATTAAGGGTACCAAGTATATTTGCATGGTTATTCACACCTTGTTTTGTGATCCTCGGCATCCCAGTCACAAAACCTGAAGGGCACACTTGAGATTGAAACATGCATGAATCTCAAAAGATCTAGGAGTTTTAAATCCAAGTATAACCTAATTAAATTATTTCGTTTTCATGGTGGAAATTGGTGAATCATCATTCACCTACCTTCAAATATTTTATAGCTTGGATTACGACATCCCTCTTCCAAGTTATAAAAGTATTGTGTTGGGTCCTAGCCTTAATATTTCATATTGGGTGCTATATTAAGGACTTTAAATCAACTATCTTGAATATCTCCCAAAAGACGATCTTCCCAAATCTCTTGAAACTAGCTTTCCTAAATGAAGATGATGTCCCATGGAAATCATACGTCTTTCACCTCCTCCAATTATTCTCCTTAACCCACAAGTTCTTGAAAAGTTTAAGGTCACTCAAGCCCTATTGGCAAGTAAAGGTCTATGTGTGGTCACATCTTGGAGATGTAGTCACATATTGACAAGTCGGGAGAGTTGGGTGTCAAAGTCTTGAGAAAGTTGGTGGCTCAATCCCTTTCTAAGTCACATAGTGAGTTCCTTTGGGACTCCTATGAAACAGACTATGACAAGACCCTTAATGATCTTATCTATTTCCTAAGATCAACTTCCTAAAACTTTATGGACATTGACAATGATGACACTGGAAATCTAGGAAAAGCATTCTCTTGCCAATGGAAACGGATTGAGCATAGTCAAATCGGTTGACCAAATTATAAAGAGAAAGGCTAAGTCTGTTATAGTCCCATGTACCACTACCAAAGCGTCCATATGCTAAATTGCCAAAGGAAGGGGTATTAGTTGCGAAGCTACCAAGTTTACCTCAGGATGTTAAAGTCAATAAGTTTGACTCTACTTCAGGTAAAGTCCACTATCTAACTCTGCTAAGTTTCTATTATGAGATTCTTGATACATGATGTGACTAGGTCACATGTTAATGTTTTAAGAATCAAAGAAAAGTGAAGGAACTTAAAGAAAGAATATGTTGAATCTGATCGCGTAGATGGATTTCTATCGCATAGTTTGAAGATTGGATTCTTGAGCTACTTCTTAGGAGTTATGATATATTTCTTAGGAATAGATAACAACAAGTTTTCATATGGATTGTAAGGATAAGTTTTTCCGCAAAGTTTTAAAATAAAAGGAAAAATTTTGATTTTATTTATTTTAAAATATTCTTACAATGACATTTGTGAAAAAAAAATTGTTGCTTATAAGATTCCACTGATAGTAATATAGGAAAATGGTTTTGATTCTTTCATTTATGGTAGTGTCTAAATTTACCGATTAAGGAAAGATTCTCATCACCCAAGTTTCAATTGGACCGAAACTTGGAATCATGCAAGTTGTACAGTATGATGAATGAGAACTTTCAAGCATTGGAAAATTAAGACTAATTACTTGTACACATGGATGTGTGAGTCAAGTAAAGGACTAAGGGATCGAGTACACATTTCTGTGCACTAATTAAGTCCACCACAAGATATCGATAAGACTATTCGTCATGATTTACTAAAGTTTAGTAAATATGGTTATACTTACAGGCTTAAGTATAATTCTAAAGCATTGGAAAATTTTCAGTGTATGGCAGAACGAATGAGAAGAATCAAATTAGACAGAAGGATAAAAGTTTCTTAAATTTGAAAAGATGGGAGAGTACTTTAGTATCATGTTATATAATCATCTTAATGATTAAGATACCTTATCATAATTCATCCTCTAAGTGCATTCTGATGGCTAAGAAGAGGAGTCATGAATTGTTGAAGTGGTTAAATCAAGAAGATGATTCATACTTCATTCCAAAAACAATTCTTAGAGTTATACTCTAATATTGTAACTTGAGTGACATGTCTTAAAGAAGGTTTAAAACACTTGTCAAATGTAAGAGTAAAAGTTTTCTAGTCTTGTACATTTGAAATTGGTAAGTTGTGATGTTTTGGATAAAACAAAGACCAACTAAGGCCAATTGTGTGAAGTGTTTGTCTTGATTAGAATCCACACTATCTCTTGAATATCTGACAAGAAAGTCTTATATGTCAAGAGGACAGTGGGAGTCTTAAAGGTCTTGAAAGTCTCAAGAACTAATCAAGAATAAAACCTGAAGTTCTTCACTAGCACACGACTTGAGGTTTATAACCTATCGTGTTGACATATTCTGTGCCCATTCCAATTAAATTTGGCTTTGCATATGAGTTCTTAGAGTTCTCAATTGGTTGTACAACAACTTGGAAGTAATGGTAGGACCTTGAGCTGCCAGATGGCAAGAATTTAAGATTGAGTTCAGTCCATATGAGTTTGGATTTTTCATTATCCTTGTCTTGTGACTATGGTTTTGACAATTCACATGGATAAGAACACATACACTATTAAATCTACGTGTCATAAGGTTTCTCTCCGATTCATGAAAATGATGGTGAGGAAACACTTTCACTAAGTAGATTTTAGCTAGATAGCAATTGTGATATTTGCATTCTCAAAGTCGTTAGTGGAGCATGTGTGGTTAATCGGCACACTAACATGGACTTGTGAGAAGTGGCAAAGGTCTAAACAATCGACACTATAATTACAGCATCCATTTTCATAGTTCTTAAAATTGTTTAGACACACCTGTGAGCTATCTAAGCTATGGTGTATGATATTGATAAAGTTTTATCAAAGAAATCTAGTATCAGAAATCTGAACTTTGGTAAGAAAGTCAATAAAGTATTGATTTCTAGAAGTTCAGCTGATTTCTGAGTACATGTCAAAGCTAGTGGGAGCATAAGTGTTATGCAAATAGTCATCATGTTAATGGGAGCATGATAATTATGATAAAGGTTGCAAGTTAGCAATGTTAATTATAGAAAACAAAAAGTTTCAATTGGGAAAAAGTTGTTTTGCTATAATTAATGGAGAGGAAATTATACTTCATCTCAAATCTAAAAGCTTAGATTGAGGTTTTAATCGTATTTAGTCAAGGATATATATATATATATATATATATATATATATATATATATATATATATATGTGAGTTTCATGTTGGAATGGCTCAACATAAGGAAATTCTATATATGGGTCCATTATTTGCGTTCTAAAATTCGATTATAATTATGACATCCCTTTTCATAATCTGAATTATGAGAACTTGGCAAATTGAAATGGAAATATTATAGCAAAAGACTGGTTTAGTCTTTATGTGAGACATCATGAATCATGTCCCATATGCTTCGGATATAGGATCGATTACATGTGCTATATTCATCCTTTATAAAATTTTCCAAATGCCTGAGTCATTAAGAAGGGAAAAGGTCTAGAATTGGATATGACTAAAGTGATTAAGCAATTGTCGAGTACAATCTAAGGTTTACCAAAGATTGGTTGCTCAGGGACAGTTGGAAGTATACTGTTAATTGATCTAGAAGGACCATATTGACATAATCTGTAAGGAGGCAACTCTTGTTCAGAAGTGATAGTCAAAATGGAATATAGAAATGTTTCAAAGTTAGAAAATTTTCAATCTGTGTAAGATTAGGAAACATTAATGCAAGAAGGAAGTTTCCAAGGAGTTGATCTCCTTTGGAATGCTCTGTAATTTTTGTTGTCAAGTCTTTCTGACTTTGTGCATAATCATTACAAGAGGATCAATGCATATAAGTTTAGAATCTAACGTATTTCAGTAAATGACATGAATTTGGAATTCTTGCATTTGCAGTAAGGATTTGGGACTATGAAATGAGAATCATTTGAGTTATGTACAATTGATCTATTTCTCAAAGTAAAGATCATAGACAAACATAGTATGCATACTTGGTGTATGGCATGACTAGTGTTTAGAAAACATAGTGTACATGCTTGGAGCATGGGACAACTATTGTTTTAATTCAAGAATAAAGTTGATAGCTGAAACACTATACAATGAATAATGTGTAATCAAATGGTGATAAATAAAAGGTGTTTTATTTATATTCATAGGTTTTGATACCATATTAGATTCTATTATTATTGTGTTTCATTTTGCATGTTTTGACTTCCAGAATAATTAGGTCGTTCTTCCTGATTCACTAAGTTATTCAAACCATCCACAGTCGGTCATATGTTGGAAGTAGATATGAATCAAGACTGTCTTGGGTTGGGCTTGTAGAGGTCTAAGATGTTAAACAAGGTGGTGCTACAATACTCATGAGTGCTCATAAGTTCTGAGTATTGGATTCAACCCGCGCTCATTGGAATCACTTCATGGATTTTATCACGAGTGATCATGAGACGATAATATCTTATATTCTTCAAACCTAGAGATATGATTTGTTACTATGAGTTGGTTATACATTGATTGCACGAAAATGCATTGGTAACTCGATGTTATAAAACGTGCCTTTGTGTATGATTCAACAAGTAATAGAACAAGCCATATGAGTCGAAGTTTATCCATTCCTTTTACCTTCGGGATAAAAGTGATATCTGTGGGCCCCTCGATGATTTGGTGATGACAAATGTAAGTGCTCGGCCGGGCCTGGGCTGATTTGATTTGTTCAATTAGTCAGTCGTCATAAATCGGAAATCGGGAAACAACAAATGGACAGAGAGAATGATTATAATCCATGACTCAGTCCATATGATATCTAGAATGGAGGAATATATGATCCCTTATCTAATGGACAAGCCATTGACAAAGGTCAGAGATCATCGGCAAGGTCAGAGTTCAATAGAAGCTTTGGAGAGCTACGATTGCCAGTCGATTCTTGAAGTCATACTTGCAATGATAGTTTTAGACTTATCCAAGTGGGAGACTGTTGGATTAATGTCTAAGTCCATAACTATAATTGGTAAGACTTGACCCGACCTGACATGGTCCATTTGGGTTGCATGGCATCATGCATTTGGATAGACTATAATGAGAGAAATAACACTTAAGGTTGTTAATATATTATAAGTTCTAAATATATTAATAAGATTATTTAATTAGTATTGATCAAGAATTAATCTAGGATTAATTAAGTGATCAAAAAAAGACTAATTAAATATATGGGTTGATTGTGTAAATCTTCCATACTTGTATAGTGGGCTAATGCTTCATGGATTGTCAAGTTGGGCTAAAACCCATAAGATGCTCCATGGATGCTCCATGGTATATTTGAACCCATGAATCGAAGGAAATGGAAAGCCATGACAATTAGGGTTTACCCTAATTGTGACACTATATAATGATCTTATTCTTGGGAAAAATGGGCCACTATGTGTGATAGAAAGGGCTAGCCGATTTTCATGAAGTATGAATTTCTCTCTAATCTATTCCAAGTGTATTTGGTGTTGTGTAAACCATTTGAGGTGTCACCTTTGGGACACTAGGCACTCAAGCTTCATGAAGACATTCTACATCAAAAAGGTATGTAATTCTAACTTGATATATTCGTATGAATCAATTTTATCATGCTAGTTAGGATGAATACCTTGGAAAGTTCATATTTTCATGTATAATAGAGAAAACATAGATCCAAGGTATTTAGGGTTTCATGTACACTTAGGAGTGTTAGAATGCTCAAAACCCAACAGTAATGACCATAACGAGTCCTTATGGTTGACTTTTGAATATCCTCATCACGAACCTTCACCTGATGGTAGCATGAAGGAAGATCAATCTTGGAAAACAAAGACGCACCCTACAAATGGTCGAATAGATCATCAATACTCGGAAGCGGATAACAGTGCTTCATCGTTAACTTATTCTGCTCTTGGTAATCAATACACATCATGCATGAACGATTCTTCTTCTTTATAAACAGGATTAGTGCTCCCACGACGAACAAATTGATCTGAAAAATCATTTGTT